>NC_054874.1:9157500-9778568 GCF_018320785.1 Cheilinus undulatus | reverse complement strand
AACTGCACGTGTTGGAGCAATGGAGAAACAGGGGACTAGGGAGCAGAGACAAGCGTGCTTCAGCGAGGTATGAGGTAACGGGGTCTAGTGTGCCCTTAATTGGAAAAAAAAAATGAAGGTTGCTCCTTGTAAATCTGAGGTGTTGACTAAGGAGTTTGATCATTTTATCTTTGTTTTTTTTCTGTTTAGGACCACGTCTCTAACTTTAAGCCTGATATTTAAGTAGAAAGGTTATAAAAATTATTTTTATGATGAAAATGATAGAGATTTAATAACATTTTTTACTAAATACTAGCCTCATTCCAATGTCAGTTTAATGAAGGGGGGCTTATGCTGGTGCAATGATTCAATCATATTTCCTATAAATTTACCCCTTCGGCCTTCAACTTTCTCTTTAGGCAGCATGTGACACTTTGAGTATAAAGACATTTTTTGGCACTTTGTTTTTTTTTTGTGGGAGATCAAACTTGATTGAACCTGAATCTGTAAAGTATTGAATATCAAAGTTACTGAATAGTGTTTGTGTATTTTCGTTCTATTATTCATTTGAATGGAGTGCTTACATATGCTGGCTGCTGCCTCCACAGCTGAAAGTTCATGTCGTTCCACCCTGTAAGGATAAAAAATAAAAAAATAAACATTCAAAATTCTTATTAGTTAAATAAAAAAGTGTCCATTTATTCTACAAACCATAATGTCCAGTCCACTGGATCCTCTGTGGGGGTGGAGGGCCTAGAGGATAAGGTCTCTTCTTGTGAAGCCGAGGTTTCTTCTTCTCCTGTTTGGGGTTGGGGGGCAACAGTCTGCGAGCCTCATCTTTGTACACCTGCAGGAGCGTCTGTGCCTGTTCCTGAGGAAGCTCCACATACAGCAGCTCCTCCTGCAGCTCGCTGTGCTGCTCAGGGAGACTGCAGCTCGCTGGAAGGGAAAGGAAAGTCAGCAAGTAATGCACAACCTGGCCCAGACCCATTCATATACCTGGTTGATAGTGCTCTGTGTCTTAGTTAAATATACTCAAACTAGAAATGATCTTCCTAACATCTATCAGCATGATCAAATCCTCCTCACTTCAACTCCCTGTCACTAAGTCACTGAGATAGGAGTCAAACCTTGCAGTTTGAGCAGGGAGGTCTCAGGGATCTTCTCTCCTTCACTCATCTCCTGCTGGGACAGTCGTCTTCTCCACTCCTCGGCTGAGGGGAACACTACCACCACTCGGCGCCTGAAGCCTGCAAACAGCTGGAGCTTGTGGCCGCGTGCAGAAAAGAGGATGTTACACTGGAAGTTTAAAAGAACACAAATGGAAAAGAGGATTTGTTGGCAAAGCCTTACAACTATGACTGAGATTACTTAATATTTAAGGCAATAAATAGGAATAAGTGTCAGTAAGAAAGTGCCAAACATTGGGTGCCTGTGATGGGTTTGACCAAATCTCTCACCCTCCATAATTACACATATAAAATCTTAAAGCATACTGAACCATTAACAAGAATAAATAAAAATATATTTAGAGGTGTAGCGCCACCTGGTCGAGGATATAGTTGCCAGGAGACTGAGCAGCCGTCTTGATCACTTCAGTAAGACACTGTGAAGCCTGCTGCAGCCTGCTGTCCCTCTGTCCACCATTCTACAAAGACAGTAAAACACTTGTGGATCAGTGGGTCAGACACTCAACATCACATCTGAATCTAAATAAAAAAACATGAGAGAGAAACTGGAGGTTTTACTGACCAGCATACATGCCAGCAGCTCCTCTGTGCTCAGCAGTCTGTACTGTTTCTCTGGGTGCTGCTTCATGTGAGTCTGAGCCCAGCAACTCTTCCCTGAACCAGGAAGACCCACCATCAATAAAACCTGCAGGAAGGGAGAGGAAGATTCAAAACCAACAACCTTTATGGACAAATCACACATCTCCATGTCTGCTTCATTACAAATCGATGTGGATGGTCATTCACTCTGGTTATTCTCTGAGAAGATTAAATGATAACAAACCACAACACTGAGTTACAACATCAGATAAAAACACACCTGCGCTCAGACAACAGCAGCAGACACTGACTTTGTGGGTCATAACAGACAGGAAGTTATGATGCATCTGTCCTTCGCCACCCTGCACTATCATCAACTTGTGGGTCACATCTCCCAGCCGAGTTATTAGCAGCATGTCATAACGCAGTTTACGTGTAATCATGGGGCAATCTGACTTCTAAATTGTTACTTGAGAGCATATATGCCAGCCAGAAGAAGAGGCAGCTGAGTTACACTAGCCAAGCCATAATGTCTAATCCTGGGGCAGTCTTTAACAAAGGGCACTTGACTTCCTGTTTGGATACAGACCTGCTTTTATTGTGAAAGACAATAAGGAACTTTGGGTAGATAGAACATCCTGACATGAACTTAACCATGGAAAAAGGAACATGTTATGGATTGAAAAGGAAATAAGAGAACAGTAAAAAGGGAAATGTTTGATTTACAAGTTTCAGATGACTTCTCACATGTCCACTGAGCTGTCTGTGAGTTTTTTTAAGTGTGATGAGACATGATGAGTGGTGGACTTACTTTACATCACTGTGGTTTCAGGAACACACTGCAGGGACTTAACTGCAGTGTGCTGAAAGGGACTATATGGCATGTGATGAATAGCAATTAAGAAAAATGTAATGCCGTCTTCATGGATCTTAATTAATTGTGGTGCATTAATGCTGTCAGCGCTAAAGTGACATTAATTATTACTTAGAGATCGTGAAATATCAGAACAGTAGTTTTTGTTCCCCATCCACCTCCTGTCTCTCACCTTGCACTGTGTCCTGACGGTAGGAGCCAACGTGGCACGGACCCTCCGCTCAGCAGGAACAGCTGCCAGAGGTGTAAACCCAGGAGGGCCAGGGTACCAGGGCGGAGCTGTGGGATCTAGGTGGAGTCTGACCAAACAACTCTTACAGAGGATTTGAGGGAACAGAGCACCACCCTGAAGCACAGATGCACCAAGGGAAAAGGCAGTACCCATGAAACGCCCGTTTTTATGGAAGGAGAGCTCAACAGCACCATCTGTGGAGAAAACCTGCCGACACAAACACACACACACACACACGGTAAAGATAGCGTGCGTGAAAAAAGAAAGGCGCTGAAGTTTTAAAGACTAAAAGAAAAGTCAGGAAAGCCACTCACGGCATAACAGCCAATGATATCTCCCTCTGAAACTGTAGATCCAAAGTCTTCTTCCTTACCACCTGACACTTTTTTACCACGACCATCATAAGCAAAAGAGACTTTGTCTTCACCTGGTGAGACAAATAGAGGGCCAGAGGGAAAAATAAAACTTAACAAAAATAAACAAATCTCCAGGAAAAGGTGCCTGTGTTGAAAAGGATGAATCTTTACCCAGCAGTAAAGAACTGTTGGCCATCGACCAACCAACTCTCAGGCCGTAAAAGCCAGTGTCTGCATCTTTCTCCTGCTGTGACGGCATCAACTTTCTTTCCAGCCTCACTTCAAAGCCCACCCTGCCTTGCAGCACCCCATGGGTGAGCCTGCAGCCAGACCACAGCAGGGGGAATCGTTCCCAGAATCGAGGCTGGCCATATGTACGATCAGGACCCACCTCAAAGTGGAGGTGACCGTTATCTACGACAACAACAGGTAAAGTTAAAAAAAAAAAAAAAAAAAAAAAATCTTCAGACAAAGATCTAAAAACATGGCATTTAATTTAAGGACACAGTTTGTTCTGCAAAAGATTTTCTTTCTAAAATAAGTTTTTATACACAAGAAAAATAATGAGTGTAGCACAGAAACTTACACAGATCTAGTCTGACTTTGTTTTCATCTTCCTCCTCTGCCTGCTCTCTGTCCAGTGGAGGTTGTGGTGACTTGGCTCTGGTTGACAGAAGATAAAGACACATGCTGCTTTATAACATTTTAATCTGCTGAAAAAAAGTTTCCATATTTTTAAGCCCATGTTAAACAGAAAATGAAAGCAAGTCAAGAGCATTAAAAAACCTACATCAAATTCAGTTACCCTTAATGGGATTATCAAAGATAATATATGTTGTATAAAAAAGCACCATACATCTTTTTTTTAGTATAAGAACTCTAGGATTTGGGCAGAATTTGGGTGAAAGAGCTTAATGTACCATTAAAAACAAAAGTTTTAAAACCTACTAATGCAAACAATACACACCAGCTGACTGTGGCAGCTATTTGTGGTGTCATCTTGAATAATCTAGAGATTCATTTGACCATTTTTGTTGAGATTAAAGGTTCTTTTTTATCAACCAAAATCTTTCTGACCTTTCATAACATGCATAATTGGGAAAATCAAGACAGGTTCAACCACCTTTTGACTGGAATCAAGAATACCTTGTTTTTCCCTGGGAGGAAAACAGGTCATTAGGATTGTTCTTATACACATATCAGTATGAAATAAGGGAATATCGACATAAATAAAAAATACAAACAAAGTAATCACAAAAAACAGCATCTTTATGAAATAAATTATGTAAAAAAAGTAGGGATGCGCAATATTATCTATATCCTTGGTTCCCAACCTGGAGTCCAGGACCCCCTTAAAGGGGGTGCCAGAGATCTCAGGGGGGGCACGAGCCTCTGTCTGCCCTGAGGTCAAAATTAGATTTGCACATATCAAGAGCAGAGGTGGAAAGTAACTAATAACATTTACTCAAGTTACTGTAATTGAGAAGCTTTTTGTTTACTTTTCAAAATCACTAGTTTTCCTTTTACTGAAGTACATTTTGAATCAAGCATTGTACTTCACTACATTTAAAAAGCATTGAGTACTGAGTAAAAAATGTGGCTAAAAGCCAAAACGAGGAGGTCCAAGCCGTCTGCTAACAAGAACATGGCCAGAAGTTTGAGTTTCACAGCACATGATGGTCAGTAGTGTGAACGATGGCTGTCCACCTCTCCCCCTCCGTCCCACACAACACAGCACAGAATAATGGGAGGATATTTCCTCCTCGCCGTTCTGCCTCAGCCAACACCTTAAAGACACTTCCTCATTAACATAAGCGCTGTGGTTGACTCCATATGTATGTGTAGCTGCGTGTGTTTATGTGTGCTGCTTTCAACCAATCAGATACGATAACAGAAGGGGGAGAGGGATGGTGTTGCTCAGTGTTGTAGCTATGTATACATAAATTTCAGCAATCAGTTACAATAAATTCCTTCTAAATAAGGAAACGTACTAGGTTATGTAACAGACTTCTTTTTGCAAAACATGTAAAATGTAGTCATTCTTTGAGTTTTATAGTTTACTTTTAGTCCCCATGCTCCATTTAGAGTTTGATTTTTGGGAAATATTTTGACAAAGCAGTGTTACAAAATTCATTATTATCAGTTACATTTTAATGGAAATCACAGAAGACAAATTTTCTAAAATACAAGTGGGGGAGGGCTCAAAGGAAAAAGGTTGGGAACCACTGATCTATTCTATATTGGTATTGGCATATATTAGCTTAAAAAGTTAATTATCAATATCAGCAGATATTAAAACTATTGCTGATGTTAACAGCTGATATTCTGACTATAAAAATCAGCCTATATCAGCTGTAAATATTGGTGGTATAGACAAATAACCTAGTGGAGTTTTAGGCTGGATCAACAGACCTACAACAGGGGAAGTCTTTTTTTTTAAATTAAGCATTATTCCTTACTCTTTAGAGTGTGTTTTCAGGACTGAAATTTGTTTATTTGTGTTTGAAGGACTCAAGACTTACGTCTGATCTTCATTTAAATATAAGTATCTGCAAAAATTATGTTGCAAATATCGGATATGGGCAAAAATCCAGTATCAAGCATTCCTAGTGAAAAGGGGCAGAAGACTTTAAAGGAGGATGTCTTAAGAAAACATTGGTGCGTAACCCTCTATTCAGTCTGCATCCAATATGCATGTAATGTTTTTGAAAACTTTCAGAACTGCCCCATTTAAATTGAATGCTCCATATAAATTCTTATGAGATTAACATATGTGTCATTTGTATGTATGTTGTACACAGAACCACACTAGAATTTTACAAATTGATAAAAAAGTAAGACATAGATCCTCACTTGGGCCGTCATTGTTGAGCAATGCACTCTGGGTAGATATGTCAATGATTACACAGTTCTTTCCCCACATCTTTCTAATCGTACATTATAATAAATCTTTCCTCATTGTAATCTTTACTAAAATTGCACTTGGGTTAAAAATTAAAAATGCATTAAGGAAGGGAACACTATTGGAAAAGATGTGAGAAAAATAACAATCACAGCCTCACCACTCAGAGTGCATTACACAACATTGGCAACCTACAAATATTGATTCTTATTTTTAAAGATTTATAAATCTGGTGTGTCACTAGATTTATAAATAACTGCTTTACATGTATAATCATGAATATTCATCTCAAAGTAAACGTCTTTACATGCAGGGATCTCTTCAAGTTGGAAGCTGTAATGGCTGGGTGCTCAGGCTATAAATGATCAGAAACAGTTACTATGTGTTGTTAGACAAGAATTGACGCTCTTTCATGATATTCTTTATAATTCTACCAGCTCTATCCACCTTCAGCCCTACCTTTTGTATCGAATCTCCTCTTTGAACTCGTAGAAAGCTCTTCCTCTGCTCCTCTCCTCTGATGGATGAGCTCTCTGGTTCTCTCCTGGTGCTCTCTCCTCTGGTTGGTGTAATCCAGGAACACACTCTGAAATACACTCAGAGCCTTGTTGCTGTGTTGTCAGAGTAGTACTAATGTCCCTTTTAGAGCCTTGTTGTTGTTGTTGTGCTGTCAGACCAACATCACCGTCTGCTTTAGAGCTCTGTTGGTGTGCTGTTGGAGTTGTATCTCTGTCTGTCTGTGTGCCACAGTCTGTAAACTTTCTGACACTTTCACTCCGAACACTAACCTCACTCTCTGCCGGCGATGGTGCCGATGAAACTGCCTCAGTCGTTGAAATTAGTGTATTTACGCTGTCATTCTGTAGTCTTAGCTCTTCGTCCACGTCTTTCCCACTTAGTCCAGCCTCTGTTGCTGACCACAGCCTGTCCACCAGCTCAGCCTTCAGTCCCCTGCAGTCCAGATTGAGTTCTTTAAGTCTGGACCGGAGCTCGGCTACTTTTAACTTCTTTATGTCTGTTAGCTTCATTGTTTCCCTGAGCACGGTTCTGTTGTCGTCTAACAGGCGGAGACTCTTTTAGAAGACATAAAACCAAACTAAACTCTCGAGTAGTGCCAGCGATTTGGCTCAAAACATCAATTCAACATGGTGTCCTGATTTGTGATTGGCTCTCCTTCTTCTTCTAATGCTTCATTTTTGGCATATTAAAGAGTCAAAGAAGGTTTCACTGCCTCCACGCGGCTAGAATAGTTACTACAGCTGATGTCAGCGTGAGGGTGATTGATTATAGGAAAAATATATTTATTTCTCTATTGACTTTTAAACAAAAACGGGAAAAACATCCATTTGTTGTCATCACAGTTTAATACTCTCTGAAATTTACAAAATTAATGCTCATCTTTACTGAGGACGGCTTGGAAATAAAAAGATCAGGAAAATATCCACTGTTTCTGTCCCCATTTTTATAATTGGCATATTTATAGATAAGTGTCGAGTTTTATTATTATTGTCATACTTCTTTGATATGTGCAAAAAGGCGGTACAGCCCTTCTGTAGTGCAATTTAATATGATCTGCAATTTCATCAGCAATATGGATATGTAGTGTGTGTAGCGAGCAGGCCTGCTCACAGAATTAGCATGGCCCCTGAAACCCAGAGAATGGCCCTCCTCAGTTAGGGTTAGGCGTTTTTGTTGTTTTTTGCAAAAAGAGTATCAAAACTAAATTGGGTTCTGATTTCCATATCACTTAATTCATACCACTTTAACACGTTTTCATCACTGCTACTGCCCGTTTTTCCACATTTGTCCCATTGCTTCATTTCTTAACCATTTTTAAAACGTTTTAGATATTTTTGCCAAGCTTTAACTCATTTTCCTTTACTTCAGACGCCCCTTTTTAACACACTGTTAACACTTTTCACCTGTTTTTGAAACCTTAAACCACTTTTTACCACATTTCTGCCCATTTGACCTTTTTTTACTTCCATAGCCCATCTTTGCCGCTTTTACAACATAATCAATTCTTTTCACCTATTTTTGAAACCTTAAACCACTTTTTACCACCATTTTTTTGAACTTTTTACCCATGTTTGACATCTTAAAGTCATTTTTGTCATTTATTAACCAATTTACACCATATTTTTGCCTATTATGACCCCCCTTTTCCTTTATTAACCCATCTTTGCCACTTTTATCTCATACTTTAATTCTTTAAACCTATTTTTTCCTCCCTTTGTAACCACTTTTTACCAGCTATTGTTGCCCTTTTTCACCCATTTTTGAAACCTTCAATGTATTTTTACCACTTTTCACCCATTTTTGAAACCTCAAAGGTATTTTTGCTTCTTTTCACCATCTCTTGCCTATTTCAGACCTTTTTTTGCCTTCCTCAACCCATCTTTGTTGCTTTTACCCCATATTTTTATTCCTTGAACCAATTTTCCCTCTCTGTAACCACTTATAACCCATTTTTGTCCATGTTCACTTTTTTAAAACCACTTTTCACAAATATTTATTTTTCCTCCTAAAGCTGTCTCAGTTCTTTAAAATGAATTCTCCGACATGCTGTTTGTGCACATCATGGCTAAGCTATGAAGTCTGGCATTACTTTCCTAATCATTTATATCAGTGTGTGATCATCAACATTGTTAAAAAAGGAAATTCTGTTTTAAGAGGAACTGACATTTTTAAAATGACTAAATTTTACTACAGCAGAAATAAATAAAATTCTTTTTTTTTTGTTTCTAGAGCAAGATAAGATTAGTTATTATTTGATTAAAAATAAAATATGGTTATCATTGCAGCGTAACTTTATAATGTACCTTGATTTTTTGCTTGGCCCCAGAAAGCTCTTCCCCTTTATCCCCTTGAATGGGCAGCCTTGGTGGTGAGTAGTCATCAAGTTGAAACACTTGTTCATTGTAAGAAGCTTTTTTTATTTGACAAGACAAATGCAAAAACTTACATGAGTCAAATAATATCAAACAGATTGTTTCTATAAGTGACAATGACAGTTATGAAACAAAACATTTCATACTTGAAATTAATATTACATAGAAATACTGTCTCATCTCTCTTTCCTCAGATATTTCGCTCCACTGTCTGTGTTTCATTGCAACCACTCGGCTCATGATAAAAGGAAAAAAAGTTTATGAACTAAAGATACCTTCTTTCTCCCTCACCGACACTCTGGGCTCTGCACAAACAGCTCTCTGTTTAAAAAAGTTCACAGACCTTTAAAGGTTTCCCTCCTTTGTCTAATATCAAGTATCAATAGAGAGACTTCGCCTGATTCAGTAATGCCCTGTCGTGGCCGTGTCCACACAAACAGCATCATAACATCAATCGTCACAAGAAGAGAGAGGGTCAGCAGTGATTTTTCCGTTACACAACAGAACATTAAGTCATGCTCACACAGTGAGCCCGTTTCACGTACATGGTGGCTCAGTCACACTCTCACCACATGCTTCACATTTAAAGCTTCAGTGCTATATCTGAATATTTCACTCAGAACAGTCAACAAAAATGTATTCTCCCTGACAAGGACAGGAGTGTGATCGTGTCACAGTCCTGCACAAATGTAAACAACCATGCATATTAAATATATTCAAAACAAATTGTAGAAAATCACCTTCTGGTTGTCATGAATAACACTTTAAATATTAGATCTTTGAACACAAGTTTCAATTATTCTGAAGTGTTCCCTTTTGTAATTTGTAAAATCCCTTGTTATCCAAAAACAGACCAGAGATTAGTCCCTGATCTTTCTCAGTTATTATAAATCTATCATTTTGTCACTGAAAAAAGAGATCAAATTAAGTTAAATTATATCAAGAAAACAAGAACATGACTTATGATCCCTACATAAGATGACTGGAAAGAACATGAAGATGAAACCCCTGCAAATAAAGGTAAAATTAGCTTATTTTTGTGCCGTTCATTAATAATTAAACCAGGTGCATTTTTGTTAACTAGCATTATTGATTGATTACCTCAAACCCCACTAATTTCCCCATTAAATTACTAATAAGGTTTTTAATAAAATAGCATTAACACTGCTTACCCTTAACCTTTGTCCATAGAAAGTTGAGTAACAATTTGGGTAAAAAATCTTTACATCATGAAGAAGACACAAGGTCTTTGTTTCGGATTTTGAAATTATTTTTCCTTCATATTTTAGAAAAATAATGTTTTAGTTCTGGGACAGAAATGTAATAAATTCAGAAAGAGGCACACACTGGGGTTAATGTGTGAGGCGAAGAATGGCAGTGTTATGTAATGTTAGAAATGTAAGCCCAGCTGAAGCATCATTACAACAAAATACAGCCTTTAAATAAGTGGATTTAAATCACAATGTAAACCTGGAGTTTGAGGCTTGTTTAGTCATTGTGTGTATATAAACTGTCAGTGCTCTCACAAGAGCAAGTTATATAATGGTGACACTGTCCCTAAACCATCTCGAATGTACCGTAGCTATGGCATTTACTGAGACTTGTATCAGTCAGGCTGTGTTACATAAGATGAAATCTATCAAAGCAAATGTATTATGCAGTCAGAAGAGCAGTAGAGTGGAGTGTTTAGAGAATGGTCTTATAGCACATCTTTATGCACTTATTAGACGAGGATTGTGGGCGATACTGCAGGATGTGGAGGTGAGGGGGAGCGGCTGTCAGATGGACTGTGTCCCAGCAGCATCTCCTTCTCTCTGGGACGGCAGGGTCCGCTCATGTGCTGGCTGTGAGAGTGGTACAGCCTCAGGAAAGCCAGGATGGACTGGGTCAGCCACAGCGCGGTCACACACCACAGAGACACCTGAAGACACAGGGCAGAGCTATGAAGCTTATAGACACATGAGAATATTGAATAAACTGAATAGCTTGGTGCGCTTTAAAGTCCCTGTAAAGCGATTTTAAAAATCTGTATTTTAGGTTTGTTGTGTGACAGGCCACTGTGTTATGAACCACCAGGCCAAATTTCAGTCATGAAAACATCTCTAAGCTTATAAAATTAAGCTCCAAAATCATGAAAAATGAGGTAGTCAAAACTGCTCTAGGGCGGAGTGGGTGTGTCGGCTGAATGCTGTAGCCACACCCACTCACAAGAAATAATCCTCTCAAATTTTCAAAAATGCCTCTCATCATGGAGCGCAGATGGTTGAGTGGGTTAAGGCGCTACCCATGTATACAGGCGGCCCGGGTTCAAATCCAGCCCGTGGCCCCTCACCACATGTCTCTCCCCACCCTCCTCCCTGTTTCCAAATCTATCCACTGTCCTTCCTCTGTCAAATAAAGGCATGAATAAGCCCAAAAATAAATCTTTAAAAAAAAAGCAGGGAGACAGAAGTGGGGGATTACATTTACTGTTTTCTGGTACAAATCTCTCTGTTATGACACTTTTAGGCCACTGTGGCTGATAGATTTGGGAAATTTACCTCACAATGAACAAAAACATAACATGTAGCTGGCTGTAAACTTTCAATGAAGGCAGTGACATCAGCTAACAACAGACTTTACTGGGATGAACTGCTCTGTGATTTTATGTCATTGTAGCATTAGGAGGGCTGGGTCATTCCCCATCAAGACTGGTGATGTCATGGGCTCAGATATTTGCCCTGCTCAAATAAAACCAAGAGGTGAACAACTTTCTGATGGTCCAAATCAAAAATTCAGTCACATGTAGATCTCAGTGTTTTCACATGTTTATAGAAACCTTATTCCAACATATTTAGCATGTAAAGACACAGTTTGGATTTCACTTTACAGGGACTTTAGTAGAAATAATAATTGTTGTTGTGTGTCTGATGGTTTTGGAAAATTATGCTTTTAATCTTGAATCAGTTCTTTTGTGTATTTTGGATTATTTGTATATTATTTGTGTATAGAGCAGTATTTAGCATTGGCTGTGCACCTACTGTACACTCCTAGTGAGGGCAGACAATCCGATGACCTCTGAACACTTCCAGGAAGTGATTATAGTGATTAGTTTATAACTACATATGACAGGAAATGCTTTTGATAAAGACCACTGAAACAGTCTGAGGTTAGTTTAAAACATGAACTTTGCCTACCCATTGTACACAGTGAGTGTGGTTGTTGTTTGATTGTCTCACCTGTGCCAGATTGAGCTCTGTGTAAAAAGATGAGGTGTCTACATCCAGGTAAAGTGGAACAGACTGGGATTCTGCACAGCTGAACGCCAAAAAAGGACATAGTAAGAATTCAAAATAAGACTTCTAACCACAAACAGAGTGACGGTTATACTATGACAATATTCATCATCAGACATGGATCAAACATTGTAGAAAAGTATCACTGCAGTTGGGCCACATAAAGATCATGGGGTGGTACGATTTAGTACCTGTAAGGCCGTGTGCTGTCATCAGTCACAGTGTCACACCAGGAAACCAGCCCCAGGGACAAGATAACACTGGCCCCTCCAGACAGGAAGAGCACACACACACTCAGCAGAACCGTCAGGAAGGACGAGAACAGGGTGCTGGCAGAAACACACATTATACACATCAGGCATCTGATTTTGCATGTGTAGTCAGAGGTACCAGAGCTGGAATGATGATTATGTTTATCTATCAATTAATCACTGTAAAATTAGCCAGATTAGTAACAGAATGTTATTAATACAATGTGACGACTTACTGTGGTTCTTTTTTAAGTGAACTGAATATGTCAGGGTTTAGGGCTAACAATATCTTTGAAAACACTGTTAAAATGAATTTTCATTTTATGATAAATATGAAACAGTTGGGGACTAATAACCACTAAAGCTGTGATGATAAAATGCCCCACTAGATTTAATAAATGCAAGAATCTGTTTGCATGTCTGCATAGATTATTAGATGCAGGAAACTACAGTCTTCACTTTGTGGCTCAGTCACAAGATTTACTTTTGCTATCGACTCTGACAGCGAAGTCCTTCAGAGGAAATGGGTGAAAGGAGCTGCAGGTATGTTGATGCTGCAGTCTGGAGCCTGCCACCGGAGACTTTGTGTTGTGATGAGCTGGTCTGTTTAGGATTTTGAAACTAGTCTTGTTTTTCAAAACTAGAAAAATCTTTATAGCCTTAATTTCTAAATCAAATCCTACTTTAACCTCATAAAACTATAAACTGCACTTCAAAGAAGCACATCACTTCTAAAAACAGCTGAAAACAAAGTGTCAAATGTACTCATAAAATCTCATAAAAGTTACGAACAGAGAAATAATCTAATTGTGATTATTTTTTACAACATTGTGATAAAACATTTTTATTATAACCAACACAACATATTTAACTACTGCTGTATAATTTTGAAAAATATCTAATTGTGTTTATTTTGACTCATTATACAAATTCACTAGAAAGTGCTGTCTTTAAGGGTGTGATCATTTGCATGCTGTTCTTATATAATTAAAGAAAAAAATACATAAATTAAGGAAAGTAGGATTTTTAAAAATAAATTACACTAAAAAATGATACTTGAATGTTGGCATGATGTGTTGAGCATAACACATCTGCTGCAAAAAAGTATTAAAACTGGTATTTTAAAACATGTTTAAAGTTAAAGAAATACATCTTCTGTGATTTGAAAATTGCAGCAGGCCATATTGCAGTTTAATCTAAATTTCGATTTACGGCCCAGACCTCTTGCTACTGTTGGAATTATAAACTGAATCTTATACAAGATACTATACAACAATTAAAGTTGATTTTTTTCATCTAAAAATATGACTAAAAATGTTTTTAACTAACTATATTCCACAAGGAAGACATGACTAAGACCACAAATAGGTTTTTGGTGATAAAAAGTAAAAAAGTAAGTTTAGTTTCCATTTAAATGAGACCAAAACGAGACTTAAATGTCAGAGCTAGACGTTAAAAATCCATAGCATTTCTTGCATATAATCTGTTAGAACTTAAGCAGAGATTCAGTGACAGAGCATTAAAAGTCTGTCAATATTTTCTTCAGTGAACATTATGAGGTATTTAAGCATTAACACTATATTAATATGAGTGTTTACATATATTTACTCTAAAATATGGCTGATAAAATGTGTTATAAGAATATAATTGTTTTGACTATAAGTAAGGGCATAAATATAAGGGCTCTTCACTGGCAAAAAACGAGCTTAAGTGATTTTAAGAGAGTGAAAATGACTAAAACGACTTAATTTAAAATTTCTGCCAAAATTAACACTGAACGCTATATTTTATAGCTAACCAGTATGCCCCCTCTTTCTTTTCAGCAGTTAAAGAACGGATATCTTAATTATATAATTTAGTTTTATTATATAATACAATGTAGTAGCTGAATTTTTTCACATAGTAAGATTCTTCATCTACAAAGAAACCGAGGTTTTATCATAATACTCTTTGAAATGCGATCAGTATTTGCCATTTAAATGTACAGGGATGTAAGTATACAATCCCATACCTACAATGTAAATAGTCAAGTAATGTACCGTTAAAATTTAAATGCTTAAGTACAATACTTGAGTAAACCTGCTTAGTTATGTTCCACAACTGTATTATTAATACCAGTCTTACTAATACCACTGCACCAGTTACATGAAGAACTGGGTCAGTAGTGATGCGCCAGTCAACTCACTCGTCATGTCGTCCGTGCAGATAGAAGAGGCATCTCCACCCCTGCGCTGCACCGTACAGCACCGTGAAAATGCCGACAAACGTGGCGAACTGGCAGGCTGCAGGAGGTCCCCACTGCTGCACCACTAAATGGGAGACGTCTCCGGGCTGCACCGTCGTCTCGCTCCGGGTCTCCGAGCTCCAGTAGCCGGTGGAGAAGAGTGCACATCGGCCCTTGAAAGCGGAGCCGTTGAGAGCCATGGGGACGACCACCAGCAAGCCCGCCACTATGGACAGGGCGTGGACCGTGCAGTGGGCCAGCAACAACCGCCGGTCCAGCTCCATGTCAAAAGTCGAGTAAAGTCCACAAAAGTGAAAGTATTTACTCAGTCGAATACATAAAAACAACAGCTATAAACTCACGCCGCCCTCGTTTCTATTTACCGTGCAACAGTTCACCGTGGTAGAGGGTATTTAAAGATATGTTGGTCAGGGGTGGGACGCAGTCGCCGCTCAGCATTCCAGCCGTTACACAACGCAGAGAAGAGGAGGAGACTGTGACGTCCCACTCCGTCACCAGCTGCAGAAACCATTCACAATACAGTTCATTCGCCTTTCCAGCTTCTTTAAATGTATCATAGTGGATCAGAACGAAAACAAAGTTGGACGAATACACAAACAGGCGAATGTACTCACAGCCATGGTCTAAGTTTTTAAACTAAAACAAAAAAGACTGAACCCACTTTGTGATGTGATGACGCTGTGACAGCTTAATGTTAGATAAAGTTGTTTACCTTTATGTGGAATAAGCACAACCCAAAACTGGACATTACTGCAAACCGGGACCAGTTCAACGGTCAAATATATTATTTGTTGAAAAGTTTAAGTGACGGGAGGACCACTCCCCTTTTCAGACTACGAGTTCGACCAATTAATGATCAGAGTGACACATCTGTTTGTACAAACGATCTGTGTGAACGATCACTGGTGGGCTACTAGAAATTACCCCAGCAGTGACGTAGTCGCAACGGCATGACGTTTGTTTTTGCCAACTGGCCTCGTTTTATCAGTGCATGCAAAAGGGGATGTAATCACCCTACATACAGCATGATCTCTGACTTAGGAGGGGGTCTGATCAATGCCCAAGTCAGCAGACAGATGAGCACTGTGGGCTGTAGTTAAGGCACACTTACGTTTGGGCCAAATTTGGCTACACAGACCTACATTTATTTATTTCTTACTGACTTAGCATGAAGCCTACCACAGCTGCAATTTTCCAAATGCATTTTAAAGCACAATCTTTAAAAACTACTCCATATATATATAGTGCTTAACAAATTTATTAGACCACCACCCAAAGTAAGGTTTATGCCATAGCTGCCCAAATCATTTTTGATGTTTCTGCAATGATTAATACACCAATATGTAGAAGCTCTTTAAGCCAAATTATATTTTAATGCCAAAATATAATTATTATTGTTATCCATGAATTTTCAAATTTACTGATTTACAAAAAAAAAAAAAAAAGAAAAAAGTAAAGCACAATATTATTTCTTGATTAATATGTCAAATTTAGTTATATACTTGCATTCCTGAACTTAAAAATGAGTTTTACTGGTTGAATGTTATGCTTGATTAATTTCTGACTTCTCAGAGAAGCCCAGTGAGCCGGCTCAAATCTGGGTATAAAAAGGTGAATTCAGTTTGAAATTCCTCATTCCTGTTCAAATGGTAAAACATGGAGAGCTCACTGAAAATGAAAGAGTCCGCATTAAAGCACTTCATGATGCTGGATGGTCTCTGAGACAAATAGAGAAAGACATAAAGTGTTCTCACAGTGTGGTCAAGTATGCTTTGGAGTCAATTGCCGAGACTGGTACTTACAAAATGCGCCAGGAAGAGGCAGGAAAGGAAAGTTAACTGAGGCAGATGTCAGACACCTAAAGATTTGAAGTACTAGAGACAGAAGGAAGACCACTGCTGATCTTCAGGCAGAGATGAATGCTTCTAGATCAGAGTCTGAGAAAGTCTCCAGAATGACCATAAGCAGACGACTGACGGAACAAGGCTTAAAGGGAAGAATAGCTGCTAAAAAGCCATTATTGAGGCCTGCAAACATCCAGAAACGCCTCAGATTTGCCAGGGAGCACAAACACTGGACTGGTGATGACTGGAAGTAGGTACTCTGGATGGAGGAGTCCAAGTTTGAACTCTTCGGTCAACATGGTCGTGTTTATGTCCGCAGAAAAGCTCGAGAACATTTTGATGCCAGATGCACTGCACCCACAGTGAAACACGGTGGAGATTCTATTATGTTATGGGGTTCCATCTGTGGAAACGGCGTGGACAAATTAGTGGAAATCGATGGTATGAAGAACAAGAATGTCTACCACAACATCTTAGTGCATCATGGAATTCCTTCTGGACTGAATCTGATTGGTCGTGGGTTCATATACCAACAAGACAATGAGCCCAAGCATACTTCAAAGCTGTGCAGAGACTATTTGACCAAGAAAAAGGAATCTGGAGTACTGGAACTGATGGACTGGCCAAGTCAAAGTCCAGATTTGAATCCTATTGAACAAATTTGGAATTTAGTAGATTCAAAGATTGATGGCAATATGAAGTTTTTGGTTATTATGTGTGAAAAAGGACTATTTAGTTGTTTCAGTTTGTTATTTGCCAAATAAATAACAATAACACTTTTAGTTTAAAAAAAGTTATTTTTAAAGATTTCTAAAATATTTATGTTTTCTCATTTTTATGACAGGTGGTCTAATAAAGTTAGTAAGCATATATATGTATATGAATCTATTTACTTAAAACATTATTGTTGTTTCTTATTGTTGTCCATGCTAATAATGTGCTTTATAATCCTTATTTCATGTGTAAGTTAAATATTAGAAGACAAATGCTGCCCAGAGAGTCATGCTGGTTTCATTGCAAACACTGCTCAAATTCTAGGGCACCATATGCATCCAATTACCTGCCTGGTTAAGGACAGAGAGACATCAGTGCTCTGGGAGTACAGAAGCAAGATAGACCTTAAAATAAGCTGGAGGGAACATACTGTAGTCTTACGTTGCATTTTAACTATTCTGTTTTTCTTATTTTCTTTTGTTGCCATGGGGTCCTTGGAAGATGCCTTGTGGGACAGATGCAGGCTTAAAGTCAGTTTTTCCCTCTCATTCATTTACCCAAAAATGCTCTGTTCCTTCAACCTTGGACTAAAGCTAGATAGCACTGGATATGAGGCTGATATTCAAGCCTCTAATATTTCCAAACTCATTTTAGTAAGGACAGATTTTATTTGCTGAAAAGACCACCAAGTCTCTCCTGTACTATGGAACTGACCACTTCCTCTTATTGTGACTTTTTGTTTTAGAAACAGACATAAACTAGAACACATGTGATTCAACTGTAATTTAAAGGCTTGTTTGAATATAGAAATTCAGCATTGAAACTCTAAAAGTATTGTTATTATGTCAACATTAACGCATTCTTAACCGTAAGAATAAAACAAGGCTACATTTCCTTTTTGAAGAGCTACAAACAGCACTGCAACAACCCGCTGAGAGAAAAATAGTTGCAGAGCACTAGATAAAAAATGTGGCCCTTTTGGACCCTTTTACAAATTAATTTATTCAACCAGCTATTCTGATATGTATGCACTTATGGAGGCTCTAGAAATCAGCAGAAATATATCCACCAATTCAGTAATCCAAATTTTAAGCCAACATCTGCCAAGACCAATGTGCCATTAATATATGCATCCCTACTTTGTAACAAAATTCAGACTACAAACATTAAGTGGAAGAAGTTATACAAGTTAGTATAAGTATAGTATAGTACAAGTATAGTATAGTACAAGTAAGTAGCATCATCTATTATAAGTATGACATTTTTAACAGTCAAAGTACAACTCCTCATTAGCTACTCAGTACTTGAAATAAACTGTAAAATAAATCATTTTACTTTTACTTGAGTAGATTTACAGACCAGTACTTTTACTTCTACTTAATTAAGTGTGAGAAAGAGTAACTGCATTTTTGCTTGAGTACAGTAGTGGTGTACTTTTTCCACAATAGATAGGTAATTGCAGTTAATAGATTTCTTTGAGATGGCAATTACAGGGCTACATAATTTGCATTTGTACATAAACTAAGAATGTGTAGACATTTCATTTACATTTTTATTACAGTTCTTCTAGAGTGCATACTGGTAACTCGACCGTTATATTTTTAATGTAAGCTGATGTAAATATGTAAGTAAGTTTGTATGTCCCTGTACAAGGCTGGCCAAAGACAAAACCCAAACTTTGTTAAAACCCCGAAACCCGGGATCGAACTAACGACTTTCGGATCTTCAGTCTAATGCGCCCCCAAAAAACAAAGGTTGTACCCGACATGATATAACCTTTCTACAGTCTATGACTGCGACAAAATGCCGAAACCCGGGATCGAACCAGGGACCTTTAGATCTTCAGTCTAACGCTCTCCCAACTGAGCTATTTCGGCGATAGAACAACCAAAAAACACAAACCTGTCTTATACAAGCATTAAAATCATATTTATTATATTTTTATATACTGAAACCACAAAAGCTTTAACTAACAGAGAGGTACAAACAATCGTTGAGTTATCTTGCCACCTCTATGGCTCTGGGGTTGCAGAACGTTCAACACGCTCTGACGTAATCTCCACGCCCACAAAAATCGCAGTGGTTGTTGGGAAGAAAGGTCAAGAATCGATGGCCGCGGAATGCACAGATTGAAAGCCGTGGGAAAGATTATCGGTTTGTTTCTCAAGTTTGTACGACCTGGAAACTGCCAAACTATTTCGCGGAAGACCCGAACGCCAAGCTACCGGTAATACAGCAACAGCTGTAGAATATATATATCGTTCGTGTTTGTGGGACTCTGTCGACAGACTGGCTAGCTGCTGTTAGCTGGCTAGCATCTGCATTGTTTTGGTTGTCGCTTTATTTGGTGGCAAAAGAAAAAGTAGTCCCCGAACTTCCCCGGCCGAGGCAGGGGTCTGGACTGCTTGAGTTATGTTTTTCTGTCCGTGCCGGGAAGATGGATGAAAGGTCCAGCAGCAGCCACCACAGGCTCTTAATCGTCCTGCTCATGGTGTTGCTCTTTGGCGTCATTACGATCCAGTATGTATGCCCGAGCAAGTCTGAGTGCCAGATGCTACACCAGCTGGTGTCCTGGTTTAAGGACAACGGTGCAACTGGTCCCCGAGGCAGGGGCAATGAGATGCAAGCAGGGCTCCAAAAGGATCCGTACAGTGCAGAAGACGGCGCTCTGGTCCGCTTTGTTCCCCGCTTCAACTTCACCAAAGCGGATTTAAATCGTGAGGTTGACTTCAACATCAAAGGAGACGATGTTATAGTGTTTCTGCACATTCAAAAAACAGGCGGCACAACGTTTGGCCGACACCTGGTGCGGAATATTCAGCTGGAAAGGCCCTGCGAGTGTCACGCAGGTCAGAAGAAATGTACCTGTTACCGCCCAGGAAAAAAGGAAACTTGGCTTTTTTCCCGTTTCTCCACCGGCTGGAGCTGCGGGCTTCACGCGGACTGGACCGAGCTGACCAGCTGCGTCCCGTCACGCATGGACTCACGGGAGGTTCCGGAGAACATGCCCAGGTTGGTGGGGGAGGCTACTTTGGATGGTATTCTCAGTGTGTACTATTGGCCTGTTATTTATTAACTTAACGCCAAAGTAATACACCAGTCATTCAATTTGATGCAGTAGTTCCTGTTATGATCGTTAAGTAATAGCAAAGCAACTATTTAACTTTGCCTTTAATAGATAATCAGTTCAAGAACTCATACATCAACATCATACAGTGCATTCAGAAGGTATTCAGATCCCCTTCACTTTTTTAGATTTTTTCTTGCAGCCTGATGCTACAGTGGTGAACATGTATTATTTTATCAATAATCTACAATGAAACAGATTTTTTAAAAACATTTTTGCAAATGAATTGAAATCGAACTATCAAATTAACATAAACTCCAATCAAGGTATAAAAACATCTCAGAAAAGATGGGAGAGAAATAGGAGGCACAGAGCAAAATTTCAGGTGTTGTTGGTAATGATCTGAATACTTATGTGTAATTATTTAGCTTTTTTTTTTATTTGAAATACACTTGCAACTAACTCTAAAATTTTGTTTTCACTTTGTCATTATGGATACTGAGTGTTGGTTATTGAGAAAAATGAATTCAGACTATTTGGCTTCAGGCTGGAGCCTGGCAAAATAAAAAAAAGTAAAGGGATCTGAATACTTTCTGATTGCCGTCTATCAGTTGGTATAGATAGACCACAGTAGCTGAACAAACCAGCGTATTTAAATACTGTGGATCTCTCTGTTTAGGCTCTCATTTATTCAGCTCACAGACCAGGTTTTTTGAAATGGTCTGCTTAATTTCTCTGATTAAGTAAAAAAAAAACTTCATATTTTAATTAATATTCACAGTTTATCTTATTCAGCAAAATTAAAACTTGATACAGAAAATGTTGGCCATGTGTCATTATTGCTAAAAAGTATTGTTATTGAACTTTGTCATGTTTTTATATTTTTTACTTACAAAATAATGAAAATCAAAGTCTTATAATTATACATCCTACATAATCTTAAATTATTATGAGTAATGGAATACTTTTGTGTTAATTAAGTATACAATTTGTAAGGTGTTACCTACTTAAAGCAAATGTGTAAAGTGTAATGTGGTCTGAAGTTTGAATGTTTCATGCACTCATACTACAAAAATTCAACAGGGCGCTTTAAGCTTGTCGAAGCTGTTCTAGCTCTGCATGTCTTTTGAAAAGGCCACTTTCATCTAAAAGGTGGGGTGTTGGAGGAGGATATTTGAACACTGCTAGCTAGTTTTATAAATTTGGCTCCAGGCTCTTTTAGTTATTGAACTTCATACAGAGTGAATTTTGAGATGAAGCTATCTAAAACCTTCTGCACAAAGACATTTGTACACAACAATCCTGATCTCCTCCTGTATTTAATGCTATTCTCTACCAAGCTTACCTGAAGAAAGAGGCTTTATACTTATTCTGCCTTGACAAAAATAATATATTTAGATTGGACTGCTTTAATTTTTTTCTCCAGGCATTATGATGAAAAGAGAATATAATTTACAATACTTCTCCAAATAGACACATTAATTGCAGTTTCTAACGAAAAACCCTTGTTTCCTCTTTCTCTCTGCAGTAGGAACTATTACTATATAACCATCTTAAGAGACCCAGTGTCTCGCTACCTGAGTGAGTGGCGTCATGTGCAGCGTGGTGCAACGTGGAAGGCATCCTTACATGTGTGTGATGGACGTTCACCAACCCTGTCCGAGCTGCCGAGCTGCTACTCAGGCGATGACTGGTCAGGGTGTTCCCTGCAGGAATTCATGGA
The DNA here is from genome assembly GCF_018320785.1 of Cheilinus undulatus. Classification (NCBI taxonomy): domain Eukaryota; kingdom Metazoa; phylum Chordata; class Actinopteri; order Labriformes; family Labridae; genus Cheilinus; species Cheilinus undulatus. The sequence goes on along the minus strand of NC_054874.1, from coordinate 9,756,446 downwards.
CTGCCCTTACAATTTGGCCAACAACCGGCAAACCCGCATGCTCGCTGATCTCAGCCTGGTGGGTTGCTACAATGTCTCTGCCATGAATGAGGAAGAGCGGTGGGCCGTACTCCTAGAAAGCGCCAAACGCAACCTGCTTGGTATGGCCTTCTTTGGTCTGACGGAGTACCAGCGTAAGACCCAGTACCTGTTCGAGCGCACCTTCAACTTGGAGTTCATTGCACCCTTCACACAGCTCAACGGTACACGAGCCTCCAGTGTCGAGGTCCCTGCTGAGACGGAGCACAGGATCCTCAAGCTAAACCGATGGGACGTAGAGCTGTATGAGTATGCCCGCGACCTTTTCCTGCAGCGTTTCCAGGTGGCCAGACAGCAGGAGCGCAGGCAGGCCAGGGAGAGGCGGCAACAGGAGAGGAGGCTTCTCCGTGGAAGGCTCGCAACAAAGCAGGGGAGGCAGCCGAAAACTACAGAATCGCCCCGTCAGCCTAAGCAGCACTCTGTAGTAACTGAAGCAAGGCAGAGGGGAAAAGCTGACGGAGACAGTGAGGACTCAGAAGTGCTTCTTCCTGACTGGTGGGATCAGGATGAGAACAGCACCCTGGAGGATTACATGGACAATGTAGAACAGTGGTAGTGACAAGAACAAGCAATCAGATGTCTTAAAGCTTAGTGTGCCAAGTTCTGCCTTGTTTGTTTTTACTGAATCCAAGTGTTTTTTTTATGAATTGTTTAAGTAACATACTTTTATTTATTGATACTGATTGTTTTTGTTATAACTGACAGTCAAAATGGATACATTTCCCTGACAGACAGAAAGGCTTGTTGAGGTACAGTACTTTACCTTTCAGCGATCAATTGCACCTTCTAGATTGTTAATCCTGACATCCAAACACCTCTGAACTCAGTCAAAGCTATATCAAGCTTTGAATGTGGCAATTGTATATTTTTCATTGTTAAAAGAACAATGTTGTACTTGTTTCTGTATCTGTATGCTACTGTTTGTGATTTACAAACTATTTTTGCCAAATTGCTGTCTTGTCTGAAACACAATTTGAAAAGATTTGTGAGTTTAAGCGTCTTATTCACAAAAAAGGAGAGTGGAGTTGTCATTGATACCTCAATGTGTAGCATTTACATCTAATGTTGTACTATTACTGAATGTGTCTCAAGTCTTGATTTTATATAAAATCCTTTTACATTCACTAAGCTGTTGTTCTGTTTGTACTAGTGAGATGTCCTCTCCATGTTTGCTGTCTGATCTTATACACAGATGACGGCAAGCTTTTGTGCTGCACTCTGGGACCTCTAGAAACCAGCAGGGAGCGCCAAAGTTGTTGTAATAGAAGCGGTTCAGCCACCGGGTAGTGGTTGACTTTACAGCATATGCTTAAATTGGATAGGATTTGGATTTTCATAGTGTGATCCTCAGAGGATTTAATAGAGGGGTCAGCTTTGAAAGCTGTTCCAAAATTTCGAAGAATTATTCAGCAATACTTAAAAATAGAAAAGCTCTAGATTTCAATGGCATTGTTTTCTTTTTTAATTGGAGCTGTTTTTTCGTCATCAAAGTGCATTGGCAGCTATCATTGGGGAAAGGCTCACAGCTTGTGCTCAATGTGTAAACAGAAATACAAGTTTTGATATTTTTGATTCGTCTGTTTAGACTCCATAGCTTATATGCACTGAAAGCAGTGTACAATATCTGATAACAATGCTGCCTTTTAAAATTTCTTTTTCCTTGTAATTTTGTTTGCGATTTTTTGGCGAGGAAACCTACAACAGGTATATTTTTTTTATATAAAACAGTCGGCCTTAACCCCTTGAGACCTGAGCTTTTGTTCAAAAGGAACTTTTAATTTTTCCCACTTATTTGGGAGAAGAAGGATCTGGAAAGTTAATAACTTCAGCCTTGTCTTTGAGCAGGATATGTTTAAAAAAAAATACCAACATAATTTTCTGTTTCTGCAGAATATAAAGCTTTGGAGAGATTTGGCTTTGTTTCTGCAAGTTGTTCAATTGGTGAGGTTTCTACAAGTTTGAAAATTAGAAATTTTCCTTTCCAAAATCCACACCAGTTTCCTTAAATATCAAAGGAATTACCAACGAGATTCTGTGAAAATTCTGCAAAATATTTTCAAAGTATAATATAAAAGCAACCCAATCGAAATGTTTTCCCAGAATCCATGTGAATTTCTAAAAAAAAAAAAGAGAAAAAATCAAGCAGTTTCACCCAGATTTCAAGTAAATAAAATTTCCCAAATTTCCATGAAAGTTTTGGAAAACTTCCAAATTTCCCCAAATAACCAAAAAAATTCCCCAAATTTTCATTAAATAACCTAAAAACTCAAAGCAACTATCTTACAAATTATCCAGCAAAACTTTCAAAATTCAGTCCAAAAAAAAAAAAAAAAAAATCTATGAAAATACTTCACAAGCAAATTTCCCAAAATATCCAAACAAGTTTCGAAAAATCGTAAAAATTCCGCAGCGAATTCAACCCATATTTCAAGCAAATTACTTTAGCCTCCATAAACATGCCGGAAAACTAAAAAATAAAAAAAAATCACTATACCGTACAAAAAATTTAAATGACTAATAAACATACCTCAACGGCTTTATTGTGAAAGGCAACCGGAAACGTAAATTATTAAGCACGCGCTGATTTAACCGCAGTTGTTTGAATATGTTCGAGCAAACTACAGTAAAGCGGCTTCGTAGTTTATGTTTTTTTGAACGGACACTATAAATTTCGACCGTTAGATAACGTTTGTAGAAGAAAATTGCACAACGTCGACATATTTTTGGCGGATAATTGCTTTCATATATTGATACAGGTGAACTAGCTTAAATTGCGTTTTTAAAGCGACAGCACTCACTTTGGCGACGGGCTGATTTTTCTGGCTAGCTTTTAACTAACCTGCTTGAAACGTTATATTTTTCCATTACTGTTTCCACTCGGTAATAATGCGTCAGATGTTTCCAGGAGGAAAGATCTCACCCTTTTATGAGTCCTTGTGTGCCAACTACCGTTGGTTGTGCATACCTGCGACGTGTTAACAGCAGCCTACCTTGATACCTGCAGCGCTTTCGTCGTGACTCTGATTTCCCCCGTCTAATGATGTTGCCAGGTAAATGTAGCCACACACACACACACACTCTCACCGTCTATCTCCCAACTCCTCCCTCACCATTTTGCCCTCCCTCAAGTTTTTTTCAAATGTGTTATTCTGCTGTGTTCAGTCAGTGCTGCAGCCGAGCACATTGAGTTGCAGCTTACATTTCAACTGCAAGTCAAACCTCGCTCCACGGCGCTGAAACGTTTTCATTTTTCATCAGTACTGGGTTAATTTCCTTCTTACTCCATAACTATACCAGCTGTGTATCCTACCAGGAACGTGTCTATGGAAAATAACTAGGCTTATTACACTTTTAAACGACGTTAGTTTTAGGAGAAGACAACAGAGTCTGGATTTGATTGGACTGTAAACAGGTAAGAGGCTGTGCACGTCTGACGCAGTTAATTTTTCGTATGATTTCTCAGTCGTTATACATTTAATCCATATCATCGCCATATAAGTTCGATATGAAGCTACATTTACCGCCCTGCCTGTTGCGTTGTGTCTTAAAGATGTTAAATACAGGCATAATTGGTGTATTACACTTAGGGCACAACAGTAACAACGTTCATATACGATGTAATTGGAGCTGACAGCTTTCTTGTAGACTGTACATTGCCCTATTTGGTGCAGTCTTATTCAAGTCTGGATGAATGCAATACGCAGGATTTTATTGGCTGTCATTCAGCTGCCAGCGTTTCAAGGGTAATATGCTGCCATGTCAGAGAGTGCAGAGCAGAAAAAAAAATCTACAGGAAATCCCTTTTAGAATCTTTATGGTCACTAGATGAGTTAACTGATGGCAGAAGTGCAGGGCATTTTCCTGGTTGCTTCCTGGTTTTCCAACTGTACGTCTGCAGCGTTTTGCTGCCAGTCTCTGTGCATGCAGGCATGCAGTGCAGGGAGGTTGTCCTTGTTTGTCCTAAGGGGTCAGACACCCAGGCCATCAGACTCTGTTGTCACTTGTTGCCTACATGCACCCGTGTATGCACATCCACTGGGTGTAATGCCATAATCTTGTCCTATTTAACAACACAGCCAAGTTAAGACAAGTTCACGCTCCCTCCAGGCTGTGGACTCTGCACCAGTCTAGCTAGTTCTTCTTTACTTTATATAAACACTGATAAACTGACAAACACACACACAGGCATACTGACACTTTTCCCACACAACCTGTTTCACACATTTACTGCTCAGGATTTTCTGTCTTTTATGGGGCAAATAAAACCACTCAGTAACAATTCAGATATGACAACAAATCAAAAATGTCATCTTGACAAAACATTGGTTTGGCTATAAATACAGTTTTTCCACCAGGTTAACTCTCATACTTCTCACGAATGAGATGAGAAACTCACAGCTCAGGATTATAGTCAGGCAAACTTAAAGCTCCAGTTTGTGATTGTAAAGTAAAAGTATGGTAATAGATAAACTTTATTGTTTTGTGTCTTTATGATGGGCTTGTTGTACGTTTGTTTGAATGGGAACTGTGGTGCTTTAATGAGATGAAAGGATTACTGATACTTAACCTAATTACTTTGCTCCCTTCCTCCATGCTGCTGGCTTTCACTCTCATTGTGATTTATGGATCTCACCTTCTGATTTTAATCAGTCACTTGTTCATTGACGTTATCCTTGTAATAGTCCTTGCCACTGTTCTAAAATGAGCAGTCTGCAGTGATAGAAATCAGTGTTTTCATAGTTACAGTATTTGTTACCAGAAGGAAACCACCAAGCTTTTTAGAATGGGGAAACTCCAGATTTAAAAAAAGGATTCCACAGAAACCCCACCAAAAACTTTTTTTTTTTTCCAAATCAGTTCTTCTTTTGGTTCACAACACTAAGCTCTGTCTCTTCTGATCTTTTGTGATGACCTAAACTACAAGAACAGTTCCACTTTGGTTGTCTCTGTTAACTTATGGTTTTGGCCAATAATACTCATAATGCCCATACTCTTATAATATGCTCCTACTCTAATGTAATACATTAACTAATAGCGCAAACATACAATTCATCTCCTGTCTGTTTTAAGTTGCGCTTGATTGTAATTGGTTTTAAAGGGACATCTTCTTGCTGTCCTTCTCAATAAGCTGAATATAATTCCCTCTTATACAGTCACTAAGGTCATGAACAGGCTTCTTGCTACATGCATGCTGGTGCATTAGGAGATTATGACTAAGACTCTCATGATACCAGGATTTTAAACTTCAATATTATACAATTTAAAAATGAAATGGAATTAATACCTGTTTTAGTACAATGGATTAAAAATATAAATCCTAGACATCCAGTTCATAATTTTCGAGAGATGTCCCACTTATGAAACTGCAAAAAAAAAAAAAAAAAAAGAGTTCCTACTCTGGCATCCTATAGAGAAGTATCTGGTCACAGATGAAACCTGTATTTCAATCAGTTTAATTTATATCTTCTCAATGAAAGACAATTGCTGTTCAGTGTGATGCACTAACCTACTAAGTCTACATGCTTATTTTTACCAAAAGATCTTTGTTGAAACCACTGGTTCTCATCTGGTCTAGCCTCAGGGCCCACCACCACCTCCTCAATGACAAATCGTGACCCAGTTTTATGAAAAAAAAAAAAAAAATCATCTACTCAGAATTATATAATGAAAAAGTGTTGCAGTTTAGACTTTGGACCAAATGGATGGAACAAAACAGATTACTCACTGAAAGAAGAGAAAGGGCAAAAAATATTTTAAAAAGCGTATAATTACAGAAGCCTTCCAGGACATTGATGCATTCATTTGAATTCACTCTGTTTTCCTAACCTTGCAAAGCAGATGGACTCGCCTGTTTCTGTGATTCTCACTGGTGAAGCTCTCGTCTGAACTGTTTGGGCCCGGTTAGAAAGTGACAGGACCAATCAGCATCGAGGAGCAGTACTTTCGGGCGCAGCAGAGTTGTGACGAAAGCAAGCAGCGAGAAGAGGCCAGTGCAATTTTGGCAGAGGACATTAAGGTGGATGCTGCTAAGGCGCCAGTTTTACCAGAACTTGACATTTCTTCCTTAAAAGAAGAACAAAGAACTGCAGTGAGTTGTTTTCTTTTCTAAGACGAAAAAAGTCGTGTACTGACATGTCTGCGGTCGCTATGGTTCGCGTTATGCAGTTCTCTATGGAGTTCACTTGTCGGTAGGGGCGCACGTCAGTTTGGGGCTACGACATGTCACATGTTTTGTTGCTCTGATTGGCCGGTAAAGATGTGACAGAACATTCATTCAAACACCCTCTGAGTTTCTTTTACAAAGGCTCTGCCCTTTCATAAATGCGGCCTATGGAAGGTTTACCGGATAGATGTGTTAAACAAATCCATCTGGCATGTCAGGTTACTGTTTTCCATGGTATCATGAAAATTTTGTTCATTTTGTTTTTTAGATCTATTGACAAGATCTTGAGAAATGAACACATTTTCATGACAGACAAATGTTCTCCCAAGAGAACAAGATAAATAAAAAAAGATCTTGAAGATACAACTAACATTCATTTATTACCTCAGGAAAGTGGAGTAAAATAGAATGTATGGCTATATGTCTGCTTAAGACTTACACACATTGTAGACTTTCACTTGTTTTTTAAAATCCTGGCACACATTCACAGCCCTGCAACCCATTTTTGGGTTTTGTCCCACCACTTGAGAACCACTGTTTGAAACTGTCCAGTCAGTGCTTTATCATGAGCTCATGTTATATTTGCAAATTGGCTATGATCTTGTATATAGCAGTGTTAATTTTGTCAACTAAAACTGTGACCTAAATGTTAGTTGACTCATGTTTTTCCATGAAGACTACAAATAGATCTTTGATAATAAAAACTCTGATGAAAAGTAAGTTTAGTATTTGTCAAGGAGACTAAAATGGGACTAATGTGTTAGTGTTGGACTGTTTAATGTTTACTATCCATGATAATTTAACTGTTTATAAAATTGTCAAAAACAAAAGGAGGGTTTGGGTAGAGAGCATTCACGCCACATCAGTATTTCTTCAGTGAACTAGACAAAGACTAAAAATGCCAAAAATGTGAATAAAACTAAAAGACATTTTAATCAAGGACTAAGACTACATTTTAAGTAGGTGCCAAACACTAGTATATATTAGGGCTGCAGTAATAGATTCTTTTTGTAGTCGAGTACTCTATCGATTCTTCTGACGATTAATTGAGTACTCTAATAAGAAATATTGCATTTTTTTAATCTGTCACTTTTGCTTTTTTTTAAGAGAAGTAGTACTAGACAAATGAGAAAAGAAGATTGGTCCCTTAAATTTACTACTTCTATATTAAAAAATTGGTATTAACAGGTTCTCTGAAGAAAATATATTTTACAAAGTGCAATGAAGATCTGATGACAATTTACATTTCTTAAAGTTACAAGGAAAGGAAGTGAAACAGTTACATGAGATTATGCCATATTTGAGGTTTTAGGGATCCTCTCCCAGGAAATGTTTGATGCCAACACTTTATTTTTTTCATGTAGTTTATTTTCTAATTTGCCACTAAAGAAAAGGGACACTTAATCATTTTAATATTCCTTACTTTATGCATGAATGTAATATTTCACCTTCTAGAAAGAATAAAGATCCATCATTCACACAGTGGTCTGATGATGTCTGAAAAGTGAACCTTTAGATTACAGGAATATGGTTTATTTTTCAAAGGGTGTTCACTTTTAATTTTTGCACATTTTTGTTTGGGAGTTCATCCACCATAAAAATATGACCTTTTAAGACCATCCACTGACATGAAGAACACATTTAAAGGGATAATGCTGCTTCTATGATCTGTTGAATCCTGACTGTATGATGATGAATTTTAACCTATTTAGTCGCTCTCTCAGTCACTGTCTGTGGCAATAGCGTGTTTCTATTTTATTGGTGTCAATTTGTTATCAATGTAAGTCTTATCAAATCATTTGGGATGCCAAAACATTTTGAAAAATATGCTGGAATCAAGACGTCAGTGCGCTGAGTTTTAGATAATTTGTAATAAATGTATAACGTGCACACGCTTAAGAGAGAGCGAGAGGGGGAAAGCACCAAAACAGGACTTGAATCATGAAGCCTGACTGTCTTCTGTGAAACCGTTGGGTCAATCAGAGAAGTTTATGAAATTCCCTGAAGTCTGCAGACACACACCAGCGAGCCATGCAGGCAGCATGTAAACTTGGAGATCTGTGTACATTCACTGGTGCAGGCATAGTGCCATATTTTTCACAAATTCGTGGCCAGTGGATGCATAAAAATGCAGGACGCGTGCCTGTCAACATCAATGCATCAACTTCTCACGCGTCACATCATGCATGTTACGTTATAGTAACAGTGAAAACAAGTGCATTGTGCCACACAAATAGCCGTCCATAGTAGCATGAATCTGAATATGGGGGTGCAACAAGCTTTAAGCTATAAAGAAGGTGGCTGGGGTGAAGGAGGTGAGGCTGGCTACGAGCTAGGGTATGACTTTCATTAAGTAACACTAAGCTTCATCAGTTTCAGATAGAATGAGCTAACTGTTTTTGCTTGTATTGCAAATGTGATGTCATTTGATTTGATTAAGGGCATTATCATTTCTGTCACTCATTTTGATTAAGAAAAACATACATAAAACACAAAAAGAAGGATTTTTGTAAACCATTACAAAAAATTGACACTTGAATGTTTGCATAATGTGCATAAAATCTCTGCTACACATTTCAAGTTAAAGAAATATTGCAACTTCTGAGATTTGAAAATTGCAGCAGACCATATTGCGATTTAATCTAATTTGCCATTAATTGTCCAGCCCTAATTGGGAATGTAACACACAGCTTTCTGGTTGAGAGACGACCACCTCTACTGAGAGTCTTCTTTAGCTATATTTATTCTTAACTTATTTCTCATTTTCAACTGTTTATTTGTTATCCATGTCAGCACAACATTAACTTAAACCTCAGTTTTTTTTTCCAAAATGTAAACTCTTGTAAACATTCTAGAGAAACTTTGAAGCAGCAGCACATACATTTCTCTGAAAATTTCAATAACCCATGAGCCTACATTGTAAGTCCACAACATTGAAAATTCCCATTAAGTTAGGGGTGCAGATGGTCTAACAGTAAGGTCCTGTCCTATGCACATGGGCGGCCTGGGTTCAAGTTCGACTCCTTTCTGGTATGTCTCTCCCCTGCTCTCTTATCCCTGTATCAGACTCTGTCCACTGTCCTCTTTAAATAAAGGCATTAACAACCCAAAATAATATCTTACAAAAATAATTACACAATTTATATCATGCTTTCAATTTACCTCAGTTTTCAAAAGTACAATAATGGAGCAACATCTACTTTTACTAACCAATAAAAACTGCAATCAATCACTGGATAAAAATATGAAATTATAATTTCATCAAACTCTTGCCCATAGCACGAGTGAAGAAATCTCCCAAGAGGAGAAATAAGAATTATTATAAGTCTGATTTTCTCAGACTGCACAACTGATGCTCTATAGCCTTATTGGTATACAGCTATCCTTTAGTGTGAGCAGATAAGGTGTGCGGCTTCCTGTCGAGGTGGCACCCGGCCTACTCACCCACCATAATGCAGACGTCAGAGAGCTCCGGTGAAGGTTACACAGCCGGGAGCCGTTTGGTGCACTGTGTTTGATGAGGGACGCAGTGCGCAGGAGTCCAGAGCAGACACCCAGATCTGTCCTCTTTATTCTTCCCCCTATCCTGTTCCACCTACACGCTGACCCCCTCCTGCTGACTGCGGGAGCCCCTCTCCTCTCTACAGACACCTGGAGGACAGGCAGCAACATAATGACTGTTATAACTGGGACTCTATATTTATACACCATGCCGCATCCCAGCAAATCACTGTTTGTGCTGCACTGCAAAGGTCGAGCAAGTTCAGTAGGCCGAAATTGTTTCTGTACAAAATGTTCATTAGTTTACAACAATAGAGTTAAGAGACAAAAAAAGAAAAAACTGCTGCGCTAAAATTGTCAATTTATAGATTAGTTAGTTGGCAGTAATTAATCTGCAGCAGTTCATATTGCAGCTCTCCGGTTCAAGATGGTTAACTGTTTAACTGCAGAGTAATTGAAAATTGCACCCATACTTATAAACCATGCAACTGAACACCAAAATACTTCATATAAAAGCTAATTTCCATGCTTTCTAAAGTTTCTTTTGTTTGATTCATTTACTCTTCAGAGCTTTAATCCTTGCTTCAGTGTTGAGTGGACTGCAGCTGCTCAATAATTCAGTTTAAACCTGTAGCATCTCTCTTAAACAGATCAATGTCCAACCCCAAACACTGACATAAAAAAGAGGGAGAAAAACTGATAATAAATTATTTTGAGATTTTTAAAAAAAAAATCAAAATGACAAGTTTAAAGGCTCAAAATCTGAGATAAAGGTCATAATATTAGTTAAAAATGTCAGAACACAAAATCAAAAGTTAAAATAACATTTTCAAAAGGCATATACATTACATAGGAAGTAAAAATCATGAGTTTAAAGGTGAAAATATGAGATAAAATACAAAATCATGAGTTTAAAGGTGAAAATATGAGATAAAATACAAAATCATGAGTTTAAAGGTCAAAATATGAGATAAAATACAAAATCATGAGTTTAAAAGGGCAAAATATGAGATAAAATACAAAATCATGAGTTTAAAAGGGCAAAATAGGGGATGAAAAGTTAAAGTTAGGAGTTTAAAAGGGCAAAATATGAGATTAAATTTGAAATGATCTTGAAAGTTCAAAATATGACTTGAAATTTAAAATTGGAATCTAACAGTCCACAATATGATATAAAAAGTCAAAATGCTAAGTTTAAGTCACAATTTTGAGAAGCAAATTGAAAATATTAATTTGAAAACACAAATTAATTTCTCTCCCCCATACCTTACTTTATATCTCATTATTTTTACTCTTTACTTTTTCAAATTTTTATGACTTAACAAAGGATATTTTAAATCTTCAAGGTTAAATTCTCATTTCTATACTGAAGGAAATCTGCAGACCTCAGACCTGTGGGCCAGTTCTAATTAAAATATGATATGATCCTGCGGGCCAGGTAAAATTGCTCCCCGGGCCAGATTTGCCCCCCGGGCCTTGAGTTCGAAACCCCTGATCTAGATTTTTTTTCCCCCCAAAAATTCATTGCAATAATGCTAGTGTTCAAATAATTTTATCTTACTTCTGGTAGCACTTGTAAACAAAATTATGCGTTTGTGCTAAGGATGCACAATATTTGACTTTGCCAAAATGTACACATTAATTTTAGCAGATACTGATACCAACACAGTTCAAACCTAAAACATCAGTCCTTAAAACACACTTTTAAGTTTAAGGAATCAGGATGAACAGGTAAAAGACTTCAGCTGACGAAGGTCTGTTGGACCAGCCTAAAACTCCACTAACCTACCCATACATACAGGTGATGTTGACAACAGATATAGGCTGTTTTTTCAATGTTTTTTCTGAAAATGATAATAAGCAGATAATGCCATGCATCCCAAATCTTCTTTTTGCAGTTTGTATTTTCAAACTAAAAGAAATGCATCCTGCTGACCTTTTAGGATCAAGTATATCGCTCAATCTGATTTTTTTTTCATAGAAATTGTATTTAAATAAAAGCAGGCATGATAATATCAGTAGGACTATTGGTATTGGCAGATAATAGCTTAAAAAGTATTGTATATTAAAAATACTGTGTTTGATAAATTTGTGGAGTTTTAGGTGGGACCAACAGACCTGCTCTAGTAGTCTTAATTCTTTAGACTTTAAAGTGTGTTTTAAGGACTGACGTTTTAGTCTCAACTTCTTTTTCTATCCTCTTTTATATATTAGTATCAGCCGACATTAATTTGTCAATACCATTGTATTTGATAACAGCAAGTCCAGTCTTGTGTATTAAATGTACTTTTGGTCTGATTCATTATCAGAGATGACAGCAATTAAATACAAAAACAGAAATGGACACTATTTTTTCTGACAGCCTTGTTTGCTTTATAGATCATAGAGACATTGGCATTGTTTTAGATCTGTTAAAATCTGATAAAAAGTTTCAGATCCTGAGTGTTCATGTAACCAGCCCCCCTCACCTGTAACTAGGGACTTGGCTGACGTACATGACAGATTTCACTGAGGTACATGAAGACCCAGAAAAAAGACTGTCTATTAGAGCTGTCAAAGTTAACATGTTAATAAAGAGGAAACTTCAATTCATTTTAAGGCCACTATTTTTTTTTTTTTTTTTTGTCTTACGATTAATGCACGCATGTTCTGATGACCCTCAACCCATCCTGTAGTTTGTGAGTTAAGGAAGCGGTGCTGTAGTGATGTTGGTAGCAAGCAAGTAGAAATAGATAAAGGAAAGAGACTTTTGAATGGCAGGTTGGGCTTTAAAATCATGCCGGATAAGACGTAGGTTATTTGCAATTACTGTGGACGTGAACAGAGTTATCCAGAGTTAAGAGTAGAGTCTTAAATACCCCGGACCACTTGCTGGCCAAGCACACCACTTGGAGGATGTAATTCTTTCTTACTCTTTGAGAGTAATTATTGTAAGTCAAATATTTCAAGGCTCTCTCATCTTCATGTATGCTCTCACCAGAGACTTGACTTCTCCCAGTAATCTGTAGTATAATACTGTATTTATTATCACTTACTATTATCACTCTGAGCCTTTATTTCCCCCATATGAGGTGGAAATTATATGCTTTAACTGTGAAGGATCCAGAGAATTATCTTTAAGTGATTTAAAGCTTAACTGACCATGTTCTATATGTACATATGCGATGCATGAGATCCGTTGTTTTTGTGTTTAGCTGCTGGGAACTACAGAGGAGTAAACTTCTGTAAGTCTGAAGTTGGACGTTACATTGTGGTATTATTCAATAATGTTACATTAAGGTCAATATCCCCATCTGTTGTTGGTTGTTGGGTTTGAGATTACCATGTTGTTCTCTCAGCATATTTTTTGAGCATTCAGTATCTTTGAGCTTAATCTAGAAATTTTTTTGGGGAAATTATCTGCCATTGTTTGGGGTTTTTCCACAAACATTTGCATAAAGAAAGCATTTTTATCCACTCATGTGTTGATAATGATTAATAAATTTTGAGAGATACTCCTGTCTGGTATAGAATAGATAAGAACGGTGCGATTAATTTGTGATTAATCACAAGTTATTTATGAAAGTTGTGAGATTAATCGCAATAAGAATAGTAAACTCTGTTTAGACAACCTTCCTGTCCATACAATCCTTATGATGAATGAAACATGGAATAAAACGTAGAAGGCAGGAAAAAAATCAGAGATGCTAGACTCTTTGTTGGAAAGTCGTGAGGTATCTTGGACGGGTTCCTGATTGTCATTTACTATAGATTTTTGGGGCCAGAGGGTCCCAAATCCCTATGACTATCAGGTGGGGCCATGTTTTTAAGGAAAATGTAGTCTGACCTTGGCTTAAAAGACAAATGCACAGCTTACATTTCATCCTGTAAAGAGATTTCAGTTTACTTTTGTTAAATGTTATTAAAAAATTAAAATAAAAAATTGTTTTGAGTTGTCTCTTTTTCTATTGTTTTTTAAGCAGAAAAGAAAAATAGTGTTGAATCCTAAATCGAGTTTAATGTGAAAAATCAGATATGAAATTTTTAAGCCATATTGTCCAGCCCTACATATGAAAGGTCATCATTGTGTAACTTTGAAGGTAAAGGGTGCAGCGTGAACTAGAATGATATTGGATGAGAGCCAGTATTGCCACGTCGCTTTCTAAGAAAGGCTGGCAACTGTGCACCATTTGGTATCTGGTGTGGCGAGAGAGAGATGAGGAAGCGAGGAGTGTTGCTGAGGAGTATTTTGATGATGCTAGGTGCATATTGCAGAGCTGCATTGTCAGGCCATGTGTAAGCAAAGGGAGCTTGATGTGGAGCTGAATGCGGGACAGGCAAAGCTGCAGGAGGAGTGCTTGTGTCGCCCCCCTGAGAAAAGTTTCCATCGATTTGTAGTCAGGCCGAGAGGAGGAGGAGGAGAAGGAGGAGGCACAGACAAGCAGAATGGTTTAGCAAGCAAAGCATTTGCTGAACCTGCTCATCCCTCGTTGTTTCCCTTTTTTTTGGGCTGAGATGTGTCTTTGTTTTGTATTTGAAGGCTGGTGTACAAATTCAGTTCCCACCTCCTCCCTTGTCTCTCCTTCTCCCTCTCCACTGCAGTTTCCTCCTTCTGGGCTATCTGTCTGCGTGCTCACACACACACGTTCCCTCACTCTCCCCCCGTCAGTTCCTCCGTCTGTGTCTGTCGCCATCAGACGTAGGGACTCATCATATCTGCTTCAATCCTTTGCTCCTCCTAGATTTTGTACCCCTCCTCTCCTGCATCTTGCCTATTGTTTATTAGCTTTGTGCATTAATTCAATGTCCATCTGTTACATACAGGACAGCCTTCCCTTGGAGCCGGTTTGTACATAGTCGACAGCACCATGTGGACTTTGCCTCATCCTGTACTTTTCTCTCTCAGTCTCCTTATTGAGCCTCCTCATTGATTTTGATCTGTATGCAGTTGATGTCCACACACGTAACTCTGCCCCCTGAGCATGAGCCACGCAGTAGACGACATACATCCTCCCTGCATCACACTGCAGCAGAATCTGACTTCATCCTCCATGCTAAAGCTGTTTACAGTGAGCCCAAAGTTGTTGTACAGTTTAATATAAGCATGTGGCTCGGCCATGACTGTGCTGTACCAGTGAAATAAGCTGTGGAGGAACAAGGATGGGCTATGTGGAGGGAGGAGCAGCTGTGGAAACTGCTTCGTCATTGGTCGCTGGAGTGCTCTGCGTGCCTGTAAGAGTCTGTCAGATTGGCTGGAGCATTGCATTGAGCACAGCAGCTGCAGTTGTGAAGAACTGCCCCTTCTCCCTCTCTCTGCCTTGTCTCTCTTTTTCCTACTTCTTCATTAATAACTGTCTGGGAATCATCGGTGTCGCCCACATGTGCCAGTCATACAATTTCAAGGACACTGCTTCCCCCTCTATACTACAGCTTCCTGACAAGTTAGTCAATTACTTTCTTCTCTTCAAGGCTCAGGGAAGTATAAGTGACGTCTCTGTCCTGCCTGCATTTCCCCTCCATCCCTCTCTCTCTCATTTTCTCTCTCTCCTATCACCTAATCAAGACATAGCTTGCCCTTTCCTGTTCATTGCTGCCTCCCTCCCTCTCCGTTCTCCAATTTGTTTGTCCTCGCCTTATTCTCTGTGGCTCTTCCCCTTCAAACCTCGTGCCTCTTGGTCCTCATCAGCCTCTGTTTAAACAAGCTCTATCCCTGCGAGGTTGTAGCTACACATTTTTTCTCCCCAGCAGGATGGTTGTTTTGTTAACGCTTTGAATTAATGTTTGTCTTTTGCTTTTTTACAGCCTACAACAAGACAACAAGCAAGGACATGCTGAAGAGAGGTCAGTGAGGAGGATGATAACAGAAGAATTAACGACAGTGAAGTGGGGGATGAGACAGAGACTGATATAAGAGGAGGAAGTGGAACTCCAAAGTGCCTACTGCGCCAGGTCATCCACTGCTGCTGGTTGGCTGCTGTCTGACTTCTCGATGAGAGCAGGACTGGCTCAGAGTGTGTTTGGCCTTGAATGGAGGCTATATTTCATCTGGACAGCCACAGAGTCATCCACCCCACGTTGCTGAGCTGCAGCCTCCACAAACGCTGAGCGGAGTCGCCACCTTGTCTCATCAGTGCAAGGACATCTTCCCTATAAGGTTCGGGTTTTGTTGTTCTACTGAGATCTACTTTCTCTGTTCGAGCATTGAGAACCCTACAGTGAGCACCTCAGCCTCGGCCATGTTGACGTGAATGTAACAGTGACTTACCGAGGGTGTTGGTTGATTAAGGTGAAAGCACAGCCACTCTGTGACACATCCAAGCATGCCGGAGTGATGTCCTCTCACTAGTTTTTTTTTTTCGTTGAGACAGAGCTGGCCTCTGCTCACAGTCAGCACCCTCTATCTCACTGGACTGAAACTTCAGCTGCCAGTTTTCCCAGGAAGAACTAATAAACATCCCCTAAAATAAACCAACCAAAAGGACTAACTGCCTTTCTGCTCTGAGGAAAACTATTTTTGCTTTTGTTTCCTCTTTGTTTTGCTGGCATTTTTTTCTTGCATCACCATTAGTCAGCTGTGCTCTTATCAGATAGTTTTCCGTCCATCCGTCTGTCTCCAACGCTTCTGAGTGTTTGTAAGTGACTCTGATGGCTGTAAGCATGACCATGGGACGAGACACCAAATGGCTGACCCTGGAAGTGTGTCGTGAGTTTCAAAGAGGCACCTGCTCCAGGTCTGATGCTGAGTGCAAGTTTGCCCACCCCTCCCGGAGCTGCCATGTGGAGAATGGCCGAGTCATTGCCTGCTTTGACTCACTCAAGGTAACAATGCCACAGTCATTTCACTCATTAGTTTGTTTTATTATACCTGGTTTGTTTGGACTCAAGCATCAAATTAGTTGGCATCTTTTGGTTCTGAATACTGATGAACACATACTATGGTCACAGAAGACAAAAGGTGTCCTGTGGTGTTTTATTGCAGCTTTGGTCCTTTTTGGCTGACTGCTGTGGTCAGCCCTACAGATGGCTATGTCTGTGTCTGAGTAACTGACTGACTGACTGACTGATCCTACTTTCAGAGTCTTACCATACAGAGTTGGGTTTGCTTGTACTGAAAACCGGCGGTAATGGCTGCCCCATGTGGTAAATAGAGCTATATATACAGAGTTGCGCTATGGGCGGGGTCTAGTTGCACTGACAGCCCTCCAATGCCTGCCTCCACTGCTGGAAAGACCTCAGATATAGCTTAAGAATTGCATCCTTTTTACCAGAACTGCACCACGTTTCTGTATGACATAAGAACAAAAACACCCCTATAAGCTTTTCATGTTGGGAAAGATGTTTTCACTCTTCTGCTTGCCTGATTCCGTATGAGTTCGTAATAGTTAAGGGGGAAAGGTTCCTTGTTGTGTGAGTGCTTGTATACAAGGCCTGCTAGTGGAACGATTAGCTCAAATTAGCCATGGCGGCGCTTTTGTTAGAAATGGACAGCATTCCTTTATTAAGTTAAGAGAGCAACACAGAAAGCTTTTTGTGACAGAAAACAATGTTGTCGCTCTTCTGCCGACCCACTTTGCCATGACTACGTAATGGTTACAGGGTAAGGGTTAGTTGTTGCGAGTGGTTGTGTACAAGACCAGCTTGTGGAGTGCTTAGCTTGGACTTAGCTGCAGCAGCGGTTTTGTTTGAACTGGACAACGTCTCTTTACTAAAACACAAGCAGAGAGCAATACTGGAAGCTTTCCATGACAGAAGAGATGTTTTCCCTTGACTCCCAGTCTTTTTTGGTATGGGTTTCCAGGGCTTGCTAGCACATTAGCGGGTAGCTCAAATGTCGCTCTAGGAACGCCTGGACATCTTTTCTTGTTAAAACCAGAGCAGAAAGCCACACCAATAGCTTGTCTTGGCAGAGAAGCTCTTCCGTAGTGACGTGTCCCCTCCCCGCACAACACAGCACAGAATAAAGGGAGGATATTTCCTCCTCACTGTTCTGCCAACATAAGTGCTGTGCTTCACTAGACGTCTCTGTGTTTTGGCTAAATGTCTCTGTGTAGCCAATCAGATGCGATAAAAGAAAATCAGGAGGGGAGGGGGGATGACGTTGCTCAGGGCTCTGGAAACCATTCAGTCTCCACAGAGAGAAAGAGAGGAGAAAATGTAGCCATATACATTAAGGAACCAGTAACAGTAACTTCAGTATAAATTAGGATGGTACTAGGGATGGGCGTTTGGAAGAAACCTGCCAACTCGAGCATCATTAATGTTAACAATCAATTAATCGATTAATTGTTATGTATGTATAAAAGCATACATACATGGGCATATGTATAACACAGCGTTTCCGCTAGACTTTTTTGTCCTCTGTAAAAATGACCGGCAGTCTTCAAGAATTCCAGCCATTTAGAACAACTATCGGACGTTTGCTTTAATATTATTTTGCTGCATAAACAACAGCAAAACACATAAATCTGATATTCTGTGGTACGTTGATACATACAAGTCTGCGCTAAACAGGAGAGAGGACACATTTTTATTTCTAGACCTGACCCGAAACCGAGACAGTAGAAACCAAGCCAGCAGTAAACCTGAGTAATTATTACCCTGTTATTACAGACTGGTAGACAGTTACACACAATTAAAACCCTAGAAATGACTGCACACAGACTTTCTCTTATTTTTCTTTGTGTAAGTGGTTTCCAAATGAAAGCTGTGTGCTTTTCCTTACACACGCAGTCAGTCACACAACACATACCCATGTTAAACTCATAAACAACAACAGTTAGCTTCACATAACCACCATTAGCCTGTTAGCATATCGGCCACCATCATAACTTAGCAGCTTACAACAGCCAAATACCGTCCTCTAACGACAACAACGAAGCATCCAGACACATAAAAAAAGGTGCTCTGTTAACTGGACACCACGTTAGAACTCTAGATTTCAAATGAAAAATGAGTCTTACCGTCAGTTGCTAATATCAATCCTCATGATGATATAGTTAACTGTAACCTCCACTAAAGCTGGAAACCCAACCATCCTGATTTATTTGTACTAGTCCCGAAAAGACAAAAGCTCCACAGCAGATAGCCCGGTCCAATTCTCCTCTCTTTAACAGCTTATCCAAGACTACTTCTGCTAATTAGCCAGGACATCCCGAGCCTTAACAACTAGCTACACACGAGGAGGGGAGACAGAGCTGTCGTTATCAGCTCCAGCGGTCTCTGCTGTTCTGCATGATGTGATTCTGTGTTGACTACAATCCAACTTTATCTGTGTATTGGTCATAGGTAGTTTATCGAAGTCCACTATTCTGCTCAGTGTAGGCCTCTCTCTCTGCTGCTGCATCGGTGTTTCAGATGCTCAGCTATACAGTTTCCTTTGTTTCAGCCTCTTCATTACTCGCAGCAATGACTAACACAAAATCCCTACATACCGCTGATGATATTAAGCCTGTGGTTAACCAGGAAAACCTCACTTAGATTAAAATTCTGCTTTCTGAGAATGTTCTGGTCAAACTTTCCCAGCACAGTCCCAGCAGTACTGCGCATGCTCAGAGAGAAGGCTTGGATTTTACGTCATTGTGCATACATAATTAGCCATGTGCTTGCTACTTTTAGTTTATATTAACGCATTCTCGCAACATATCTTCTAGGTTACACAAAATATAATCTGCAAGCATTCAGTATTTACCAAGTGGCAACCTTCGGTCCTGAAAAATGAAGCCAATGCGGAAGGGCAAAAAATTGCTACACCGCGAGTGGCCACCTGTGTTCCTGGCTGCAGGAACACCGGAAGTCCCGTCTGCACACATGTTAAACAGCCGGTTTGACACACTAAATAAACTGGTTTACAGCCTGGTTCAAAACACCAAATGTGTCTCATTAGCTAGTGTCTTATTGTGCTCCCACTGTACGGGGGGTGAATTTTTTGTACCACGATCGTTTGGATTATATTTAGGATGAAAGCTGATTGGCGCATCTCATTTGATTGACAGATAGCTCGGCAGGCAGAGGCTCCATTTCTGTCAACCGGAATGCTAGCTAGCAGGCTGACAGCAAGTCGCACTTAGTGGGCGGGCCGTTAGGCTATCCAAAGTTCGGTTGAGACCGCGATTTCAATATGGAAGTCTCCACGGATTGGCTTCAAGAGCCGTTTGAGTCAGCCTGTTGTAAGCAGACAACTGATGTCACACAGGTATTGTCCAGTTCTTTCTACAGTCTATGTTATTTACTTATCTGGTCATTGGCATGTTTTCTGCTGGACATTTTGACTGGTTATATTTTTATCTGCTGGACTTCCGCCCTTTTTACTGGCCAATGCTGGCTAACAGAAACTCAGATATATATAACATTTCCCAAAAACTGGTAACTAATGAGTGTGTTTCTCAATGATTCTCTAAACTGAAATAGTCCCACACCACACTTCGCTTTGCTCTCTTCATTTTGCGTTTCGGCAAATTGAGATAATGCATTGCGCTGCTCGAGTACTTCTTCTGTTTGCCCTCTCCCTCTCTCCTTAAGTTAAATCACCCCCTGATGGGTAAGATGTCTCACTGCTTTTGTTAAGACCCACTCACAATGTCATGACAGTAGATATTGTTGTGCAGTGCAGAGTATGACGTGTTTAGTCTCTTTATTAAATGCCAACATCAGGTCGACTAAATTCCCGTGATCGACCAAATTCTTAACGACCAATTAATCGATCATTGATGAATTGTTTCCATCCCTAGACGGTACCTAGTTGTGTAACATTATGTAAAATGTAGTTATTATTTCAGTTTTATGGTTTATTTCTCGTCCCCATGCTACATTTACAGTTCGATTTATTTGGTAAATATTTTGATAAAGAAGGGTTGTTTATTTTATTATTATGTTTGTTTTAATGGAAATCACAGAAGACTACTCACACTATGTTTTATGTTTTTATGTAAAAAAAAACTTACAGGATTTAAAATATTAACAGTCACAGAACTGGTGCTTGATAGTTTAAAAAATAGTTTTATACCAAACATTATGTAAAAATTTTGCTTTTCTGAGAATAAATCTATTTAGTCCAACAGTTTTTGGAATAAAAAAACCATTCAGTTTAATCAATTAGGGGTCACAAAAATGCTTACTTTCTCTAATTTCAAAGCTGTTGTGGTGCTGAATGAAGAGCCATTTGGGAGCCAAAAGAGCCAGCTCTTCTTGCTGAACTGATCCATTTGATCCAGATCTCTGAACTGAGCAGGAATTAGGTTCCTTCCATTCTCAACCCATAGACATTAGGCCCAGCACAATTACACACCCCCAACAAATAGTCACTCTGCCAGAACACACAATTCACTGTTAGGCATTTCAACAGGCATCCCACATAGATGCAGTCAGCCATATACTAGGTTTTAGCCTAGTCTTGTTTATGATTAGGTGGCCCATCCTGCTCCAAAACATTTTCATACACTGTGATAAAGCGTACTTCACCTTAAGGGCTATATCACATCAAATCACAACCCAAATTTACAAACTGTGTTAACCCATTTAACCCAACTTTAGATCTGTTAAAGTAATTTATTTCTCTTTAAATTCCATTGACATTCTATGAGACTGGGAAGTTGATCATACTTCATTATAAGAATATTGGAGATTTTTAGTATAGTACATTATCTTCTGTAAAAGCAATGAAATTTCCCATCCTATCATTTTGAAGGACCTGAAAACTTTTGCAGTTTTTCCCCCATCATTACTGAGTCTAAACCGGTGTATACATCATACAACCAAGGGATTGATCTGGTTTATAGCTTTTATCAAAGACAAGTTAATCTGTAAAGTGATTTGTCATATTGGATAGCATTTGAACTTTCATATTTTATAATCCACGAGCCAAATTAGATCTCTGCAATGATGAGTGTCCTGTTACTCTTCTGCCATGCTCTTGAGAAGGGATTTATATTTCTGTAGATCTAATATTAACAAAAATCCATCCTGTGCATTAATTTGCAGCAGTTCCTGCAAAGATGCCTTTAACATTGGACATGTTCTGCAGAGTAAGTAAATGAAAATTATTTTAGTCATAATACGCAGATGGATAGCTAGTATCTTCTTATGTCTGAAGAAAATGTTGATATTTACAAAGCTACCCAATGCAGTTCCTGCAGTATAGCTTCCTGTGAACAAAGCTTGCTAGCAAGTCACCAGTAGTCTTGCAGCAGTGTCTCAAGATCATGGTCTTGAATATAAAACATTTTGTGAACATGACTTCCTATGTTGTAACCACAAGCTCACAAAATCCATCTGAAGGCAACATTTCCCCAGCTAGGGGCACCAAGTTGAAAACAGCAATGGCTATACAGTCACTGCAGCACATCAGCTTCATGCTCTGTGATAAAACTACTGAAACTAATTATTTGGCAATTAATAAAGATTGAGATCAGCAAAATGGCCTTTTTTTTAAATCACAGAAGGTGCAATATTTCTTTAACCTGAAATCTTTCAAAATACCAGTTCAAAACTTTTTTGCAGCAGAGATGTTATGCCCTACACAGCATGCAATGATTCAAATGTCGTTTTTTAAGAATAGTTTAGTTTAAGAATAGTTTACAAAAAATCCTACTTTCCTTGTTTTTGTATTTGTTTTTCTTAATCAGAATGAGGACATAAAAATGAGTACTTCCTTCATATTTAATTTGTAATTTAAGTCAAAATAATCCCTGTTAGATTTTTTTTTTCAAAATTGTTCAGCCCTTGTTTAATCTAATATTGCATTGGTTACAGTATAGAATGATTTATTGCTTGTGTTTGTTGAAAAATACACATGATGAGTTAATGAAAAGAATCACATATTAAACCACAAAAATCACAGTCACATTTAGATTATTATCTCAAATTGTTCAGACCTTAAATGAAACTAAACTGCTTATTAGATCAAAATAAATTCAATATGTAGAAGATAAAAGCTAACATGTTTTTATTTATGAATAAGGAAAAGTTTTATTTGCCTCGTCTATTTCAGACAAATAACAAAAAGGTCAAAAAGAATGACATAGTAACACAAAATTAATCATTAAACTTTAAAAAAAGTTACAAACATCTCCAGTAATATTTTAAAATAAAACAATAATGTTAACACATGCATACAATGAAATAATAGTGCAATGGTGCAAATGATGCTGAAAGACAATAAATAAGGTTAGTTTGTAACATGTAGGCTTATGATTACATGAAGTAAATTTTAAACAGAGTCAGTGTCTGGTTATGTTAGGTCAAAGCACACCTTCACGCCAATCAGAATCAAGGATTTTATTGACAAAGATATAAATGGCCATATCACCTCACTCTGACGTAACTGAGAAAAGATTAAACGTTCTCTCTACCAACTAAACACATAAAGATACATTAATATTAATAGAAAATGGGTGTTTTTGTTATCAGAATCATCATTTGCATTTTGTCTCCTTTCACATAGTCTCTCTCCTGACTGCCTACCCATTCTTCAGTGATGTGGGCTTGTCTGTAGGGTGTCCTCATCATCACTACAGCTGCTCTGCTTACTCTCTTCCTCTCTCCTCCACCACAGAGCTACAACACTAGATCTACTCTCGCGTCACCAAAAAGTGACGATGCTTTATTGTAGTTTATCAGTGCTCTGATTGTCAATAGCCAATTGCTCTAAAATCACTGACTGTTTCTCTTTTTGCCACGTGTACACACATGTGCTTACATGTGAGAGGGTTTTCTCTCGACCAGTAGAAAAAGTGAGACCCAGACAAGGGGCTTTCTGTCTGAGTGCAGCTGCTGTCTCCTCGTTTATCGAGTTAGAATTTATTATTCAGCCATTTTTCTGTGTTATGTCCTCCAGAGTAGGAGGGAGACGGAGAGGGAGTGAGAGGGAGAGAAACAGAGAAGGGGGCCTAGCAACAGCACAGGAGTGCGTACCCATTGGATAGTTTGATCTTCCTGAGTGGCACGGCTGTTTTTAGCACAGAGCAACAGCCTGGCTCTGTACTGGTTTCATTCATGAGAGAAAGAGGCGAGTTTCTTTGTGCTAAAAGCTGTAAACAAGTATTAAAGGCCATGGTTTGGTGTTTTAAACCCCTGAGTGCATGTCATTTGTCTGAGAAAGTACTGAAGTTTGCAACAGCTGAAGGTCAAAGCGGCTGTCTTTATCTAGAACTGCAGCAGGGTTTTAGTGCCAACATTTGATGACAACAGCCACCTCTTTACAACAATGTCTGTCTTCATTGTTTATACTCAGGATTATACTCAGCTGACAGACATTTTTAGTCAACTGACTAGAAAGAAGCACCTCTTTCCCCAATAGAGCTGCTCTACAGCATCACTCTTTCCTCCTGCTCTCTGCCAGCCCGCCCGCTTTTGTTAATTTTATGGATTTATCTGCTAATGGCCTCTCTGCTCACTGTCCCTCCCATATCTGGCATCTCCAGCAGGCTCTGAGGCAGCCGATGTCATTCCCTGTTGCTCCATTAGCTCTGTCTGGTCAGTCTGAACTTGCTGCAGGGGAGGGAGGGGTCGGATCACCGCCGAGTTCCTTTTTTACCTCGTTAACTGGAGTGCTGCTGTCATCTCAGATGATTTGTGTGGAAGTCACATCTGCCCATCGTGAGGAAGATTCAACAGCAGTGTCACTTGTGGATGACATCATAGTGCTGCAAATAACAACTGTTGTCGTTATCAGTCAGTCTGCTGAAGATTGATAATTGTTTTGTTACTTTTGGGGCTAAAACACAACAGGAAATAGATAAAAATGCCTCAAATGATTTCAGTAAATTAAATCTTAGATCTAAATATTTCAGTTTAATACCAGGAAAACTATGATATTTTGGGTGTTTTTCCAATGAAGATGACTTAGGTATGTAGTATGTAAGTATAGTACTAAGGATACACCTCAGTGCCATAATAAGCATGCTATCAATATTTGCCCGAAGTTCAAAGAAGGGAGTGTGCTGATTGTTGCAACCTGACATGCCAAATATGTTCTTTCATATCTTCATTGCATGGATATATATTTCACATCCATCCGGAGACCTCCCATAGAAAGCGTTTGGGAAGGGCAGGACTTTTAAAAAATGTTCTTGGAAGTTGATTGGACAAATGTTCTGTTTGTCACCTTCATTACGGGCCAATCAGAGTGACAAAACAAAATGAGGTAATACGCATGCACAGCTCCAGGACTAACCTGAGCTTTACAGGCTGGTGCTGCCTTAGTTTATGAACAGTGGAGCCTGTCAGTGGATTCAATTCATCCTGAAATCTATTGAGAGACATGCAAAAACATCTCATTGTGTCTCTTTGCTCTTGTTTTGATATAGAATTGCGATCGAGGTCTGATTAAACTGCTGCTTTTTTACGGCTATATTCTAGCTAACCCCCACAGCTTTAGCCATTGTATACACCGGCTAATACAACTTCATCTGACATGTAACGATCGCAAACTCAGAAAGGCGAAAACACCCTTTCAATTATGAACAGTAGTGCTTGGCAATGAATTGAGTTTCAATTGTAATCACAATTTCGGCTTTCCAATAATTGTGATTGAAAAATGACTGTGCCATATGACATGTTGCACTTCTTTGTCTGCAGGTTTTGTTACCTGGTAAATACTGCATTTTTTGTTGCGATATTTTGGCCATAAAAGTAATGTTTTGTTTAGTCATTTTTACTATGTATCATTATTTGTATATATTTATGTTTTAAACTTATTTATATTTATTTGTTGCATGTTTTCAAGTGTAAAGAGAATTAAAGTTAGATAGATGTGATGTAGATGTAGTGAAATCAATGAGTAATTGTGTTTAATAAGCATGATCTCACTACCAATTAAAAATAATTGTATGATTTATGCCATAATGTAGCAGCCTTACTGTTGAGTGTGTCTTCCTCTCTAGCTCTTTTTCTCTCTCCAAGGTCTCATCCCAGATACACTGTGTCATATATCTGTAACATGGGATATATTTCACATCCATGCAGTAAACAGCCCGTAGTCTTTGTTTGGGAAGGGCAGACCTTTGGAGTGTGACTGGATAAACGTTCTGTCTGTCACATTTATTACAGACCAATCAGAATGATAAAACGACGTAGTGGGCATGCACAGCCCTAATGTGTGAACATAAATGAGAGTTTGACAGGCAGCAGCTATCACTGTTACCTATCTGTGGAGCCAGTTCAGAGTCATGCTGAAGCCACTTGAGAGAAGAGCAAGAACATCTTTACCGGCTAGAAAGCTTTCAGTGGGTTTCTTTTCTCTTAATAAAGAAATGTTGTCCAATTCTGTTAACACTGCCACAGTAGCTATTTCCGAGCTAATCACCAGCAGCAGCGGTTTGCAGTACAACTAACCAACACCCTTAGCTACTGACTCATTTATCTCAAATGATGCTGATTGGTCTGTCAGTTCTCTGAATGGACACAATCATTTCAGACTAGAGGTTTAAAAGATGGACCAGCCTGATTGCAGACATGGAATCTGGACAATCCATCAGCTTTACAACGTTAGATCATAGCCGTGTCCAAAACTGTATAATTTCTCACTATTTATACTGGACTGGCCAGAATTCTTAAGGATGAAACGGGAGCAAAATGGTCATACTAATCAGTCTAAAAAAATGCACGGTGGCTGCAAAGCTGCATAAGAGTGAAAACAGCCATACTGTAATATGTTTTAAATGTTTTAAAATAACATAATGTCTGGCTTTATTGATAATGACCATCCATCCATCCATTTTCTTCACCGCTTATCCCTTTCGGGGTCTTGGGGGGCTGGGGCCTATACCAGCTGTCATTGGGCGAGAGGCAATGATGACCATTGTTTTTTAAAACTATTTATGGACCAGTGGTCATACTAGCCTGTTGCTAACTTAGCCAACAAAGTTCCAGAAATTAGTAAAGGATTAAGTCCTGTGGTGTGGGGATAACAGTGTTTTTCATAAGGTGGAAAGTCATGCTGGTAAATCAGTATGAATTATGTAGTATAAATGTTATTGACAAAAGTATTTGGCCATGCCTGTCAATTATTGTACTCAGGCTTTCCAACAGTGTAAGATTTATTTCCAAGAAGCATAAAAAATAATCTACCAAACACAAATTTCCTTACTCTCTGTGCTAAGTTTACTTGTGATCATTAATGCTATTAGATAAATCGGATCTTTATTTATCTTATTACTAAATCTAATTAGGAACCTTTCTCTATGAACAAAAGTTAGGGTCTATCCAAAGAGCTAAAATAAATACATTTTAGTCAATAAATAAACGGGTTACTTAAACACCAAGTTTTTTACCATATTAATGGATGCATTCAATCTGAGTACTCTTTCTGTTTCTGAATGAATGATCAGCCGCTCATATCTGGATTAAAAGGGACACTTTCTGTGTTGAATAGTGTGTTGCTATGGCTACTAAAAGGAGATTCCTGACCCAGCACTCCCAGTCCACACCATTTTTCAGTGACCTCCTTCTCTGTACCAGATTTTATTTTTTTAAGCTTTTGTGTTGTTGTTGTTGTTGTTGGTACCAGAGGAACACAAAGTCCATTTAACATAAATTTTGTGTTGTATTTTTGAAGCTCTCGGCATACAAAGTGCATCATTGGGCTCATTAATAAGAACTCTTTTTGTCTCTGAGTTTGAGCAGGCTGGACTCATGGGACTCACTCCTCATTACAGACTCATCCCTAAACACACAGCTTGCTGACGCAAAGCTCGCTCTCATCTCCCGTGTAGGCGAGGGTGTTTGTGTGAGCCTGTGTACCAGCCTGCTGCATGTTTGCTTGTGTACACCTTGTCTGGTGTGTGAGCTTGTTTCAGTCCCTCATCTATAATGATTTTGGACGTGTTGCAGTTTCTCTCTGTCCTGTACACGCCTCCTGATCCTGTTAAACCCTCTTTTTTGTGTCCTCCTCTGTGTGACATCATCCATCACCGTCAGAGTCTCTGCACCATGACGTCAGTTTGTCCTTTTTTATTTTTCCATTGTTTTACTGCTCGTTCAGCTTGTGGTGACCTAATGAGGTGGTTTGTGTGGGTGTGGTCTGATGACAGAGCATGTGGAGGTAGCTTAGCGGGTTAACAGCTCCTCTGCAGGGGCAGACAGCTGCTGTCGGCCCGGGGGTTTAATGAAGACTGCAGTTTCTCTTCTGAGTGCGTGTTGACCTGCAGTGTTCCTGCAGCTGTGCTCCTGCAGCACCATCTTCACCTTCCACACATGAGGAGGAAGGACACTGCTGTAATGACATTCTGGGGTAAAATGAATTGCTTTTAGATAAATGGCTCACAATCTGATTTAGTGTTTGTCAAGAAGCCAAAGATGACAGGAAAAAATGAACTTCTGATCTGGAAGGGGCTGCTGATTCACGATAAGTCTCAGCTGACTAAAATACGGAATTACAGATACCAAAGTTAGTTCTATGCAGTGCTAATTTTGTCTATGAAAACCATGACTAAAATGTTTGTTCACTACCTTTTTTCCCATTGGAAAGACTAGGCTAAGACTAGCTAAAATATACTTGACAAAAAAATCTCTGACAAGAAGTAGGTTGACTTTTTTGTAAAGGGGCTAAAATGTTAGTGCTGGACTGTTGGGTTTTCAAAATTCACAAAAATTCTCCACCGTGCGTATAAGGTATGAGTATTTTCATCAGTGTATTTTGAATCAATTTAAGTACTAATAGTGCATTAATCTGATTGTTTTACATTCATATCGATCTTACAATTTGGCTGCTTGAAGTTGTAAAGACTAAAATGTAAGGACTTTTTTGTGTTAGACTAAAATGTTTTGTAGTTTTTGCCAACTAAAACCACAGAGTGTAAATTACTAAAATGTGACTAAAACTGAAGAATATTTCATCTAAAACTCAATTTCACACCAGCATTGGCTCTATGCCATTAAAACTGCTGTTTGGGATTTATTGTATAATTTGAATGAAACTTAACATTTTTTCACAAATTTATCAAGTGATACAGTCATTAACAGGAAATGTTAGAAAGCTGACTTTCAAAATACAAAGTTGTAACTCTAAAATAATGTTCATTTCTGAACAGCTTTTGTATAACCTTTTATTATGAAGGTGATCTACCTGCTCAAACACATGTTGGGCTTTGCTTGTGGCCATACAAACTGTCTGCAGTCATTGTTAAAGCCTTCATGCGTTAAGTGAAGCTTTGCATGCAGAACAAATAGAAAAGCATTGACTGTGCACATGAGGCCAGCATTTGAATAACAATCGCTCCAGTTTCATGTTTCATGCTGCATTTGATGATAAATATTTAACTTAGCAAGTTTTCTGTGTTCTTTTGATGGAACAAAGTATTGCTCTTAAATAATCATAGCTATCCCCTGACACAATTTGGCCTGTGTAGTTTATTCTTAAAAGCTGTTATTCAAACAAATGCTATATAACCTCCTGAGAACTGAGCTTTTGTTAGAAAGCATTTTTAGTGTCTCACACTTTTGGGGGGATTAGTAGGATCTGTTAAGTGTAAAAGGCCCTGTTTCTGCAGAAAATGGAGCACTGGATAGGTTTTAAAGCATGTTTTAGCTGAGTGTCAGCCAGTTGGTAAGTTGTGGAGGGTTTTCTGTCAGTAAGAATTTCTTGGAAATATCCCCCAATTTTCATGCAAATCCCTGAAAAATTTAAGTAGATTCCCTGTAACATTTCTTATCAAACTCCAAAAAAACCCAAATACATTCTCCAAAATTCCATAGAAATGACATAAAATGAATGAAAATTTCCCGACGAAATCTGAACAAATTCACCGTAATTTCCCTTATGACATTTAAGGGACGTTCCCACTCAAATCCCCAAACAAATATTAACAAATTTCCATGACATATCTAAAATTTTCAATGCAAATTCCCTCAAAAGTCCAAATAAAGTTCACAAATTCTGGCATGAAAATAACAAAAGCCAATTTTGAAGCCAATTTCTCCCCAAAAAACATCCAGTGCAATTGTGCAAGATATACAAAACTACCCACTTCAGCAGGAACCATCACACCGCTGATAATTATGAACAATAATTCTAATAATACTATTAAATGAATAGAGCCAAGTTAACTATGTTTTTGAGGTTGTGTGAATGTACTCTTTTACAAAAATTACAAACTCAGAAACTAGGGTTTATCAGCATCAGCATAATCACAGCCCATACATTGGTGGTATGTATCTGCATTATAAATTAATATATTGGCATTAAATATCTGCAAACTTGTATAGTTTGCAGATATTGGCATTAAATATCTGCAAACTATACAAGTTTACCATTGGGTATAGGTGGTTGCCTGGGCCGCCACACACTCAATGGGACCCATTGTGAGCCCTGATCTTTTTGAATAAAGCCCAGGAAAAACTACAAGACTGTCTACCTCCCCACTGCTCTCTCAGCTCTGCTCTACTCAGTCTCTCTTTGCACAGGAGACACTTGGTGTTCTTTACAATGAAAATGGTGTGTTTGTGAAATTAGTTTAGAAATATCTACATTAGGGGTTGATTGATATTGCTTTTTCATGGCCAATACATATTATTAGTAGTTCACAAGACCAAGAACTGATATTAAAAATGTAGCAAAAGTAAAATTGCATGATCAAAAAAATGAAATGAACAATTTTGCCTTAGCGTTATCAGCATGAGAGACAGCACTAAGCAGTACAGTAGAAACAGGTAAACAGGCGATGATGCCATATGCTCATTGTGTCAGTGGCACCCAGGATTAAGTGTTGATTGGCTCACTGATACTCATGTGACATCTAGTCAATCAGATTGTTTTGTATGAAGAACATTTGGTGAGTATGTGTGATAATAAAGCCAGAGGGGAAGACACACTTTGTAGTGGAACCAAAGTAGTGACTTTTTGATGATTTAACTTCATTGTTTATTGGTAAAATAAAATACAGATACAGAAAGTTGTCCAAATAACACATATCAGCCTCAATAATCGGTCAGGCTAATAATCAGCCTACCCCATAATCTGCATAATTTCAGATATTGTCAAAAATCCTGTGTTGTTCATCCCTAGTTGAAACATTTACCACACATGACAAAAACTATGGACAAGACCGCGCAACACAGCATGTGGCATAGTAACTGTTTAATCTTATTTTCACCATTGTAGGAAGCTGAAATTGTAGTTAAACTGAAACACTACCTTCATCATACCTTTTTTTTACTGTCCTTTATTTCTGCTGTGATGATTATGGAGGAGTTTACTTAAGTTAAACTTTAAACATTAACAAATAAAGTGGAAAGAACAGTATGAAAGCTACAACCAGTAAGTTGCATTGAAAATGTTATTATGCAATAGGCGTAAAATAGATTGATGTAATGCACCTTGATTTGCTACAGCCATACAATGCAGTGGGACAAATACTGTGATATTAAAATGTTATTTCTTTTTTCTGCATTGAGTACTTTATTTTCTGTTATTTCAGCATATTTTCTGTTAATACCTCCTTATTTTAAAGCTTGATTTACATTTTTTAATGCATGTCTTTTACATGTACTGACATTCTGTATTCACTTCCACAAGCTGTAGGTTGAAAGTAGCTCATTTACTGGGCTGATAGTCACCAGGTAGAGATAAAGACTCTGTCATACAGGCGGTGAGAGTCAAGCATCTGTTTTCACTCTTCAGCTTTATCTCTTGTTTATTTGACTTCTGCTGTGCCTCTGTGGAAAAATCCAAAGCTGGATCAAAAACTCCACCTGCCATTAAACAGCACATGTTACAGATGTGCTGGTTATATTTCTACTTTACTCCAGCCTTGCTCTCCTTTAATGATGAGCAGTTTTAGTAAGTAATTTTCTCATGAATTATCCAGTGTACTGTCCTCTGGGACTTCATTAGTTTCTTAATTTCACCAGGGTTTGCTGTGCATAGTTTTGCTCTGTAAACAGCTTGAATCTTGATATTTAGTTTAGCAAATTAAACATGATTAAAGATGTGCTTGTACTCTTTACACTTTTGTCTTCCTGATCAGATTATTTTTATGTCAGAATGGAGTCACTGATGGGTGTTGCCCTGTCTGTCTGCCCCTCAATTTTCCCTCCTCTCTCCTCTTCAGGGTCGCTGCATACGTGAGAACTGTAAATACCTGCATCCACCTCCACACCTGAAAACTCAGCTGGAGATTAACGGGAGGAACAACCTAATTCAACAGAAGGCGGCAGCAGCCATGTTGGCTCAACAGATGCAGTTCATGCTGCCTGGAGCACAGTTACAGCCCATAGTGAGCAGCCCAATCTATAATTATGACTTTTCACTCATGCAGTGTGTTGTAAAAATGTGAAACACTGCACTTTAAAAACTGTTATGTGATGTTCTGAGTGAGCTGTGTTTGTACCAGAAAAAGTGTTGTATAGTTTTTTTGTGTAGTAAAAACTCACAGTGCTGGTTATGTTTCCACCAAATCCTCTCCTAAAGCCAGAGAAAGCTCTGCCATAACTTGTTTTGTCTCTCACGTCTCTGCCCTTCGCTCCCTCCCTCAGACAACATTCCCAGTAACGCCTACCCTGGCAACCAGTCCTAGCATGGCGTTCAGTCCGTATCTGAGCCACATGGGCCCAGGCATGGGCTTGATGCCTGAGCTGCTGCCCAGTACTCCCCTGCTGGTCCCTGGGAGTCCCACTGGCCTAGCAGCCATGGGCAACGGCACCTCGGCACAAAAACATGTGCGCACAGACAAGCTGGAGGTATGTGTCCTGCATGCAGTTGTTGTGTGTCTATGTCTGGCTATTGAACGATGAAAGGTTAATGTTAATCAGAGCTCCCGCTGGACTCTGCCAGGTTTGTCGAGAATTTCAACGTGGTAACTGCACACGGGGTGAGAGCGACTGCCGCTATGCTCACCCCCTGGAGGCTGGGATGGTGGACTGCAGTGAGAACTCGGTCATTGTCTGCATGGACTACATTAAAGGACGCTGCAGCAGAGATAAGTGCAAATACTTCCATCCTCCGGCTCACCTGCAGGCCAGGATCAAGGCTGCACAGCACCAAGCCAGTCAAAACACAGTGTCTACAGCCTTGGTGAGTCCTTTTTTGGGATGTCTTAATTCTTGGGTGAAAAAATATGACTAAATATTTAAACTCAGTAAGTTCTTCATTAAACACAGAACTCTGGGCCAGAAAAAACAAAAGCTTTAAATCATCTTGTTTCAAGCTAAAAATCAAATTTCAGTGTTTGTGCCTCACAGACGTGAAACAGGAGATGCTCTTGGTCATCACTTGGATTCTGTTTACTGATGCAATGAAGAATCAGGGTATCACAGTGTCCCTTTGGCAGCATGAAATATGATAATGTAGTCCAGGGATTATGTTTTTATTTTCATGAGTGTCTGTGACTGTGCATGTGTCTGAGACTTTACTCTCTATGAAGCAAAGTACAAGGGCTACTAAGATGGCTGTCCTAAATATCACCATATGGTTATTTTGCGGAGATGATACAGGAAAATTAAGACTGTCATGAAAAAACAAACAGGAAAAGGGGACAGATTTGAAACAGAATGTGTTGAGAGTTTATACACTCTTGCATTTTTGAAGGTTTTGTTGTTGGTGAAGTCTTGTGCAGCTCACTGACACTATAGTTGCTAACGTTTTCAATTAATCAGGATTTTAAGGAAGGCTCATTAAAAAGTATAATCATCTTTTGAAATGACATCAAGCAAACTTTTATTGTAACTATTTTTTTGTAAGTGTAGAGTTTGCTTGGTCACTTCCTGTGCAGTTTAGAATAGAATAGAACTTTATTACTCTGTTCAAGATAAAAAAAACAAAACAAAAAAAAACAGAAATTTGTCTTTGGTATTTCAAAACTTTCAATGAAATGAATGAAATTGTAGGAATCCTTTTCTCCTCTTGGCCTGACCTCTCTGGTTGTTCTGCCTCACCTCAGCTAATCTCAGACACTGCTGCGCCCCCTTGTGGTGAGAAACAGAAACATCAAATTTAGTTACAGGAGCACAGAGATGACTGTCCATTTGTTCTCAGATATCACTGTGCATAATGCAGTTTTATCAAAGAAAATGTTTCCTGCACTGACAGATAAGTTCTGTTCTCCTTGCTCACCTTCTTTTCCTGGCTAGGGTCTGCCTCCAGGCACTGTGCAGCCGCTTCCAAAGAGGCCGATCCTAGAGAAGAGCAACGGAGCAGCTGCCACTGTTTTCAACCCGAGCATGTTCCACTACCAGCAGGCCCTGGCCAACATGCAGCTCCAGCAACCAGCTTTTATTCCCACTGGTGAGTCTCTATACATTTTTATGATCACAAAAACACGGCCAAAAAGTCCTAAACATTGTTTACCTCATATGTAGGAGTTAAATTGGAACAGTGGACGCCTGGATATTGTTCATTTGCTGACAAATGAAAGTTTTCTATGACTTGGTCTTATTGTTGACAAGTGCAGTTGTAACAGTACACAGCATGCTGTGCCTGTGCAAGGGTTATTTAATAGGTTGTTTCCACCAGGTGGTCCGGCTCAGTTCAGTGTGGAATGGCACGCATTTTTTTGCGTTTCCATAGAGCAAAAGTTGGAAAGGGTCCCAAAAAGCCAACCCGTACCGTCCCACTTTTCAGAACCCTTCTGTAGGAGTTCCAATCTTACCTATCTGTACCAAAAAGGGGGAGCTACACACACAACAATAGGGGCTGCACTTACGTCACGTCAGCGCAGGACTCAGCTGCTTGCCTCTGGGCTTCAAAACACGTAAGTCTGCGCTGTGAGAAGCAGGGGGAAAATGGGAGAAATACGGACTAATATCTGCCTAAATGGGAAATATTTGGACTCGATGGAGATCCAAACTGTTTCCTAGTCTATGGATATTGGTGTCTGGCCACAAATCAAGTTTCCTGATGTTTATCTGGACCTGATTTTAAGTACACAAAGCAGAGCCCAAAGGCTCACATCAGCCTGGTCTCTATCCGCGATGGATGAGAAACTAAATTAATGCTGAAGTTTAGTGAATACAAAGCCTTAGAACAGTTCATTCTCTTCTGTAACTAGTTATTAATCTACTTCCTACGTTAGGTAACCTGTGAAAACATCACTTTGTGGTTGCTGAACGTGTTTTTAAAACTTCAGGCTGCAGACTATTTTAAAACGAGATCAGCGCACCCTGGATTCCTGATTTAACACCAGCTGAACTTTTTTTTTTTTTAATTTTTAATGCAGCGAATTCTCACAGTACAGCTTTAAACTTTCCTATTTTGTCATATAAACTGTCCTAGACTAGATATATTCACATATTAACATAGTGTTACGACTCATGTTGTCTCTATACACATATTCCATCAGCTGAGGAGCTGTACTGACAGCGGTCAACATCATTAAAATGTAGTTATTGTTTAAAAAAAAGCACCTTCAGCTGAAATAAAGCTGTTTACTGCTTATTCCATACTGATTTTTGTCACTCATCCTTTCTATAACTCTGCAGCGGGACCAGCAGGCTCGCGCTGCATGTGACTTCACATTCATCACCTTTATAGCCCGCCCACCAAGTGAGGGCACAGGTGTCTGTGGAAACGCAAACTATTTTGGGGTTTGGCGTACCAAACCATACCAAACCGAACTGAATCAAACCAGACCCCCTGATGGAAACACGGCTCAAGTGCAGCTACTGGTCTTTCTCACCCTGCTTTCCTTCTCTTTGTTTTGCTGCTTGCATGATTGTAGTTTTTCTTAGTGTGGGCTGAGAGTTGCTGAAGCTGTAAACAAGTAAATATGTTTCATTTAGCATTAAAGCAAAGATAATCAACACATCACATGGGGGACTGTGATAGGCCGTTGTTGCTGTTTTTGTCATCTTTTTGCCACTTGTAGCCCATTGTTGCTGCTTTTCCCCATTTTTGCCTCCTTTGGCCCATGTTTGCTCCTTATTTTTGCCACTTTTAACCAATTTTTGCAACTTTAGGGCCATTTTTGACACTTTATAGGCCATATGTAAACCCATTTTATCACTTTTCCTCATACTATTGCCTGTTTTGCAATCGTGTAGTCATTATCTATTAAAGTTGTCTCCGTTTTTTTCAACAATGTTACCGTGTGACTTAGCAGGCACTCATTGTTATCCTCACCAATAAAAGGACATTTCTGTTTCAAGAAAAGGGGTTTACATTTTGAAAAAGGTGATATTTGTACTACAGAATAAATTCAAAAAGATCATTTTTTTCTTTAGATAGGGATGGTTGTTATTCAAGTTAAAATGGTTATCACAGCTTAACTTTATAGAGGACCTTGATTTTGTTGACCTCCATGGGCCCGCAGTTTGGCTGGGCCACAGAAACCTCTCTCCTTTATTCCCCTTATGGGTGCCTTACTTCCAAATACACTCACAGTGACAGTGAAGCAGGTATTATGTAGTCTGTATATTACTATTTATTTCTTTTTATTTTAATAACAGTACTGTATGTTTGCTGTAATTGTTTGAGGAATTGACAGGTTGATTAAGAGCATTAATTGTTAGTAGTTTTGAAATTACCTACATTTGCCAGTATACTGTGCAAAATTTTTTATCTCTAGCCTTTATGAGTCAGAGAATTTGAGTCTTTTTTCTGTCTTTCACTGCTAATAAAATTGAAAGTTAAAAATAATGACTAGTTGTAGGTAAAACTAAAAAAATGGCTGATAAAAACACATTATCGCAATAATATAATATCAACACAAGAATGCATTTTTACTCCATGGTAAGTAAAAGAAAACCAACAGTGGTCAGTGAAATGTTTGAAGTCTGTCAGACATGAATTATTGATCAGCCACATTAAAGACTAGAGCCAAAACGCCCACACACTGTACCTTCTACGTGCTAAAGAGAGAGGTACTGATGCTGCCATTTTTGTAAACAAGTTCTTTCTTAATTTATTGCTATTTGGCTTTATTAAACAATCATGTACTGATTAGCTGCTTGTTGTTTTGTGTGTCTTTATATTTACACACAAAATTGCAATATTTTTTCCAGCATCAGTGTTACTCTTAATGCCTGCAATAACCTTAACCTGCTCAATTGCCTTGAATTCTTTACCTCAACATTGTCGTAGTTTTCTCTGCCCTTTGTTTTTCTCTCATCCTCCACTTTTTAAAAAATGCATGTGCCATTTATAGTGCCCTCAGGAGTCATTAATAGGTCTGATGTATACATATAAACTGTAGTGGCTAGTCGCTTGAATAAGTGATTGATGATTTCCAGGACAAAATGAGTGTAGTGATTAGCTTTTCTGGGCAGTTGAACATCACACATATGATGCTATGATATGGTGTCAGTTTTTAATTCATTCCATTAAGGTAGAAATTGTTTTAATCATGCATTATAAAGTTAAAATTTGTGCTCTTTCATGTTAAAGGAAGTAAATCATTGAATATTGATTTCCTTTCTGTCAACAATGTAATAGGAAAGAAAGTCATTTCTTTCCTAGAGTTTCCTGGAGTTGAGTTAAGCTGAGGATGTTGTGTTGCAATTGTGGTGTATCACATGTTCAAAAAGAAAAGGTCATGTTTCTGAAACTGTCTTTTATCCCTAAGGAGTAAAAAAAAAAAAAAAAAGATTTGACTCAGCTCACAACATGAAGTAACAACATGAAGTACTCTTTTTCAAACATGTCATCTCATGATACTCTGTTTTCTTAAAAAGACGTAACAATCACTATTTGGACCTTTTCTTTATACAACAATAATAGAGTGGCACACTCAGGATGGTTGAGGGGAAGGGGTAAAAATGATTCAAACGGCACTTGCTGAATGTGGTTGGGCAGCACTGCAGAAAAGTTGTCAAACATTAAAGTGAAAAAGTTAAAAAACCCAGTGTATGATTTAACTTTAAATTTGTAAATTAAAAGAATACCTACTACACCTCTGGT
Source organism: Cheilinus undulatus (assembly GCF_018320785.1). Lineage (NCBI taxonomy): Eukaryota > Metazoa > Chordata > Actinopteri > Labriformes > Labridae > Cheilinus > Cheilinus undulatus. The sequence goes on along the minus strand of NC_054874.1, from coordinate 9,718,902 downwards.
GAGGAATTACAATCTATTTAACCATTTATTTCACAATGACACAAGAGACAGGATGTCAATGAAAATTTACCTTATATGGAAGACCTTATGCCACTTTACTGCATTTCTTCACTGTCTGATGTGCTCTCTCAGGTTTCGTCCACTGAGAAGGCACTGTAGAGGTGACTTTAGCACAATTTGAATTGAACAAAACCCTAGGGCACTTTATCACGTGTTGTCCACTGGGTAAATAAAACTCTCAGAATGAGACCACAAATGTGCAAATGTGACCAGACCTGAGACTTTTGAGGCATCAGAAACGAGAATATGGATATCGTATCTCAATTTTCCTTTGTTAGCCTGTCTTCTGTATATTATGTAACTATGATCAACCTACCAGAGATACTTCAAAATCAAGCCACAATCTTCATGGTTGAAAAATGAAGACAATGTAAGTGCAAGAAACAGCAGTCCCTCGACTGTCCACTAGAGGCTGACTGAAGAAGTCACACACAACATGTTAAAATACAGATTTGTACGACAGAAATAAACATGTTTTTAGCCAAAGACAGCTTTTGTCACACACTGAACAAAAGTGAGTCATGCATTATTAAAGGCATTGTTGATAGGACTGCAATGCCAGCATGGTGAAGCTGTTTGTCAGAAGGTTTAAGCTCAACCTTTTTGTCTGTTTTTCGGTCAGTGTTTAGTAAGTTTTGGACTGCATTTTCAACATGGCAATTCCACGGATTGGTTTTAAAAGCCCCCTTTAGTAACAAAACTGCTCCAGGCTGTTTCCTTTTTTTTACAGTCTTTGTTTAAAACTTCCATGTACAAAAAGTGTCTGCATTTTTACCATCCACTAATGATAATGCAACTGAAAATTAAAATCAGGGTCACACAGTGCTTTTCTGTCTACAGAAGGATTAAATGAAATTATTATGAAATGATTATCTTCCTTATCAATCATTTGCTCTGTCCATACACACACCCTGTCCATTTGAATACAATACATCAGATACTCTGGTCTGATTAGATTGTATGACTGTGTCTTGCCTTCTATGTTTGAAGATTATTTGCTGGTGATACGATGCATTTCTTTCTTTCTTTTTTAACCTTCTGGCTAATTAAATATATAGATTTTTTTTCTTTTGCATGTGTCTTGATACTTGTTGAATTCATCCCGGCAGTATCACTTGACTTGTGCCATGACTTTTGATTCGACACATTTTACCATGGTAACCATATCATTCCTATCCCCCCTCCCCTCCCCATCCCCTGCCCTTCCACATCCTCGTCTTCTGTCTTTCGTCTGACTCGCCTGAATAAAAGTTCCCATGATGCACGGTGCCACCACCTCCTCTGTTTCGTCGGCTTCGACCCCAGTCACCAATGTTCCTTTCGCTGAATCAGCCACCTCCAATCAGGTTTGCTCTCTCATTTCAGTTCTTTTATTTGAGCTCTGAGTCCTGTGAACAGTCTTTTCTCATCAGGTTCACCTGCCTGTAGTGTCACCTGTGTTATGTTCTCATTTCATCCATCCTCTCTTTTCAGTCTGTTGTGATGTGAGCAAATGAAAACAGGATTTATTCTAAGAGCAGGTCACTGTTTTCATGTAAATGTCGGGGTTTCTGTGTGAAAAACCATCATCTGTCAAAGCTTTTTGTGTATTTGATGGAAACTCAGTATGAGGAGCTAGTATGTAACCAAACAGCTCCTTTATTCTGAGTTTCCACCTGACATTTTAAAACATTTTATGGTAGAATTTGCAGCAAGGTAATGAGGTTAAACAGAGAATAGAGAGCTTTATTACAGCATGGTTCATAGTGACGAGCTTTGTTGTCCTTTTACCATCAGGATGCTTAGTGCCATTGTATCTAGAACAGGGGTGTCCAAACTATGGGCCAGGGGCCAACTTTGGCCCATTGCTCATTTTTAACTCACCTACAGCAAATTCTAAATATGAAATGAAATGCCGCTCACATTAGATAATTAAGCGTGTGCACTGTATTGTACTTCTTAGTTCAGGCTTTGGGGGGTGCTGCTGTGTTTTTCTGTAGAAAAACATTTTGACAATAAGAACATGTTGGTGTGCTTTTTACATGATTTAATTGAGATGACAGTATAAACGGCTATATATAACTTGATTCAAGACGCCCTGAGGAATAGATTGTTAGCAGTGCCGTGATCCCTATGACGTGCCAATGCCAGATGGGGGTCAGGAAGTGAGAGGCAGCTGTTTGAATTGAATGGGAATTGAGGAGAGTTAGTACCTTAGAGCTCTGAATGGACCTGCATGCTGCAATTATTATCATAAAATTTCCACATAGCATGGGTATGATTCCTGCACTTTACCAAAAAAATGCAATTTTCCACAGTAGATTGATTTACCTGTCATGAAGGTGATCAATATCATAAATTTATCATTCCTGCAGACCTTCTGGTGTCTAGTGTGATCTAGCCAGATAAAGGGAGAAAACAGTCTGGAGGAGTAAGAGGCTAGCTTCACCCCTTGATCAGTTGGTCACCCATTTTGTCATAAACATGCTTTAAATAGAAACACTGATATGCTATTAAGCAAATAAATCTTGTTGGTTAAAAGACCAAGTGCCAGGTGTTCATGAAGGATCCTGTTAGATAAAACAGCTCTTTAATGTGAACCACAGAAGCTAGTTCTTGTTTGAGAGCCAGTTTTATTTCCTAAATTTTATTTTTATTTAATTCACATTTGACAAAGCCAAACTGGTTCCAAATGAAGAGCCAAGAACCCTAACCCTAACCCTGGGTGCAAAGAGACTGGCTCTTATGTCAGACACAGCCATGGAAACACAGGCAAGATCAGGGTTTGCCGTGACATGTTGTATGCTGCTGAACCAAACAAGACCATTTTGTGGAAACTGACAATACAAGAACGTCTAACTCCGCTTGTCCAGGCTTTAGACAGAGGCTCTTAATCCAGACACTGACACTGTTTCTCCATGAGCTCTTAAAATTTTTTAAACTTTATTTTCTCCTGAATGTGTCACTACTACCAGGACCCAAAAGTAGCTCAACATTTTTTATTCTCAATTGGTTGGCATAGTCAAAAAATAAAAGTAGACAGTGCTGTTCTATGCAAAAATCACTTCCTGTCCCCATCTGGAGTTCCTGTAAAGTGAAATCCTAAATATGTCTCTTAACACACTAGATGTGGTATAAGGTTGCTGTACATATGTGAAAACACTGAGATTTATGTATGTGAGTGGATTTTGGATTTAGACAGTTGGAAAGTTATTCACCTCTTTCATGGCTTGGTTTAATTTTAGCAGGGCAAATATAGGCACATAAAGGAATTACCCCGCCCCCCCCCAACAGTACATTGATGTAAAATCACTGAGCAGTTCATCTCACTACAGCCTGTTGTTAGCCGATGTCACTGCCTTCAGTGAAAGTTAACAGCCAGCTACATGCTGTGTTTTTGTTTATTGTGAGGTGAATTTCCCAAATACATCAACCACGGTGGGCTGCAGGTCACTGAAAGCATCATAACAGAGATTTGCGCCAGAGAAGAGTAAATTTAATCCCCAACTTCAATCTCTCTGCTCTGGCACAGAGACAGGCAGCTGTGTTCTAGTCAGAGTTCACTGTAAGGTCAGGGGGCAGGCTAATTGCTCTACTGCTTGTCTATTTTTCACCTGAACCAGATGCAGCAGGAACAAACATCCAACCTGCTGAAGGTGTGTTTTAATCTGTATTTCACTTGTCTTTAGTCCTGGATTATTAAAAGAAGCAGGTTGTGGCTGTCTCAATACACACACCCACAGTTCAATCCCTAATGTCAGTTAGCATTACAATGCTTACGTTTAGTAAAGTATCCAAGGATTAACACATTTGAATCCTGCCAAATCTGTCACAATAAAAGTCCATGCTAATCATCATTGAGGACTTTTATTTTGAAGAGCAACATCAGGAAATTGAGTGATTTTAGCTGCAACTAAGCAACAAATACATCTGATAAATGTCATATTGATGTGGTCATCCTTGTATTTTTTGGTATGTGGCCCTTAATAAAAAACACTGGACACCTCTGATCTAGATTAGATAGTCAAAATTTGATAAAAAAAAAATAAAGAATAAAACTTAAAACATTATTTCACAACATGGCACATTTTTTAAGACTAGTACAGCTTTTGTAACACTGATGTTTTATACTTAAATTTTTTTTTATAATACATGCCTTTATTTCACCCTTTGATGTAGTCATTTGATCTACAAAATCAAATACTGGCTGAATTGTGAACCCTTAAACATATAAGTGTTTGACTCAATAATTTCCTCATACTCTTTTCTCCACTGTAGCGTACTGATTTGATCTTTGTGTCATTGTGGTCCCTCTGCTCCTCTTCTCATCCATCTCTTTTTCTCCTCCAGTAGACCCCTCAGAGCTTCTGACCCCTGATCCAGTGGAGCTCCAGTGCGTTCCCATGGAAACCCATTTCTGTCCCGTCTCCAAGCTGCTGGTGGCGGCTCCAGTGGCGCTAAACTCAGTAAGCCTTTCCCGAAACCCCAGTTAAAGCCCCACACCACCAGGGATGCGGGGTGAATTCAACAAACATGTGCCTCGCCTACAGCACACACTGATGGAGTGACATAGTGAAACTTCTTGTACAACTTTATTTAAAATAGAAAGCTGCAACAGTTCACGCAATACAAGCCTGGACGTGTTCCTGTTGCTTTGAAGCAGCCATCCTGATCAGGCTGAGCAATAGAGCTCCCTCCTTCTTACAGCCATACATCCCCTTACCTTAAAGTGCAGCAGACATGTACACACTTATGACTACATGCCCTTTACGGGTTGAAGCCATCACACGAGGCGACCCGACACATTTGACTGTTCCAAAGTGAGAAACTCTGAAAGTTAACTATGGGAGCGCGGACTGTTTTATCAGAGCTCTTGCTGGTCAAAGAACATCACTAGAGTGTTTCATATCATATCATGTTTACGTTTAAAGATGGCTATAAATGTAACGTTCATGTCGTACCATGTTCATCATTCAGTCTGCTTTCATGGTCTCATGTTGCCTGGTGAATCATCAGTCAGTACGTTTACATGCACTTAGAAAAAGTCATTATATCAGTCTGACTAGAACTGGACTTTTTAGATAGTGGGACTAACACACCAGGGTAATGCGGTTTTGATTTACTTCAACATGTATACATCTCAGACAGACCGAACTTGACAAGGTTTTCTGCACATGTTTCAAAGTTTTCATGTCGGGTTTTGACCTGGAGGTTGATGCTAGCTTTAGCAGAAGTCACATTGTTGTCTGCTCTCTGATTGCACCGTAAGCTAGAGCAGGGATGGGCAACTTTGGACTCCAATAGGGCCACATATATTCACTCAATTATTCTAATTGCAGATGGGGAAGAAAGTTAAAAATGTTACATGCTCTTTAGCAGACGATTTTGATTTTTTTGTTACAATGTAACAAAAGGTACAAATACATAGCTTTAATCAGAATTTATTAAACTACACTAAAATCAAATGTGAACACTAATTATAAATTGATTTTTATTTAAAGCCAATTTCAGCTACTTTTTTCAATTAAATGAACAGAACATGTACATATTTAAAAGTATATTTTATTATGTTTTCAAATGCTTTTAGTAATGCTTCACTAAAGAGTTTTACAGAAACACAGCCTATTATTTTTAATTTCACAAAAAACAAACATATCAGAAATCACACCTATTATTATGAGAATACTTGCAACGTTTCATGGCAGATTCATGCTATGTATCTTCATTAGTGCTGTCAGTCTATTAAAGTAGTTGATCTGATTATTACAGGCTTTGAAATTGATTGAACCAAATTAATCACACGTCAATGATTTGAGAAAGATTGCGTTGATGGTAGACTTAATGATAGCAGCAACAGAGCAATCAGAAAGGACATGTTTCTAAATGGCATCAAAATGTTTTATTAGCTTTTAAAGAACAGGAGTATTGGACACTTAATAGTCAATCCAGGATGGTGTTAATCTGTAGAATATGGATTTTATCTATAAAATTATGGAACTAAAGAGCACAGAGATTTTTTTCATGTGTTCTAGTTGAAGTTCCAAAGCTACTTTGGCCAGCTGTGTGATGGCATCAGTGGGTGATTAGGGCCTGTGTCTATAGCCAGCTTTTTTAGCACTGGCAACGCTTATTTTTAATTCAAAACCAATGTAGTCCAGCGTTCCAAGCGCTCAGTGCCCTGGGCGGAAGAAACTCCTCAGCATCAGCTGTTTTTGTCACCACACTTTAAGGTTTCCTAAGTTGAATACAGTTCAACTTTTTCAACAACGCTGTGCTCGTCAATGTCGCTTCTCCCTCACTTCCAATCAGAATCAAAAAGGGGCAGGACTTCTGACTATAGTGTAACAGAAACTGATCTGACTGCTTACTGTGTCATTTCTCAAGGATAGTTTTCATGGCTGCAGCTGCTGCCTGTGTCAAGACAGGATTTCTGTATAGTCTGTGTGACTTCTGTGTGGCATTTCCTTGAAATGCAGAAATATTAAGCACATAGAGCTATTTTAAAACAATGTTGCACTTTCTACCAAGGAAAGTGGGATTCATTTTTTGAAATGTAGCAACAATAAATACTGGTGAGAAACACTATGGAAAAAGGGTCTGAGCACTGCGAGTGCATCGACACGCAGCCTTACACAGCATACATTTTTAATCACATTTTTCATTCTGTGATTAATTAATCAAAACTAATCTAAAATTTTGACAGCACTAGTCCTCATGTTGTTTGAAATCAGAAATTGACTTGAGAGCATGTGGCCCTGGGCCCACATGTTGCTCACCCCTGTGCTAGAGAGATAGAGTGCATTGCATATTTGCCAGAGGTAAGGCATAGAGTATATGCAAACTGTACAGAACTGTTATATTCATCCATGTTTTCATAAGGTTAGTTCATTCCCCATACAAACAGATTGCTGCCTATCTACATGATGCAAACTTGTTAGCAAGGTCATAAGGAAGAAGATACGTAGTGACTAGCTGAAGGGGGTATATCACCAACTACTGTAGTAGAGGTGGGGATACTTCTGCCTACAAACTGATTCTCCAACACTGCACTTACACTGAGGCAAGTACAGTAGTCCAGTTAAATATCCTACCTGGAGCTTGACTTAACTGAACATGTAAACGTACTGGGTGAGTCATCATTAATTTGTTTGTGCCTTTAATTTGTCTGCTAAGCTGTTGAGGAGACTCCGTTTCCACAGTAATTTAAAACACTTAACAGCATACATTTACCAGTTGAAAACTTAGTTATTTACAACAAAAGGCAGTGTCTGTTGTTACACAAATGCTGTGTATATGATCATAGCTCATATTGTAAGAAAATCCAATTGTAACAGTGGTCACCACTTTAAGGTAATGTTGTTTCATAAACGTGAACTATGTTCAGAATAGTCCCTTTATTTTATAGTCAGTATCTTATTAACTTTCTGGATCCTAGCAGCAGATGAGGATTATCTTTCATGTAAAGGAACAACTTTAAAAACTGAAGTGTCAACAGATTAGGATACAGTCAGCTCATAGTTAAACAGGATAAAATTAGGAAGTTTATGTATTCTTGATTAAAGAGAAAAACTGACTCAAGCAGTGAGGTTATATTCTCTGTGAAAGCTTGAATTATGAAACTGTTCAATTTGAGTGATTGTTTTTTTGAAAGCCATCATTTGATTAATAATGGTGTAAAAGAAAGACAATCTGCAAGCTTATTTGAGTTTCTTATTTTTGCGAAAATTACTTCTGGCTTAAGCCACAAACCCAGACGTACCGTGTTTAGCTCACTTAGAATCGACAACTGTCATATTGATAACTACAAACATAAATCTTGATCTCTTTATCCGATGTAATAGTGGTTGCACAAAATTGAAGCTGGATTTGTTTCCTGATGTTGTGCCTAATGACAGTGTGTGCCAAGAGATGGTATATGCAAAGAGCTGCACTGTTTAATGCAATACCCAAATAATTCCCTCTTAAATTAAGAGATCTGTTTTGAAAAGGGCCCTTTGTGTGATTCTTGTCTTTCATGCAGCTTTTGGGTTGAGTGAGTGGCACAAGAGTTTATAAGTTTCATGGCTCTTTAGAGAGGAAGGTCAGGACTTGAACTGTCCAGTTCGACTTTGTATTGTGTCATTTTTCTACCACTGTGTGCATTTCGTCAAACTTTATCAGCCTGATTATGGCAGCCACAGATGTTATTACCAAAACAAAGTAATGGTAAAGCCTTGAAATGGAAAAGTATCACATGTTTAATTTCTGGTTGTTTAAAGTAACCACAAAGCAGAAAAAAGCCTGTAAGAATTGCTGTTTGTGAAATGTTGACATGAAAGCTGCAGAAACTTGACTAAAGTCATTCATATCTAAATTCAAATGTGCCTCTTTAAAGTCTCCTCAAACCACTGTTTTCAGTACACTGTAAGAACAGAACAGTGCACAAAAATAGACATGCTATATCATGAATTATTATAACAATGAATTAAATCTGTAGTATTTAATTCTCTAAGACAGGGTTTATGGAAAGACTTGAATGATAGAGTTGTGTGCATAAATACGTGTCCAGAGAAACAATGGATTACATCTTAGGCTGAGGTCACACCACAGGATTTCTTTTGTCTGTTGTGATGGTCAATTTGTCAGATTAGGCAGTCAGAGCCATAAATTTGTGGCGTGACTTGACTGACAGATATGAAGCCTACACAGAGGTTCGCGGTCAGTCAGTGTGACACGTCTCTGTGTCACATCATAAAGGCAGAGAGGTTGTTACAGTCTGAAAAACTTTTCCTCTCTGATAGTCACATCTCACTGCACCAACTTCATCGCTCTTTATTTGATTTGCCGTTTAGTTTGTTTACATCTGTGACTGCTGTGTGTGCAGAGCACTCAGTGCTCTGGTTCCTAAATGTCCCTGATAGGGATGCACAATATCATTGGCATAACTTCAATATCTACATTATGGTGGGAAATAAGCCTCTGCTACCAGCTAAATGCAGGTTTTATGCAGTATCAGGTGAATTCTAACAACTTACCAGCCACTGGGGCAGATAAATAAGTAGCCTAACCTAACAGAGTGATTTTGTTACAGTAAACAGCGTAAGTTAAACCCATTTTTTCTGCTTGTTCCTACTGAGTCTTTGAGCAAAGCTGAGCAAACTTGCATGCTCACTGACCAAAAACCCTGCCTCCGTCTCCCTGTGTCAGAGCTGCTTTGTGCTGGGATGCTGGGACTCAGCCTCATTAGAGAGTATTTCTCCACTGCAACTGGTTTATCTGCTAAAGGTGTTTTAGAGGTGTGCTTGCTTGTCACAAGTTCAAAGTAGTTGAACAAAGCCAGATTTTGGTGTAAGACTACAGAAATCGGCACAAAATATCAAATTCTAGCCAATCTGACACTTGTAATGCAGGAAAATGCCTATGAATTTACAGTGTCCATAGGAAGCACTGCAGACATTTGGATGGTAGAATATAGGACAGATTATTTGAAAAACAAGCTATGGGCTGCTAATATCATATCATTTATTGACTGTAATAAATGAATAAACATTGGCAGCATGTATGAATAGGTTGTGAGACCATTAACTGATATTTAGAACTGATATGTATTTATTATTGGGTGGCAGAAGAAAAAATGCATGATCAAAAATGGAAGGAAAATTTACATTTTAGCGCTCAGCCAATCAGAATAAGGAATGGTACAGTGCACCATAGTAGCAGCAGGAAAACAGGAATTGATGCTGTATATCCACTGTGTCAGTGATACCCAGGCTTTATTACTGATTGGCTGGTATTCATGTGGCATTTAGCCAATCAGATTGTGGAAGAAAAACCTTGCAGTGGAGCCAGAGTAGCACACTTTTGATTAATTAATTTTAGCATATATCTGTAAAATAAAATGCAGATACCAAAATCAGTCAAATGCCAAATATCAGCCTCAATAATCAGTTAGACGGATAATCAGTCAACCCCTACGTTTAAAAGTGCTTAGAGGACTAAAGATTGTTTAATTTTTTATTGTTAAGCTTTAAAATGTATTTTAAGGACTGAATTTTTAGGTCTAAAATACACATTTAAATATCAGTACTTATATTAAAATGAATCTGTTAATATCCACACATTAGATGTCAGCAAAAAGCCAAATCGTGCATCCCTAGTCCCCGACATCACTGAACAAATCATAGAAGGCAGGACAGAATCAGACAGGCTAAACCTTAAGAAGAGAGGTCATGAGGTGTCTTAGAGATGGGACAAGCCAGATTTTCAGGGTCGGCTGGTCCCTTTTCTCTACGACCGTCAGTCAGGTCAGGCCACAATCAGGCTGAAAACATGTAGTCTGACCTCAGCTTTAGTTGAGTTGTAAATGCTGCTGATACTATCTCAGAGAACAGAGTTCATTCTAAATAATAGTGAATTGATGTTGAAATCTAATGATTCACTCTATAAAGACTATTTCTGAAGTACCATAGGCAGCATGCTAATACTATTCAGACATTATATATGTTTTGTTATATAAACTTAGCACAATAAGTAAGGAAATTTAAATTTGTGTTTGGTTGATTATTTATTTGTTATACCAAAGCTTCTTGGTTATAAATTGTATACCATAGGAAAGCCTGTTTATCTCCCTTTAAATGGTGCCACCTTTGTGAGGAACATGCATTTGTGGGATGAGCAGTAGAACTGAGTAATTGGGTTGTATAACAAGACATATTGTCAATTTAATAATGTATTCATTTAACAAGCAGGAGCCTCAGTTGTGAGTGGAAGAACCACAGGATTGCCACTGGCTGGAGAATCTCATCTCTGTAATCTCTCTGCATTGAGATTGCCTCCAATCATGACATTCAGGCACCTGATGGTTATCACATGAGGGTACCAGAAGCTCAAAACAAGAGTCATTAGCAACTGCAAAGTAAGCCGTTTTTGCATTGGCAGAGAAGATTTGGCATTTTATTAATGAGTGCAGCCCACATACTCAGCTCTACTGCTCATCCCACAAATGTATGTTCTTTACAAATGAGACACCATTAAAAGGGAAATAAACAAGCTTTCCAACGGTATAAGATTTATTGTTACAACAAAGAAGTAATCTATCAAACACAAATGTCCTTACTTTTTGTGCCAAGTTCAGGTTTATATGTGGGTTGATGGATGGGGTGATTCCTTTAAAAAATATCTGCTTCTCTCAGAAAAGGTAGACCAAAACTGTACTTTTGAAGTTAATGTGTATGTTATACAAGCACTAGCCCCTTACAGTACCATGTCTTTGATAAGCAGTTTTATTATCCTACTTGCTAAAGTGCCCACAATGAAGCTAAACAATATCAGAATTATCATGATGCTATAATTGCGAATTTTTTTGAGGATCTTCATATGATAGAATAAAAAAAGTAACTGCCTGGAGACCATCCAGTAGGAGGCGCTACTGCTGCAACAAAAGGGTTATCCTTAACAGGCTTCCCACTTATAAACACTGATAACTGGTTTCAGTGGGGGCAAAACTCACCGACTCTGACTTTCTCCAACATAGTTATGTCTTATTTGGCTGTTTACCTGCCAGCAGAGCGATTCATCTTCAGTAAAGTAAACTGACCTGGCTCTTTAACAGGGAAAGAATTAGACTAGCTTTTCAGTCTTACAAGCTAAGTCTTTAAGAAAGCTGTCTCCTGGTTCAAGCTCATTACGTGAGCAGACATGGGACAGAAATGATGCTTATATATCACCCCAGAAAGAGTGTAAACACATGTATTCTCCCAAAAGCTGAAGCACTTACCTAGTCCAGCATTACCTTTCTATCTGTTATAAAATAAAACTTGAGGTATTTTGTTTTCTTTCTGGTGTCATTCATATGATAAGCAATGGGGTTTTCCATATAGAAACATACTTCTCCTTTACCTCTGATAGTTGATGGACTTCTCTGCTGAATTTCTTTACTCGTTGAAGAATCTGGACAGAAACGCTCCCTCCCGCTCAATGAAATTGTGATTATAAGAATGTCCGGATAAATTTTCTTGTTTGAAGCTTTGTCCAGCCAAGAAATAATCCAGCCTTTGTCTCCTTGCCCCCTTTGCATCATTTTGCCTTCACTGACTGCTGTCCAGCTGGAAAAAAAAAATACTTGACTAATACATTGTGCCTCCTGTGGGCGTTTGATTTAAGTACATTTAGTGGCATGTATTCATGCACCAGAGTGTCTCAAAGGGGGAATTTGTGTTTTGGTGTAGGAAAAGTTGCTTTTACCTCTTTCCTTCTCTCATCGTGTCCTACTTGATATTTTTTAGGCCTGGTATTTTTTCCACACAGACATGAATCATCAGTGTGAAATATGCAAAAAGCTCTGCTCATTGTGTGCAGGTCCTTTTGCATTCAGAGGGTGAATTTGATCCTGAGCAGACGTGTGATGCCCGGGCACAAACAAAAAAGGGCCTTATATCCGGCTCACTGTATAAAGAATTGATAGCTGTGTATGACAGTGACATGTATTAACGTTAACTTAAGATTTTTTATCTGACATAGAAATCACAGCATGGAAATAATACAAAATTCATTTATACATAGTTGATAGTTTGTGTAGAAGATACATTTAAATCATTTGTATACAATGATGGGGTCATTGTTAATGTAATAGTTGCTGTTGCTATGGCAACAATATGACAACATGGCTACCTTTCTATTATCCTAATTGTGATTTTTTTTTCACATTCATAGAAATCACATACAACACTAACTTATTCAAAAAGGGAATGTCTAATTAGTTTGTCTTGACGTTATTGAATATTTTGTAAGAAATCCTTGATATATCCAAAGGTCCTTAGGGGAGATCAGGTGTTTGTTTTTTTTGTTTATTTCACTTAAATCATTTTTGTTCTTATACATGTTGTTTTGAGACTTTAGAATGGATTTGGGCTTTTAATGCCAACACCTGTCTGTCAGGGAGGAAAATCGGCTTTTGGACGACTGAAGGAGGCTCATCTTTTCCTGTAAAGTTTTACTTAAAAGTCCTCACTCACCTGGATGGTCTGCGCCCAGTTTCCTGTGGGTGGAAACTGTGTGAGCTTTCATTTCTTCAGTTTTGCCTGAAAGGTTGTCCAGAAGCCTCTTCCTGCCCAGCTGTGCTGGGTGATGTCGATCCTTGCTAAGGTGTATACGAATGTGTAACGTTCACCTTGTTTGCACTTATGTACATAACTATGTTGAAAATACTCAAAATTTATTTTGAATAAATATAGATGAAAGAGTTGATTAAAAAATCAAATCAATGTATTGTTAATGATATAAGTATGTTTGTCATTTTATTACAGCAGATACATATTGCTTTGTCTTTTTGTTTGCTAGAGCCCTGCTCTTTGCCAAGCATGACTTTGCCAAGCGATAAAATATGAGCACTTTGCTTTAAAAATTCTTTTTAGACTTTCATTTATGGGGAAAATTGGCTCAACCAAAAGGTTGATTTGAGGAAACATTTGGGAAAAAAATGTAAAAACTAGCCCTAACACTGACCCTACAACTGCATCAATGATAATTCCTGTGCAGTATCTACAGTCATGCAAAATAAAGGAGAGGCATCCAGCTGCAGAACCTCTGTAGGGGCGTTTCAGGTTCATCTGTTGCAGACCTCTACAATGAAGTGACCTCCAGCATGGGCCAGGTGGTGATGTGAAAATCCTTGTTGGGTTTTTCCTTAGTTTGTGGTGTGTTCCCTCCCCTTTACCCTGACCTTTAGGCTTCGAATGCCTAACCCTCTTTGGGTTTTCCTTAGTTTGTGATATATAAGATTTAAATGTGTACCCCTCAGTAAATTTTCAATTTTTATTAATAAAATTCTGCTTTTCTGCAAAATAGCCATTTATTACAATAGCGAGCAGAAAATATATGTCATTTAGTATGTCATTCTGGTTCTGGCTTGGGGGTTGTACGTCACTTCCTACCCCATAGTTGAGGTGCCCCATTATAGAGGTCTGCAACAGAGCCTTTTGGGAATAAAGTGAAGAGGAGTGCCACCTGCAGGCTGAAAAATGGAGAAGGTGTTTAAACCCACCTCTGAGGGATCTGAATGTGAGATGCATTCATAAGCCACTTTTATTTGCCATTTCGTGAAGTTCTTTGCTTCTTTGTTTTCATCGTCATAAAACAACCATAAATCTGAATTCTCCTCAGGATTGAAGTCCAATGTCAAACAACCTGTTTTATTCTGATGTATCTCCTGCAGCAGAAGCAACAACATCTTTCACAGCTCTATTCCTCTACATTTAAACATGCGATGCTCTTCAAATGCTGTTTAAGCCAACGATTTTGTTGCCATGGCACTTGTCCTAGCGCTTGATGGACTGAATCATGCTTGTGAAAACATTCACAGCCCTCTGACTACACATGTGGAGAACTAGAGTGCACTTATCAAACTGTGGGTTCCCATTCACCAACAAGTGAATAAGACTGTGATTTTATTTTGAAATGTGTTCATTCTTACCATTATGTTCAAATAATTGAGTTGTAATTGTGCCTTTATAATGAAAGGTTTGATTTTACTTAAATGCTCTATATTTAAGTTGACTTTTTAGGCACATGTGTCACGTGTCAAACACGTCCCTTTATAAAAAAAATACTTTGTTGGTGAGTTGTTATCGAACTGGGTAAATTCACAGACCAAATGGCAACCTGTGAGAGACAATGAGGGCCAAAGACTGTTCGGGACTAAGCCATATGAAAAACTGTCTGTGACCCTCTAGGACAGACACAAAGTGACTGCTGTCATCAATCCTTTCACTTGCTTTCTGCTTGTGGTGCTCGTGTGTGCTGCTGTGCTTCATGCCAATTTATTTTGCAGTGTATAGCTATTAAGAGTGAGTTACTGTGCCTATAATGAGTTCTGAAATTTCTGTTTGACCTTTAATAAAACACATAATTGTGACCCTCTTGTGGTGTGTGTTGTTGATTCTCTATTTTATGTTCCTTTTAAAGAGATATCTGGTTTTTATGTCTGAAGTTCTGATGTTTTAATTGGTTTGTTATTTATGTTATTGTATAGAAACAAATGTCTTATTTGCAAACACCAGCAGTATTCTGTAATAGTACATAAAAGCTGCTTCTGCATCAAGTTACATCATTTTTAATATTACCTTCAACAAAACAGGTGTTCAAAGAAGTTGTTTTTAATTAATAATAGTAACGTATTAAGTATATCTGATATCACTAATCATGTGACAACACATGTAGCATCCCACTGAAAGTTTATCATGCAGAAATTTTGAGGAACTTGTCAAGTGTTTTACTGACTTCTTTGTACAATTTTTCAACACTAGATTCCCTGACACTCTCCAGAGAGCACTTCTAAATCAATATTTCAATGTTAGCAAATAAATCCTCCACAAATGTTTTAGCTTGATTAAAGCTCCTATTTGAAACTTTCAGTTACTCTCGATTTTGGCACCCCCCTGTGGACAAAGCGGTTCCTCTTGTGACTTTTCTGATTACGTCACGTTATAGCAGAGAGCAGTCTGGCTACATATCCCCACTGTCAGGCTCCTCTCTAGGCCTGAAATGAAACCATCTACCATTATACCACAGTGATGGCAGTAATGAGCCACTTCTTCCCTGCCAGGCACCTTTCCAGGAAACAGCTGTTGCTGCGGTCTGCAGGCCTTGTGTCATACTGCGTCTTCTCATACCCTTTCATGTCACGCTCCCTCTGTGCATTTCCTGTGCATTTGCAACTAACCACTTACCCTACCCTGACCTTTACCCTAGGTAATTCTGTTTTATGAAAAGAGGTTTACATTTTGAAGAAGGTTGTGTACAACGGCATAAATGAATAAAGAAAATATTTATTTTTATTTTGGTTAAAAAATACATATGCTCATCACAGCTCTCCACTTTATCCATCCTTATGGGTGGCCTTGGTCACAACCATGGTGCTGATTGCCCTTGAGAAGCCTTGCATGTAAAGTGTGTTTTACTTGTAATTAGTGTCATTATTGAATCAAAAGCATCTTAATGTCAGTGGGTGTAAGAAAACAAGAGGAAATAAAACAAAATGGTTGGCATCTTGTTTTAACATATAGTAAGTTAGGTGCATAAAGAGTGGTGAAGAAATAGATAATGCACTATTGTAAACATTTTTCTAATGTGGGGTTTAGAAAGCTAGAATGGTGTATATTGTCTCATACTTTGGGAATAGACTAATAAACACAAACCAATGTGAAGGAAATAATACAAGTATGTTTAATTTAACCATAGTAAATATTTTGTTCATTGATTTAGGGAAATCACAGTCAAAAAATACAATATAATTCATAGATATTTTTTTAAATAAGGCAATGTATTTTTTTGTTTGGCTAGCGGACTAGGGGGGCTCTTTCTGAGGGCAAAAAATCCCAAGCTACGCCCCTGGTCAGGACTCCTGTAATCTATCCAAAATAAACAATTATAAAAGTGTTGTAAAATGTTCATTTTTAGCAAGAAATTCGACATGAAAGGTTAGATTAAGTTTAAGATTTTTATCGTTTAAAGTTTGTAATTCAAAAAGTGCATGGAGCTTTTATTTTGAAAACAGTCGCACAAGAAGTGCTGCTGTCGTTAGCGGAAACGAGGCTGTTAGCTTCAGGAAATCAGTTGGTGGAAAAAAGGCTTCCTTTCTGTAGTCAAACCAGCCCTGCACGGAGTCAAACATCCTCGGAGAGGCGTCAAACTGTGGCTGATGGACCCTGGGATGATAATTTTTGATCTACAGTTTGTCCGTCGGTAGCACGCCCGGTTGCCGAGGCGCCGGGCTGGGCCGGAACCAGAACCAGGCCCGAACGGACGGACATTACCCAGCGCTGCGTTTTGCGACACCGGCGGGCTGGTGTGTGAGTTGAGGGGGTGCTGGCATGCTGTCTGGAAGGGAAGTGTAATGTTTATCACCGTCATAGCTAGACAGCAAGTTCGTCTTTGAGTCCGTGATACTTCTGGTTTATCAGATCAAATGTAAAGGCTGGAGTCTGGAGCATGGGACTGAGCGAAAACAGCCAGGAGCGAGCTAGCTTTAACGTTAGCTAACATCAGACTTAACGGACATCAACTTTTCCTCTCAAGAGCTACACAACGCAAGGAAGTCAAATGCATATGGGAAGTATGTCTTGGTTTATGTAGAGGGCGAGACATCATTTTATATCGCCTGTATTTTTCAGTTTACTTGTAACCTCGGAAAGGGCCTGATAAATGTTTCTGGAGCGAGTATAGTAGTTAAGCTAAGTCGTTAGCTGCTAAGTTAGCCTGCCTCGTTTGCCCCAATGAAAGAATACAAAGTGGTCGTGCTGGGCAGCGGCGGCGTCGGGAAGTCCGCGCTGACCGTCCAGTTTGTCACCGGCACCTTCATCGAGAAATACGACCCCACCATCGAAGACTTTTACCGAAAGGAGATCGAGGTGGACTCGTCTCCTTCCGTATTGGAAATCCTCGACACGGCGGGGACGGAGCAGTTTGCTTCCATGAGAGATCTGTACATCAAGAACGGACAGGGCTTCATCCTGGTCTACAGTCTGGTCAACCAACAGTCATTCCAGGTACCTGATCTGACAGTCACCTGACACACCTGAACTCTCACACAGGTGGAAACTCTGCATAGCAAAGCGTTTAGTCAGGGCATTAAGATACTGTGATGGGGTGTGATTCATTGTAGATGATGAGGGCTGCTTATAACATTACCCTGCACAGTTTAAGTTTGCTATATATGAAAATAACTCCACTTAAAAGATTAAAAGATTTAGTGAATTGCATCCTCATTTAAAGCCAGTAGTTCTGTAGAGATCTTAGAACAACTGTGGAGAGAAACGGCATCACTGCATGCTCAGCTTTGTGATATTTGATGCTATTTAAAACAGGTTTCAACCATCATATGTATTTAATTCAGATGTTTTTATCTTGAAAACAACCACATAAGGACAAAAGCTGTTATACTTGTGTATAATACATTTAGCATTATCAGTTCATCTGGTGGTAGCATGAGTGAAAAAGGTTTTATTCTTAAAATTATGCTCAAAAAAGTTAAAAAAAATAAAATAACAAAACTGCCATTGCCCTTCAAAAAGCAATCCAAGCCACACTATAATCTGTCTGTAATTGAAATGCCTTTAAAATAAAGTTTTAAAACCCTTTTTTTACACATGCAACCACCCATTCACAAGATGAACTGAGCAAAGCAAACCAATAGTTTCCAAAAAGCACTTGTATGTGAAACCACAAAGACCCAGCAATGCTTCTTCTCATTTGTCTTCATATTAGTGTAATATACCTACTGTTTATGGTGATTGCAGGTAGTTGACACAGAAGTAGTGTGCTAGACACTCCTAACAAACTTACAAGAGAGAGACAAAAGTTAAATATAGCCGAGTGTTTTACTTTATTAAGACCATTTTTAAGCGTTGTATGCACACTTGTCTATTTTAAATGCACTACACATTGGAAACATGCTAAGAAATGGATTTTGAGAACAACTTCACTGATTATTTGTGCTATTGCTGCATGAAAAAAACACCCTCATATCTTCTCCCTCTCCATTCTTCAGGACATCAGACCAATGCGAGACCAAATAGTGCGGGTAAAGCGCTTTGAGAAGGTGCCCTTGATCTTGGTGGGGAACAAAGTGGACCTGGAATCTGAGCGCGAGGTCGCTGGGTCAGATGGGCGAGCTCTGGCTCAGGAGTGGGGCTGTCCGTTCATTGAAACTTCTGCAAAGAGCAAGACTATGGTGGACGAGCTTTTTGCAGAGATTGTCCGACAGATGAATTATTCCACGCTGCCAGAGAAGCAGGAGCAGTGCTGCACAGCCTGTGTGGTGCAGTGAGGAAGAGGTACCAGCACTGTCATTCTTATTCTGCTTTGCATGGCTGCATTCATGCTGCAGCGCAGAGCTCACAAGCACAGCACAGTTGGCTGTGCACTAATTTTACAAAATGTGATAAAATGTCCCTGCAGTGTCTGTGTAAAAACAGTTCACAAGCTGAGGAGAAATGTGTCACATAGATGACTGTGTCGTCTGAGTGCAGTGTAAGGCAGAGGAGAGGTTCTGTTGGAAGTGAGAATGATGAGTGGGTGGTGCTGTGAGGCGCAAACCGTTGGTTTTAGCTTGTTATCATAGGATCACAGAAAGTATGCGGCATGAGGAACACAACTGTAAGAGCAGCTAGGGGGCCAGGAGGTAAAAAAAGAGCCTGAAGAGTCGACACCAACAGAGTAGACTGTATGTGAGTGAGGGGAAAAAGTGACATCCTGAAGAAGAGTTTGAGTGCAAAAACAGGAAGTTCACTTTAGATTCTGCCACAGATGTTGCCTGTGTTACCCACTGCATGCACAGATAGCCACAGAAATTTAGACATTTAAACTGAATGTTAATGAGCTGATTGTTTTACCTTTTGTTCACAGATGCATCAGATGTCTGGAAAACCACAAAGATTCTGATGAACCATGAACCTGGGGACAAGTGACATTCAATCCTACTGACATAACTTACCGCAGCTGGTAAAGTTTCTGTTCACGGTGGTTTCTGACTGTCTGTGATGAGGCATCTGACAGGAAAGACCTTGCTCCTATTTTTGATATCATAACTGTTGAGACTTTTCTGCTGCAACCTTTACGGCCTTGGCAATGACCCAGGATGGAGTCAGACAGAAGGACTTTTAATAGGCGAGAACGGCCATCTGTGAATTTCAGTCTTTTTTTTTTTTAATCCTTTTAGTCAGAAGTATCCAGAAATAATACGCAGGAGTGTTTGTGTGGTTGCAGCTTCTTTTTAAAGCTGCTTTAATCACTATTATATACTTTATTATTACTTGTATTATGTCTCAAGTTTTGGATTTGACAAAGTATTTCACAATATTAAACATTTTGACTTTTAAGCATGCATGCTTCATCCAGTGTGCTGCCCGGGTTCTCTGTTTGTTTTATTTTGAAAATATAGTCAAACATAGTTCTTCATACTGACAGTAACTACAGTTACAGGGATTGGTTTTAAATGTAGGTAGGATGTATGACTTTTTGAATTAAACCTGTAACACTGATATCAAGGGTTACTTTATCTGGCAGATCTCTTTGCTGTACCTTAATTTACCTTCTCATGATCGCAGTAACCTGACGCAGCGATACCTGAAAACATGCATGCTTAAAAGTGGAAAAATGTTCTATTAAATCAACTTGAAGTGATAAGGAAGAGCCATTTTACTGTTTTTAGCCGGAATTCTGTTTAAGTCTCTGCAAGGCATGAATCGCGTGGACGCAGGTCTTCCAGTTTCAGTTTTCTCTGTGGGAGAATGATTTTGGAACGACCAAAGGAAGCTCACAGTGCATATTTTAGTGTTTGACTATATGGCGTGTGTTGCTTTAAATTCAGGAGACGCTGATTTTCTTTCCATTGAATAACTCGCTGCAATGTGGTTTGATAAAAGTTCTGGCACAGTTAATCAGATTTAACTTTGTATTTTTTTCTTTTTCTTATAGTAACCTATTTATTAAAAACTAATGACATGGGTAGCCAGTTGATTTTGATTTTATACTAGTTTTGGCTTTTTGTGACTTATCAGGATTCATGGTACATGGTTTGTTTTTTGAAGCTGAGGATTTAACAGAGCCTTAAATAATTTCTGTTGCACCCTGGTCTCATGTTTCTTTATTTTTTTGTTCTCAAAGATAAAAAGCTGTCATCATTTGGTAATAAACATGTTGGCTTTTTTTTTTCTTTTGTTGTAGGGCTAATTGAATGCTAATAAGACACAGTTCTGCGTGACCAAATTAACTGAGCTGAAATGTCACTACATTGTCCATGTCTGAAACCTCAGTTCCCCTCTGTTTCTCTGTTTAACCACAAATGTAGGAAGTCATTTCGTTTTATTGACAGTGGCCTTTCCTACTTCCTAATGATGTGACAGAACATGTTTATCCTACAGCAATTCATCATTTGGCTGTCAACTTTTAAATTAGTCCCCAACCATTTTGACAGTGGGCTCATCCCTTTGGTTAAAAAGTCAAAATTCTGGGATGTCTTCTCTTTCCTTTCCTCCTTGACTCAATCAATCTTTATCTAAATAGCCCCAATTTATAACCAGCCATTTCAAGACACACTACAAAGAGGGCAAGTCTAAACCGTACTCCCTGTTATGTATAAAGATCCAACATTAATTCACCATGAACTCAGCACTAAGCAACATCTAGTTACTTATCTTTACTAGGCAGAAGATCGAGAAGATCCAGACTCATGATGAACAACGATCTGTAGGAACTGTGTTGGAGCTGAAAAGGTTTAGAGGGGAAAGCAGAGACAGAAGCAGGTGAAGGAAGTGAGATGATCCTGTTTAGACTGCTACTCCCCTGCCACTTTATTAGGTACACCTGTTCAAATGCTTGTTACCTAGGGGTGAGTATTGGCAAGAACCTCACGATGCAATACGCATCACAATACTTGGGTCACGATACGATAGTATCGCGATATATCAGGATATCATGATATTGTGATATATTGCGATATTCTACACAGTTAACTAAGAAAAATACAGAGATGATGTATATGTAAATCACGCAAAAAGGGAAAATATCCAGTGAACGGCAGTTGTGTCGACAAAAGGGCCTTGTTTATGTCGGAGGAGAATGATCAGACTGGTTCAACATTACAACCAATACATGCAGAAAACGCACATCATGGATGTGCAGCTGAAAAATCTGCAGCAACTTCATGATGCTATCATGGCAATATGGACCAAAATCTGAGGAATGCTTCCAACACCTTGTTGAAACTATGCCATGAAAAATGAAGGCAAAAGGGGATCCAACCTAGTGCCAGTTAGGTGTACCTAATGAAATGGCCAGTGAGTGTATTTATTAACAAAGCTGTAGGTCATAACAGACACGCTCTTTAGCTAAAAGAAAAGCAACTCAGAAAAATAATTTTGTTGGTGTTAATCATCATGATAATAGCCAACTATCACAAGAGACTCTGGGTTTGACAAAAATTGAATTGACATGTATTTTAACTGTATAGTCAGACTTGTGTCCCATCTGTTAACATGGAAGAGGTGGGGAATGAAAGTTTCACAGTTTGTGATTTTTGAAGACCATGCAACTATTCATTTAATTAGGGAAAATAACAATCATAAACAATAGATGCCATTGTTGTCTGCGTTTCCACTGAGGAAGATTATGCAAAAGATTTTTTGTTTTGATTTTAATCAGACCATTTTGTATTTGATACCTTTTCATAAATTATATCTGAATGTATTGTAATGAAGGGTCTTGGTTGGGACAGTGGCATCTATGATCATAATCATATCAAATGTGTGTGTACATGCTAAGTCATTAAGGTCATGGTTATCCAAAGTGAAGCATCTAAACGCAGTATCTAGACTTGTTTAAGGCTGTAGAGACATTTTTTTTTCTCTGAAAGGCTTCATTAAGATTAGCTCAGAAAAACTGGAAAATCACACTGACATAAGTATTCAGACCCTTTGCAACAACACTTGAAATTCAGCTCAGGTTCCTCCCATTTCTCAGGATCATTGCGGAGATGTTTGCTCGGAGTCCACCTGTGGTAAATTTATGGAAATGCACACACTTCTCTATAGAAGGCCTCACAGCTGGCAATGCATATCAGAGCAAAAACCAAGTCATAAGTTCAAAGGAACTGCCTGCAGATCTCAGAGAGCACAGGATTGTTGCAAGGCACAGATCTGGGGAAGGCTACAAAAATCTTTCAGTGAATGTTCCCAACGGTGCAATGGCCTTCATAGTTCTCAAACTGGCGAAGTTTGGCATAACCAGGACTCTTTCAAAAGCTGGTCGCCTGGTCAAACTAAGCAATACAGGCAGAAGAGCCTTTGTAAGAGAGGTGGCCAAGAACCTGATGGTCACTCTGACTGAGCTCCAGAGATCCTGTATGGAGATGTGATAAAGTTCCAGAAGGACAGCTATCACTGCAGCCCTCCACTGATGTGGGCTTTGTGGCAGAGTGGCTAGAGGGAAACCTCTCCTCAGTGCAAAACGACATGGAAGGCTGTTTTGAGTTTACAAAAAAAGCACCTGAAAGGCTTTCAGATTGTCTGATGCAACCAAGATTGAACTGTTTGGCCTTGTTCATCCCAACAGTGAAGCATGGTGGTGTCAGCATCATGATGTGGGTGTGGTTTTCAGCGGCAGGGACTAAGAGGCTGGTGAGGTTTGAGGGAAAGCTGAATGGAGCAAAGCACAAAGATGTCCTCAGTGAAAACCTGTACCACAGTGCTCAGGACCTGGCTGAAGTTTACCCTTCCATCATGACAATGACCTTAGCACACAGCCAAGACAACACAACTCTATGAATGTCCTTGAGTGGCCCAGCCAGAGCCCTGACATGAACCCTATCAAATATCTCTGGAGACCTGAAAATGGCTGTCCATGACCCCCTTCCAATCCGACTGAGCTTGAGAGGATTTGCAAAGAAGAATGGCAGACAATTATCTCAATCCAGGTGTGCTAAGGTTGCATTGTATTCAAAAAGACTCAAGGGTGTAATTACTGACAAGAGTGCTTCAACTAAGTACTGAGTGCAAGGTCTGAATACTTACATCAATGTTATATTTCATTTTTTTCTTTTTAATACATTTGTAAAAATCTCTAAAATTCTGTTTCACTTTGTCATGGGGTACTGAGTGTAGATTAATGAGAAAAATCAAATTAGACAACTGTAGCATCAGGCTGAGGCACAACAAAATTGAAAAAATGAAGGGGGGTCAGGATACTTTCCAAATGCACTATATATACCATTTCTAGAGCATCAAATATGTATGCATTTGTGCATTACTGGCCATACATGACCCCAAAAAAGTCACCATGAAGGGAAAACAGTGATTGAAAACCCCTATTGTAGCTCAAAATGCCATCTTTCAGACACAGGGCACTTATTGTTTTCATACAGACGGTCTGAGTGAGGTTGTTAGTAATTGCCTTGCAGCCTTTTTTCCCCTCCTAGCCGTCACAGGTTTCTGCTGTAGAGTCCACAGAGCCCTGGGCTGCTGTGTCTTCCTCTAACTGTTTGTTCCTCTTGCACAGAGCTGGCAGCAGCTACAGTGTGATGGCGGCGGCGGTGGTGGTGGTGGTTGTGGGGAGGGGCTGACAGCTCTGAATCAGCAGGATCATCTCACCTCCTCCAAGCTTTTTATGGAGATATATCTCTTTTTTTAGCATCTCATCTTGATTTATAATGGTTAAATCTCTGTCCACTGTTAAAGTGTTTTAAACAAAAGAAGCTGCCTTCAGACCCACAGAGTTTGAAATGAACAAAAATTACTATCCCTTACAAACCAACAAAGTAAAAGAGTATCTCAAGACAGGAGCATGCTGCTTTAAATCAGCCTACTACTACCTGAGTGACAGAGACTCCTGTTGACCTACAAGTTTGCTATGGGTTCATGTGAAGTGAAAACATGACCAGCAGCAGTGATGCTGTTCCCTGCAGACCAGCTGTGAGTGTCACCTACACACCGTAATGCCCTGATTCTTCTATGGAGTTCTGTCAGCAGGTTTCCTGGCATTGTACCTGCATACAGGTGCAGGAAGTTTTTCCCCTTGTTGCTCAGATTGTTCTGCTCTGATTTTCAGGCGTGCTTCAGAGGAAAGGAACTCTCTGAAGTGGCAAGTGATTTTTTTACTTTCACCAAAGGGTTTTGGTTCAAAGGGGATCTTATCCTGCCCCGTGTTATTCTGCTGGGCCCTCTGGTTTCGTTATGACTAGTCTGACGTCAACTTGACTTACAATTCAGTGATCCTGCAATGATTGTTATTTTAATAGATTGTTAACCCTTTAATCACCAGATTAAACAAAATAAATTAAATGACCTGCAATAAAAAATCGGTATAATTTATGTGGAAAAAAATAAAAAGAAGCCCATTTTTGCTTTGATTGTAAACTATATGGACAAAGTATTAGGCTACACCTGTTAATTATTGAAATCAGGTGTGCAAAATCAATAGTAGGAATGCTTAGTGCTGAAATGCAGTTGAAAAACTGCAGAAAGAACTGAAAAATATAAATAATAGCATAAAATGTGAAGACTTCCTCGCCCGAAAAATATGTCATAGGGCAAGTCACCAAAATCTTTTTAGTAGCTAAATAAATATGTTGTTACACCAACACAATCCCTTTGTACCATTTATTAGTGTTAATTAATTTATTACATTTTTTCAAGTTTTGATTGATCAAAACTCAACTGCTGAGGCACTCCTGGTATTAATAGGTGTGCTGTCAATAAAATAACATTGCACCTTAAGATCACACATGCATTTATGTTTATTTTATTCCAAAGACGTCACGTTAGTTTACTGTTACATTTGTGCAGAATACAATCCAAAGATCCAGAAAAGTATTCAAATTGGTGTTTTTCAACTGTGTGTTTAATGCAGCTCCAGCTCCATACCTCTAGGCGGCACCATAACGTCTGCCGCAGTCGGGCTGTTGACGTCACAGATCTGAAGCGGAAGTGGTTGTGAGGTTCACCGGCAGTGTGGTGTAAGATGAGAGGAGGCTGTGAAACGTGTTTATAAATAAAACCAGACGTTAAAACTGACAGCTTTAGTGGAGCAGACATGAAGACGGTGTTTGTCACTGTCGGCACCACGAGCTTCGACGAGCTCATCGAAACCATCACGTGCCCAGAGTCTGTGCAGGTGAGTGACGGTACCAAGCTAAAAGGGGGGAAGACGCACTTAGTTGACACCTGTCTAAGTAGTCATGTAACCTGTTAAAGGGGGGTAATTTAATTAGGAAATTAAAACAAAAACACTTTGTGGTTTTCGCATTGCCTCTCCAAACTGTTTCTATACTTTTGTGTTATCTTTCAATATTAATTTGCAACCCTGAATCAGCCACTAGGTGTGCTAAATGCCAGCATCAAGACGACTGATCAGCTTGAGGTTCACATGGTAGCACAATTTCTCATTTCTGTATGATACTAGCTAAATGAAAAGATATTGATACCTGTTTTAAAACTACAGCAACAAAAATGTTTTTCTTTTTCTGATTTCCTACTTGCACAAGAGAGAGGTTAATGAACAGTCAACACATGACAAAATGTGGTGTTCTGTTTATAGTTATAAAAGGTAAAATAAATTCAAATTTCACAGAAAAAAATGTGTTCAGTCTACCTACCCTCTTTTCAACATAGCTATATAGGTCTGTGTGCAATCAAGTGATCCTGAATGTTCGTTGGGGGTCAGGAAGTGGTAGACAGCCATTAGGAATGAATGGGAACGGAGGAAAGTTAGTACTTAAAAGCTCTAAATGAACCTCTATGCAGCTGCAGTTATCAGAAAATTTCTACATACAGATATGATTCCTACACTTTGGACAAAAGTGTGTTTTTCTTCTCCCCCACAGTTTAACGGATTTACCTGGCATTGAGGTAATCAGTATCACAATTTACTCAGTCCTGCAGATGTCCTAGCGTCGTTTATCCAGATAAAGGAAGACCAGAGTCTATAAAGTCTTCTACGAGGCTACCTGAGCCTCTTTAACATAAAACAAGTTCTCATTTTGTCACAAATATGCTTTTAATTAAAGCAGCGATGTACCATCAACGGAAGAAACCTTAAGGGATGAGAGATCGAGTAATGATGAACAAGCTTGTGTGATGAAAGGGCTCTTTTATGCGAGCTATTGTAGGTAGCTCCTGTTTGAGTGCCAGTTTCCTTTCCCTTATCCTTTGTAGTTATTTAATCCACATTTTAAAAGGCAAACTGTTGAAAAGTAAAAAGCCATTTGGGAGCCAAACAACCAGCTCTACTAAGCTGAGCGAAATGATCTGGGTCTCTAAAAGGATCAACAGTCACAACAGACGTGAATGGACAGTTATCGGCTGAGGAAATAAGGCAACATCACGATTAAAGATGCTAAACTATGGCATAATTGTACTGAAGAAAACTGGACGGCTTTGTGGAAATGGGCCTCAACCGTTAAGTGTCATCACTCTTCCAAGCTTTAGATGGAGGCCTTTTCTATTTCCTGTCTGCTGCAGTTGCTCTGATTTTTTTTTTTCTTTTTGGGACTAAATATCTCTCTACTATCGGGACATAAAAGTAGCTTAAGAATTAAGAACGTTTTTATTTTAGCACTTTGACTGTTTTGCTTAGTCATACACGGCTCTAAACATGGTTTTTTTGAAGCATTTCTCTGTGTAAAAATCCCCACTTTCCCCCCAGCGGGAGCTCTTCACTGCTGTGTGATGTCATCTGCAAAGATTTTTGCAGGGCTGTCATCAGTCCACAGGTGGGATGTAGCCTTAAGAGAACTTTTATCGACATCGCTGTCTCTCTTACTGTCGGTAACAGACAATAGCATTAGCACATGCTTCGTTAAAAGATGCCAAAGACACTTATTAAAACATATTTGCCAATTAGGGTGGGTGCCGAAGGGCAGAGTGGATCTGGGATCTTCTCTGACACTGTGCAGAAGTTTTGGTGTGTTTCAAACTTCTTTAGAACGTAACTACTGTGAAACAATCAGGAAATAACATCTTATCTCTCTGAACCAGCCCTCTGTTTTAACAACAGGACACTGACACTTGCTCTCATTTGATTGCCCACCAGAGCATGCTGTCTCTCTCTCTCCACTCATTGTATATTTGTTTCTTCCTTAAGATTTTTGTACTTTCAGTACTACTGAATGTAAAAAGTAACAGATATTGCATTATTTAAACACGCAGTCATTAAAAAGAATTGAAGTATTGAAAATTCTTAAGACCCTACTACAGATACAGAAATGTTTTCAACTGTCATCAGTTCACACCCACATTATTTGCTGAATGGCTGATGTTTGTCAAAAGGGCTGATATCTGCTGATACACATGTGAAATTGATGCATCTGTGCATCCCTACTTTTGCATTGCCTCCCAGCTTTTCACAACCTCACTATATTTTTGTTAACCTGCAGTATGTTTTTGCATTCCCTTGAGGTCCTTTTTTGCATTACTGTGTACCATTTTTTTTGCTTTACCTTGCAGTATATTTTGCAATACATTTGCATTATTTTGCAATACATGTTTGATTTGCCTGGCCTTACTTTTGTGTTTCCTCACAACACTTTTCGCAATAATTTTCTTGTGTAACCTTGCAGTTCTCTCATGTTATATACCACAATAATTTTTGTCAACTTGAATGATATTTGTGTAACTTTGCAATACTTTTAATGTCCTCACAATACTTCCTGTCACCCTGCACTGTTTGTGTTTCCATGCCTTGCATAATTCTGCAGCTCATTTTGGGGATGCCTCTGAAAACAGGAGCCCGTTTAAGTTACCTTTCACATTTGCATACCATTCCTATTAATCAGTAGGAATATATTAGCATACTAATTTCACATTTCAAAGTCAAATTTTATGCACTTACCTGACCTAATCTTACCTTTCCTTACCTTCTGGTGTCCTGCATTAGCAGCAACTTTGCAGATAGAGTACTTGGGTTTCAGTTGTGGTTTCTGTGACCCTTTCAAATTAAGACATCTTTCTTTTTTACCTCTCTGAAGGCTCTTAAAGCTCGTGGATGCAAGCGTCTGGTTCTTCAGGTTGGAAGAGGATCAGCCGTTCCAGCAGCTGACAGCTGCCCACAAGTTGAACTCGATGTTTTTCGATTCAAAGACTCGATAGCAGAAGACATGAAGCAGGCGGACCTCATCATCAGCCATGCAGGTGAGTGAGACTAAAAACATGACAGCAAGCTTATGTTCTCCTCTGGACACATGTTTACTCTTTAATGAGTGACCACATGCACACGCAGCTCCGTAAACCAGACATGTTATATAAGTGTTATTGGCATACATATTTTTAAAATGTTTACAAAAGCAGGAAGTCTTCATGTTCAGACAGCGATATTGGCTTGTTAGCTTTCAAAGCAAAAGCAAATACAGGTAAGTGAGCAGTGTGCAAACATTAGCCAGAAAACTGGTGATTGATGCAGCAGCAAATTCAAACATGAGGGCATCATTGTAAAGCAAACTGTCAGGATACAGGATAACATATTACATCATAGTTTACCTGCCCTTGTTTTCCTCCTCTCTTACCTGTGATGACAACTCCTCATGACAGTTAACTTGTTGAGGTGGAATAGATCTTATGACTTCTTGCAAATGAAGTAAAGGTGTGTTTCTCCTTTTTTGTCTCACTTGCAAGGGGAAGCTAGGTTAATGGGTTTGTAAGGTATGCTCAGCCTAAAGCCAGAGTTTTTATCACCGAGCTTGTAGCCAGGCTCAGTCAACATGTCCTTCTCCAGTTTTGATCAAGATTGACTGAAAAAAGCTCATACTTTTCTCTAATATCATCTATGAGCAGCATATTTTCTCAGCTGAATAAATTCTACTTTAAATGTGGTTATCTGTAGGGTGGAAATAACACTTCAGCAAAGCTGTGTAGGAACAGTAGGACAAACAGTGTTGTCCTCATGGCACGAGACCCGACATACATTCAGTCTGTGACACAGGAAATCTGATCAGCCTTTTGTCTTCCTCCTCTCATAGTTCACTGTTTGCTTCAGGCACATTTCTTCTTCACAGAGCCGATCATTAACACACAGAGAGATTGTTGAAGACAGCATCTACGGTCACACTTTTAACTATGTTTGTAGTAAGTGGATCAGATTAGCTGTTTGGTGCATTTTAGACCAATGGAGATGACATTTTATTGATTTTAGATCAACAGTGGATTCATCCACTGGTATCTATTGCAAAAAAAATCATAATCAATAAAATAGTTACCCTTTTTTGGCCAAGAACTACAGAGAGTTCAAAATTAAGATCATTATGGGATATCTAAAGGCCCCCATCCTTTTCCTAAGCAGACAGTTTTATGTCTTTAAAGATCACATATTTTACCCTTTCAAGACAAGTTTATATTGGCCTCAGAGGTCTGAGGATGGCTTGTTTCAGCACACTTTTTCTGACAAGTGGAGACTGGGGGGGGGGGTTGGTTCTTGGGGGGATTGTGGACAGGCCAGGGGCACTTTTTTTTTTTTTTTTTTTTTTGCATAATATGTGACCTGTAAGGTAGTGTATTGTATCGTATTGTAGTGTAACACATCATCCTCTCGCCATTCCCACCCCTGCTTGCGTTGATGATCTTTGACTGGAGTTGAGGTTTTTTATATTATACAGCTATCACAGTAGCCTTACTTACGTGTCTGGTTTACCTGAGTGAGCTGCATGTGTGAATGCAAACAGCTGAATTTTTCACTCAAGCTTTACCCAGGATTTCCCCCTCTAGCTCCCTTGTGCTGTCCTATATACTTGGGCCTGTGTCCTCCTTTTCCTGACATGCAAACTGCAGGAAAACTTCCTGCTGTGGGAAACAAACAAGTCAGGAAATTTTCTGGATAGATTACCCTTGAAATCTTCCTATAAAATGTCAAAGTTGCACGTCTGAAAGGGGCTTGACTGTGTAGAAACTGCTTAATTCTTCAACCATGTAGTCAATGCTGCCACCCCACATTTTTATTGTCATGTTTTTCTAAATGTTTAAGCGCTGCATTTCTTAGAGATTAAGGATGAAGAAAGGAGAGTTGGTGGTTTTATAGTCTGCTTGTACTACAGGAACATAACAAAATGAGGAGCAGCTGGTAAGATGGCCACTGGTCAATATTTACAATGCGAAGAAGAAGCAGTAGAGTCATGGACAATGGTGTTTGTTAAGAGGATTATCAGACGTCTCATCTCACCTGAGGAGTGACTCATAAGAATGTTTTTGTAGTCTGACCCTGTCCACTAAGGCTCCTCAGATGATTTCATCATCATCCACCAAGGAAAATAAACTCATCTTAGAAGACTTACTGAAGTGTAGCGTTGATTCTCATAAAAAAATCAAACATTATTGATATTTGTTTTGCTACCAAAGCAGCAGGAATAGACATCCTAAGTGCCCAGTACTGAGGGAATTCTTTGCTGAAGATTATAAGTTGGAAGAAATGTTGTATACAATAACAAATTATTGTTTGTAAAACTGTATAAGCATTGAAATATATTTTCCAGTGGTCTAATGTTTGCAAAAGCATGCTGCAGTAAGCCAACATCATAAAACATAAACACTCTTTAAACTACCCTGAAAGTCTCTTTATTTTAGTGAAACCAGCGTCCGAAAGTAGAGATTATATAACTTGTTTTCTGTCTGTATCTACGCCATGGCGTTGTTTACCCCCTGAACAGAGCATAGCCGTTTCATGCATGGACTTAAGTTGCAGTCATGAATAAGGATCTTGTTTTTTTCCCACAGGGGCAGGAAGTTGTTTGGAGGCCCTCGGAGCCGGCAAGCCCCTGCTGGTCGTAGTAAATGACAAGCTGATGGACAACCACCAGCTGGAGCTCGCTCGACAGCTCCACATGGACTCCCACTGCTTCTACTGCACATGCAGGTTTGTTTTTCTCACATGTACAGATTGCATGAGGTTATGAAAGGAAACTAAGCATGTTAAGACAGGCTGACTTTAATAAATTAACGTAACACTGGTGTCAGGCCAAAACCTACTATCTCCAAAATCACTACTTTTCAGGGAATTTTAATGGTGCATTTTCCATTAATTTCAATACTAAATGGTGATAGTCAGCATCTTTTCTGACACTTTTCTGTTGGTTTGAAATTTTGTTAATCCCACTTACAGAAATGAAGGGTGAGTAATAGCACTGATTTATGTAAAAAACATTAAAATCTTGAAAAATGGAGGTGTGCGGTTTTTGTCTGCCGCCAGCAATAAGTGTCTTCTACATGTTTATTGTATAAAAAGGCAGACTAGGTTTTAAAAAATTCTAGTGGGTTTAAAAAATAAGATTTGCCTGTAAGCTGCCATTACTGTGCATTCTGGGTAGTGATGTCATCTGGCTGCACTGCTATTTTAACATCCTTTGGAATAAACTCACCTACATTTACATTAAAATGACTTCTTCCTTCCTCCTTTCTAAAAACTGCACTGGTTTAAAACTTGAAAAGGTTTCAATGTTAAAAAAAGAACAATGCAGCCATATGACATTACTACCATTCCTGCTCAGCATCATCCTTAAAACCTTTTAAACTTGCTGAGTGCAGTTTAAGTGAAGAGGAAAATGAGGAGGAAGTTTGGACCCATGCCCACGCTTTTAGTTCTAGCAGTGCTCACAATCTCAGTTTCAGAGCTCTTCTTACCTATGTTTACTGTTGCTGGCTTCTAAACGTTGACTTCTGCTTTCCTTGGTAATACCTGTAACATTATTTTCAAGGAAAATCACCAAGAAAACCATGCTCAAGTTCTTTCCTGTTATTGGCAGCAGCTGTTGGCTGGAAAACCTTACCCTTAAAAAGAAAAGTCCGATTGATTTCTCTTTGCTGTCATCAGAAGTTCCGCCCCTTCTTTAATGTGATTGGTCAGTGGGTGAGAAGTGACACTGACACGCGCAGCACTATTAGTAAAATTTTAACAGTTTTCAACTGAGAATGTTGTGAGAATGGCGGCAAAAATAACTGACACGGAGGGATTTTCACTCGGGAAGCAGAGCGCTGAAAATGCTTAACTACATTTGCTTTGTGTTGGAAATAAGTGCTGCCATCTTGAGACACTGGGATATTAATTCATTATGACCCAAGGACTGAGGAATTAGACTTTGCAAAAGAGAACTACATAAAAAAAAGAACCTAAAAATAATGGGAAAAACAAATAAGGGGCTGGAGAGCTTCTTGGAACTACTGGTACTGCAAAAAAAAAAAGAGAACAAAAAACCAGTGGTCTTTGGTGAAGGTTGAGAACAAATCCATAAAATGTATTGGTATAACAAGGCACTTGTCTTTAAAAAAAGCCTTTATTATACTGGCTGATTGTTAAATTAAGCATGATTAAAATCATTGACCTGCCTTTTCTTGTCTTCTTCAAGAAGTTACTTCTTGAAGAAGTCAATGCAAGTTTAAGAAAAACAATGCAAGTTTAATAAAAGCTTTTACTGTTTTGTAAAGACTGGTAACACAAAATGATGGATAGAAATACAAGAGTATGCCTCAGTCAGTTAAAAAATGTCCTTTTATTGAAATTAGCCTCCTTGTTTGGAGTTAAAAGATGCACCAAATTGCTGGATGTGTAAATCTGAGAGAAGGCCACCTGTTGCATGTTTCATGGTCCTGTGACAAAGTTTGAATTCAGATTTAAGAGTTTTGGAATGGATTACATTGCTAAATTGGTGAGATTACAGGGACCCAAAGTAATTTTCATCCCTGATTATTTCTATGAGGTGACGACTCATTCTTAACTTGATGTAACGAGACAGTTTCTTGTTAGAGGGAGGAAAACGGAGGAGGTGCCCTCATTCTAAGAATGGACTGCTGAAATGGCCCGAGTCGACCTATAAGCAGTTTGCAACGTTAGAACATAGCTGACCTCTTGGCCAGGTCACCCTTGTGAAAGAGATTTCGGTCTCAATGGTTTTTTTGGTTAAATAAAGGTTAAAAAAAAAATAGAAGTGTGCTTTAAACAATGATTCTCAAACTGGGGTCCAGGAATGCCCCATAAATCTCAAGAAGGGGCGTTTTTGATTTTTTTTTTTATTGAAGGGTGTTATCTTTTGTATTCATGTGTGTCTTGGAAGTGGCTTAGCTTTGCTTAGTTACACGTAAGGACATTTATTAGGTAAGCATTTCATTTATGTTATAGTTCAGTTTGAAACTTTCTTTATTTCTTTATTTTCTCATAATTCCTCATAATGATTATCTAACAGGTGTCCATGGCTTAAGATGGAGTATTGAGGCTTATAACCTAGACTAATTTTAAATGTGAAGATAACCAGGGGTGGGTAGTTAGGGAGGGGTCAGTATGTTTAACTGAAAGCGATGAAAATTGTTGATCACAAAATGAAATAAGCATTGCCAGAGCATAAACTGCTGGCTGTGGACTTAGTGTGATGTAGACGGAGGTGAGTACAATCTAAAGTATGTGAAACGAACAGTGCAGCCGAGTGACATCACTACCCAGAATGCATTCCGCAAAAGTGGCAGCCTAGTGAAACTATTTTTTAAATATCTCCAAAATTTAGAAATTAAGTGTTTCTTGCACTATAGACAATAGTGTGTATAAGTTTTAGGCATGTAGGGTGCTGAGGATTCACCGTGGGGCCCAACACGCCTCAGCCAAGGTCACACTCGACTGCATGTCTTTTATCGGGGCCTTTTCACACCTGGTGATAAACTTGGAGACCACCTGCGGTTTTCTGGTGCTTGGGACATCCACAGCACAACCAGGGGCTTGTAGCAACCCTGCTACCCACTCTGACAGTACCCAAGGCTGTGCTTACTCGCCACATCTACCCCTAACTCTGCCCTAAAAGATTATTTTCTCATGCCCCTGGTAAAATGCAAGGACATCCAGAGCATGGCCTGGGTTGTGTCAGTCCTCTTTCCTGCCTGGTGTTTCCTTCAGGCACTTTACTCCCCACATCTACACCTTAACTCAGC
The DNA here is from genome assembly GCF_018320785.1 of Cheilinus undulatus. Lineage (NCBI taxonomy): Eukaryota > Metazoa > Chordata > Actinopteri > Labriformes > Labridae > Cheilinus > Cheilinus undulatus. Next base: position 9,684,448 of record NC_054874.1, on the reverse strand, counting down.
CTCAGTTTTTAGCCCAAACATGCCTAAAAGTTCTGCACAGTACCAAAATACATCAACATTACTCTAATAAAGTCAACATGTCTTCATATGCACAGTTTCCTTCAATTATGAAAATAGTAAACATCTTTTTTTTAATCTTTCAGCACCCTGACAGAAACTCTGAGGACCATGGATCTGTCTGTTCTTCAGCCATTCCTGCCCGGTCAGCCGCAGCACTTTGCAAACTTTCTGGACAAAGCTCTCGGGGTTCAGAAACTTTGATTTTAAGGGACTTCTTAACTTCTGTTACATTCAGGAGAACCATGTTGTAGATTATGATACTTAGTTATCATATTGTAATTGCACAGAACACTATGGCCTCTCAAGGACATTTGACTTTCTATTCTTTTATATGCAATGATAATATATGTAATTTCCACTTTAATGTGTGCTATGACTCATTTGTATAAAAGGACTTCGTAAAATGAGTGCATCTTGTCTCTGGCGAGGTGCTTTACACTTATAATCAACAGAGAAACAGGTAATGCATACATTTTTTAAAGATTGACTGTTTTTAAACTGCGTTTGATTATGCAACTAAAAAGACAGCTATCATTACGAAGTATGTACTTTGCTTGTAGTATGCATACAATTGGGATGTACTACTTTGTCTTTGTTCACCTTCAAATCAGCTGCACCAGGCAGGTGAGTATTTGCTTACTATGGAAAATTTGTGGTCAAGAAGATACAAGACCTGTTCTACACTATGGCCTCATACTGCAGTGCATGCACATGCTGAAGGAAGCTAAGAATTAACCAGTAACCAGGGTCACTTCCTGTTAAAATAAAAGGAAAATGTACATTTATAAATGCAACTTTTACAGAAGGCCTTTGGTGTGAAATGAGATCTGAATAAACTTTAAAACAGATGGTCTTTAAGTATTTCACAGCCCTGATTTTAGGGTTAAAAATACAGTGGAGCTGCTTTACAAGTGCTGAATAAATCTGCTGTATCATCGAGAGTTAGTTGTACCAGTTTTTGCCACAAGGGTGAGTTGAAGTTAAAAATCATTATGACCTTGCAGCTAAATGTGATTTGTCCTCCCAGTCCAGGCAGGAGCAGAAACAGATATTTGGTAGCTTTTCAACTTGAAGACATTTTACAGACAAGAATCTACTTGAAATAACGGCTCTTTGTTTTAATATTTTAACTCTTATCACTCTTTATTTGACAGGGCATGCATTTATTTTACTTAATCAGAAAATCACACCATCAGCCTCAGTAGCTCTCTGCATAAACAAACAGGAAACTGAAATAAAACTTACATTTTTTTCTTATTTTATTTTGAAGAAAAAAACTTTCTCATTCTTGTTCTGTCCTTTTTGTTGTTTGTGGAACTACAATTAAAAGACATGCTGTTTAGGGGAAGCTGATGTTGATTTAACTGTGCTGACTCATCGTTTCTTTGAGTTTCTTCATCAGGCAGCGTTTTATTCAGCAGGAAGTACTGAGTGAATAGCAGCACGTCGTGGAGTTCAGCTGTACGACCTCTGCACAGCGTGTCACAAATATTTTAGTCTTTTTCCCCTCAGAAACTGCAGAGACAGAAAGTTTCAGCTGCATATTTTTACATTCAGAAGCCAGGTATGCTAACTTGTTACAAGGTACAGCTGCCATTTCAGGTTGTTTATTACAGTAAATATTGAATGTGTTTTACAAAAAGAATCAAACTGAGGCCCAGCTTCCTCTTAGGAAAGTCCCCCATCATTGTTTCTGGAAGAATTTCTGAGGAAAAGAAAGAGAACCAGTGGTAAAAAAAAAAAAAAAAACTCAGTTCTTCTCTTTAATAAAAGGGGCCACAGCTGTTAAAAGAAAAACATCTGATGAGTGTCACAATAGAGATGTACTGAACTGAATTTCTGAATCTGTGGTTAAAGCAAACTTCTAAATTTAGGAAGTGGCGACTTTTAGACAAATGGAGAAAAAAGCTTCCAAACATTGTGCAAAATTCACACGCAGTAAAGATGTTCAGACAGACATTATCAGGATGTGACTGGGCTAAAATGCTGCTTTTTTGAAGTGGTTATGAAATGCAGCTTCTGTGGTTTCACTCATTCAGCGCAAGATTTCCAGACAAGACTGGTCCTGGACTTTTGATGTTTTTAGTCAATAACTAGATTTACAGTTGTAGATCTTACATTGTCAGTTACATAATTAAACAGTGTGAAACAGACCCATGCAGCACAATTTTTCAATGTATACTATATGTATTTGTGTTTTTAATTCCTTGAATCATAGAGGCGGACAGAGTCAGAAATAGAGATGAGAGTTGGGGGAGAGGCATGAGGGAAAGAAGCCACATGTTGGGCCTGAACCTGAGCCACCTGTGTACATGGGCTGCACCTTAAACCACGAGGCCATATATGCGTTGAATAATTTGTTGGCGGTTCAGTGCAGGACTCATCATTGCACTGTTGTTTTTATTTGGACTTCTAGCATTAATCACAATGAACCAAGGTCCATATGTGCATTGATTTTTGTTTTTTATCGCATGTTTTAATATCCCCTTCAGCACATGTTGGTCAAACCACGTCATCATCTCCCTGCAGCCATAATGATGCAGTGTGGTTACCTTTTTACTGTTCCCTTATTTTCAATCCATTAAAAAAAATCATTTTTCTTGTAAGTTCACGTCATAATCTCCAATCTACCAGGAGTCCCTTTTTGTCTTTCCAAACAAGTGCAGGTGTGCAGGTCCAAACAGGTGGCCAATAACCATTTAACACACTACAAAATCCAAAATGACAAGAAACCATTTAATAGTGAAAATTGAAATGTGACAACCTACAGAAATTCACTGATGAATTGGGATTAAAAGTGTTAATCATCTGACAGCCTTAGATTTTTGCTGCGTTCTATTTTCCTCTGAAGGGCAACTCGGAATTTCCAAATTAAAATGCCACATATGCAAAATGCACTCTTTCAGGCTTTTCCAACAAAAATATGTGCTCCTGACCTGTCCACACCCCCCCCCCTCCCCTTTCATAAAATGTGTGGTGCTGAAACAAGTCGTTCATAGATTTTCCCCTCATGATGTCATGTGGGAGTTAGCACCGCCCCCAGGTTCGGTTGGCCCTCCCTGTTTGCAAGAAAGTCCCACCTCCTCTCAGTCGGGAGAGCCACATCCATGAAGCCACATCAGTTTCCTTAGAGGGGCGGAGTCAGACAGCTCATTAACGCTTAAAGCCACAGACACAAAAATAAAGCTGAATCTGAGCAGGACTGAAACAGAGGGGGTTTTTTAGACATGCACAAATCCAATACTGGAGTGTTTTTTTCTGCAATAAACTTCACAGGCATGTTTTGGGGACTTTTGAGAACAATATAAACTTGTCTTAAAGGACTAAAATATGTGACCTTTAGCTAGAGGTGACAAAGAGGTGCTACTCTGTTGTTTCTATAGCAATGACAATAAAGATCTATTCTGTTATTCAGTTTTGGCTTCTCTTGGACATCAGGCCCTCAGGCAACGCTGCATTAAAAACAGGCATGATTCTTTACTGGAAAATCACTGCATGGGCTCAGGAACACTTCCACAAATCATTTGCCATCAACACAGCTGGCTGCACCATCCACAAATGACAGTTGAAGCTGTATCATGCAAAGAAGGCATGCATGAATGGGATCCAGCTCATTTAAAATGGATTGAAGCAGAATGGAAAACTGTTCTGAGGTCAGATGAATCTAAATTTGAAATTCTTTTTGGAAACCATGGACGGCATGTCTTGTGGACTAAAGAGGAGAGAGACCATCCAGCTTGTTATCGGCACACAGTTCAAAAGTCTACATCTCTGATGGTATGGGATTGGATTAGTGCCTCTGGTGTGGGCAGTTTACAAACCTGGAAAGGTTCTATCAATGCTGAAAAGTATACAGAGGTTTAAGAGCAACATGCGCTCCCATCCAAACCACATAACACATCCATCACGACAGCATGGCTTCACAGTAGAATGGTCCAGGTGCTGAACTGGCGTGCCTGCAGTCCAGACTTTTTGAAGATGGAAAACATTTTGCGCATCATACAACAAAAAATATCAGAAAAGAAGACCCAGGAATGTTGGACGGCTAGAATCCAACATCAGACGAGAATGGGACAACATTCCTTTCCCAAAACTTCAGCAACTGGTCTGCTCACTTCCCAGGCATTTGTTGTTAAAATAAGAGGGGATGCTATACAGTGGTAAACATGGCCCTGTCCCTACTTTTTTGAGATGTGTGGCTGCAGTCATAATCAAAATGAGCTGATATTTCTAATGAAGTGATAAAATGTCTCAATTTCAACATCTGATATGTTTTTATTGATCTATTGTGATTAAAATATGCACTCTATTAAAATCTTACACAGAATCCCAACTTTTCTGGAATTGTGGCTTTAGATTCATTAGTAATGAAAAGCTGTTGGTTGTAGTAGTAAAATGGTGTTTTTCCCTGAATGTGCTAAACTTGGAAGAAATCTGGTTTGGACTGGTTCTGCCTCTCTCTCCAGTTTGTTTCACATGATGTTTGTGCAAACGCCATGCTAATCTAATAGAGACGGACACACAAGTCCAGTGTCACTTGATTTTCTCAGCAGAGCATTTCTGTCAGCTTTAGTTCGACTCTGGCTTTGACCTTTAGAGCCATCTTTCTACAGTGAACATTTTCCGTCTACATTAACACTGATGGGTCATTTAAACCAGACACAAGATCTGCATTTAGAGTCAGTCTGTCTTTATAGAAATGTAGTAAAATATTTATCAGTGTTAGACTTAAATCAAAGAAATCAACGCCCTGAATAAAAAAGAAGAGTCAAGCTGCCATCAACATTAGACATGTAATTTACAGGACAAAACATTTGAATCAAAGTCACCCTCTCTACATCAGCTTTGATTTTGTTATCCTAACCAAACAGTACGATCAGATCAAAAACACACAGAGGAGCCTGACTGCAACTAACTGATGTGAGAGTTGTGATTCCTGTGCTGGGATGGAAACCGTTTAATTCAATGATATGTGATGAAGAACAAACCTTCCATTCATCGTCTGACAGGACAGGACTGAATAGCTTTTTTAAAAAATGAAACAACTGGGTCAAAGCAGGGGGTCAATCAAACAAGCCTGAATGCAGTGGTCAGCTCGAATCAATGCTTGGTGTGTGTTTATAGTGATGAATGAGACATATTGTGTTTTTAAAACCTGACAGCAGTAAGATGATCACATTCGTACTGCCTGGCTCATACAGTCCCACAGGACAGAGGAAGAATGCCATCCAGGGATCCCTTCCAGCGGACAAAACATGGACAAAGTCCACTCGGGTGCTTTACTGTGGACAAAACTTGATAAAGGACTCTGTAGGACAGTGGGTCCTGACATTTGTCCTTGGAGCACCCCCAACTTGTACTGTAAAAAATGGTGAGCCCCCCAACACAGGACCAACACAGGAACAAAATAGTCCATTTCTGTCAGGGATTCATGTCAACTTTAATTGTTTTCAGTGATGAAATCCCGATTAAAGAGGCCCATGCATGTCACTGAAAGACCTTTGAACCATCCAGTAAGCATGTTACATTGATTTTAGTTAATATTATATGCAAACTTATTTTGACAGCCTCAGCGCAGAAAAAAGCTTAGTGCCCCCCCCCCCCGAAATCTTTGGTGCCACATCAAGGGGGCTCGGACCTCGATTAAGAACCAAAGCGGTAGGGTGCCTTCCATTGGACCAAAGATCCCACCAGTGGACAAAATGTGGCCAAGTGCCCAGTTGGGTGCCCTCCCAGTGGACCGAACTTAGTAGAGTGTCCTCTAGAGCAAGGGTTCTCTACGCTGCAGTTGGGACCCCATTGGGGGTTGCGAGACACTGAGATGGGGTCTCCAGATGTCTTATAAAAACTATGAATAGTTTTTAGATTACACTGTTGCCACTTTACACAAATTTTAACAAATGTTTGCCACTTAAAACCAATTTTCTCCATTTTTAAACCCTGTTTTTGCCACTTCTAAACCAAATCTTGACACTCTCTGACTATTGTTGGCTCTATTGACACTTTATTGCCACTATCAACACTATTTCACAATTTGACATGTACTTCTTTGCCAGTTCAACCCATTTCTTCCAATTTCTGTCTCAGCTCACCCTTTTTAGCCAGTTTATATCATTTTTCATCCAATTTCACCAAATATACCACTATTTTTGGCACTTTAACACCATTTCAGCCACTTTCTAATCCCCTTTTACCACTGAATATGCCTGTTTTTCCCATTTTAACCCATTTGTGCCATATTTTTAGGTTATTTTTGCTACTTTTATCTAACCTTTGGCACTCTAACCCATTTCTGCTACTTTTAAAATCCACTTTCACCACCTTTTCCAGTATTTTTTCCCCATTATTAACCCATTTAGCTATTTCTAACTTATTTTAATTCTATATTAATCAAAAGGATTTACATTTTTAAGAGGGTGACTTACTACACAAATGAATTAAAAAGATATTTGTTTCTTTGATAAGCATATACCACAGCTTAACTTAACAATGGACCAGGATTTTACTGGCCCCCAGTTTGACTGGGCCCCAGAAAGCTCTCCCATTTCCCCCCCTATTGGGCAGCCTTGTCTGCTATTCTTGAATGTACATGGCTGTGTTCAACCACCTTCAGGTACAGTGGGGGCCCCCGCTCTCTGGAACCTTTATTTTTGGGGTTGCGGGCTCAAAAGGTTGAGAACCACTGCTCTAGAGTCCCCAGGTGGACAACATTTGTGATAAAGTGCCCTCTTTGATGAGCCTGTAGTAAATACACCACAATGAAATGCCCTCTCAGTAGACGGAGCAGGATAAAGAACACCCCTGGGTGCCCTTTCAGTGGGCAAATCATGATAAAGGGCCTGAGGTGGGAGTCCTTCCAGTGGTGTTAATTTTGTAAATGTGTGAGAACTTTTTTGTGTACTGGTGTCCCACTGCAAACAAAAGGTGCCCTTTTGTTATTTGAGCCCCTGCCCTTCAAAAATCCTGAGTCCTCCACTGCTATAATCAATCTTTTTGTTTGTTTGTTTTGCAAAACCTTAAATTACAGCTTAGAAATCTCAAATGCAACCCCATTTCCTTTCACTGTGTTTGATGAAACACCACTGTCCAGTGGTGTTGCATTGCACAGCTCATTCATTCCAGTAAATTACGCTATAATGATCATTACATCATAGCGTAATTCATACAATTACAGAAAAGCTCTTGTGCAATACCTCCTGCAGCGTACTCGACAACACTGTCAACTTAGGACACCTTCAGGTTTTTGGGATTCAAAGCCTTCTTGTACCTAAAATGGGCCTCCCACATAGACACTTGCAGAAAAAGGCCTATCAGAGGATGTATTTCTGCAACAGCAGAAAGGTCGACCTGCAACAGGAGCTGCTGATCATATTCTCTGTTTGTCTTGGAGATGCCTCAGGAGAAGAACAGACTGAAACAGACCTGTTGAGAGAATGATTGGAACTGACCGGTCCTCCATGCAGGACTTTTATAGGTTCAGGGTCAGGTAGCACGGCAGACCCCTCCCTATCCTGACACAAACTGTTAAAGTTTCTCCTCTCAGGTAGGTGTTACAGAGCTGCACACCAAAACAACCAGACACAGAAACAGTCTTTTTTCTCAAGCTTCCATTGTGATGTACTCACAACTAAGCCAAATTTGTTGTGAACAAAAGACTTTTGGCATTACAAAGATTAAGATTACAGATGGCAATATTAATTAAACTGTAAAAAAACATCTAAGATTGAATAAATAAAGTCATGATGAAGTCCTTTCCAACAAGACACCAACAGTAAAGTTTAATTCATATTTGTATAGCATGGCATCATCTGGAGCAGGTTTTGCTGAGTAGTAGTAGATCTGAAGTTCATGCTAAAGATAATGGTTTAAAAAAAGCCACTGTGCATTTAGAATGACATTTTTGTCCATTTAAATTCACCCTCTTTCATCAGTACAGTGAATCCATCCTTCCATCCATCTTCTTCTAGCAGGGCCAGGTCACGGTGGCAGCAGACTGAGAAAGTCAATCCAGACATCTCTCTCCCCAGCAGCTCTTTCCAACTCCTTTTGGGGGATCCCGAGAGGTTCTTAGACCGGACAGGATAAATAATCCCTCCAGCGCATTTTGGGTCTTCTCTTAGGTCTTCCCCCAGCTGGACATCTCATTCCTTCAGTCATCACCTAGAGTTCATGACCATAGGTGAGGGTTGGGAGGTAGACTGACCGGTAAATTGAAAACTTTGCCTTTCGGCTTAGCTCCCTCTTCACCACATTTGTTTGGCCCAGTGCCCGCAATACTGCGTATCAATTTCACAGTCCATTCTACCTTCACCTGTCAACAAGATCCCGAGATACTTGAACACCAATCTGAGAACCATGACCTTGGACTTGACCTTCATCCAAACCGCTTCGCACTCAGCTGCAAACCGTCCCAGTGCCTGCTGGAGTTCCCCCGCTGAAAGGCCAACAGAGGCAAATCATCTGCAAAAAGCAGAAGTGGAATTCTGAGGTCGCCTCCTCCCCTTAGCTGTGCCTGAAGATCTGGTCCATGAAAATCACAAACAGAATCTTAACATGGGGCAGCCCTGACGAAGGCCAACATGCACCGGGAACGTGTCCGACTTTGAGCTGAGAATGCAGACACAGCTCTCACTTTGGTGATACAGGGACCCGATGGCATCCCTGGATATTTATTTCCTTTCAAAATAAAAGCAGGTCAGTTACCCTTAAGACAGTACATAAGCCTGAAATGAAATAAAAACAGTTTTAAATGCTAAAGCATGGAATTTCCAAATGTGAGAATAAGGAATATTAATCATGATTAAGAACAGAAATTCTGAGATTAATCATGCTAAACAAATTTAATTGCTTGATGGCCCAGTAAAATACACAACACTGTTTGGTGTGAGGAGTTCATGAATTAATTTGTCTGGCACAACTTTATATTTTAACTCCCTGTACTCTAATAAAGTAGAGGAATATTCACAAGCTGCAGCTTGTACAAAATGCTGCTCAGATGTTTTTTATCTACAGTCCAGGAGACTTCAGCACATCACCCCGAGCCTTGTTGACCTTTACTTGTAAACAGCTATGTTTGGAGTTGATTTTAAACTGTTAGTGCTAGTTTTAAAGGCCTTACATGACCAAGAAACAATTTATTTTTCTCATCTTGTACCTTTTTAAGCACCTGACTGGAGTTTGAAATCTTCCAGCATGAACTTTGTGTTTATATTGCAGGTAATCAGTAGCTTTTCAGGCCCCAAACCTTTGAAATTCCCCTCCAGCAGAGCTTAGATTAGCCATCTCTGTTCCTCTTTATTTTAGGGCCTTTTGTTGACTATATTTTTAATTACTTATCATTTATTTTCTTGTGATTTGAAATATTTCATTTTATTGTGGTTTTCAACCTGTTGTTTTAATTGTTTTCCCATGAGGCACCTTGTAACTCCAGTTTTAAAGGTGCTTTATCAATAAAGTTATTATTAGGACATAATTAAGTGTCTATAACCTCTGAAACCATAAACCTGGGTGTGTCTCACAAATCAGGACCACATATTTTCTATTTAAACGGGCTGATTTATTTTGTCAAAGGCTGCAGATTGTAGGAGCTTGAACAGACAGTATATGCTTAGTCAGGAGGCTAATCCTGCTTTATGGGCCCTGACACTAACATGGTTAAAGTGTGCTAAATCAGCACAGCTAGCATAAAACCAGGGTGTTCACTGAACTACTGAAAGCTACTTCCCTTAAAAATCCCACTCAAGGACTCAGTAAAGTTACTAGTCTGACCCTGTGTCTTTCTATAGTCTGCCCACTTGCCCTCTGCGCTGTTGTTTGCAGATGTTAATTAGCATTTGGATGTGAGCCTCTCTCAAATCCAGGACCGCCCCCTGAGCTCTGATTGGACACACTGTTACTGGAGCTGTCAGTGGAAGGTTTCTGCTCTCTCTCCTCCCTCGCTTGGCTCAGTCTTCAGTTAACTGCCCACAGACTGACAGCAGGCTGCGGCAGGCTTTCTGCTGCCTTTTGTTCGCTAGCTTGGAAAGCACCAAGAAAAAAAGACAAAAGCCGCATCCATGCAGGAGCACACTTTCTTTGGAAAATGATCATCTGTACGAATAAAATGGAGTACCCCCTAAGAACTCAGTGTCAACGAGTCCAGAAACAGGTAGGTTGAATGTGACAGCAGAGAAAAAGTAGGGTTTAGACTATATCAAAGCTAGCGGCTAACTGGGTAGCTCGAGTAACGTTCATTCATTTACCGAAGGGATTACTATTTTCTTTTTAGAGAAAAAGTCGACTTTTAACAAGCTTTTGTACCATTTTTTTTTACTTATACTGAATCTTTTGGATTTGAATGACTTGTTCGGACTACTAATGTGAGATAAAGCTGGCCGTTCACACGTCTTACAATTTCTAAACTTTTTAAAACTCGGTGTCAGAGGCTACAGTTAGCTCGTGAGCAAAGATAGCCGTACCAGACTTCGAACGTTAGCTAGCTAACTCAGCTATAACCGTTTAGTCAACATTATATTGTAATATTATAACTTAAACTGTACGAAATGTGATTTTAAATTATGTTAAGGAGTTGCTATCTTCGTTTTATCTTATCCTCAGTCGAGAAACATTTTCATGTCCGGTGGCAGTTGAAATGTCAAGTAACAGTAAAACGCTTTTTACAGTCGACGGCGCTTTAAACGTTAAGATACTGTTAATAAAGGAACGTGATGGATATGAGCAGAAAAACAGCCGTTTGTCGTTAATAACGCGTTTGCTATAGTCTTAAGATGCAATTGGCTTTATCTGTGCAGCAGTGTTGATTAAAGTAATACATATTTTTTGCCTGGTCCCACTGAACTTTAACGCTTATTTAGAAAATACAACCACTTAGGTGCAGTAACGGTAGAGGACGGTGCGGTGTGAGGAGAAACCTGACGATGACATCATCTGAGGATTTGGAGAAAGTGTCTGTCAATTAGCCAGCTCTGTGAAGTAATGCAGCGACATTAATTCAGCATAGACAAGCTATAGGGTGGCTTTTGTAAGGATACATGTGAAATGATATAATAGAACGGCTGTTTGCATATGGTGCCTCATATATCGCTTGCTTTTTATTGTGCTGTTTTCTTGCTGGCTGAACTGGACTGCCAATCAAAGTTGTTTTTCTCTTGTGTCGCTGCTTTCCCTTCAGCAACAGAAGGGAGGCGCTGTCTCAAGTAGTGCAGTCCAAAAAGACATGTTTGCTGCAGATTAGAGTCCAGCACTGGAGCAAAACAGGCAGGAATGTGAGCAACAAGGGGCTCAAACCCTTCTGCTATGGTTTCAAGTCAAATATTAATTACTTCACATCCTTTCTCTCTGTGTTCTGGTAATCTGCATGTTATTTAGGTGGCTTTGTGTTCTGTAGATGTATTTGACCTTAATTTTATGTATGTTGCTGAAAATGATCAGTACTTGTTTTAAAACTAGTGCTGTTGCAATAAAGAGTCATGCAAGTTAGCAGCTGCTTAAAGCACTTGCACCCTAAAGCTGTTTATCAGAACAAAGACATTTTAACAAATTGGAGCTCTTAACTTCTTTATGATAGCCCATATATCCCTGGCTTGTTTGTGAAATACCCTATTATCAGTGGAAGTCTTTTGTAGCCATGTCTCTCCCTTGCTCTACCTGCCTGCCATGTTTTTCTGACTGGTCCAGTCACTCATTGGCTGTATGAAGGCTTGGCTTTCTGTCCCTTTTTTCCATCATGCAGCACAGTGTTTTGTTTGTCTTGGTTGTGTTGTATGTGCTGTCCTGCCCAGTAGCTCCTTTTTCTGTACTTTCCTCTCCTCCCCTGTCTAAACATCTCTGGGCTGCAGCTGGTTTGTTTTTGCGCTGCTCCCTGAGTTCAGGTTGCAGAGACAAAATTGTCCCCCCGGCTGCTTGTGGTTCCGGCCAGGATGCCGGCACATGATAAGGACGGACCCCCGTCCAGGCTCAATCGGAATGCAGATTGAATGTCCTCCCCCTGTATCTGCAGCAGCCCCCCTCCTGCAACCCACAAACAGCGTGCACATATACAGACACTACATGTGCACATGCATGTCTCATCTCAAGCTGACACATTTACCCTCTGATGACTGCTGGCATCATTTTCTCACTTCTTTGTGTCTCATCTCCTTCTACGTCCTTCTGACACAGTGCTGCTGTTTTGTTTGTCAGCCTGCTACCAAAGCATGTCTTTGTCTCCATTTACCTTTCCTCCCTTAAATGACGTCACCCCTGTTTTTAATTTCAGCCATGTCTCTTGCTCCACTCTGATCAATAAACAAATGATCTCTCTTGTGTCAGGAAGGCTTTCTCTTTTTTTTTTAATTTTGAATGTCAAATGATCTGCACCTGTGAATTTCTTCCAACAACCTACCCTCTGTTCCTTGTTTATTTTCCGTATCTTTTGCAGCAAAGCCACAAGTTTGAATTGGTCTTGTGATTTGAATACAGCAGCTCTCTAATATTACTGCATCTCGCTTTGTCCCCCTGAAGCTTGTTGTTTACGGGAAAGAAATGGCTTCTTTTTTTCCAAATCAGTTGCTATTGGGTGTGCTGTAAGCACAATCAATAGATTTATATGCACAAAACCTTATTGTAATGTGCTCTGTCAGACTGTTTGGATCTAAATAGGCCTTGTAATACCACTCAGTTGCCCTAATGATGATTTGTTCCATTTTGTTTCATAAATCCACCCACACAAGCTTGTTATCCGATTTCTTGTCTTATCAAGAGGTTGTTTCTTTTATGTGGGTGCACAATAAGTGTCACCTTATCAGAAGTACTGCTGCATGCTGCTTTATTGCTTTTTTCAGCTAGTAAAGATGGAGTGGCATGGATGTGCTTCTGAACACAACTTATAGAACAGGTGGTTGCAGAGGCATTTATCCTTTAGTGTACATTGATTAAAAGTAAGATCAACTCTTATAGAAATCTTTCTTCATCTCAGTATATGAGGAAACCTGCTATAGAAATTGCTGCACCTGTCTGGAATACGCTATTGTCTTGAACACTTGATTATTTATTTTAGTTGTTGTATATAAGGAGAATTAAGAGTAGATCTTGATGTTAAACATCATAGACTTACTGTACATCTTATCTGACTGTAGATTTAGCTGAGTTATAATTTTGCTCTTTTGCAAAGTGTCAGCAGACTTGGTTAAAGTCGTGGGATGTGTCATTTCCTGCTGTGCGACATACATCAGCTGTAGTTCCTGTTTCAGTTAGATTTTTTCCTCATATTTGTCTGGACATGTTCATGAGATTTCACAAAGTACCACTTTCCTCTTTTCATTGTGCGGTGCTGCTGATGACGAATCCCGTCTCCCTACCTTACACAAGAGTAAGTGCTGTCAGTAACTGGACTGTATGTCATAGCTGTAGACATGACTGAAAATGACTTTTACCTTGCAGCATGTTTTCTATTGTGTGATGTACATGCTTTTGATGTGTATTAAGTAGATGCTTTACTTGGCTTTGCTGCCCAGTATACCAAGTTTGTCATTTAGTCTTTAGCTAGTCTAACAATAACTATAGCACTAATTCAGACTTGAAATTCATTGAGTACATCGCTAAACGAATCCCTATTCAGACATTTAGTTTTCCCTCAGACAGTGTAGAAAAAAAACTATAGCGGCAAAGCTTCCCCAGAGCTGTCTGTTTCTCACTCAGGAGCATTTCAGTTGGCTGAACACCTGTGTTGATGCTCATGATGTCCCACTTTGATAAGGTTTTGTCATGGCCTCATTGGGATCTAAACCGTCTGGTTTTTCATTAGAAATTCATGAGAAATGTTGACAGCAGGCAGGTTCTTTAAAGATCTAAAATGCATAAGTTAATAAGTTATTTCATTTTTGTCATAGATGGTTTTATTTTAACTTCACTAAGAAGCTGAAAAGTGTGACGATACCAGAGATATGAGGATACAATGATAGATCAGTCAGAAAAAAAAATCTTGACCTTGATCTTATTAATACTGCTGCGGTAAGACCAATAGTACAGATAAGCACATAAACATGGTATAATAACATGATTCTTCTACCATGATGTACAGTAAAGTAGTTCAGTATAAAGTTTTACAACAATTTTCATAGCATCTCATACTGGATCTTTACTTAAAGTCTTTTTCCTGTTGATTTAAATTCAAACTAAGGGCAATCAGTAAATCACGAAGCCATTGTGTAGAAATGGGAAGTAAACTATTGTAACTCACAAACCCCTAATAACAAATTGATGACAAAACTTAATCATTAAAAGCATTCATAACAACAAAATCCTTGGAAAAGGGTCACCAAAAATAATTAAATATAATTAGATAGTGTATATACACTTTTCTAACTTTCCCTATGGTTAAACAAATATCCATGTTTTTCTTAAGATCAAGCTTGAGAACATTGTAGTTTGTGAAGTACTTAAAAAATGTAGCCTCATATCAGACTGTCCTAAAAAGCAAAAGAACAGTTATGTAAAGTTTTGATTCGAAGTCAATTTATGATGTATTTCTGTAGCATGTTTAAAATAACCACAGTTGACCAAAGTGTTTTACAGGCTATAATGGGGCTAAATACTGCTAGTGCTGTGCTCATAGTGATTTCTGCTGGTCTATTTTGATAGGCCACGACACAGAGTACTGTCTGGACTTGCCCTCTTTGTGAAGTGTCTTGAGATTTCTTTGGTTATGAGTTGGCACTATACAAACAAAGATTGACTCATTTTTCTCATTTTGCAGTCACGTAAGAAATAATAGTGGTAATAATAGTGGTGTGAACTGGTCAGCTTTTAGGCTGAACCTTCAACTGTCTTGTCACAATGGAGATGGACAAATACAGTCTGGACCACTTCTTTTAAATTGCATTGCTTCATGCTGATATTTTCTGTTTATTTATACAGTTTAAGTGCAACAAATACCCTTAGCTTACATTATCGTCTTTCATTTTATACAGAGCAAGGGTATGAAGTACCGAGTACGTAATACAGCAAGTATATGGGTGCCTGTTCATAAGGTAATGTGAGCAATAGAGCCCTGAAATTGCTTTTAGTTCCTACCCTGTAATTCCCCCTCCCCCTCAATATCTTCTATCTTCCATCCTCCAAATTTGCTGTCTGAAGATTGGCGATGTATGTTGTTTTTGTTTGTATAAGGAGCATATTTTGAACAGGTGGATCATTCATAACTGTATGTTGCAATCTTGCCTGCAAACAGCTATACTTTGTGTTCCCTATGTTAAGTCCTTGACTGGTTGCACTTTGAGCATGTTTTCAGTGAAATGTAGGCCTCCCAAATGCCTGTTTCTTTCCATTGACCAAGAGGTGACCTAGATTCTGCAGCTCAGCATACTGATCAGTTGCTCTTGTGTTCGTAGAGATATACATGTTTTAATGCTCTCTTGTCTGTAGTTTGTGACTGGCAGGCACCTGTGTGATATACTGTGAGTATCCTGCATTTCCCTGTGGATAGGGTTGACATGAGAGGGTCTGTGTCTGAACTTTGCTCTTTGTTCAGTTACTGATGTTATTGTCTCCCTGATCTTTAAGCTCTCTTTGTCTGGTCTTATCGAACAGCAAAATTATGAGAAGCACCAGCCTCTAACATGATTGATTATATTTCTTAACATGTAGTATGTTAGCATTTCTACAGAGATCTGACTCTTTATGGGTTGAGAGGTGGAGTCTCTTGCAAGATCAAGAAGAAACCCCCATCTGCTACAGGGAGAAGTGAAATACCATCAAACATGGAGCTGAATGCCAAAGAGCCATATGTGACTTAAATTAAGTAAGAAGACCTGCTGATTACCTTTCACTTCCTCCATCTAAGATACATGCCAAAGTGTTTGGTTTGATAGAACAGAAACAATCCTCGACTGCAGTTTCATGGGTTAAAAGACGACTTTTCCAGCATTTTACACAGTTCAAACCGAGGTCAACGGATTATCGACCCTGCCACCGACTCATTGGTCTCATCCACTTCTATGGTGTTGCGGCCTCTGAGGCCTCTGAAACGTAACTTTCACATCAGTTTCTGTTATCTGTGGTTCTTCCCAGTGTGTGAAATCCCCTTTTTAAGAATAACTTAAGGTGTTTTTTTTTCCAAGTTCCAGCATAAAACCATCAGCTGTTTAATGTTTAAATCCAGTGCTTTCACTCTCAATCCACAGAAGTGACTTCTTTTGAAACTATAGTTTTATGTACATTTAATGATACTGGCACGGATGTCTCTCAGTCAAGCACCATTGTTTGCTTGTTTTATTTGGAGACAGAATAAAGTAAGGAATGCACTCACTGGCCAGCAACGCCTGTATCACAGCATCATGGCTGCTGTTCTTCCAAGGCTGCCTGTCTTCGACTGATTTAAATCGTGGAACATGATTCCAGTCCAAAGCACAGTCCGAGCCATCACATGGTGCAGACAAGTCCAACGGTATCCACAGCCAACCTGCTTAGGCTTCCAAATGGGTTCTAATATTCCCCCATGGGCATGAACTGTTTTTAAAGACGTTTATTGCTGTCAAGTTGGGGTTTTGTGTTTATCATGTTTAGGACTTCCATGTTTCCAACTTAATGTATTTTTTATAATCAATTATCCTGTGAATTACTGTCTAGATAAGCTGATTAATTTCCTGTTAAATGTTAAATCCAACAGTCCTCGGTGTCACATTTCAAACTTTTTGATTCATTGGGCAAACTGTCCAAATCTAAACCAAATCAGTTTTTGGTGGTATCATACATATAATACAGAAAAATTAACTATTTCAGTTGTTGATTTAAGGAATTTTAGTTGGAAAAAGTTGACACCACTTACGGATTTTCAGAATTTAACACCATTGAACTTGTCAACCCTGCTGGCTCTCTCCTCAGCATCTAGAAAAAAAGAAAGAAAGAAACACCCTCTACAGCTCCTGCTTGTCTTGTTTCTGCAGGTGATGGTGAACGGTGAGAAGGAGCGAGTGTCGCTGCTGTTCATGAAGGCTCTGGTCAGCAGGGGGAGCGTGGACGCCGTGTCCCAGCAGATGGCGACTCACCCTCAGTACTTGGAGAGCTTCCTGCGCACACAGCACTACATCCTGCACATGGACGGCCCCCTGCCACTGCCATACCGCCATTATATCGCCATCATGGTCAGTCACCAGGTGGTTTCTGTTTATGCCTCTCCCCAGAAGTCCATTATTACACATAAAGCCAAACAAACTACATTTGTACTATGATATCACTCATCAGAGATCACTGATTGATTCTGAATTACATGATAATTCTTGAGTCGGTCAGTTACCTTTAACCTCCCTGTTCTTGTGACTTTCAGGCTGCTGCACAGCATCACTGCAACTACCTGGTGTACCTGCATTCTGCTCAGTTTCTGAGGGTTGGTGGGGATCCTTTGTGGTTGGAGGGTTTGGAGGCAGCGCCCCCTCGCCTGCGCCTCCTTGACCACATCAATAAAGTGCTGGCCCACCAACCGTGGCTCACTACCTGCTCAGACATCCAGGTACAGCAACTCACCATGACACTAAGCATTAGTCATGGAAAAACAAGATGTGTACGTCAGTAAATGGGTGCTGGATCCCAAAGAAAAAGTAGAGAGAAAACAGAGGCACCTCTAAATGTTTTATAGTTAGCTCTAGAGCAGGGATGAGCAACTTTGGTTAACAAGAGGGCCGCATTAATTTTATTGCCACTGCCAAAGGGCCAGATTGTAACAGACTGGGATATTCTCAATCAAACCCTGTGATTACTAATAATTCAATAAAAGAAAGAATATGTTGCTTTCATGATCATTTATTATGCGAGCATTTATGTTTTTAAGCTCAAGTGCAAACAGAAATTGTTATTTTAATGAGAAAGAATTAAATCAATTTCAAGCTGTTTTAGAATGCAGTAAATGTGACAGTGCCTTATTTTACTTGAATGTTTGTTTTTTACAAGTGCATTTAGTGAGTATGTGTTACAGGAACATTTGCAGCCAGTAAAATCATTTGTTTTTAATTCAAAGAAATACAATAAAAATGAATTCGTAAGAAAAGTAAAATAAATACATTTGAAATAAAATAAATAATTGAATAAAAATAAAGAATAAAATAAAATGTATTGAGAAGTAAATACATCAATTTCTCATTTTTAAACAAATAAAAACTCAAGATAAATTATATTAAAAGTACATTAAAGAAAAAAACAGAATAAAAATATAATAAATTAAAAGAAAGTTAAAACAAAGTTCAAATTGTTTTAATGAAATAAATTTAAAAACTAAATCAAAGATCTGACCATATACCAGTAGTTAAAGACTTCAAGAGAAATGTCTCTGTTCTCATGGCAAATTTAGTCTTTTTCTCCTTCAAGTTTATAATTTATTGGTATTTTAAATTTACTTTGAGGGCCGCATTGAGCAAGTTGGAGGGCCGCATGTGGCCCATCCTTGCTTTAGAGGTAGCTCTTAAAGATACTACTGTATGATACATTCTTTTACTGTGTAGCTTACATATTTTAATACTCCTTGAATGATATTTTTTCAAGGGACTTAGATAATTTTGGTGGTTAAGTTTGGTAAATCACTATGAATTGTTATCTAATTAGACAATGATGGACTTCAGCTGATTTTTACATGCATACCCATGGTTATTTAAGGCTACTCACAGACGCATTCACAGGTCTGAGGAAGAGCATTGCAAATAAAAACTGGAGCTTCCCGGTGTGCAGCCCTCTTTGTTTTCTTTCAACAAAGCCTTCATTTTCCAAAATGTGACAGTATCAAACAATTAGCTTTCAGCATTTAAAGCTCTCAGGATTTGAATTTATACTATTTACTGCTGATATGACCCGTCTGATGCTGAGCTCTCATCTGTGTGTCATCTAGGCGCTGCTGAAGTCAGGCGAGCAGTGCTGGTCTCTGGCTGAGCTGGTGCAGGCCGTGGTCATCCTGGCCCACTGCCACTCCCTGTGCAGCTTTGTGGTTGGATGTGAAACAGACTCAGACTTTGTCCCTCTCTCCAAATCTCCCAACGGTACCCCTCCAACCTTCTGCCCCTTTGATGCTGCCAATGGCAACACCAACGTGCCTCAGTCTCTTTGTGCTCCATCTGAACACACGACACGACGACGGGTAACAAATCGAATCATTATTTGTGTTTCCTAAAAAATGCTGCGAGAGAAATTCAATCAAATATCTCAAAATCTTTATCGATATTGCTTTAAAAGTTGTTTTGAAATGGTTGTTTGTGTAAATATGGGATCCTTGCAAAAGATACTTTCTCTCATGATAAATGTAGGATCAGATTATTCTTAGCTCTGAAGCTGAAAGTTTTATGCCTTAAATTCATCCTTATTTTCTGTGTATTTGTGTCGACAGTCTCTGGACTCCAGCTGTGACATGGTGTGTCTAAAGGAGAGGATCCAGAAGTCTCAGGAGGAGCGTGAGAAGAGAGAAGAGCGTCTACTGCAGACCCAAACACTCCAACAAACAGGTACCACTCAACCTCACACAAACACTGCTCTGTGCTCACATCCTTCTGATAGTTCTGTCAGGTGTTGCAACAGGTCACATGGTGTGAAACCTGATTACTTCTCATTAGCCACATTCACTGACGCACTCTCTCTGCCTGCCCTCCGTCTGCTCTGCTTTCCCCACATCTTTTTATAGACATGGAGGAAGAGGAGGAGATGATTTGCTTCGCAGATCCAACACATTTCATCACAGACCCCAACTTCTGCTATCACGAGTTCGCACGGAGAGAGGAGGACCACTTTCAAGTGTTTAGAGTTCAGGTGAGGACGTAACAGGTGTGAATGTATCAGGAGGCAGATGGTGGAGGCCAGAGGAAATACTCCTTCTTACTGGCTGGCAGCCATTGAAAACTAAGTAACAGGACACCTGAAACATTCAGAGACTTCTCACTGGATTAATAAAGACTTTTGATGTCTTTATTAGATTGCAGTCTATGCTTAACAACACTTAAGGCTTTTATAGTAAAGTAGCCAACAGCTATTTAGATTAACAATTATTTGTTATGTGTGATTTGAACCTTTAACTTGTTGATAGTACTGTTTTTGACAGACATGTCTCAGGTTTGGTATTTGAATGAAACCTGTATCAGGGCAGAGCTAATTGATACTTATTTTGTTTTTCTAACATTAGTTTGAGCTCTTCAAGGCACAGTGGAAAATAATAGTGTAAGCGGAGGTTGTCTTATATTCTCAGTCTTTTTTAAGTGTTTTTTTTTCTCCAAAATATAAAATCAATAAGGGGAGTTACAAGCAGAAAAACTCTGCTGCACAAAATTGCTAAGCTGATATTCAGATAGACTGTTTATTCGTCCATTTCCTGAGGTGTGTCACATCCATCTGGTTAGCCCCTTATAATCTGTGTTTGGGTAGGGCAGAACCTTTAAAAAAAATCTTAGAGGATAATTGGACAAAGATGTCTGTTACATTTAGAATGGGCCAATCAGAGTGCAAAGCATACAATGTAGCAGGCACTTCCAGCTCTGGAGGGTGAACTACTAGCTATGCTGGTTGGGAGAAGAGCAAAAATATCTTTTACGCTAAGAAAAACTTTAAGTCCAGTTCCAATTCTGATGAAAACTGCGCTATACTTTCGCTACATCCAAGCTAATTGCTACACTGATCACTGTTTACTGGCTTGCAGTACAACTAAACCCCGCCTGTAGCTACCACACTCTCTTCATATGACACTGATTGGTTTGGTTTGATCTCAGACTGGGCATTATCATTAGAGACTTCATCTTTGCAAGATGGATCTGCCTAATGACAGTCATAGAATTTGACCAATTGATTGCTGTAAAATTCAGAATACAACTTGCACTGGTCCAGTGACAGATGAAAAGATGAAAAACAGAATTATAATGCCGTCTTGTGAGGAATTCTCATTGCTTTTAACAAAGTCCACAACATGCAGTTTCTGTGCAGCTGTGTAGCCCATTCAGTAGCATCTGCTTTTGCCATTTGCACTCCTGCTAGCTACCTGTATCATGGTTTAGCCTTCAGCCTACGCTAACATTGCTAGTTGCAAAGTAGACCCACAGCCGCTCTGCCCATCTTTGCAGGCAACTTGCTGTCATTAATTGAGGACTCCCAAACCAAATTGGCACTACACATAGTTTATCTACTCAGCACTGTTTTCTTAAAATGCAGGACTATGACCTAATGAAGGAGAAAAGTCATTAAAAAGTGCCCTAACTCCATAAACACACCTCAGAGCCTGGTCTTGGTTCAGAAGTGAAGCAGCCATCTGAAAGACAAAATTAAAGGGGGCAAGTTCCAGAATGTTTGGTCTTGTGCAAGGTGTGATGGTGGTTGCAGCAGTATGTAGAAAGCCGCTAACATTTCAGATGAAAAAAAAGTGTGTTTATTGTATGTTTTCTTTTCCTGACTGTCATTAACATCTTCACAGACTTTGCCTTTGTCAGAGCTCCAACAACAAAGATTTGAACTGTTAAAGACTTGATGGACTTTTGCTGACTGAGGCTGTACTGTTTTTGCTCTGCAGGACTACTCCTGGGAGGACCACGGCTTCTCTTTAGTCAACAGGCTGTATTCAGACATTGGGCACCTCCTGGATGACCGGTTCAGGAGCGTGACCACCCTCCCCTCATTGCACAGCCCCGACCTGAAGAGGGCAATCTGGAACTACATCCACTGTGTGCTAGGAATACGGTATGGGACCGTACTTTGTTTTACTTCAATAATGTTCTTTTTTATGTTATCAGCAGATCAATATAACTATCTCATTTTTGTTCACAGGTACGATGATTATGATTATGGAGAAGTTAACCAGCTGCTTGAGCGGGATCTGAAGCTGTACATCAAAGCTGTGGCCTGTTTTCCGGATGTCACTAAAACCCCAGTGTGTCCGCTGAGTTGGGCTCCGCTAAAAAGCTCAGAACGGGTAAGAAGAATGTAACTATTCACACTACTTAAGCCTCAGCCTTGTTTTGTCTCTTTATTTAAATCATCTTCAACTTTTCCTTCCTTAGATACACGTGAATTTGCTAATCATGGAGGCCCGGCTTCAGGCTGAGCTGCTGTACGCTCTGAGAGCCATTACACAGTACATGATCGCCTGAGAGCTCAATGAGGCACAAAGCCAAAACTTTCCATTGGTACAGAGAGACTCAGATACACGAGGATGAAGAAATCTGAAGAGCAGACAATGAAGCAGGACGTGGGCTGTACTTTTAAGGTCAAAGAGCTCCATCAATCTGAAGCTGTGCCTCATGAATGTGCTTTTTTTCTTCAGATTTAATGTATTTATACCAGTGTGCCACATCTCCCTCCTCGTTACCCTTCTACAGATCATCAATAAGTCCTCTTATCAAACATCTCGGCTCTTAAAGGTTACGTGCAATTATTAACAGGCCTTGTTTTAGATTTTACCTGTTGTTTTTTTCTGTTTAACTCCATCAGTGTGTTACAGTGGCCAATATCTTTCCTGTTTAGTTTGATCATTTTTGTATTTACTATGCTACCCCTCCATCCCAAAAGAAAAAGAAAAAAATCCATGTTGAATGAATGTTAATGGGAGAGTTAAAGGCCTGTTTTTTTTGTTTTTTAGTTATTTTTTTGACAATCCTTGTCAGTGTTGGAGGAAGACATTTCAAAATGAACTGTGAAGGATGACATTTAAGCTCTCCATAACATTTTGTATTAATGCTGTCCAAGAGCAAACAACAGTTACACTGCTGGAAGTTTCCTCATCCGATAGTTTCTTTTAATAAGCACTTTTAAAACTTTATATATTTATAATGCAAGGTAGCTCATTAGTAGACATTAAGATGATGCACAGTGTTTCGGTCTGAAGCCTTTCTTCTCCACTGTATGACGACTAACGGGGATTTCTACACTTTGTCTTTGAACATATTCAGACTTTTTTGACTTTAGATTTCTGTCACTTGATCCAAGATATTTCAGTGAACTATTGAAAGGACTTTAAAAGTTCTGATCAGTTTGAAAAAGAACATGAAACTTAAAGTTAACTCCCATGTTGTTAGAAACAGCTGAACCATTTATTAAACAATCGATTGTTTTATTCAACAATAAAACCACAATCACAAATGATCAGCTGAAAGGCTGAATTTCAGAATGAGGCCGCTTAAAAACTTGAATGGTGAATTAAAAGTTTTGAAATGTCCAGAGGCAGATCTGCACTGGTCATGAGTTGAGGTCGAGTACAGATATTTTTGTGACGTTTGTGTTCAATCTTTGTGAGTTCTATCAAAGCTGACTATCAAGTCAGAATCCATGGTACAATTTTCAGAGCAGAACAATGTGCAAACTCGCTGTTAAACGTTCTTATTTCCGTCTTTGTACTTTTATTTTTACATTTTGTAAACTCTAGTCCTTTTGTTGCATTTCTGGGTGTGATGTAGGACCTTTAGATGTAGAGGTATGACAGACTGTAGATTTAGGCGTTAGTAACTTAGGGATGTAGAGAAGAAACAGAAGGGCATATCGACAAAAAGCAAAGCGCTGTGAACACAGGTGCCTTCAGGCTTTATCTGGAGTGCTGCTGAAGTGGATCGATGTGACTACTGGAGGCTGAATGTGGGCTCTGCAGGAGAAAAACACTCAGCTGACGAGTGTAAAAAAGACTTGTGGTTTCTCCCTCATGAATGGGAAACTTATTTTTTCCTGGATTTAGTCAGCACCATTTCTGACAAATGTTACAGAGTACGTGAAGCCTGTGTTTTCAATCGGACACTTTCTACGAGCCCCAGCAGCTCAGCAAGAGCCTTCGACACAGATGGATGTGGAAAATGTTCAATTTGAGCATAAAAATGTACTATTATTTAAAAAATTAAAAAAAAAAGAACAAAAGAAAAGACAAAAAATGTTTTTGAAAATGTGAAGAAATGTTTTCTATAAAGATGCTCTATGAAAAAATACTGTGTGCTGTTTTCTTTTTGAGTTGTCTGTTGTATATCTTAAAGGTTTTTAGTTTTATGATCAAATAAACCTAAAATAATCTGATTAAATATCACTTTAATCCCAGATTTCAGACAAATTAAATACTGCTCATGCAGGGCAGTGGTGATCTCTATTAAGATGACTGAATCCCTGACAGTGCATCTTTGTTTACTGTTAACAGTTTTATCATCCACACCAAAACAGAAGATCTGAAGAGGGAGGATGAATGTGTTAAACATGTCATTGTGGTTGGTCCTGTCACCTCCTCTCCAGTAAAGTCACTGGTGTGAGTCCCAGGCAGGACCGAGCCTGTCTGGATTACATGTCCAATCCGTGCATATGGGGGCTCCCTGTGGGTCCTCAGGCTTCCTCCCACAGACCAAAAACATAACCTTAGGGTTAACTGGTGACTTAAATGGTGGTTCCTGAACCAGTAGGTCGCAGAGCCATTTTCAGTAAACACAAATGTGAACCTGACCCCAAAAAAGTCTGAGCTGCTTTTTAAACATGTCTAATTTGCTCTGCCTCTTCCATACAAGGTCCAGACCAAGGTTATAATAGTTTTTGATATTCAGAAGCTTTTATTTTTATTTTGCTTCTTGATTTCATTTTAGTTTTTATTGCTGGTTTCTTTGTTTAGTTTAGTTTTTATTTTCCAAAGATTTTTCATTTTAGTTGTGTCTTTATTAGTTTTAGTGTTAGTTTTAGTTTTACTTATTTATTTTTTGGACACATTTTTTTTTACTTGTGATACAAAAAGTCAGAATTCTAAGACTAAAGTCAGAATTCTGACTTTTTCTCACAAGGAAAAAAAAAAGTCATTTTTTTCCAGTGGCCCTAATCCTCTTCCATAGGAGCTAGACCAAAAAGATAAAAAAAACTAAAAAAATAATCATACATTTTTAAAGGGCATTTAAATAGGTTACTAGCTTAGTTTTAATTTAGTTTCAGATAACTCAAATGATTTTTTAGTTTTGGTTTATTAGTTAGTTTTGGTCAGCTATAATAACCTTGGTCCAGACTGCTCTGTTTTCATTGCATGGATCTGATTGGTTGAAAAAGACAAAGGTTTGGGTCATGATGTCTCTTTAAGGAGGCCATGGTTGGTCCTGAGGTCAGGCTAGTTGAGAACCATGGCTCTAAATTCTCTGTTTGTGTGACTAAATGGGATTTCTTGTTTATTTCTAAAATTTATTCTGGCCCCATAACAGGATAAGCTGTGTAGGTGGTAAATGTATGGATGTCCTTTTTGAGCATTTAGAGGAACAAACTTGGTAAAAGTGGAACATGATATTTACAGGTACATTTAGATTAGAATGAATATAAAAATGTTTAATTTCTATTACCTCAGAATAATCCTTTTATTCATACACAGGGAGGGTCCCCTCCACACCGCCATGTTTCTACAATACCACAAAAGGGACCAAATAAGTGTTCAGCATTCTCTGTGCAGGATAAGATCAGTGTAAATCTTTGTGTTTTAATGAAACTGTTACAGTAAACTGGCCTCATTTTTCTTCTTGGTTGTCAAACACCTGTCCAGTGTGTTTGTGCTGGATGTTTCCCTTTAACATGTCGTGGCTCTTGGTATTCTCTCTGGTTGGATCAAATTTCAGGAAGCACAGCTTAACCGCTATATCAATTATATATCATGTGATTTCTTTGGGGGATATTTTGCTTTTCATGTCAACAGTTGGGTTGTTGTTGGCTTTTTGAAATAGGGCTTTTTTGTTGCAGATGCCAGGGCCTTGTAATGGCCCAAGTCTGTCACTGCTGGCCTACCTCCCTCTGACTGCAGCACACCTGGGAGCACATCTGAACTCAGAGTGGATGAAGGGTATATACTGTACATTTTTTCACCCACAAATGTCTACAATATTGTTTTTTTTATCATTTTAGTTTGGGCTGCTGGTAGTCCCATTTTCAGGGTCTTCATTTTTCATTGGCAAGTTTCTGAGGGAGATGGGTTAGCCTTTAGCCCATCTTCATCACATCTCTCCATCACCTACTGTCCCCTTTTGTTCTTTGAGTTTGTCATTTTTCAACCTTGCTCAACCTTGTGTAGCGTCCCTAATGTATTACCACACTCTTGTCTTTTGAGCTTTGTTTATGTGATTTAAAGAGGCTGTGACATGAACAGTGCTATGCACTTTGTAATGATTTAAAATTTTGAGTACCTCAAGTTTACACTAAAAGTTAAAGGAATTTATACATTATTGTGTTAGAATACACTTTTATTTCTAAAGAAAAAGAGAGTGTTAAAAATTATCACTACAAGAGAATTATTCACACTTTCCACAGTGTTAGTTTAAATCAGAACCTGTGAGAATTGTATGAACCCAGACAAAGTGTTAAATTTAACACTATGGGATGAATTAAATAAACACTGATGACGTTGCTGTGTACTGTAACTTCTTTTTGTTGTCCTGCTAACTAAAGCTTCACTGTTTAGAGAGTATTGTACAGCAATGGCAGCCCACAAGGTAAAAATGTGTAATCCCTAAAAATGTAGAAATCCCAGCATACATTTAAAAGTCACTGATATTCATTTGATAACGTCAACTATCTCTTAACATGCAGAGTTCTTTTTGATATGTTTTTATTTCCATTCTTTTGATCTCTTTGTACAGCACATTGACTGAAAGCATTTTATAAGTATTTACTATTATTATTATTATTATTATTATCTTATTTAGAGCATCAAACATTAAAGAGGTGTGACTTACATTTGTTTTATTCTCACTGCTAAAGGTCCAGAGTGTTAAAAACTGATGTATGCTTTTAATAAGAAAATAATTGCTTATGATAAAAAACTATTATTATAAATTCTTCAGCACAATTTATCGTACCAATATTTAGATTTTTAAAATCAAAGACAATGTTTAATTCAATCAACTAAACAGCCAAGCTGCTTCGTCAATGCAACATACAAAACATTTACAAGTTTTTAAAGTATATCTTACTTAAATTTGCATTTTTTCTATTACATTATTAATGATTCAATAAAAAATACAAAGAAATGAGGATGTATCAGAAATTGATTTTCTGATTTTGGTGTTTTCACGAGAGATGTTTTGTCAGGTTATTCTCATGTTTACATTATCTTTTTTTTTTAACTAGGCTTAAGGGCCATTTTGAGGGAAAACCATAGGGGAAAACAAGGAAAACCCCAGCCGCCAGTCTCCCTCCCCTGTACTATGCTGTTTGGTTGTCTTTTTTGCTTAACTGTACAACAGTGCCCCCTAGTGACAGAGCCGAGGACCTAAACCAGGGATGTCCAACATGATCACAGCAGGGGCCGAACCTGAGGGCCGAGCAGGGTCCACAGTTAACCAAAAACTGTCAACCTCATTTTCACAAGCAATGAATTATGGGGGAGAAAACCTGATAAACTGATGATAAATGATTTTGAGATTGAAAAAGGTCTAAACGATAAGTTTAAAGGCTCAAAATCTGAGAAAAAAAATTTACAAGTTTTTAGCTCAAAAGGTTCAAAACATGGCATTTAAAGTCACAGTAATGTTTTTAAAAAGCAAATATATGAGACAGAAAGTTGAAATTATGATTCTTGACAGTCAAAATGTTAGATACATTCAAAATCAGTGGTTTAAAACATAAAAGCGTGAAAAAAACATTTACATTTTGAGTTTTAAATGTCAAAATATTGCTTAAAATTTAAAACTGAAGATCTAAAAGGTCAAATGATGAAATAAAAGTCAAAGTGAGTAACTAAAAAGGTCAAAATGTGAGAAAAAAAATCATAATAATGAGTTTTAAAGGTCAAAATATTACTTAAAATTATAAAATTGAGAATCTAAAAGGTAAAAAAAAGATAAAAAGTCAAAATTGTGAATTGAAAAGGTCAACATATGAAATAAAAAGTCAAAACCATAACTTTGCATCATAACTGTGAGAAGCAATATATAGAATATGACCTGAAAACAGAAATGCATTTTACCACATTCCTGACTTTTTATCTAATCATTTTTAACTTATTTAATTTATTAGATTATTTAATCTGGTGGGCCAGGAGTCACTGTACCACAGACCAGATTTGGCCCCCGGGCCTTGAGTTTGGCACCCCTGACCTAAACACTTCAGCGAGCAGTCTGAACAAATGAATAATGATTAAAGAAGACTGTTTTCCCTTTTTTTGAGTGGACCTCTTAAACGTGTTGTAAAAGCCTCATTATCTACTGATTATCCCAAAACAAACACACACAAACCACCAGAAACACACATTAATATTAAAAGCTTAATTAATGTAATATTAAAATGCCTCTGAGACAGGAAAGAGTTATCCATGTTTAAAGGACTTTTTCTTTGAAGAATATGATCACGTTCTGCTGGCAGTGCTGACATTGAAATGTTTGTTCTGGAGAACTTTACACAACAGCATTTAAAAAGTAAGTAAAGTCAATATCCCTTACTCACCAACACGCTGGGAGGTTTCTACTTCAATTTCTTCTTAAGAAAATAAAACTGGAGTGTTAATATCTCAGGGTTAAACATGTCAGAGTTGATTTGAACTCCCAAAGTGTAATTTTAACTCCATTCTGAGTGAAATGTTCTTCAGTGTTGGAGTTATATGTCAGCAATGTTGGAACAGCTCTGTGATTAGTCAGTTGATCTAAGCTCCGCCCACTGTCATTTCAAATCTGAGGGGATGTGTGAGCCAAGTTCCCCATCACGGCCTTGAGGAGAGTGTTTAGTTGTGCTTGGATGTTGCCTGTTGTACAGTGATCTCTGCTCAGATTGCTTTTGCTCATGTTTCTGGTGGATGGTTGTTGTTTCTGTTGTTAGACATTTGCAGCTTAGATGAAGTTATCCACTGAGTTACAGTTCTTACCTGTGACTTTAGGTGATCTTAAAGGATGCATAGTGCATATTTTACATTAGTATGTATTTCCCTGCTATGAAGTTGACTCTGCTTTGGTCTTGCCAGAGAAATCCCACCTCACCACAGATTTACAAGAGTAACTGCAGCTCTGTCATACTGTATAATATTTAACACTTTCAAAGGTGTAGTTTAACTCTATGTACTGTGGACCAATGTAGACACTTTTAAACCACTATTTTAACTCTATATAAGTTTATTAACACTGTTATATTTGTCGTGATTTTACTTTATTATAGAGGTGTGACTTTACCTGAACAACATGGTTGGAGATCTATTCTCTTGTTTTTTTGAAAGATCATATTTTACTGTACAACTCCTTAGTAGCTACTCAGTTCTTAAACTAAACTTTAAATAAATACTTTTACTTGAGTAGATTTTTAGACCAGAGTAGCTATACTTTCACTGACATACAACAGTTTGCAACCAGGCGCTCACACACCTTTGGTCAATTTTACAGTCTCCAGTTGACCTAATGAGGATGTCTTTGGACTGTGGGAGGAAGCTGAAGTATGAAGAGAGAATCCTCGATGCACGGAGAGAACATGTACCAGGAACCTTCATACTGTGAGGCAACAGCACCGCTGTGCAGAGAAATTGCAACCTTTAAGAACATCTGTTTCCTGTGATAAGTTCATTTCAATTTTCACAAGATCTTAAACAGTTTCATTGTTATCATGAAGAAGAAAACACATTTTAAAGGCCCTGTCAAGTGAAATCCAAAATTTGTCTTAACACACAAGATATGTTGGAATATGGTTGCTTTAACCATGTGAAAAAACGGAGATCTACGTGTGACTGAATTCTGGATTTAGATGGTTTGAAAGTTTTTCACCTCTTTCCTGGCAGGGTTTAATCAGGGCGGAGCAAATATGTGGGCATATTTGCACCGCCCCTAAAATCACAGAGCAGTCCACCTCAGTACGGTCTGTTGTTAGCTGGTGTCACTGCCTTCAGCAGTAAGTTAAATCATGTTTTTGTTCATTGTGAGGTCAGTTTGCCAAATCTATCAGCCACTGTGACCTATGATCTCTAAACACATCATAACAGAGATTTGAGCCAGAAAACTAACTTTGTCTCTTCTCTGGCACAGAGCCAGGCGGCTGTGCTGTGGTACAGGTCACAGTAAGGTCAAGGGACAGGCTGATAGAGTGGTGCAGGAATGAGTCCAAAAACGTGGAGGTGAGTTAGCACTTCAGCACTTCTGGGTCACTCGTCTGAAAGTCTGTGGGATTTTTGACTGAGTTTTCATTTACAGTAAATGCCTGAAATAAGGTCTGTGGTAAACACAGGCTCAAGAGAGTGTAACGTTTTATCCTACAACATAAAATACGTCTGTGCATCTTCTGTATCTTTTCACATCTTTATAAAGGCGGTTGCTAACGGACAGCTAACTAGGACTACAGCGGTTATACGTCATCATCTGAAGTGTGGCAACTGAGCCTGCTGCTCACTTGTATCTGCGGGTTGATGATGTTAAATTCAGTTGACCATGTTGCAGTTCAGCTTTTTAGTTTCATCAGTAATACTAACAAACCAGATATGATTCTTATATTATCTTAATAAATATTATCCTTATGAACAAAACGTCTAAGTTTCATAAACTTTTATTGGACACAGATCTTATTTTCAGCAGTGATCCGAAAACCCATTAAAAATCCCACAGGCTCGATGCTGAGGGAACCCATGCGACGCTAACTTCCGGGTATTGCCTACAAAATTACATTATGACTGCACCACTCTCTAGCATGAGCGCTTTCCTCCATTCAGAATGCAGTATTTTTTTAAAAATAGAGAGGATCGTATTTCTCCTGAGTGGGCGTGGCTTCAGCTCATTCAACCAGCACGCCCACACCATCCTGGAGAAGGATTTACCGACTCATTTTTAATGATTTTGAAGTTTAATTTTATAAACTTAGAGATGTTTCATCAGACTAAAATTTGACCTGGGGGGTTCAGAGCACAGTGGCCTACCATACAACAAACATACATACAAATTATTTTCACTTTACAGGATCTTTAATAGCAGAGCTGTCAAAACAAAAAAAATTTAATCGTAATTAACTTAGAATTTCTGTAATTAATCACACTCTTTTTATTGCATTTTTGAATTCCCCTATTTTCCGATTTAAACTGTGTTTGGATTTTTCCACTGTCTTAAACTAAGGGTAACTGACCTCCAGTTTTGATACAGAGCGGCTTGCAGAGGTAGATAAAAGATTCTAACATTTTAACCACAAAAAGAACTTTTTATTGATTGAAAATAAAATAAGAGATCATTAAAGAGCTTCATGGGGTGTTCTGACTTGTCCGCTGGGCTGGCTTTGGTGTTTTTTTGTTTTTTTTAAGTAAAATGAGACTTAAGGAGCAGTGGTGGACTTATTTCACATCACTGTGGCTGCAGGGAGACACTAATGTGGATTAATCAAAGTGTGTTGAAAGATAGCATGTGATTTATGATGATTTAAAAATTAGTGCACAAATTGTGGATCTTGATTGACCACAATTAACTCGATTAATCTTGACACCCTTATTTAATAATGATAATGAAACAAATATCTGGAGAAAGCAAACATTTACTTAACAGAAAATTGAGTAAAATAAAGTGCATGGATAAATATCCATACCTCCTCCATAACTGCTTCATAAAAATCAAACTCAGTCACTTCGCACAATTGACTCGGACAAAGTAGGTTAAACAGTTTATTGAATTTATTTCTGCTGTTCAGAACTGTTTGTCATCTCTGGCTGACTTTACAATGAGAAAAAAAAGGGAAAAAAAAGACTGAAAGGGGAAAGAGAAATAAAGAAAAACTATCAACAATACTCAAAAATCAGAAACATTATTGGCTTATGCACAACTCATCATTCCCTGTCCATCCCACCCTCCCTTATGGGGAAATTTAAGTATAAAAACCCACCCTTTGCCAATAAAAAATGCTGTATCAAATGGGGGAATTTTAAAAGTCAAAACAAACATACAGCTACTAACTGCTAGTTTAAGAAAACATGAAGAGAGTTATGATTACATAGAGGGAGAAAACAAAGGAAGTCATAACACCAGGGGGTTGTTGCATATAGGTACAACTTTCTAAAATAGTTACGTTATGATTTAGAGTTATAAGAAAATAATCATGCAGTTTAAACACACTGGTCGTCTGTTTCCAGATCTATTTAAGTCACCAGTTTGGTTTTAAAGAAGGGGTCGCATATATATATGTTAAAACATGACAACAAAAAAGGGGGAAGGACTTCTGATTACGTGCCACCGTTCAAAACCAAATCAACATCCGTGTGCTGAGTACAGAATATTCAAAGGCCCTGATATGTACCCACATTGCATGTTGGCGTACTCCAGGATACATCACACAGGATATCTAGCACCATTCAAATAGAGAAAAAAAACATCAGTGAAAAAAAGAGAGAGAGTGCTTTATACAAATCTGGGGCTAGCATGTTTAAAAATGCTACAGTGAAATGATGAGAATTCAAAGTTTTGACTGCAAGGATGCTATCTGTGATCACAAAAAGAAATATGAACAAAGCAATTAAACACAAACACAATGGTTTAAAGGGGGTAAGATGACAAGATGAGGTCCATCTTGCAGAAGAAAACGTCATGCTATAGTGTTTTAAATATTGGCAGTCAAAAAAAAGGGACAGGTTAGTACTGAACAAGACCGCTGGAGAGCTAGAAAACATTTCTCTTAAAAAGAGAGTCAAATTAAAGATCAACTCAGCAGAAATGTCTCCAGGGAAACAAAACAAAAGCCTCTGATTTCCAGTCTGCAGTAACAGAAAAAGTGTGGAATAAATATTTAATTTTTTAGCTTTTGTCACAAGATCTGCAGAATTAGTTTCCTGTTGACTTTCTTTCTGAGCGACCCTGAGAGGTAACGGTTGTTAAAGTCTCGATCTGAGATGAGAATACGATAAAAGTACTTTTTTGTCTGCCACATTTCAGCACTTTTTTTTTTTACTTGGTTGCATGATTAATGCAGAAAAAATGAGGCAGGGTTTCGGGAAATTTACTTTAAACAGTCAAGTATCGATACACGGTGCCTTGCTCATCTTTAAGAAGTCAGGTTTTGATGTTACAGCTGGGTTTTTTTGCAAAGCTTATGTACATTGTGATACTGATCAGGCCCAAGCGCTCCCTAAATGCCATGCAAATGCAAATATTAGTGTTCCTTTGGTAATGTAAAAAATCTACATGCATCTCATCCTTTACAAAAATAAAAGTATAGAAAATTACCGTTAGAAATTATCTGAAAATTCTTCTTCCAATGTAAAAAAACATCACTTGTCATTAGTAATATATTCATATGTATTAATATCTCATTTATTACCTCCATCTAAGTTGTATATTAAAACTATAATCAAATATATTCTTTTTTGCACTTGTCACACAGTGAATTAAGTTGTTGAGCTGAATATCTGAGTACTGAATAATTAAAGTGTGCAAGGATATTCGGATACGAAGCACTCAAAACCCCCCACACAAGAAAATATCAGGAAAATATTTCATATCAAACCCTTCAAGAAGTGATTTTTAAAATTTCCTTCAAGATTTCATTTAGTTCTCCTGATAAGTCTGCATAGTGTGTCGTCATGTGCAACATGTGCATCACATGTTTGACAGGATTCAAACTCTTATTCTCATGAAATGGTTTAACCTAATGTGGATTATTCTCCGCTTTAGTTCGGGGTTCCTGTGTCGCAGGAAACCTAAGTGCTTTGAAAATGCACAGGCTTGATTCAAATTAAAAAACACAATTAGGTGGAGCATTTAACAGTGGAGGCATACTGCTGTCTGAGACATGATAATACTTGGCCAACCAATCACTTGTTGGCAAAAACATTAACCCTTGAATGCCCTGTGTATTTCTCACAAATCACATTTCTTCATTTTGTTAGGTTAACTGCACATCAAGGATTAAAACACACACACACACCCTCTAACTGACGGCTACCTCAAAACACCAAAAATGCCAAACTGCAAAAAAACATCCAGTCTTTAACTGTTCACCTAACTGGAGAAAAAAAGCATCACTTTCTCAAGAGTGAATAAAATCGTACATAAAATTATAGTCCATGACAAGGTGAGATGTGTAGCCAACTCTTTACACCTCCAGTCTCCATCTTCCACCCGCTCATAACACAGTAAA
Source organism: Cheilinus undulatus (assembly GCF_018320785.1). Taxonomy (NCBI): domain Eukaryota; kingdom Metazoa; phylum Chordata; class Actinopteri; order Labriformes; family Labridae; genus Cheilinus; species Cheilinus undulatus. The sequence goes on along the minus strand of NC_054874.1, from coordinate 9,650,407 downwards.
CAGTCCTCGAAGTTTTCTGGCTCCTTATTATTTCTCTGTGCATCTCGCACAGACGATCACGGTCCAGCAATTTTCTGAAGGAAAACGGGTCACTCTTCTAAACGTGCGTCGTCCTTTGAGTAGTCAATTCCAAAGCCATCAAGTACCATAAATCCACCCTAAAGCTATTCAGGTGTAACGTAACTGAAATAAATGCTCCCAGCAGTGGGGAGTTTCTGATTTGTCTTTGAGTCACACGTCTTAGAAAGTCATCAGTTCAGGTTCAAGAAAAGGTGGCGAGCAGCCAAACTGTTGTGTTATTCTTATTAACAAAAAAGGAGGAAATTGTGTGCATATTCGCCTGAATCTCCTCCCTGTCCCTGCATGTCTTGGCACATGACACGGGGTGAGGTCTGGTTTTGTCTTTACAGTCCGAGAGAAGCATCGTCATCGAAAACGGTTATCTTCAGCTAGTGGGGAGGAGGAATGCATCGGTTGTTCTGTGAGGTTATCTGGACTGGAGATTAGTTCCTATAAGACAAAATGATAAAAAGGTCACTTGTGTTGCTGATGATCTGACTCATGAATACAGCTTGTATAAGTGAAGCACTCAAACAATAATGTCACAGTCTCACTGAGATGAAGTCACTGATTAACACTAAAATCATTCAAATATCAATGACTGCAAATAACCCTTCATAAACTATGCACTATTTGATTCATCCATTCATTAACTGGTTTATGAGTTTATCAAAGACCTCAAAGCTGTAACTTTAAATGGACCAGAACTTTGAATTTTTGAGATTATAAATTCAAAAATAAAACTACCACCAAAAATGTTTGCCTTTACAGCATTGTCAATTTATGACCTTAATAACCTGAAATTTTTTAGTATTTAATGTCAATATTTAAGATTTTCTAAACTTGGAAATTTAAATTTTGTCTTGTGAATTTTTGGCTTTTATACTTTTAAATTCTGAGCTTGTTTTCTAAAAAAAATATCTGACTTTATAATCTTAACAATATATATTTTCCCCCAAATTTCCCTTTTTTGCTTAAAAATTAGAAGATGGTTCTAATCTCGATTTACTTTCATTTTTTAAAAAATATTTGAACATGTAATTTTGACAAGGTGAGATCAGACAGGGTCCCGCGCCCCACCTAGGGGTGCCCGGACCCCAGATTAGGAACCACTGATATAAAAGAATTCGAACCTGCAAAAGTTTCCCTTTTCATTTGATGTAAAACTTGAAAAATAATGTTAAATGTACTTTGTGGTGCTCAACCAGTCAACTTCAGTCATGACACGCGGAGCTAGGTTCACACATGTGAAGATTTGTTTATGTTTTCTTCTAAAAGAATCTCTTCATGGTTCCTGTTGCTGCAAGATTTAATAATAATGTGCAATTGTTATACTGAACAATATTGCAAAAATAGCGTAATACATAAATGGTATCATGGGTTTAGTTGTTTAGTTATCAAGGAAAATGCCAAATTAAACAAAACAATATGCAAAACCTGACATTTTTAAAGTACTGCTTTCAAATAACTTCATATTTTCCAAAAAATTAAATTTGTTCCATTTATGAAAATAAAGGTACTTCTACAAAGTGCAATAATGGCACTATTGTAATCTTAAAGGCCTTTCTGCAGGTTCTAGTGAGCCTTTAAAGAACTACTTTAAACAAAAGTAACTGCAGTCTTTTGTGCGATGATGTAGCCTAATTGCACAGCCTGACATTGCATTTGCAATTAGATTAACTGTGCATCATTCATGGAACCAAACACAGAAAGTCATCAAAGCCCTGCAACAGAATCAACTGATATTTCCTGAACTAAAATTCATCCAAATAACCTAAACATAGATGATTTAACTGTGGAATAATCTATAGTGTACCTGGCTAACTGGGCAGTCAGCTGAGGGATTAGCTGGGCACCCAGCTATGGGCAGAGCCCTGGGTGGTGGCCGGGCCAGGGTAACCTTGGCCTCCAGGCAGTATGGGGTCAAAGTTGAAGTCGATGGCATCTCCGTCCATGAGGTCACTGTTGATGATGTACTCCACGTCACAGTCCAGATTCTCAGTAAACATGTCTATGTCCAAGTCTGTGGGTAAGCGGTCCTGACCGGTTTGGAAGCAGGGCGGCGCTCCAAACTGACTCATGCCCTGAAGGCTCACGCTGGGATTGGCTGAGGCGATGGCCGCTCCGTGATTTGAGCCAACAGATGGCCCTGCGGCATGCTGGGCTTTCAGGGCAGAGAGCTGCGAGGGGTCCTGAGACATACCTGAGAGGATCATTCCCAAGCTCATCTGAGGATGATGCTGGTGCTGCTGTGGCTGTGGCTGCTGCTGGTGCTGTGGCTGCTGCTGGTGGTGGAGGTGGTGCTGCTGCGGCTGCATCTGTGCTTGCAGCGCCATAGGGGCCACTGTATTTGGCTCCAGGCTTTTACTCATCAGCAGCTGGTTAGGTTTGGACCTCACACCCACCACGGAGGAGCCCAGGCCCATCAGGCCCACCCCTCCAGGATTGGGCATGAGGGGGTCCACTTGGGTCATCAAGACATCAGTGGGTGGAGGGGAGTCAGAGGTGAGCAGCGCCTCCAGGCTGGAGGGCACGTGGGGACTGTAATGGCTGCTCCCACGAGAGGTGGAGGAGGACATGGGGTTGAAGAGCGAGTTGCTGAAGGTTGAAGGCTCTTTACTGGGACCACACTGAGACATGGAGGCCGGGGTCCCAGAGTGGGAGGGGGCCTGCGGAAGGCTGGATGGTTGCAGCTGGTGGAAGGAGGAGAAGCTGGAGCCACGGGGCAGCAGGGTGGAAGCAGAGGGCAGTGGAGTGGGAGGTGCTGGTGGGGCTGTGCTGGGACTGGCTCCTCCCTGCGGCCCAGTCATCAAGGTGAGGCCATCGATCAGATCCAGCTCCTCCATCAGGGTCTCTGTGAGGGTGGGGGTCAGGCTGCTGGCTGTGTATCTCCCCAGCAGAGAGTCCTCAGGCAGGTTATCGTCATCTTCCTGTCCGGGGGCGATGGGGGAAAGACGTCCGCTTAGAGTGCTGGCGTTAGAGCTGGTACGCGGGCGAAAGGTGGTCCACATGTCAGAGTCATCCAGACTGCCGCGAGACGACGGGCTACTGCTCACGGCCCATTTAGGAAACTGCTGGGACGAATTAGGGCTGTCTGCACCACCTGAGCCCGTGCTCCCCTCACCCCCTCCAGCGCCCCCCAGACCACCTGCTGCAGCCTTCTTGGTCTGCTTGGCTCTCATGCGACTCTTCAGCAGTTTGCTGCTGTTGTCCATGGAGGCAGCCCGGCGGCGAGGAGCTTTCCCGGTCTTCCCCCCCTCTGGATTGAGCATCCACCAGGAGCTCTTTCCTGTCGACTCATTGTGCACCCTCAAGAACTTGTTGTGGAGTGACAGGTTGTGGCGAATTGAATTCTAGAAGAAAAAAGGCAGCATACCAAATGTAGGTTATGCAAATCAATTAATGCACTTGTTTTTCTGTCAAATAATCACTGCAAGAAAATAAAGTTTGGCACTGCCAAAGCTTCAGTTATATTCAAAACACAAAATACAGCTCTGTGACACACTATACAGTACTTTTCTTTTGACTTTCCTGCTTTTTTTTTTTTTTTTTTCGTTTTATGTAAGGGATGATTTTAGATTTTTGGCTCAGCATGCATGGATTTTCTTTTCTATATTTTTTTTCCAAAGGCGGTCAGTGATAAGACAAAAGCAAAATGTGCATCTGTATCATCTGTAGTTCTTGGCTTTGTTTAAAAGGAAATCGGTCTAAAAAGGTTGGGAGCCACTGATCAGAATAAATACTACTGATGTATTAAAAAAAAATCGACCGAAATGCAACCATAGTGAGGGCAAGGAAAATGGTTAAACAGTCAAATAGAACAACCACTACACCTTTTAAAGCATTATGTAAGAATGAATGTCTTCAAAAACACATTATCATGACTTGATTTTAATCATCAATGTTTGTTTTAACATTTTAATGTTAGTTTTTAATGGATTTTGTCTGATTGTGTCTTGAATTGTTAATCAGTGTCGTTTTTTATCTCTGGGATGCCAAACTCCTGTCTGCACAACAAATTTAACTTTTTGGGTACCAATACAGAGCCTCAAACCTTGAAAAAGTGAGTTATCTGTGTCAGCATATCTAAAACTTCCTGCCAATATTTACAACCGATAACTTGGATAAAAATTCTGCCTATTTCACCTGTAAGTTTGTCATACGAACAAGAAAGTTAGTGGAGTTTACGGCTGGACAAACAGTCAGCTGAACTCTTTTCCTTTATCCATCATCATTCCTTCATTTTGTTTGAAGGACTGAAATTGGTTGTTGCGTTCATCGTCAAACTTTAAATTTTTGGTTTAAAGGCCTGTAGTTTTAGATATGAACTACATTTAAATATCTCTATTGCAAAAATCCATAATTGTGCATCCCTGATAAATAAGAATATTATGACAGGGGAACATTTTGAGGAATCTGGTCTGACTGAACTTATCCATACTGCTCATCTCAAAGAAGACTGCTCATCAAAGCCTCCATAGTGAAATATATTGTTTTCCCCAAGACACTTAATTAGCTTCCACCGTGGGAAAAAGGTGCAGTACAGGTGAGCACCACCCACTGACTCACCTTCCAGCCAGCCGAGCTGTTGCTGTCTCCTTTGTCTCTGAAGTAAGGCACTGTTTTCACCATCCACTCATAGATCTGCGCCAGGGTCAGCCTCTTCTCAGGTGAGTTCTCGATGGCCTGACTAATCAGATCAGCATAGCTTTGGTTCCCCCACGCGTTGCGCCGGGATGATCCTTTGCGGGGCGTCGCGCCGGCTCCGCCCACGCCGGCCACGACCCCACCCTCGGCTGCCGCCGCTGCCTTCTCCGGCTCGGAGATGATTTGCTGCGGCTCAGGCTTGTCCTCGTCCGCGGGCGGGGTCCCGGCGGCGGACTCGGCGCCATCCGCCCCCTCCGGTTTGACAACCGAGATGTCCGGTCTGGGCAGGGGCCACGTGCAGGAACGGGGTCTGCTCTGTGGCTCGAAATCTGGGTCAATCGGGGGCAAAGGCGACTCCTCCATGACGGTCCTCTAAACTTCCACTCAAGCAAAGAAATGAAGCACTCAAAACATCTACCTTTGAAATTAAACGCTAATTTAGAGCGGCTGATGCGTTAAAACACTTCCAGGACAAAAACAATATGCTTCAGCCTCTGTGGGGGTGTAAACAGAGGGGCCTAGAAAAGAGACGTAATAATCTGGACACACCAGTGGCCTCGGTTAATCCTCAGATTGGAGATTAGGGAACCCAAATAATCTCCTTAATAGTAACTATCATAAACCTTGTGATTTATATAGAATGAAGGAGGGCTGGGATGAGAGTCTCTTTGTTTGAATGAAATAAAAACAAAAGTGGCAGTGTGGCAATGAGAACGACAACATCTGGATCTACAGATGTTTGAACACACCTGAGAATAAATGACAGAATCCTCCAGGTAGACAGATACAAAATAATGCCATTCCCATTGATAAAAAAACACGGTTTAAATATTGTTTACAAACAAAACATTGGTTTTAAAAAAATGTAATAATTTTAACTGTTTGTCTTAATGTAACGAGATGTTAAAATTCAAATTCAAAAAAAAATCTGACAATTTAAAAAAAAAATATCCACATTCAAACCTGGATTTTAAACTGTAAAACTATGAAGCGGGGATTATCTGTCTACAGTTACAAAGGAGCTTCTCAGTCCGTCTCCACTTGTAAACAACGTGATGTGAAGGCTCTCCTCCAGCCGCAAACCCTCCACCAAAACTTTTTTTTAAATGTCCCCAAATGACCCCCGAACAGCCTCAAACAATCCCGGTGAAATGAACGACAACTGAAAAATATATCACCCCCGATTATTCCTGAACCGGCTTATTTTAGGTTAAAAAAACATTTAAAAAAACAACACAGAGACGCTGATCGCCGCTGTCTTTATGGCCTCCACGGTGAAGCCTCTTTAAATGAGCAACAATCCAGTTTATATCTGTGAGTGAGCTGACTGAGCTATGGGTTGAATAATCTTAAATTCTTGTTAATATGGGAGATAGATCAAAAATGAGCGCACGAAAAGTCCGTGCTTCAGGTCTGCACGATCCGCCACATTTCGGCCAGGCGCATGTCACCATCTGCCATGTTTCTCCACCGCCGCACACACGATGCTCGAAGAAACGCTTATGAAACCCTCCCGTCGAGGCCTGGATCCCAGCAGATCCTCTCTCCGCAGTCCGTCCAAACAAACTACAAAAAATGTTCCCGGGTGTAAGGCGAAGTAAAGTCGCCTTGGAGGTCTGTCTGCTTCCCCTGCTCGCACTTTGAAAACAGCACGATAGCCACCGTAACGTTAGCTGGTTAAGCTCCTGCTACTCCAGAGTTTACTATCCGTGGAAAAGTCCGTGAAATTTCGCTCAAAACTTTCTCCAAGTAGTCATTTTTACTCAGCGAAAGCTTCTTTAAAACTCCATGTCGTTGTAGCCGTTCAAATATCCACTCCTTCGGTATCTTTTTCACTTGTTTTGTTTTGTTTTGTTTTGACTCGAGGCGAAGACTCCCTTCTGACGTCTGTTTACCACTGTCAGGCAATCCGTTCTGCGCATGCGCCTAGTGGATTTATGGGAAACTGAGTCATACATGTCACAGAACAAGCGTAAACACCAGTCGTAAGAGCAACATGTACCTGTAGTGGGTCATTATGTAACAGTTTAAAGTGTGCTAAGTCCCCGACACACTTAGGGCATGTAAGGTAGCCTATTAGTGTTAATTACCTTGCTGATATTAATAGATCACAGCACTTAAACTGCAAAACAACGCATTGTTATTTAAATAATTAACGAGCCTTTGATTTCTGTCTAAAATTCCTTTAAAAAAAAAAAACATGAATGTCAAAGCTCTTTTTTATTTGTTCCCCTTCTCCATCGTATGGCTGGAATACCTAAAATAGCAAAGAATCCTCTTCTATACCTTAAAAATTCTGTTACATATTCGGCACACTCCCAGAAAGCAAATAAAATTCTGCAATTTAGCTTTGCACTGGGACCCAGGACCCAGTGATTACCAGTTTTTGACTGAGGTGGTATGCTACTGACTTATGCTGAGGTATAAAACATTATGGGTGGGGCATGAGGGATAGGAAATAACATCAACATCATACTTCTACATTTAATCTTATTGATATCATTACACATATGAATCAAAGGTATCAGCTATCTTCACTGTTATAGACTGCTCTGTCTCTCTGCTAATCACGCTCCTTAACAATGATCTACCTGTAAAATTAAAGCAGCAGTTCTTTCAACTGTATTTTTCAGCACTTAATTGCTTGTTTCAGTACAATAATGCAGTAATTAATGATTCAAAACAATGTTTTTTTGTTGTATGCATGTATGTTCAAATGCCATAACTAATAAACTGTATGATTAAATCAATGTTATTGTGCAGGGTTATTTACATTACAATGTATGTACAATAAAATGTAATCATATGACCTTGCCAAAAAAAAAAAAAAGTAAATAAATAAATAAAAAGATAACCTCTCAGAACTTTTTGTCCTGTGAGGCACAAAACATATTGGGACATTATGTTTTATTGGCATGGATTAAAGTGATAACATTCAGGATTTACAGCTTGTTAAGAGTCTTAAAGCTACAGTATCATTCTGTTAATCATTTTCCTTTCAGCTTATACCAGTCTTACAGGCCTGGTAGGGTTATCAGTCATTTCTTTTTTATAGTTATATATATTTTGCAAAATGAGAACATTGTGGAGTTGTAATAAAACGTGCAAGAATGTGGTAATCAGGGGAACCTGGAGTGAAAGCACTCTTACAACGTGTGTCACTGTATGCTGTAGCTACGTTTTTCTTTACTGTAATGTGTTTTCTCATTGTTAAAAGCACTGGATTTGTCCAAAAATATCATGTTTGAGTCTCCACACATATATTTATTGGGTGTTTGTCTGCTAAGATTATTTTTATGTTACTTGAATATTATCCTGTTAACTTGCAATATTGAAACATGAAACTACCAGTTACGGTACTTGACCCTTGATTATACACAGGATTTCAAAGTTTTCTTTTAAATCCTGCATGTTTTTGTGTTTGCTGAGTAATGACTCAGAGCAGACTGGCTTCCTGTCTGAAGTGCTTTGGCTCCAGATGTTCATGACTCACCTAAAGGATCAACATCAGGAAAGAGCATGTGTGGTCTGTAGGTATATAATCTGACACATTGCTGAATCTTCTCACATTTCATCTGCATTTTGTTTGGTTTTGCATGCATATCCACTGGCTTGATCCCTGCAGGCCTCTAGGCCTATGCTGTGAGCTCAGGTAATATCTGGGCAGTGGGTCTGCAAAGATGAAACATGTGGCTTTGGGCTAGGAAATTACTGATTAATATTACAATCTCTGGTCAGATGGGTAGACTGTCAGACCTATCTAATCCAACCTTTACTCCACTTAACATGACATGAACACATAATATCAAGTTATCAGAACATTTCAGTAGACTTCTAGTGCTAAGCAGTGTTCAAATACTGTAAACATTTGGCTGAAGCACTACAACATCATCAAGCGAAGGTGAAAAGGTTGCAGATACAAGACATTTACAAGCTCTGAGGAACAGGCAGGATTAATTTCTATAATAACTAGCCGAGTTTCACCCTGAGCATGGTGACCAAGTTTGCAATACATGCTTTGAATGACAGCTCAGGAGCAATATGAAAATCCAATTATTTATAGGTTGAGACTAATTGGCCTGCCTTGCAAAGTTATAATCAATGGGATATTTTCCAATAATCTGTTTAAATTATAGAATACCATGAGCTTGGTTTTGTCTGCATTTTAAACCAATTTAAGTTTCTGCAAATGAGATTGGAAAACATTAAAAGATAATCAAACAGCAATGAATAACGCTATCATCTGCATAAAAATGATACGAGGCATTTAAAAGGTCATCACACATATTGTTAATATAAATAGAAAATGAAATAGGTTCTAAGACTGATCCTTGAGGCACACCTTTGAGACTTCCAAAAAAGAAGAGGTGGACCAAGCCATGTGAACGCATTGTGTTCTGTCATAAAGCTACAATATTATTAGACACCATTTTTGGTTTTAGAGTGTGCATGAGGCATTCATCAAATTGAAAACCCTGTTTGTTGTGGAGAATCAAGAAACAAATTTACAAACAATGTATTTTGTTTTGTGGAGAGTAACCTATCAAGCCATTTTAAGATTTTAGCATAAATGTAACAGAATAGTAACACACAGGAACCATATGATTATTCATTGAAAACAGCATAAGACATCATCAAAAGTGAAATTATCATCAGTAATGAAAATAATGGTTTTACGATTGAGGTAATTAAAGAGGATTTTTAAAAATCGGGTTTGTAAGGTCTGTGAAGTCCTATCGCTAATACTTTGCCTTTGCACTTCAACTCCCATAAGTCATTGCGGTCGTTCTCTGTGTTTACAACCAGCTGACATCCGGCGTCTTCCCGTCCATTAGCCACCGATACCCACAGTCAACGATATCTGCATTCGATATTTTCCACAATAAAAGCTCTCTCCACTGGTTGTCAGCTCAACTGAATGCAAACATTTTTTCATAATCTTCAGATGCAGGTAAGATCTGCCAGGCATAAAGTTGCACATCCAACTGTCCCGCAGCTAGCCAGCCACAGCAGAATTGCCATAAGCTAACAAGGTAGCTAAAGCTAACGTTAGCACAATCCTTCTCTAGTCGCAGGGCTCAGCTTCGACATTTGTCAGGTCGAAACTCGGTGCTGGTGGTGGTGCTCTGACCAGGCGAGATATTTTTCCTGACTATTTCACTACATAATTGTATTATTGTTTAAAGTTAACAGTTTTACAGCAATTTTGTTCGAATAAGAATGTCTACTAGCTTAATTAGCTTAACGTTTACTGTTAAATCCTGGAGAGACTTAAGCTATTAAGCTCGCTGCTACTGTAGCTACATAAGCTAAGTGTATTGTATTAATTGACTTATTGACAGTTAAATGCGCCTGTTTGAACACTCCTCGTAACATTTAAGGTAAGTAATCATGATGTTCAACATCTAATTGATATTATTATGATGCTAACTTTAACCCTAACGACAGGTTAGCTCGCTGGGTAATGGATTATGCAGTGCAGTTCTGGTGCCAGGCTGTGGGAAGCAGTTTCACAGTGTTTGTGTTGTTTGTGTTGTTTGTGTTAGGGCTCTGGCCCCGTCTCCAGCAGTTGAAACACGCCAGTCCTGTCCTCTCTGATCCTCATCCACGGCCTTCACACTTGCTGAGCCATGACCACCCAGAGGGAGCTTGATATGGTGAGTGAGAGAGGGTCTACCACCCATTTCAAGTTATTTTCTAACAAGAACATGGAGATAATAAGGCATTCATCTCTGGTTGTTGACTGTCTTTGTTTACCTCTGCTTATTCTCTGTCACAACTGTAGATGCTGGGTGACATATAGATCAGAGATGCCATCAATAATCATGATTATAGCAAAAATGTGTACCTTATTTAAAATGATTTAGGGTTTGGACATCAGGGAAGGAGGGGGAATCATGGATTAGCCACAGTCCACAAACACTTAGCTGGGACAGTGACTGCTGTTCCTGTGAACACCATCTGTCTAATCTCAGTTAAAACGTTGCCCTACTTTCCTTTCAAGGTTTAGACGCCAATTGATTGTACCCTCTTAATAAATCCTGCCCACCGTCCTCCCCCACTGTAGGAATGGACAACACTCATTTAAAACAGAGCACAGAGGAAAGTATGTCATATAGAGTTTTTATTTATTTACAAAACACCTGCCTTACCTGTTAAACTGCACTTCACAGCAGTATTTGTTGGATGGCAATCTTTTTTCCTCCGTCTACTTATAAATGGTAGGGAGAAGTGGGTTACGGCACATTTAGCAGATTGAAAGTAAATCCAGGAGCAGCAATGTAATCAGTCGCAACTTTGTCAGAGAATTAATTAAATTGAAATTGTCATGAAAAAAAATCCAATTTGTTGGTTATGACCTCACAAAATGGAAAAAGCTTTGCTCTGTTTCATATTAATGTAGTCAAAATGTTTTTGGCTTTTGGTCAGGAAAACCATTAACTTTTTTGAGATCTCATTTAGTTCTGAAGTCATACAAAGGCAATCTTTAATTATTTGGACTTATTTTTTATACAAAACCCCACCTAATTAAAAGAAAATTATGAAAATGATGCTTAATATTGAGAGTATTTTTGAGTGGCATGCTCTTAAAAACACGTACCTTTGTAACTTACCTTCTTCTGGACAGATTATATAGGAAATATGTGTTTAATTAAAGTGAAAAGTATTTATCTAGAACACCTACATCAGGTGAAAGCTCAGAGTGAGGCAGCGAGGGATTTAATGGATCATCTGTCTTGGCAGCCACCCCAGAGCATAAGCTTGTGGTTGGTTTAATGTTTTTAGGAAGCCCAACCAACATCAAGAACGAATAAGCCTTTGATAGCTCAGTTAACCCTTAAAACAAGAAATTCACAACAGTTTTAAGGTCTTTCTTTGGATTGGAGAACTTGGCTTTATGTTGCCTGGGAAACCAAGCAGATTTGACTTTGTTTTTATTTTGATGGGGATGAAAGGGATAGGGACGAGGATGGGGGACAAAGCCTGTTAATGATGACATGGGTATGTAATCTCACATAGAGGTTATTCAGTTCAAAAGAGGAGGGGGGAAGCGGTGGAATAGGATCACTGAGGGAGGACTGTATTTGTAAACAGATCAGAGAGTGGGACTGCTCCTCCCTGACGTCACACCTCGTGGTTAAGTCTCTTTGTTCTCCGTTCGGTGATTTGTGAAGCAAAGAAAGTTCATGTGCCGCCTTTTTTAAGAGGGACAAATGTCAAGGGAAATCACTTCATCCATGAGCTCTCACTCCTGAGTGAAGATGTGCAGGGAAAGAAATGTAGATGAGTCCGTTATCTCATGAAGTAATATTTGAGAGTAGTGGAATGATTGATTCAAGGTGATGGATTAATGGATTAATAAAGAGCAGTAATTCATGCATTATAAATTAGAAATGGATCAATAATTCAGGTCAGGCTGATTTTATTTTGATCCTTAACAAGAGCTGATGACATTTTTCAGTATAGAATAACCAGAACATTTAGTTAAACTATTAGAAGGCAACATTCATGCCCTATGGATTCCTACCCCACTTTATATTGATCCTAAATATCAGCAAAGTGTGTTAGAGATCTAAGAAATATTATGATTGTCTTTTTTTTTTTTTTTAAACTATAACCGCCAGTGTGAATGCATGAAGTGCGCTGCAATTAATACCAAGAATTATTGCATTAATTACAAAAACTGACTCAATCATATACCTGATTGTTCTCTTTTTGGTACACTCTGATACTGCAGCGTTTCCCTGCAGCCACAGTGATGCAAAATAGGTTCTCTTTAATGTTTTATTTTTCATCTTACTTTAAAAAACTCACAGACAACTCAGTAGACAGGTCAAATCATCTTCATCTTTTTTCATCAAACTTTTTTTTTTACTGTTCTATCATTTTCCTGTTTAATCATAAGCCTCATAATCAGTTATTCTTAGTTTGAGATGATACAAAAAACAAAATTATACAAAGAATCTGTTTTAAATGCTAATAGTTTATTTTCAAATGTGACAAAAAAGGAGATTAATCACGATTAACTGCAGAAGTTCTAAAAATTAAATTGTTTTACAGCCTATTGAAATAGATATGATGATAAGGAATAGAGCACATGGAACATATGCATAATTAAAGGGCTATCAAAAGATTACATTTTTAATCCCTATTAACCTTAGAATTTCTGTAGTTGATTGTGAATAATTGCATCCCTATTATCACATTTTAAAATTCCACTATCTTACAATCAAAACTGTTTTTGTGTCATTTGGATTTTTCTACTGGCTAAAACTAAGGGTAATTGGCCTGTTTGGATACAGACCTGCTTATATAGGTAGATCAAAGATTTAAACATGAACTTAACCATGGGAAAAGGTACTTATTATGGATTTTAAGGAAATAAGTGAACAGTAAAAAGGTAAATGTTTCACAACACAAGGTTCAGATGACTTCTGTCTTGTCCACTTAGTTTTTTTTAGAGTTAAATGAGACAGTAATGGGTAGTGGTGGACTTTTTACTTCACTGTGACTGCAGGGAGAGCCTGATGTGGCTCAACCAAAGTTTGCTGAAAGAGACAAAGCCTGTGATAAAAAGGACATTTGTGCACTAATTGTGGCCCTTGATTAATCACAGTTAACTCCACTGATCTTGACAGCCCTAATGATAAACTAAACATATACATGGCTGATTGGTTTATGCTACAATTTTTTCCCTCAAATGATTTATGCTATAAAATGTCTGTTCAACTGCCCTGCAGTATTTATGAAACTTTTTTTTTAATATCCGAAAGTCTGCATCTAAAGTTTCACATCAGGCACAGAAAAGCAGCAAAGAATGATGGATGCAAAACTGAAAATGGCCTTAGTATTTGTCATTTTAACCAGGAAAATAAGGGATAATTTAACATCATAATAGTTTGTATTGATCATTTAATAATGAGCTCTTTCCACTCTCTTACAATGTGTTTCGTATTAAGACCTTGGTGACATGTTAGACAAGAAGATATTTTTTTTAACTGATTGTTTTGTGTAGTAACCCAGAGGATAAAATGTGGTAGAAGCCCTGCTGTTAAAGACCCTCCCTCACACATATGCACAGTCCCCCTCGGGGTTGCGCACTGGCCATGTAAATTTAATAACATGGCCCAGAGCTGTCTGGGACACCTGGGGTTATCGCATTAGGCCGACAGCCTGGAGAGGCGCTCACGGCGCCCTTAAACTAAAGGCCAGTGTCCTCCCCACCCTTCTGCCCCACCCTTATCTGTTGTCTCTGGCAACAGGGGCTCACTTCGGTGTAAGCCCTCAGTGAAAGAAGTGGCCCAGTCAAAGGGTGGAGATCTTCTGTGGATAAATCTCATTAGGCTGGAATGCCCGTCTCTTCACAGCCCTCTGAAGGTCACCTCATTGCTGAAGAGGTTAGAGGAAGTGGAAGGATTCCTCCACGTCTAATTAAGAACTTAAAGGGGGTTTGGTGTTTATGTGGGCTGATTGGACACTTCTACTCAGATTGATCGTTTTTTTTCTTTTGTTGTTGTAGGTGCACCTGCGCCTCATCCTGGTCAGTGGAAAAACGCAAGACTTCACTTTCTCTCCGAATGATTCGGCCACAGACATCGCCAAACATGTGTTTGAGAACTGGCCAGCAGGTAAGACCATCAGCTGAAAGTGGTTTTACTTGTTTTTTTTTATACTTTGTAAATAGTCTGTCTGATTGAATCAACTTCTAACTGACACATTTGCTGAAGTTTCAAGATTTATTTCATGAAAACGATGAAAGCATTACATTTAATAGTGGTAAAATTCACCTAAGCATTTGCCTTTCAATTATGACCTTCAGCTATATCGTTGTTATCTAAAGTTTAAATACACTGTTTATGTCAGAAGACTATAAATGGCCACACTGTAATGTTACCATTACCATAAATTGAAATGAAAAGTATTGTGCACAACAATGATGGCATGCGATGACCAAGCCACTGTAATGGTCTATTCTATCCTAAATCTGCATGTAGAGAGGAAGTCTATCTGTTTTTGTTTTACTGTGAAAATGTAAACTACTTTTACTGCACCTCTACTAATAGAGTTTTAATGTTCAGCAAAGTGAGCATGCTCTGTAAGCTTTCAGTTAGGCTTACAGTTATACTATTGACTGTTTAATTTTACTTGTTATATACTTTAGTAGGGAAATGGTTTACTCAACTTTCAAGAAATGTAAAATTTTGTTTTGGATTGAAAGAAGTTGCGTACATGAATGGACGATGTTCTTTAAATTTGAAACGTTAAAAGTATATTTGTTGTTCTCCATTTGAATATCGTACAAAAAAAAAGACTGTTGGCTCCTTTAATGTGATGAGAGTTGAAACATAAGTCGGTGTTGCCCTTATAAATGTCATTTGGGTGTGGTCTGTGAAAGTTATATTCACGTTCCTCTGCTTTGTTACAGGATGGGAGGAGGAGAGAGTGAGCAGTCCCAGCATACTGCGCCTCATCTTCCAGGGACGCTTTCTTCATGGCAATGTTACCCTGGGAGGTAAGATTATCTCTCAAGGACAAAATCACCAAAAAAACTCAGCCGATGCCACCATTAATGTTTGTTATTGAAGACACTGGGGTAGGGCGACAGTATTGTAGTTGTGTAGAGTTGAAAATGTAGTGATACAAAAAGAGACAACGCCCCTGAAAAAATCAAAGTTCTTACCCATAACTTAAGAGAGAAGCTCTACAGCTGTGATTGCCTTTCTGCTTTCTCTTTAAATAGTCATCACGCATAAACGTCTGGCACTTTCTACACAGTTTCAGAACATTTAGGTCCTGACATTTTCATATTTTAGGGTCGGGTAAATGTGCTTGGTATCCCGGCAGAAGGGTGCCAAAAGTGGGATGGTACAGATCGATTATTTTGGTACCTTTACAAATTTTTAACAGGCCTGATATTTTCAGGAACTGCCTCTCACACACCAGAAAGTTATCCACACTGCTTAAAATACTCTGTTTGCAGTGAAGGGTGGGGACTGACTGTTTTGTAGTTATTATTAGTGTAAGATGAATAAGCACATTACTAAAGTACAAAAGCATAAGTTGAAAAGAATACTCTGGAAACTGACAGGAGCTGTAAAGAGTTAAAAGTCATTGTCTGTCAACTCGCTCAAGATGAATCTCCTCTAATTATAACCTGCTGGATTCCCACATCAGCTGACTGTGACATCACAAGGATATGTTAATACTGTGAGCTACTACCTGGTGGTCTGGTTTGGCTCAGTAAACCCTGATCTTGCTTGCATTTACTTAGTCAGTATCCATCCAGCCTTGGTTGTGGTGAAGGGAATTTGGGCTCTTTTTCGCGATTGGGATCATTTGGCTCTGCCTAAGCCAGGCATACACTCTGGGATTTCTAGCTGACTCTATGACAATCATAATGTCAGACCCGACTGTATGTCTGAATTTGCATGATTTATATGCTCGCATTGTACAGTCTGAGATAGTGCATGACCTGAGTCCTCACACCGAATAAGTGAGGATGGGACAGACTGGAGTTCAAATGATCAGCCCCATTAATTTCCTTGTATAAACCTACAGAGACGCCAGCCAGATGCAGCGCTGCACATCTCTGCCGCTGAGTAGCAGCTCTGTGTTAGAGCACAGAAGACATTTAGTGCCATTCTCCATCTCAAAGTGGGAGGGTGAGTGGGAGGCCTTGGCTGCTGGTGAAATACCACTGCTTTTATCGTTTTTTTCACTTACCAGGTGAGGCAAGGAGGCAAGGCCTTTGTGGGCTCTAGAAATAAACTTCTGGCCCTGCAGTGGCTGGTTTGGGAGGTCATGTGTTGTTGTTTGACACGACACATGGCGCAGGTGTGTTTTGGTCTGAATAGAGGGAGGTTAAAGTCTCTCTCATACAAACACAACTAGCATCTGAATAACAACAAATATTCCATATCAGCTGGAAATCTCCATGTAGGTCTATTTTCTTGTATTCATTCTGTTTACATGGTGATTTAAGATGCTGCCTGACAATATACAAAGAGAAAAAGGCCCCAAAGTTAAGGATTCTGCTTGTGGTTCTGCTCTCACTGTTTGAGTGTGCACAGTTGCATGACTAAAATATCCAACAGTCCAAAAAATTCCATCTGACCCGTCAGGAGCACAGTCAGGCTGAAAATTGGCCCAACTTCCCTCAGATGTGTCTGAATTGGCTGAAAACTGCACAGTGTAGGTCTTAATTATAAACAAAATGGCTCTTCGGTTGTACTTTTTTGGTGTTTTTTTTTTTTTTTTTTTTTAATTTCTATAAAATACCAAAAGTGGAGAAAAGAAGGTGGCTCTCAAATTAGAACTGGCTCTTCTTGTTCACATGTGAGAACTGGCTTGTTCATAAACGGCACATCACTTCGGTTCTTATTTGTCCTCTTGAATTGAGTTGTCATAACCAGTTCCTCTCAAGGTTTATTTGCTAAACAGTACATAACACATTTTTTTTCATAGAATGTTTATGACAAAAATTATGGAGAAAAGCTGTTACGCCCAGTATAAAATGAGATATGTTTTGTGTTTGTCCATTATTACCACTGTCGCACAGGAAGGGAGGGCTCTTCAAATAATTAGCGGGCTGTTGTACATTAAGTTAAGATAGATAAACCTTTACTGATCCCCAACTCACAGTTGAGGGCAAAACATCAGCAATGCATATCAAAAAGAAAGAAAATGTGCCCACAATACTTTAATTCAAGATAACTAAAAATAGCAAAAATAATGATAATAGTATTTATAATACAATAGAAGTATAATACAAGTGTTCGTTTACAAAGTTGTACATATACAGATATCAGCATATACACATACATATGTCAGTGTACCCTCATGGATATAAGGTCTAGTGAAATTTCCCCTGGTGATGTTAAAACTCTGTGGGAATGATCTGCGGTAGCACTCCTTCTCTCTGCGTGGGTGTAACAGTGTGCTGCTGAAGGAGCTGCTCGCGGCCCCACAGTGTCATGTCAGTGTCGGATACATGAGCTTGGTACCTCAACAGAAGGGTGCCAAAAAATTGGGACAGCACAGATGACTAATTTTGGTACATTTCCCAACTTCTGACAGTGGAAATGCAAGTAACTGGGTACTGTACTGGACTGAATGAAACCAGACTGTTTGGTGGAAATGCAGCAAATAAAAGATGCAGGAAAAAAAGTCTGGATAAAGTCTAAGTAAAAAGATTCTTCTGTATTCACACATGCACACCACCCGTACAGTGTCCATCAACATTAGAGCCCAGTTCAAACCAGAGATTCGTGACACGACAAGACCGTTTTAGAACATTGCCGGTGACGGTTGCAGCTGTCCGATCCAGGCTGTCACAGCTCGAATGAAACTGTCTGACGAGGCTGCCTGCAATTCAGCTTGTCAAGTCAAAGACAGCTGGTTGTAGGACATTGCAAGCAGATACATGTGAAACAGGAAATGGAATCTCCTGAATCTACTAACCCTAATATCCAGCATATTATAGGAAAGAGATGGTCAGAAGAAAAATGGGACTGGTTTTTAAGACAGGTGATACAAGCTGGGTAAGCTCATCTACACGCCGGTCAGCTGGGCCTCAGGCCTCGTTTGCGCTAGAACATGCTGCAGTGATCAGCCAGCCCAAGCTTCCTTTAGGTTAAGTTTTTGTTTGCTTGGGTTGTAACACAAAAATGAGTAGTTTAATTCAATCTGTGGGTGTGGGTTGGCTGTAGGTCAGGTTGGTGTCTTCTCATCCTCAGCAGCAGCAGCCATCTACCTGAGTCTTGTGATGTCATTTAAAGGTGACACAGCAGCAGTTTCGCATGCACTGGTACCATAGTGCATTTAAGACTACTGGGCAATCGAGCGATGTTTCAACACGACTAACCCATTGTTTATTTCCCACATGAAAACAGTCAGAAACAATTTACACAACAGAAAAGAAAAAGACCTCTGTGTTGCTCATCGTTCCTAACACTACTCCCTCCTCTATTAGCTGCACACGTAAGCAGGGTGTGCAGCACTATGAGCTAATACATGAGCGATTCCAGGCTTTAGGAGCTAAATTTGTCTGTGGAAATGTAATTATTCTCCACGGACATCCTTTTATCACAAGGCTGAGCTACCAAAGCATTTCTTGTGTTTCTGTGTGCTGTGAATTGCACTGCCACACTACAGTGGTGAAAAAAAGGAGAATGTAGAGATGAAACACTCTTGTACATCCATGTAGTGTGATATAAAAGTAACACATCATCATGACAAATATCTGGAAACAGTTTTATTATGCAGTAACTTAGTAACAGAAATAGATCACTTCAAACTAGGGATGCACAATATCGGTCTGGTATCGGTATGTTTCAATATTTCTGCTGATACTTACATCCGATATTTTGCCTGCGTTTTTCAGCATATCGACTGTAAATTTTGTCCGTATATACTAATAAATCAGTGAGTTTTAGGCTGAACTGACAGACCCATGTCAGTTGAGGTCTTTTTCTTTATCCATCCTCGTTCTTAAACTTTAAAGCGTTTTAAGGACTAAAGTTTGTTTCCTTAGTTATCTTCCAACCTTAAAGTGTGTCCAAAAAGACTGAAATTTCTTGTCCGAAAAGCATATTTAAAGGGGACATCATTTACCCTTTAAAGACAAGTTTATATTAGTTTCAGAGGTCCCCAAAACATGCCTGTGAAGTCTGTTACTGAAAAAACACTCCAGTATGGGATTTTTGTATGTCTAAAACCCCTCTGTTTCAGCCCCTCTCAGAATGAGCTGTTTCTGTGGCTTTACATTTTACTGAGCTGTCTGACTCAGCTTAATGGATGTGGCTCTCCCGAGAGGAGGGCAGAACTTTCTTCCAAGCAGGGAGGGCCAACTGAACCTGGGGGTGGGGCGAACTCCCCACATGACATCATGAGGGGAAAATCTGAGAACAGCTTGTTCAGTGCACATTTTCTGAAAGGTGGGGGGGTCTGGTACTTGAGGGGATTGTGGACTGGCCAGGGGCACATATTTTTGTTAGAAAAGCCTGAAAAAGTGATTTTTGCATAATATGTCCCCTTTAAATATCAGTATTGATATCAGTATCGGCTAAAATGAATCTGTGAATATCAGCAAAAATCCATTATCATAGTAGTAACTACTAAAACAATGCATTGTCTCCATACAGATGTGAACACGTCAGCTTTCAGAACATTTAGAACATCATCACAAGCAGTTGTGAGTTTCGACTCGTCTCATCGTTAATCTTTGGACTGAACCGGACGCTCATTAATCACAGCTCTTAGACCTTTTTGCTCTTTGGCTACCTTACACATTATTACAGTCTCGTTCTTGTGCAGGGTTCCCGTGCAGTATTAAAAAGTCTTGAATTTACAAATCTGCATTTAATACCTTAAAGAAAAGTCTTACATTTGAAATAAAGTCTTAAAAGGTATTGAATTTCATATGGTAGGTCTTAAGTTATGCAGCAGTGCTGAGAGTGAAGTAGGAACCTTATCACTAACTTTGCACCCCCCGGCAAGAAATGATCGGCGAACGTTCTGGCGCTGATTCAATATTCAATTTCTGCTGATGTAAATAAATATTTTTCCTGAATTCTAGGGGTCAGTAATTTTGCCAATATGGCCGTTAAATAGGCGGTGAAACGGGCATTAAATTCTGTTCTAAGTAGTCTTAAAAATGTCTTAAAAGGTCTTAAATTTAACTTGTAGAAACCTGTAGGAACCCGGTTGTGGTTCCTGAGCTGTACAGATCTGTGGTTTGTGATTGGAAACTAAATGATGAGACATGTATTTCAAAGTCTGGTTAATTTCTTTGTTTATAGCTCTAAAGCTGCCAGCAGGCCGGACCACTGTTATGCACCTGGTTGCCAGAGAGACTCTTCCAGAGCCGAACTCTCATGGTGAGCAACTTGTCTTTGCCCCTTTTTGGTAGAACTACAGGTCAAATATAGTCTGCTTAATTACGGTTTGATTTAACTTTGACTATGATTCAGCTCTGCTTCTTCAAAGTGCATTTCATTACAGATTTCCTCTAGTATCTTTATGAATCTTGTTGCTAACCTGCGACTAGACCAACCCTGAAACTCTGCAGTGACTTTCTAGTTTTTTATCTCACCTTGAGTTTCTGCTGTCTTGTCTTTTTAGGTCAAAGGAACAGAGAAAAAACCACAGAGAGCAACTGCTGTCTCCTCTTGTAAAGCAAAATAAATGAACCCCCTTTAACCCTTTCCCTAACTTCACATATACACACACACACTTATAACAAACACATTTAAACATGCATACACATTGTTCTCTCCTGCCCATCATCCTGTCAGAGCTGGATTTATATCGAATCACAGGAAGTTCAGATTGGGCCTTCATCCGCTTTGGTTGAGCACCGATCCGAGGCTTTATTTTGTGCCAATGTGTTGACTTTTTGTCCTCAAACTTTGTTATTCCTTTTTATTTTGAATATGAAGATCATGGACATTTTCGCTCCTGTTTTAAAGAACTGTCAGGAACTTGTCACTCTTCATGGACAAAGACTTGTTATAAAGGATTTAAGGATTTGTGGGCTATTGCGCTTCCCTTAAATTCCCATGGATGTCTCCCCAGGTCTTACTGAATGATGTTAACCCTCTCATTGCACTTAACCAGTTTAATTCAAAAGTGTTTACTGTGTTTCATTGCATCTTTTTCCCCCTTTTTCCTTTTTTTGGGGTCAAAATACAGACCTTTATTTTCCTTATGTGGTTGAAAATGTGCCATCCTCCTCATGAGACTGTTTCTGCCTCACTGACTGAACCGGTCAGTTTGTATCAGCACAGGTGGCGTTCGTGCCATGACCTTTACGCCTGTTTGTTCCTTGAAACTGGACCAATGAAGAAAGGACTTTTATTTTGGTGGAGCTGTGTAAACACTTCAGGGGATGTACAGGGTCCTTGAAAACAGGAGCAGAGCCTTAGCGAGGATTGCAAAGATGGGGGCGGAGGATTCGTTGCATCCCTCGTGTCTCTGCTTTGACTGTAAAGGACTGGACTATCAGAGGTCGAATACGGCGGGCCAGTTGAACGCAGACAGGAGAAGCGGTTGAAGATGAGAGAGGGGAGCATCGCTGTAAGACCCCCCTCTAAAGGACACTGACAACGAGGAAGAGGGAGAGTTTCTCCATCCTGGATGAAGAATTAAAAGGAAAATTTGGGGCGATGTTTCACCTCCTTTTTCATTTGGATGCTGTCTTTACTTCTCGTTTGCCTTTTATCGTGGAATTCAGTAATATCATTAATAATGAAATTTAAATATATCAATTTTTATCTTGTGTATAGGTATTTGTTGAACTTTAGTGTGGGTGAGTTTGTGTGTGAGTGTGTGTGAGTGTGTGTGAGTGTGTGTGATGCATGTGGCATACTGTGCGAGGATTCGTGAGGGCATGTGGTCTTAAAAAAGATGGTGCACTGGGAGTGTTGATGGGCTGCGGTTTCTTCAGAAACAGTCGGAAACCTTTTGATTCCTTCCATTGAGTGTCTTTTGGTTTGTGTTTATGTCAATCAGTGTCACTGCTATGAAGTTTAGCTCAGTATGAATAAATGTAAAAAAAAAAAGAAACTAAAATACAATGTGGTCTACATAAAAGCTTGTATTATAAATTAATAAATCTTTGAATAAGGCAAATTATCTTGACTCATTTCTACTAGGGATGCTCTAGTCAGCCTTGCAGCAGATACCAATCAGCAATTTTGTGTTAGCTAACTATTCCAACAAAGTTGGGGCGCTGTGAAAAACCATTTTAAAGGCATTTTACCATGTCAGAGTTATAAAAAAAGGCAATTCAGCTACAAGAATGAGATTTTCATGTGACCAGCAAGGTTCATTTGTTTATCCTCTATTTCTCTTTGCAATGTTCCCTAATAACACTTTGGAGAAAATGACTTTTTTACCAACTTAAAAGATTCTGGTCTGCTCAGAAAACATCCAGGACTAAAGCCCTGTAAGCAAATCCCTTGCTCCACCTATGGTTGCAGAAAACATGTAGAACATATCCACCCTGTACTCTAAATTCTACACTTTAGACCTGCCATCAATAGCCTAAATATACTGTATATTGTACAAGAGAGCCTAAAGCAGTGTTTATCATCCCTGCTCAACCAAAGAGCCAAATTGTTAAAAAATACCTTTCCAAGAGCCACAATCTAAGTGGTGAAAAATGGTTTAAAGTGGCAATAAAGATAAGTCAAAGGAGGCAAAAATGGGGAGAAAACATGAAAAATGGTTGAGAAGTGACAGAAAAAAAAGTTGTAGCAGACAAAAATGGTTAAATTAAGACATACAAGAGCCACAAATCATCACAAAAGAGCCACGTGCTGAATATTGCTGGCCTGAAGTAAATTCACCAATGGAAATGGCAATGGCAAGGATGTCGCCGTGAGACCAAAATGTTAAACTTTGATATGATGCTGAAAAGCAGAGGTGGAAAAAGTACCAGACTATTGTACTCAAGTAAAAATACAGTTACTCTGGTTAAAATTTACTTGAGTAGAAGTAAAAGTACTGATCTATAAATCTACTCATGTAAAAGTAAAACGTCAGTAATTTAAAATGTACTCAAAGTACTGAATAGCTACTTTTGATACCTAAGAGACTTTCGCTGTGAAATACGGCCTGTCTTTAATGTGCAACAACAAGAAACTAGGGCTGCAAGCAGCACTGATGAGCCCTCGCACCCCAGCACATTTTTACAAGGTTTTTCTGTAGATCTGGTGATGATCCACATGCAGATCAAAAATCATAAGCCTAGGTTGAAGGTGTGCGAGGGCAGTATGTTTACACGTTTTTAGAGGACAAAGTCGAAATTCAGAGGAAGGGATGATCCATTAGCAGAGAGGGGTGCTGTGACACAGTGATGAAATTGATGCATATATGTATTTAGAGTCAAAGTGCGATCATCCTTTTTAAGTCTGGCGATGATTGATGTAAGCACTGTAGAATACAGAATCAAAATAGTTGGCACACCTAAAAAAATATGGAAAAAAACGCACAACTTTAGATCTCCATCGTGTCTAGAATAAGCACAAGAAATTTGGAGACAGTCTGATGAGATCTATAGGTGGAGATCCTTCAGATGTGACGACAGTGACGCAGCTCAAACCAGCTAAAACAGCCCAAATATGGCCTTTAACTGTCTGTAGAGCATTTCCTGTACATATTAGAGAATGGTCCCAGGTGACGTTTTATTTTGTCTAGGTCTGATACATGTGTACCGATTTTCATACATGTTGCTCTTACGCAGTCCCCTATGCCACACTTGGGGCCCCATTGAGGCGCATGTGCAATGGACTTGCACAATGCCACCAAAACACAAACATTTCCCCTTGGAAACAATTTTCTGGAAGGTTTTTGGGACTTTTAAGGCACATCAAGACCCCCAAACAAGCCACTAAGTGTCGGAAAAATAATATCTAAGAACGGCCACAGATATAAAAGGTCCTGGTTCTGAGGTCGGTGCTGGAGCCCTAAATATGGACTTACACCTGGGTTGTTTATTATACGGTGTGACCTAACCTAAAGTTCAATGCAACAGCTGTTCTGGGGAAAAATATAGAATCATTCTCTTGCTACTTGCATATACTGATGTGTTGTGAAAGTCAAAGCTTGGACCTCTTTGTTGTGGATCTTTGTGTTTATTTTTTTTACTCAGTACTCAATGCTTTTTAAAATGTAATTAAGTACAATACTTCACCCAAAATATATTTAAGGAAAAGTAGTGATTTATAAAAACTTCTCAAAAAGTACAAGTACACAAAAACTTCTCTATTACAGTAATATGATTAAATGTAATTAGTTCCTTTCCACCACTGCTGAAACATCAACTTTCATACCCATCCTGATACCACAGACATGCAGAAGTCCTAGGCCCCTCATGATGGTTCTATTCTTCTTTTCAGTGATCGACCATGCATACTGCTGCACTCTGACTGCAGCACACATTAACATGAATAAAGTCATTTCCTTCTTTAAATTTTCATTTGAAACTTTTTACGGACTCTTCCTTCTACTAAGCCCCAGTGTTTGGGAGCAGGCGTAGTCTTTTAAAAAGCCCTGTCCCTTTGCTTCATCAGAATAACTATCATCAGAGCAGCAGCAGACTATCAAAGCAGCAGAATGCTCTGAGATTCAAAGGCTGTGATGCCTGTTTTAGTCTAAATAAACCACGTGTCTTAATAGGCAGAGTTCTGTTGAAAAACCTGTTAAAGTTTATAAGCAAAGCTTTGAAATTTGGACAAAATAACAAAAAAAGACCTGCATTATAAACCTACCTGTCTCCTTTTCAGCTCAGTATCATCATGAATTCTGCAAGAACAAACCGACCACGCCCTCCTCTGTCTTCCTGTCGAGCCGGCCTGTTATGTCAGATTCTCTCTCAAGAAAACAAAAAAATCCCTTGGAGGTACACATCACTGAGTGGACAGTTTGTCCAAAGCAGCTGTAAACAACAAATTAAGTGGATTGGAGATGCTTCTCTAGTGAACAAACTAAAAACCTCTCAGAACTGCAAACTGGAAATCAGCAACAGCTACAAACATGAAGCGGCAAATCAGCTTCATGCTCTTCTGAAACTATGTGCTATTGGTGGATAGACTATTGGTGTATTCATTGATTTAAAGGAAGCTTTTGATACTGTTGATCATGATATTTAATCTCAAAATTACACATATGGTTGAGGGGTTGAGTTCTGGACTGGTTGAGTCGTTTTTTAGATAAGACAACAATAGGCAGTTTTCTGGTCATAATTCTGGCTCTATGAACATTCAATGTGTAGTCCTGCATGGCTCAGTACTGGGACCTTTTTAATTTGTAGATTAATGCTATATGGTGCATTAAGAAAGTATTTAGACCCCCTTCACTTTTTCAATTTTGTTATTTTGCCGCTGAAAAAAATATTTTTATTGCCGTTATTCTACAATCAGTATCCAATAATGCCAGAGTAAAACCGAATTTTAGAATTTTTGCAAAGTATTCAGACCCTTTGCAAAAACACCTGAAATTTAACTCAGGCGCCTCTCATTTCTCTTGATCTTTGCTGAGATGCTACTATACCATGATTGGAGTCTACTGATCTTGGCGTGTGACTGGACGTGTGTGCACAACACCTGAAAGCTTGCTTGGATTTCACATGGAGTATTTTGCTACCTCAAAGTAGACTTTCATGTGTTTTGCACTGAGGAGAGGCTTCCGTCTGCAGTGTTGTTGGTCCTTCTGAAACTTTTGCCCATCTCCAGACAGGATCTCTGGAGCTCAGTCAGAGTGACAAGCAGGGTCTTGGTCACCTCTCTTACTACAGCTCTACTCTCCCGATCCCTCAGGTTGGCTGGGTGACCAGCTCTTGGAAGAGTCCTGGATGTGCCAGACTTCTTCCATTTGAAAATTAAGTGCTCTTGGGAGTCAATGCAGCAGACATTTTTTTTTGTACCCTTCTCCAGATCTGCAACAATCCTGTCTTTGAGGAGTCTAATGCTAAGGCCCTGATTGCTCAGTTTTGTCGGACGACCAGCTCGAGGTCGTCTATAGAGAGATGTGTGCCTTTCTAAATCATGTCCAATCAGTTTATTTGACCACAGGTGGACTCCAGTCAAGGTATAGAAACATCTCAGCAAAGATCCAGAGAAATGGGAGGGACCTGAGCTACATTTAACATGTTTTTGAAAAGGATCTGAATACTTATGTCAGTGTGATATATCAGTTTTTATTTTACATTAGTTTATACAAAAAAATCTGGTTTCACTTGTCATGATGGGCTCTAATGAGAGTATTTTTTCATGCAACATAAAAACAAATATAAAATATGAAGGAGGGCTGAATTTCTCAGAGCTTGCAGCCACATCTCGTGTCATGTTTTTATTAATAAAGCTTGGAAGTTGCTCAGTTGTCATGGAGATGATTAATTTGTTATTGCATGATCTAAATGTTGAATTTCTGTTCCCTAAGAGCAGATTGTTTTATATGAGATGGATCAGTGACAAATCATTAGCCAGTTTACACATCTGCTAAGGATTTAATTTGTATTTTTTGGATTTCCTAGCTCCTTAATGGTAGAAGTACATGTAGTTCTATTTAGTCACCTCTGGGTGGCAGTGTTCCTTGACTAAATATTTAGATATTGAGAGCATGGAGGTATTTTTTTTCTTTACTGGTTGCACATCATACAGTGAGGGAAGTATAAGAAGCATAATCCATGTAAAAATATGAATTGCTTATTTTTATATTGGATAAATGTCACACACAGACTCTTTATACGCTTCTGATGGGTAAAACTTTAAAACCAGCACACATTAAAGAATTACATTAAATAATGAAAAATATCTGTGCTCAACATGAAGTCCTCTGAAAGTCTGTTGTTCTAATTAGGTCACAGCTTCTGTGCTGAGCTGATTTTTTCGCAGCTTTCCTCCTGTCGGCCTCAGGAATCTGCTCCTGACGTGTAGCTGCAAGAAGTCCAGGTTTCCAGTTGACACTGGCAGTGTGAGTTAGGAAAAGAGCAGTCAACCCACATCTTTCTCAGCATTCTCCGCTTCAAAACCTGCCATTGTGTTGAAACCGCTTGTCATGCAACATCTCTTAACAGTTTCCACTTGCTCTTATCTGAACTAACAGAGGTCACTGGAAGCCGTGGTGTGATAACAGCACAGAGGTGATCAGGGGTGTGAATGAGGAGGAAGCCTGCTGAAATCTCTGCTACCTAAATCTGCTGCAGGATGGATTACTCTCTGTGGTCAACATGACTCAAAGCAGGCGTGAAGCCAGTCTGCCGGCTGATGTGTGGTTAAAGCAGAGTCCCAGGAGGGCAGAGTTCACTCTCGGTTGCAGATCCTCAGTAGTCCTGATGTAGAGGCCTGAACTCCCACTGTGGCAGCAGAGCGTCCCACAGATTAAAGAAAGTATCCGCTTCAAGAACAAGAACGGCTGCATGAGTTCAGTAGTGCTTAGGTAGGATTATTTATGCCAGAGTATTTAACTAAAGTGGCTCTTAAGAAGACTCGTGACTGTTTCACAAAAAGCTGTGAGACTGGATTTGAAGTAGCTCTGAATGTAAGAAAACATCACAAATAAAATCTTTACATGAAGGGCTTCACTTGCAAAACTAAACAATGATTGGTCATAATATCTCCTTTAAAAGTTGTTGAAACAGACTTCTATACTGCTGCAACTTTCTATTCATGTAAAAGGGCTGTCAAACACTTCATTATATTAGTCTCAGAATTAATTGTAATTATTCTACCCATGCTGAAATCCCCTTATCATGCATTTTGAA
Organism: Cheilinus undulatus; assembly: GCF_018320785.1. NCBI lineage: Eukaryota > Metazoa > Chordata > Actinopteri > Labriformes > Labridae > Cheilinus > Cheilinus undulatus. The sequence continues at coordinate 9,622,434 of NC_054874.1, read as the reverse complement.
CTTTGTCAAATAAACAGCTTAATAGTTAATTATTCATTGTCTATTTTATTCTAGAGGTGTGTTAAGTATAATAACATGATAAAGACAAAATAATCTCTATCACCTATTCTAACAATTTCACTCTAAGTGTATAATTACTTCTTCAGAGCATTGGTGCTCCACAGCACAGCGGGTGCCCTTTCTACCATTTTTGCCTCAAACATCCTGAGCCCATCACTGCAGTCGAGCACGTACTTCATGTTCCAGTGCAGGCCATACTTAAGAATTTGCCTAGGTCAATTAAAGGTGTCCAAACCGGGGCGTAGATGGCCTGGTGGTTTGAAGCATGCCCCATGTATGCGGGCGGCTTGGGTTTGAATCTGGCCTGTGGCTCTTTCCTGCATGTCTCTCCCCCACTCTCTCATGTCCAAACCTAGCCCACATACTGGAGTTCAGCCACCCCTGGCTTAATAAACAGCACTGTGGAGAACTTTAAGGCATGTCTGAGCCAAAAATTGAGGGTGAAGTAAGGCGTAGATGTGGCAGGTAAGCCCACCTGAGGGCAGCGCCAGAGAGGAAGGAGGATTGATGCAACCCCGGTCCTGCTCTGGATGTCTTTGCATGTTACCAGGGACATGGGAAAGTAATCTGTTAGGAAAATAAAGTCCACACCTGTATGGCAAATTAAGGGGTGGATGCTGAGGGTATAAGCATGACCTAGGGCAGTGGCTCCCAACCTTTTTCCTAAGGGCCCCCCTGCAAGTATCTAAGAAAAGCTAAGCCCCCAGGTCCCACTTTGAAAAATAAACATCACTTTTAATCTTTTTTTTTTCTTTTTTAAACAAAATCCCAACATAATAGACCTACTTACACCTGTAATTACTTTTTCACATAGGGCCAGATGGGTTTGGATTTTGTTTTCCCCTTAATAAATATAATCATGATTTAAAAACGGCATTTTTTTAGTTAGTTGGGTTTTCATTGTGAGATGTAAAAATTGGTTTGATGATTCAAAACATTTAAGTGTGATAAATATGTAAAAAATCAGGAATCATAAAGGAGGCAAATACTTTTTCACGGCACTGTATGTAGAAACTATATATTATCACAATTACATACTAGGAAATAAAGAGGATCTGTTCATTTTAAGGAAAAATCTCAAAATTCTCAAATTTAAAAAAATCGTTGATTTATGAAAATAAAAAGATAATTTTTTTACTTTAACAGTCGTAAACTTAAATGAAGCAAAACTTTGAATTTTTGGGATTCTAAAGTGTATCATAAAGTTAATACGACTTTATAATCTCAAAAATGTACATATAATCTTTTCTTTTTTTGCTTAGAAATTAGAAGAATGTCTGGATTTGTTTTTAGCTTTTGGGGTGGCCCAATATGTCTTTGTACATGATGCTTCTACTCCTGATTTATCTTAATTAAAAACAAAAATTGTAGATCTAATTTTGACAAGGTGAGAGCAGACTGGGTCCCCTGAAATCTTTGGCGCCCCCTAGGGATGCCCAGACCCCAGGAAGGGAACCACTGGCCTAGGGCACCATCTGGGCAGGTAGTTGGGTTGCAATAAGGCCCTGGTCATGGTGTGGTCTCCACCAGTGGTCTCCAGGTGTATTACCAGGGTGAAAACATCCAGACAAAAGAGCTTGACCTTTGGCAGCGACTCATGTGTGTTGTCATGTGTCGACCTTGTCTCCAGCCCTGTTGTGACACTTCCATCCCTGTTATTTAACCAGAGGTGGAAGAAGTACAAGACTATCAAACTCAAGTAAACGTACTGACTAAGATCAGGATAACTGTTTCCTCTAGTTTCAGATTAAAGTTGCCAAGCCTGGAAGTTTGAGCCTATTTTGTTGAATGCAGGCATTCTATTCTTTGTTGATTTTATGACTCAGACGGGAGGTTTCATCCTGTACAAGAATGAATGAATACCAACAGACTGATGCAGCATTCATACAGGAACATTATGTTTTTAGTTCACAGAGCTAATCCTTTGTATCGTCTTTAAAAAGTCTGATATGGATAACTTCACAGCGTCCAAACATTGTGATGAATCAGCTTCAGGTGTTAAATAATAAAAGTAGAGTAAGGACCTGCCTGAATCAGCAGGAGGTCTTAGTATCTAAGTGTTATGTTCTTTTATGGCCTAAATCCTTTTCCCCTCCACTGCTCCTGGCCATTTTCTTATCTGCCAGCTCCTCCTTTATTAAAGCCAGCTGTGATCACACTCAGAGACACGCACATACACTAGAAGGAGGTCACACATAGGCCGACCACTCACTCTTGTCACATGATCATAACCCAAAAAAGTAAAGTTACCAGGAAGGAGCGTCTTCATGCAGTGTTTGTGAATGTGCAGTCATGATGTCTTATCATGTGTGCATTCCTCCGAGTCTATTCCTCCACAGCAGAGGTCCCGCCATGGCCTCAAATGAAAGAGTTCAGTAGGCCAGTGTGAAAATATACACACTCATGCAGGGGTTGAATTAACCCAGCAGGACGTTCACAAATGAGCAGCTTTCACGCTGACTCCAGAAGCTGCTGCTGTCTCTCTTCATCTCCAGACCTCCGCTCTCGTCTTAATTGGGGAAATGACACTGTTTTCTGCAGGGCTTTGTTTCCAGATGAGGGGATCATGAGTGGGAGGCAGAGGATGTGGACTTTTGACCAGGTGTGTTTGTTTGTAGAGGAGAAACAAGTGTTCAGTAGTATAACAGAATCATGCACTGCTGAGAGTGGATTCAGCTCACCTCTGTTTATGTCACAATTATTTTTTACAAGATGTGCCACTTTTACCACTTTTAAAGGCTGCAGTGTTGAATACAGTATGTGAATTCAGGCTTCTTTTAGTGATTTATTTCTTTTGGTTCAGAAACCAAAATAAACCGACATGCAATTTTAAAAAGGTCATTCAGTAATTCTGCAGTTATGGACCTTAGAGCTACAGTTTGCTGAATTTCTGCTTTGAAATGTGTTTATTATTTTTAAAAAATGACCAATCCTATAATATAAAGTACTGAGCAGAACTTTTAGGCATGTCCAGGCCAAAAATTGAGGTGGAATTACAGCAAGATATGGCGAGCAAGCCACCTGGAAAGGACAACTGACACAACCCAGGTTGTGTTCTGTATCTCCCTGCATAATACCAGGGGTATGGGAAAATAATATGTTGAAAAAATAGCAAAGTCCATACTTTTAAGGTGGAGTAAGGGGTGGATGTGGCAAGTAAGCACGACCTTGGGTACCGTCCAGGTGGGTAGTAGAGTTGCCACAAGCCCCTGGTTGTGCTGTGGATATCCCAAGGCCTGAAATCCACTGATAGAGTCTGAGGGGTATCGCCAGGGTTAAAAAGGCCTGGACAAAAGAGCTGCTGTTGAGCTTGACCTTAGCTACCAGTTGGCATGTGTCGAGCTTGACTCTGCCTACCCCATATATTTCCAACAGTTTTCAAAACCAGAGAAAATCTTAACTCTGGTAAATGTCACAGGAGGTGTCCTTTTATTGGGGCTCCTGTCGGTCCTGTGGGGCCAGATTCCATGTCCATTGTCAGGCAAATCCGTCTTGTAGAGGTCCAATCTGAAACATTTGCAATGGCTGCCACCGGTGTAGCGTTTACCCCAGTTATAGCTGCAGTATAGCAGCAAAGACAGAGCAAAGAACCACAGTTAAAGCTTTTCGTGGTAGATAACATCTTTCTGCTCCTCTCCCAGCCTCCATCGGCGTGAGTTTGAGACAGTTACAGAGGCAGTTTATTTGTACGGTAAGCCACTATAAACAGTGGCTGCTGGTGGAGCGATTAGCTTAGATGTAGCCACAGAGGCAGTGTTATCTGAACTGGGCCACATGTCTTTATAAAACAAGAGCAAAGAACAGCCCTGATCGCTTTTCTTGGCAGAGAAAGGTGTTTTTGTTTTTCCCCAGACCTGATTTTGTGATAGTAACAGGCGAGATTTAGTTGTGTTGCAAGCCAGTAGCAATGACTGCAGCTGGCGGAGCATTTAGCTTAGATGTAGCTTTAGCGACAAATCTGGACAGCATTTCTTTATTGAGGGAGGAACAAAGAACCAAACTGAAGTATTTCTTGGTGGAGAAAATATTTTCGAAGGATTGAATCCTAGTCTTGGTGTTGTTCCGTGCATGACCTAAAACCAAAACTTTTTATTGTTTAGCCAAACAAAACAAACTAATAAAAATTTTTGATTATGATTAATCTCAGAATTTTTGTAGTTAACCCTCTTAGTGGTCCACGATTAGGTGGTGTGATTTCATCATCAACTGTTTTTGAAAGTAAAATCATTTGAATTTGATATGAAAATTATTTTACACATAGGGGACACTGGGCCATCCTGTTCAGGACCAGCACTGGTATTTTTTTCATAATTTCAGCATTTTTAATTTAATTTTTAAAAATTACAATATATTTTTTTTAAATAGTAATTTTTAAAACCAATTTTTGAGGGGTTTGTGTTTTTTGGAGGTCCCATATCTAATACAATAGGTTAAACTTAAAAGAATATACTGCAGAAAAATCTCATCAAGCATAAGCATGGTAAATATTTTTCTAAGTGGTTTATATTGTGAAAAGAAAAGTATTAACAAAATGGCAAAACTGCCATGAACATCTAAGGGTTAATTACAATTAATCTCCCCTTCATCACATTTTTAAATGTCCACTATTTTGCATTAAAAACAGTTTTTGTTTTATTGTCCTGCTAACTTAAGGGCTATTGACCTTATATTTGGATACAGACCTGCTTTTATTTTGAAAGAACTTAGAGCAGAGGGAAGATACTGATATGAGCTTAACCACAGGAAAAGGGGCTAGTCTTAGGCTACTACTGTTATTATCATTAAGTTGTGATTATTAGCAGGCTTTGTTGTCCTTTTCAGCAAACTTTGGTTTAGCCACTGCAGCGTCTTCCTGCGGCCAGTCACGTAAAACAAGTCCACCACTGCTCCTTAAAGTCACAATTTATTTTGAAAAACTCAAAGACAGCTCAGTGGACAAGTCAAAGGTCATCTGTGCCTTGTGTTATCAAACATTTGTCTTTTTCCTGTTCTCTTATTTCATTTACAGTCTTTAACTGGCTCCTTAGCTTATTCTAAAGCTTGCACAATGAAAAATTGTAATTGTTTGACAGCTCTATTTTTTCAGTAAATAAAATTATAGATAACTATTGTATGTTTTATAGGTTAAAATGCAGGCTATATGATAATAACTACTTCACATTAAGGCAGGATGTGCGTGTTTGTCAGAGATAAACTATTTTATAATAATTAATAATTACACTTCACAGTGGAACCCTGTTGCCACAGCTAAACCACTTAAAGTTAATGTTGTACTCCCTCACTTCATAATAATTTCCATATAAATGAAACCACATCTATTACTGTGGTTATGACTGATTAAACAGCTGCTGTGTAATTAGAAAGTCTGAGTGGAGCTGGAGTCCCTCTTAGTAGTCAACCCTTCATTCCCTATTGTCATCTTCATCTCAGTTTAAGTGCCCCGTATTTCATGTGGCACCATGCATGTTTTATTAATGACTGTGGGATTAACATTCAAGTGTTTCAGAGAGTAATGATCATACTCCCAGTTTAACAGGAGCTCACAGGTTTAAGTAGTAATCTGGCTAGTGTTGCATATAATGTTACATAAACATTCATGTCTTTTATTCTCCACTAGTGTTTTTCTGGGATTTCTTGGCTCAGAGAACCGCGTGCTCTCACTGTTTCATCAGGACTATGGTCTCCTCAGGGTGCTGGCCTCTCAGACTTTCTTTCTCTAGTTTTAAAGAAAAGACTAAAATAATCTGTGGCAGAAACATACTGAAGTGATTACACTTTCAGGAATCGGAGCCAAACATAGTGAACGTAGTCCAGAAAAATCCATCATTACACAGAGACTCTGATTGTTTTGTTTGTTTACCTGCGGTGATGTAAGGACTTGGACCTGAAACCTGAACTGTGCTTGTTACATGTCCTTATATGTAGTTTAATCCAAGGCTGCACAGGACTGGAAAATGGTGACCTTTTGGTCTGCTTTCTTTCTGTGACACATACTGTGATATGAAAAGAAAATCAAACCAGATAAAAGCAGGATGGTTTTAATGCTCTGTTGAAGTCTGCATGCTGTTATGAAACTGTGCTGATATTTGCTGCTTTTTCGTATCTTTCATGGTGGTGGATCACTGATCAGGCATACCTGCGGTTGTCATGGTGATTCCAGACACTGTCTAACAGTTTACAAAGGAGAAAATACCCTGAATTTGGGAATCTGCTCATGGCTCTGCTCTCACTGTGCAAGTGTGTTCAGTCATACTACCAAAGCTCATGTTCAGTCGGCTTTAAATCACACAGAGTTCACCTGGCTTTAGAGGAGCCTCAGAACTCACACTCATCACAGACATGTCTCTAGTCCAGGTAACCCTACACGGCCAGATTGACTGTTATATCAACTGCATGGGATGTATTTTACATCCATCATAGCAGCAGTCTACATGGTGTTTCGGAAGGGCAGAACCCTTAAATAAAATCTCAGAGGATCACTGCTTTTGTCCGTCACATTCTTTAACGGCCAACCAGAGCAACTAATGTAGTAGGCATGCAAAGTCCTAGAGAATAAACTACACAATGTGGGTTCCACTGGCTCTACTGATCATTTTTCACTATTAGTGGAGTCAGTTGGTGAACAAACACCTGCTGAAGCCAGTCAGGACAAGAGCAAAAACATCATCTCCTCCAAGAAAAGCTTTCAGTGTGATTCTTTTCTCATCTTTTAATAAGGAAATGCCCAGTTTGGTTAAAACTGCCACTATAGCTGCAGCCATGCTAATCTCTTCATTGGCAGCCATTGTTTGGGAGGGGCAGACCTTTGACAAAAATCTCAGAAGGGGATTGGACTGTCTGTCTGTCACTTTCATTATGAGCCAATCAGAGCAACAAAACAGAATGAGGTAGACATGCACAGCTTTGGTGAGTAGCCTGAGCACTGCAGGCAGGCTACGTGAACAGTGGAGCGAGTTGGTGGATCAAACTCAAGCTGAGGCCGGTTGTGAGAGGTGCAAAAACATCTTTTCTGCCAAGAAGGAAATGTCCACATCTGATAAAAACTGCCACTGTAGTAAAGTGTGAGCTAATCACTCCACCAGCAGCCTTTGTATATAGCGGCTTCCAGTACAACTAAACCCTGAGTGTAACTACCGCAAACTCATGCCGGAGCAGGTCGGGAGAAAAGCTAAAACATCTTTTCTGCAATAAAAAGCTTTCAGTGTGAGTCTTCGCTCTTATTTAAATCAAGAAATTTGGTTCAGTTCTGAAAAACTGCCGCTCCATCTGAGCTAAATAGTACCAGCTTACAGCACTAATAAACCCTGCCATCAGTATCGCCTCGTTCTCAAATCACACTGATTGGATACCTCACATTCAATGCACACCTATTTTTTATACTTTTCATTTTTTCATTTTGAAAAGAAAATCAAAAATTAACATTTTATCATAAGGAAAAGTTTAAATACATTATATACAAAGAAAGGAAAGGGAAAGTGAAGAGAGGAAAAAAGAAGAAAAGGAAAATAAAAGGGAGAAAAAAACGTTCCTACTCCGACTGATTTACACATTAAGTCATATACATATGCATAGATATCAGCCCAAATTCATCCAGATGTAAAAAAGGAAAACAAAACACTTAGAAGTGTTCAGCAAATGTAAGAATATTAAGTTTAAATTCTTATCAAGTATTTTTGATGGCCTGGAGTGTAGTTTTTACAACCCTATTTGAATGTATCCTTGCTCACAAATATTCATACAAACATATACTTCTATATTCACATGCACATACCTACATAAACACCTGTTTATACATACTCATGGCATTTCTTAAGGCCCCTTGAAGCATGAGGCCCCAGGTAGCGTGCCCTTCTTTGCCTATTAGTAAAACACCCATATATGATTGTGATTAGAGTGTAATCCATGTTTTTCTCATTGTTTCGGCCCTCCTCTGTCAACTTCTTTCGTTTGTTGATCGTCAGTTGACTTGCCCACGTGATCTCTGCTTTTCTTTTCATCTTTGTTTCCCTCTCTGGATTGTTGCGATCGTCTTCAGGTGTCTCTGATTTCACTGGTTTCATGCTCCAACACCCTCTCTGATCGCTCTCCCAGACATCATTAGGTGAACAAATTTCCTGATCTCTACATCCAGTTGTGGAATTACTTCACATGTTCACATTGTGTGTGATTATTGCTCAGTGACACCAGATGCTGACCCAGTGTTATGCTCTCTTACTTTGGACTCTTTAAATCCATCACTTTCAACATGCTATACTTATTTTTCTCTTTTAAAACATATTTAGTGAATCAGGGCTGCTATTCCTGACATTTTAAAACATTATAGTAGAAAATGTTATTTTATGCTGTTTTTGAACTCTCCTCCACTCTGCACACTCTGAAATAGTTTCTGTGGTGTGTGTAAATACCGCTGGTGTTTTCAGATTTATAGGTAGCCTTTATTGGACATGTTGCTGGGTGTATGTTGTTCATTAAGAAATCAAAATGCTTTACAGTTCGTTGCTTTTTCACACTGCCTGCTGGAGCCGGAGCTGTAATTCCAGTTAGTGAGGGATCAGATGGAGGTCACCGCTAGTCTGTGGGGGTTTCAGCGCTCCACAAGTCCATCAAGCCTCTCCGGACTACATTACAGCTTTTATCCTCACTAATGGGATCTCTTGGTGGGGAATCCCAAGGGTGATGAGGATTAAGATACCTGGCCTGGCTCCCACGCGCCGTTTACCATGTGGGGTGCAGAAAGTATGTTGCACATGCTGAGGCGGCTGCAGGAGACCGTTGCATCTCTGGATACTCAAAGACACCACGGAGAGCAGTGTTTGTGAGGGTGATTTATCCGTGTTCACATGCAGATAGTCAGGGATCTGTCTCAGGTTCGCTCTCTCTGTGCAGCTTTTCGGCCTCTCCACGCCTTGAATCTGACACCGGCTGCAACCCAATGAGAGAGTATCAGATGATGGAGGACTGGGAGCCGCTCAGGTCCAGAGAGAAGACGCAGAATGTTAACTTTCTACCTCGTTTGACTTAGAAAGACATTGTTGGATGGGTTTTGGAGTTTCCCAGTGTTACAGCCAATAAAGAAGAAAGGGGATGGAGGGAGAAAAGCTGGACTTGAAGGATTATTAAAGAGAGGAGGGAGAAAAGGCTGTGAGCAAAGTTGGCAGAGATATTAAAGAGAAAGTAAAACGCCTTTTTTATCATAAAAGAGAGGAGTCTGAGTCTCTGTATCTTTAACCACCATCATGCTTGGTCACTGCAGTGCTTCAGCAAATGTCTGAGTGAGTCATGACTTAGCACTCCATCTGTCTGTCACATGGCGTCTGGGCGACTCTTTAAAAGAAACAACATGGCTCAGTAACCACACGACAACTCCACCACCTCTTCATCTGCTCTCACATGCCTTCGCTGTGTTGTCTTTGTTTATTTCTCTGTTCCTCATCCAGCTTTTTGTCGTCCTGTGGCAGGAAGGAGTGTTGCTCTGCATCCTCTCTGCAATTACGACAGCTCCAACAGCCACATGCGATAAATCTTGCCCTGACGTGCAGTTAATTCTGATTTCTGTTTGTTTTTCTCTTTAATCTTACAGCTGCTTTCTCTCTTCTCCCTGCAGCAGCAGTAGTAGCAGAAGTAGCTATGGTGATGAGAGCAGCAACATGGAAAGGTCAGGTGGAGTCCATTGTTATTGAGCTGTCAGGTCTGGGATTTACGGGCAGCAGTTTCACATTGTTTGTGGTGCCTTAACTCACTTACTGTTTCCATATTTTTGTTTTTACAGACAAGAAGACAGAGATATGATTTAGATGGGAATGAGCTCACTGTCAGTGTCCTGAACGGTCTGTACTACCTCTGCTGTGGTTCAACTTTTACCTCAGGACAGGCGTCTCAGGTCAACTTATATACAGTACCTATAGAAAGTATTTACCTCCTCAGATGTTTACCCTTTTAGTGATTTTAAAATTAATCAAGGTCAATGTAATTTTGCTTTTTGACCAACAAATTACAAAAAACCTCTTTAATGTCAAAGTGAAACAGATTTCTACAAAGTATTTAGTACCTGCACCTCTGACTGCAATAACAGCACTGAGTCTGTGTGGATAGGTCTCAGTCAGGCTTGCACATCTGTAAGTCCAGCCAAAAATTCTCTATTGGATTGAGGTCTGGGCTTTGGGCCACTCCAGAACATTCAGCTTACTGTCTTTAAACCATTTCTGTTCAGTTTTAGCTGCATGCTTCAGGTCATAGTCTTGCTGGAAAATAAATTTTCTTCTAAGCCATAGTTCTCTTGCAGACTGAATAAGATTGTCCTCCAGGATTTTCCGATATTTTGTGGCATTCATTCTACCCTCTACCTTTACAAGCCTTCTAGAACTGGATGCCAAGAAGCATCCCGACAGCATGATGCTGCCACCACTGTGCTTCACAGTGGGGATTGTATGTGCAAACATAGTGTCTTGTCGGATGGCCAAAAAGCACCATTTAGGTCTCATCAGACCAAAAAACTTTCTTTCACTTTATCATGGAGTCTTCCACATGCCTTTAGGTGAAGTCCAGCCCAGATGTAATCTGCGTTTTCTTCAGCAGTTGTTTCCTCTTTGCCACTCTCTCATAAAGCTGAAGAAACTGAGCAACCGTTGTTGTCTGCAGAGTCTCTCCCATCTCAGCTGCTGACGCTTGTAACTCCCTCAGAGTAGTCATAGGTGTCTTGGTGGCCTCTCTTCAGTCTCCTTCTTCCACAGTCACTCAGTTTGTGAGGACGGTCTGATCTAGGTAGATTTACACATGTGCCACATTCCTTCTATTTCTTGATGATGGATTTAACTGAGCTCTAGTGGATGTTCAGTATCTCAGATTTTTTTTTGTATCCATCCCCTGACTTATACTTTTCAATATCCTTTTCTTTAAGTTGCTTGGAGTGTTCTTTTGTCTTCATGATGTAATGGTAGCCAGGAATACTGATTCATCAGTGACTGGACCTTCCAGACACAGGCGTCTTTACACTACATTCATCTGAGACACATTGACTCCACTCAGGTAAACCCCATTTCACTATTTATGAGACTACTAGCACCAAGTGGCTGGACCTCTGTTGAATCTCTTTAAAGAGGTGAATATTTATGCAGTCACCTATTTGACATGACAATGTGTAGAGTATGTGGGAGACCTCATCCACTGGTGAAGTACCACTAGTCTTATTATTTTTCACTTACCTGGTGAGGCAGGAGGGCGAGCCCCTAGCGGGCTCTCAACTCTGATATCATGTTGAGCTAGGAACGCCCCGTGCTGCTGAAACACCAAGACAGTCTGGCTGTAGGCTGTTCCTCTTTAACGGCCACTCTCATGACTGTTCATCTAAGGTGCCATATCTCAGAATGGAAATACACGCTAAAACTATCAAAATAAACCTCTGTTTAGGCTTTGGCTATGGTTAAGGTTAGGATACAAAAAGTTAGAAGCAAAAAATCTGACAAAACCTACTTACAAAATATTTGATAAAGCCAAGTATACAGCCTGCTTCAGTGCTAATTTCACTGACTAAAACTATGACTAAAAACATTCATCGACAGTCTTTCTATCCATGAAGAAAACTAGACTAAGAGGAACAAAAATAGATCTGTGATGACTAAAACCGACAAAAAGTGAATTTAGTTTTCATCAAGATGAATACAACTTGACTAAAATGTAATGCTGTTTTTGTCAATCATTCAAAATCCAGGATATATATTTTTCACTGTGGGTAAATCTGTCAAAATACATTGCAACTGTAGCTATTCTGCCTCTCAGCTGTAGAAAGCAGGGACCCAGGCTTGGCAGAGAGCACAGAAGACACTACCTTGACTTTATACCAAATTTCAGTAAGAGAATAAATGCTTGGACTTAAAGTAAAGACTAAAATGTGAGGACTTATTATAGACTAAAACTAGACTAAAATGCTTTTAAGTTTTCGTCGACTAAAACAAGAATAAAACTTAAAAGGATAGAATGACTAAAATGTGACTAAAACAAAAGACATTTCATCTAAAGACTAAGACTAAAATTAAAAAATCTGCCAAAATTAACACTGGCCTGCTTACAGGAAAAAGCTTGTCCTCCATGAAAACAATCAAATGCAGCCAGTGTAGCTTACATCGCTACGTTAGCTGTGTGACATATGTAGATAATGGCACTAAAGCTAAGCTCATAAAGCAGCTAGGTTAGCTACATATCTATGTAGCTACATTAGCTTTAGTTACATTTGCTAAAGCTAACTTAGCAACATCAGGTAACGTTAATTATATAGCTAGTGTAGAGAACGAAGCTAAAGCTAGCCACTGTTTGTGTAACTACTTCTTAAAAGGATCTATGCATAATTCAATCCTGGATTAGACCTCTGACCTTTACCCTCTGTTTTATTACCTCTGCCAAGGAGGTTATGTGATCGACAGGGTTAGTTAGTTAGTTAGTTAGTTAGTTTTTTAGCAACATAACTCAAAAAGGTGTGGACAGATTTTGATGAAATTTTCAGGAAATGTCAAAAATGGCATAAGGAAGAACTGATAAGATTTTGGGAGTGATCTGGATCACCGTCTGGATCCAGGAATTTTTTAAAGGATCCTTCACTATTGGGAGATAGGGCTAATAGCAGAGGTCTGCACTCTCTGAGTGCTTTACTTGTCTATTAAATGTTCCTTAGTCTGAAATGTTTGTAATGTTATTTTATGTGGTTGTGAATAAAGTTGAATTTTAAAAAATCTAAAATTGGGAATACAACCGGTAAATTACAGCACTTCTGAGATGTCTCAGATGAACGTCTGTGAGAGTGACTGTGTGAGATGTGGTCTACAGCCTGTCCCCCTATAGTGCTGTTGTGTTTGGGGTTTTAAGCTCTGCCAGGTGAAGGCGAGTCCTAGTCATGGTCAGTAATTTAGCCGATTTAAAGCAAACAAACAAACAGCACTGGCCTTTCCTTTTCAATTAGTACGCCACTTATGTACGTTTTCCTCCATCCCATGTTCTCTCACAGTGAAGTCACAGTAAAGCACTTTTCGGCATGTGTAAAATTATTTCTGTCTTTGCCATATTCTAGTTTGTGTCAACAACAAAGCAGAAAAGAAAAAAAATCATTCAACAGTCAAATGAAGAAGAAACAGAGACAGTTAAAGTTGGGAACTTTATTTGATCTAACCATTTTCTGATTTAGAAAGCTCATGATTGAAGTGTTTCAGCTCTGCTTACATTATAAAGACGCAGGTCTAGTGTGTAGAACTGTTGTTCCTTGGCCTCCTTACCACTAGGAAATTGAAATGACCCTGAGTGAGGCCCTTAACCCTCGAACTGCTCCAGTGAAGCTTTTAGTTACACGTGGGAGCTGTAACAGGCAGCTGTCAACTGTGAAACAGATCTCTGGGAAAGAATGCACATTCCTGATTCAATTTTATGAGGTGATTTTGTGCAACATGCATCAGTGCTTATGTAATATTTGCGCAAAGAAAAAGACCCATATTAGGTAAAGTAATGACAGCACAGCTCAGGTTGCACCCTCCGAGGTTTCCATGTGTCCTCTGGGTGTTTGTTGTGGGTGACCGGAGGGCACCTGGGACTGAGCGGAGTTCCTTTAGTTCTCAGGTGGAGTTTGTGAACTTGTGCTCTTTAAAGCTGACAGTCATTCAACACCCTGCCAAGTCACTGGCTCATAATTCATCAGCACCTTCTGGTGACATGGCCTCTGCATGAGAGGAGAGAGCTACGCAGACAAACACTGAGAGCAGGACACAAGAGAGCACACAGACAGTGACCTTGATGTGGTTCCAAACATACAAGAGACTTTTTACAGTTCAAAGGCGCCCCTGTAAAGTTATAAGAAGAACAGCTGACGCCCACAGCTGGCTGTTCTGGCGTGGATTCTGTTTTGTACCAAAAACAAAAAGAATGCAGATGAAATCCTGGCTGGGATAAAGATAGATTTGTTTGTTTGTGAGCTGTAAAAGTTTGCAACATCCTGTCGGAGACGCTATTCAGTCTGTTTTCTCTCATAAGCTATTGTTGTTTTCAGTCAGAGGCAGCCCTGCCCGGAAATGTAAGCACCAAAAATGTTTGATGTTTGCCATTTCAGACCTGGGAGGCTCCAGTATGGTTGGGATGATTCTCCATACAGAGCAGATAAGAGCATGTAACGACAGGAAGGAGGTTTCGCCTACCTCCTTGAACATCTCAGCCTGAATCCTGCATACACCTGGTGTATACACCTTGCCTCAATGATATTAATGGTTTTCTCAGCGATGACAGTCCCTCCCCGTAAACTCAGGATGCTTTTATGGACAACAGCCAGTGTACCAGACTGAAGTTTGCCCAGAGAGACTCAAGATCTCAAGAGGTTCCAAGAGTGACCACGAGCCAAGCCACGTGTCTGTGCAACGTCTGGCTCCATGACCAACATTCAATCTGTTTCAACCAGAGTCAGCCTTCCTGGGGCACCTCAGCTGCAATGTCAGGGTTGCGCCCAGAAGCCAAAGATCACTTCTAAAAAACTGGGCAGTCCTTGGGCAGCCTCCAGGGTCCACTTAAAAGTACAAGGTCTATCTCCTTCATGACAACATAACTGAAATACCAAGTCAGCGCCGCAAATCAGGTCTCTGGGACCATGATCCAGCAGTCCTCATGTTCAGGCTTCTGGCAAGTCAAGAAACATTGAAGAGCTTTCATCTAGCTGTCCAGATCGGTGTGGACCAATACATGTGTCAGTGCCAGTTGTGGCATTGAAGTCACAGAGGAGAAAAAGGCATCTATGACAGAGCTGAATCTGGTGTGGAGTTCAACCACCCCTGCTGGAGCAGAGACTGCAACGAACAAGACCAAGCCCAGTGAATGGGTCAGTCCGGCATACAGTGAACACTCACTGACAGGCCTTACTTCAAGGGGGTCAATCAGCTTGCAACCACCAACTCCACCCTTTGATGCAGGGCCTGGACCAGTATAAAAGGGGGACCCACCCACTCTAGTCTGGCCATTGCCAGGGCACCTCATCTCAGACAAGGCAGGGACGGAAATCCCAAGCCAAGCCAACTCCCTTGACATCGCAGGCATGTGAAAGCCCTCTTGAAGAGAAGTCATGTTCCAGGCGCCGACTTGGAGAGACGGCCTCAACTTGAGCCGAACTTGAACAGCTCATCTAACGACTACAGTGTCAGGAGTACTACTGCCATGTGGATCTTTCAGTTGTAAGTGTTAAGTGGCAACCTACGGTCCTGAAAAATGAAGCCAAAGCGGAAGGGCAAAAAATTGCAATACAACGAGTGTCCACTTGAGGCTGGCTGCAGGAACACCGGAAGTCCCGTCTGGACACCTGTTAAACAGACGGATTTTACACTAGAAATAAACTGGTTTACACCCAAACGTGTCTCATTAGCTAATGTCTTCATGTCCTCTCACCTTACAGGGGGTGAATTTTTTTGTTCCACAATTGTTTTGATAATATTCAGGAAAAACCTCACTGCAGACTGATTGGGGCGTCTGATTTAATGGACAGATAGCTCAGCAGGCAGAAGCTACATTTCTGTCAACCAGAATGCTAGCTAGCTAGCTGACAGGAAGTCACACTTAGTGGGCGGGCCGTTAGATTGATCCAAAGTTTGTTTGAGACAGCGATTCCAATATGGAAGCTGCCGTGGATTGGCCTCAAGAGCTGTTGGAGTCCGCCTATTGTAAGCAGACGGCTGACGTCACACAGGGTTTGTCCAGTTCTTTCTACAGTCTATGGTGTTAACATGCAATATAGTTAAAGCTTGAGTATGTAACATTCGATGAGAACTACGTAGAATCAACTCTACTCTCCTTCCCTTCCTGTTCTTCTCCCCTGTTTGAGCTCCGTAGCTCCGCCCCTCTTCTCACATACCTCCTTGTGAATGTAGGCGGGGAGGCATTGCAGAAGTCTGTTTTTCTGTTAAATGGCTTCAATAAGAAGATGGGCATCCGCACTAAAAATAAATCGCCTACTACAGTTTTAGAGGGCATGGGGGTGCAAATCCAGCACCCAAGGCTCCAGAGGCAAGGGACGCCAATCACCCTTCAGCTGGATTAGCTAAACCTTCAGACCATCTTTTTTTGTTAAAACCTACATATATGCAGGGATTTAGTAGTACTGCTGATCAGTGAGGCTTCCAAATCTTGCATTTTAGGACAAAGCATATAAATGAATTTCTACTTCCTGATCTGGTTCTCTGTGGAGCTGTCTGTCATCACCACAAAGCTCAATAGTTATTGTTCACTTTTCAACAAACATTAACTTGAATCATAGCAGCCACCATAGACATTATATACATAGACGCGTCATTGACTGTGTTTGCCCGCTGTGTCTGCCATATTACCAGAGGATGGACCGTTCCATAAACAAATGCAAGTAAATAGGGGATGAAGGGTTTTGTTATTGGTTGAAATGTTATTCCACACAATCTTGTTAGCCCCACGCAGCACAGGAGTAATGCATCTTAACCAGGAATACCTCTGGCAAGATGGCGGCGGAGTTGACATACGGCCCACTGGCCAATGAGGTGTCTACGTATATGTCTATGGCAGCCACAGTTGAAATTTGAGAAGTTGCTATGACACTTGAATAGCAACAGAACACTAGAGTTTGCAGGTATAGGCGGGTTCAACCAATCAGAGACATAGCTGTGACACTCTAGGATTGTGGGTAAATGTAGTGCTGTCGACCAATATCACAAAATAACCATGTTTTCTAAAAAACAAGGGTGAGCACATGCAAAAACTTTAAAACTCAGGTAGCTTGTAGGAGGTCCAGCTTGACATTAGGGCTAATCAAATGTGAAACATAGCGTAGACTGAATGATGTGGCTGATTAGGGACAGCACAGCCCTTTCCATGACATCCTAAAGCCAATTTTTTAATTTACTTTTTTTAAATAGATAACCAAATGGCACATGACTCAGTCTTTTTACTCATAGGCCTTCTTTCCAAAAATGGCAGATGAAGCAAAATCGTTTTGGGAATTTTAAGGAGTTTTGTGCATAAAACAGGTTTACAGTGGCATGCTTCCAGCACGGTTTAGGTCGTACACATTACACCTTCAAATGTTTATTCATTATAGAAAAATCATCTGTAACTGCATTGTTACATAACTCCAAAAAGAGTTTGACTCTGTGTGAGTGAATATCCCTTATATTACGTCCATGTAGCAGTGGGAGCAGGTGTTGGCTGAGTTCTGGTGTTACTAATCTGGATGTAGATGAGAGTTGAACGTGAGGACACACAGCTGCAGCGCGGTCTTGTCTGTACTGAGATCAGACTTTGGCCACTTAAGACGCCTCACATGCACCCCCACCCCCCGCTTTCCTCTATGTGATACCAGACTGTTATCACCGTCCTGCCGCCTGTGAAGAGCCACCAAATGCTTTGGCTGTGTCCGAGTTTCAGGGAAAAACAGTCGCAATTGTTTTCAGATGCATTGGAGCCGTGAATTGATTGTAACATTTTTTTTTTTTTACGATGGTTGCATAATCATTATGTCACTTAGAAGTAATGAGGAAGATGGGAGAGGACAGTGGAAGCAGACGTGGGTCCAGAGGAGGAGGCCAGGACCTTTATGATGTTTTTACTGGTTGTACTGGCACAGAATGTCTCTTTCTGAGTCTCTCTGGTGTTAGATGCAGTCAATGTTTTCCCCAAGCTTTCTTTGGACTTTTCATGTAATGTTTTGGATTCTAGAGCTTATTATAAACAGACAAGCTTTTGCAAAGCTTTTGTCATTATTCAGGATTCTCAGGCACTCATGCCCTCTGGCTCTTTGTTCTTCTGACTGCAGATAACCTTTGGATAGAAGTTCACAATTAAACACTTGTCACTGGAATGCTTTGTCGCAGGCCTGATGTCTTTTTGGAGCTGTAAATCTCTGTGCCATCTCCTGTCTGTTGGATTTATAGACCCCAATCAGCCGAGGATTAAATGCCGGTCAAAAACAATAAGCTCCAGCTGAGCACAGAGCAGAGATGTGCCATGCTGGAATCCAATTATGAGCGTTGTTGCTTCATCAATCTGTCCACAGCTAAAAAGGGGAACCAGTCAGGGGGACAAAACCCCGAGGTCAAGCTTGTGGTCTATCTGCATAAAGAGTATTATAGTCAGGAAAATGAGCTGCACAGCTTCCAGGGCTCTTTTTCAGACTCTGGGAGAGGGGACTTGCTTTGTGTCTGCGTGATATCCAGTGTTTAAGAGATTACACTGTGAGTGTAAAGGTTGCCCTGAGCTTTTGGACAGCTCTCAAGCCCGGTTTGCAGCTCCTCTCTTTAAAGCTCACAGAAACAACAAATGGATGGCCTTGTTATTCCCAGGCCAACAAGAAAAAGCTCCAGTAAAAAGCACACGGCCAAACCTCAGAGAATTCCTGATAAAGGAAAGAATGCAGCAAGAAAACCCACACTGCCTTCCATTTTGATTTTTTTGTAATCATGAAACCTCACAGTGCAGACTTTGGTGTGACTGCTCCTTCACTTTCACGTGCAGCTCGGGTTCAGTTAGACTCACTGAATAAGATCTGTTTATTTCTAGAAAGAAAGGATGCTTTAATTTATGACAGAAGTTCAACATTTGCTAGAAACTTACATTTGTATGTCTCACTGAAAAGAAGGCCTTGTGTTTCTTTATAAAGAGCCACAGTGTTTTGTATATTCATGGAAAGTGCTGCAAAAGGAGTCTGATAGCAATTACAGGCACTGCTGTTTTAGTGATGTTGGTGAGCGGTGTCACTTAATCAATTCTGCATGTAAGTGTGAGGATTAGCATCTGCTGCTAACAGCAGAATGAGGAGATCTGGCAGCCTCTATGTCTTTAATCAGAGCTGCATCTGCATCTCCTTCTGCTCCATTACGAAACATGTAGAGCCTCAAATTATGGGGAGAATGAACAAAAATGTTAGGATATAATAGGAGACAGACAAATAAACACCTCACAGTCATCTAAACAATGATTTTACGGCCTTGTTGTTCCCCACGAGCCTGGACCGTTTTATTCCTCACAGGCTTGTTTGAGGGTTTGACTTCATTTAAACACTCACCACACTGTGGATGTTATCAAGGCTTCCTCGTTACCTGGCAACCGGCTTGTTGCCGTGGGCGGGTCCTTTGTGTGTTCTCTGGAGTGATAACATTCTGGAGCATTCCATTCAGGACTCAGGTGCCCCTCAGCTCTGTTGTGGATCATGGTACCCGTTTGCTCAGATACAATAAGGAACCAAGTCCAGGATCATTATCAGACAAGCCTGACTGCATTCTTAACTTTAACTGAACTAAGATTTTATTAAAGAGCACAAAATTAAAAACAAATGATAAAGACTAGAGCCCTGCATGACTCCTTTCTTAAATCTGCTCCCGCTGGGATTTCTGACCATTACTGCCCACCCCCGCAGTGCACGCCATTCACTCCTGCCCGCACCTGCAACAGGTGTATCCAATCCTGTCTTCACCTGCAGACTCTGACAATCCTTGTTAAATATTCAGAATAACAGACAGTGTGTTTAAAGGATTTATTGATATTATGAATGAAGGGAACCCTAAGAAAACAACCACATCCTTGTCATACGTAACGGTGCCACACACGGATAAAAAAGCAGCTGGGAGTCTCAGACTGATTTAACTCCTGGTTATGGCTCAGTAACAGCAACGTTAATGTGCTATTTACCAACCTTCATTTACCGTCATTCATTTTAAAGTCATACAGAGGTGGAATTGTTTCCTGATCTCTGGAAAGTTTGGCATCTTTGTCTACTTTGAGGTTGTCAGAATAAGATTTATTCATATTATAAAATCATGATAATACAAAAAGGTCTTTTGGTAGGACTATTTTTTGGCTCTGTTAATTTTGGCAGCTATTTTAAAACTTGTCTTACTCTTTAGATTAAAATGTTTGATAGTCACATTTTGGACTTCTCTAAATGTTATAGTTTAGACTAGTTTTAGTTGACAAAAAACTCAAAATTATTTTAATCAGTATTTAGACATCAAAGGTCCAATTGTTTTAGTTTTTTAGTCAAACATTCCTTAGACCTAATTTAATCAGCCAAACTTTAGAATTAACAGGTTAATGGACTATTAATACTTTCATTGAATTAAAGCACACTTATTAATATTCTGATATATCTTGCAGTCACAGTGGAGAAATGTCATAGACTTGAAGCTTAGTCCTGCTGATGGAAAAAAGAGGTCAACGAACATTTTCAGTTGTAGATTTAGTCGACAGAAAAATCACTGGTTTGGGTTTAATTAATCCTTTTTCATGTGGATCTGAGGGCCAAATTTTTGCCACTTTGAATTGCCACTTTTCTTCCATTTTTGGCACTTTCAACCCATTTTTGATATTTTTAGAATCTTAATTGACTTTTTCTGCCATTTTTACCCAGACTAGTCATTTTTAACCCCTTTTTCTGCCCGTTTTAGCCAAATTTGACCCACTTTTGCCACTTCACTCCTATTTTACCTCTTTTCACCCATTTTTAAACCACCTTTTTAACTTTTTATCTGATTTTACCACATTTCCTGCCCATTTTTGCTATTTCACAACTATTTTTTACATCTTTTAATTCATTTTTACTCATTCAAACCCTTTTTTTTTTTTACTTTTTAATTTCATCTCACCACATCCTGCCCATTTTGCAGCTTTTGAACCCCTTTGTACTGTGTTTCTGCCTGTTTATGCCTATTTTAACCTATTTTTCCCACTTTCTACTTCTAGTAACGCATTTTTTAAACCCCTTTTCACAACTTTTTATTCCCATTTTTCAACCACTTTCATTACTTGTTAAGTCAATTTATGACATTTTAACCCATTTTTTCTAATTGTGACCCTATTCTAAAGCTTTTAGCTCATTTTGCCACTTCTGTCAAAATCATTTGATATTTTTCCTTTAAAGTTGGCGATTTTTTTTCCTGGCATCCATACACTTGTGCACATCATGGCAAATGGTTTACTTTAATGTGCCTATCCATATTGTTAACGTTGCCAAAGAAATGCAATTCTGTTTTAAAGAAGGTTGTATACAACAGCATAAATAAATAAAGAAAATACTTGTTGCTTTGATAAGAGTGGTTGTTATTCAAGTTAAAAATGAAGTACGGTTATCACAGCTTAACGTTACAATGGACCATGATTTGGCTGATCTCCATGGGCCCCCATTTGGCTGGGTCCCTTTATCCCCCCTTATGGGCAGCCTTGGGTAGAATACCACCTATTTTCAAAGATATGGGTAATCAAAGTTAATTATAAATCACAGGCGGATGTTTGAGTTCTTTGAGAGGCAGAAAAGTAATACAAGTGTGTTTTTGGTACTAAAAGTCACCATTGTGTGTCATCGTCTCTGTGCATGAAGGAGAGCCTCACACTGGAGAGTGTCAGCGGGAATGTTCGCTCTGAGGCTGTAAATATTTGGCTCTATTTACCCAGTCCTTTACAGCAGATTTGTTCCTCCACTCAAATAAGCCGAATTCTTTTTGTCTCTATCTTCTCCATGGAAACAGCGTTAGAAACTTGATTTATCTTTGTCACACGGTCAAATGCTGTTGCCCACATTGAGCCTCTTTTAATCGCGGCCCCTCTTGGTGATCTCTTGGTATTAAGACCATACTTTAGAGATTCTTTGAATTGGCCCTGCCATTCCACTCACACATTTACAGATTTAACACATCTGCACGACTGTCTTTGACTCCAGACTCTTTCAATCCAGCTGTCACTGTGAATCAGACAGAAAGACACTTCTATTTATCTCCAGTCTCACTAAATGGATCAGACCTCACAGGATTCCTGAGTCATTTCTCCCCTCTGGTATCAGTTAAATCACCCAAATATTCAACCCACAATCAAGTCGTTCCCGTCAGTCCTGCGCTCCCATCGAATATTTGGCACTGATCTCCTCGTCGTACTGGGAGGTTTTGTGGAGAGAGTGTTTTCATGAGGATTTGGGGACATGAAATTTATTTGCCTTTGTTAATTTCCCAATTGGGCAGCATTGCTTCAGGGTCAGCGTTTGTTCAGGGTCATGACTTGCATAACAAGAAAAAATATTAGTGATGGAAAATGAAACTAAAAACAAGCATAAGAGTCAGATGTCACAGGGTTGGGTTTTCCTTTGTTGAAGCTTAAATAATAAGCCAGTTTACATAATTGTTAGCCTTTTGTTCACTAAAAGGTCATCTCACTGGGAAAAACTATTTGCAAATGCACTGGTTATCTTGTTATTGCAAAAGTAAAAATTCTGACTAACTCGCCAACAGTCTGTGAGGTTTCACAGACTTAAGTAGATTTATTTTGATCTTTGGGACAGTCACTCCTGTTAAAACTATTATATCACTTGATTTAGCCTACAGCTGTCATTTCTCTTTCCATACATCCAGGCCAAATGCATGTTTTATAGAGGCCAGAGGTTGGAGAAACGGATTACCGTTTGGGACAACGTCCAGCGGCAGGATGACTTCTCCACGCTCCAGTCTGCCCCGACTGATTCAAGATATGAGGAGACAAACTCCCCACCTCTCCTGATGGATTATAGTTTGCATTCCTAAGCTCTGTTTTTGCTTTTATTTTTTTCTTCTAACAGCTCAGGCTGCCAAACTGAACTGACATCATACCAAAAGATAAATACGTACCCACAAGGCCCTGCAGGAGCACCAGAGACCGATGGCAAGAGGGATATCTGTTTAGCAGGGGGACAGGAGATTTATCAGGGAGGAAAATATGTCTTAAAGGTAATTCCTGGCACAGATGGAGCTTTTTTGTCAAGTGCTGCAGCAACATGGGGAGTGAAATGTGGAAAGTATGCGCTCTGTTCTGACCTGATAATAAAGAGCGAGAGAGAGAGAGGACACACAGATGGGATGGGAGGGCTTCTGATGAAAAGGGACGCAGCAATAAATATATCTGGATGGAAAAAGGGGGCATAAAACACTGACGCACAGGCTGGAGAGGAGAAAGGGGACATTCTTTGAGCTCACAGTCCCACTGTTTAAAGAACTGCTCTTTAAAAAGGATCCAGTTCTTCTTTTCTGCGTCGACAGGGTCTGGCTGAGAACAGATCAAGACTTGTAAGGTTGTTTTAGAAAGGTTTGGCTATTGTTTTAAGGCTTGTATGATCTGAAGCCAAATTTAAGATTACAGAGTGCAGAGCGATGCCTGTGATCCGGATAATAAATCCACAGATGGTTACAGTAGCTGTTATGGGGTCTCAGACCATAGCCTTGTGGTCACACACATCATGATCCCTCAGCCCACCATGTTGGTATTACCCAAACAGTCAGGGCGCAGTTAGCATAATGCCTACATCCTACCCTGTGTCTGTGGGCGACCTGGGTCCAGGTCCAGCTTGGGGCTCCCTTCCTGCATGCCATTCCCCAGTCTCTAATCCCCGTTGCTAAAAATCCACCATCTCTATAATAAAGGAATAAAAAGGCAAGAAATAAATATGTAGAAATGAACCATATATTTACCAATCTCATATCAACTTATAGTTTATGGAGTCAATATTGTTGCAAAACTCAAGAGTGCGTTTTAACATTTTGCAACATGACTTGTTGGTTTTGAGCTCAGATTTTTCCTCAAACTTTCCACAAACTTGTGTTTTATTCTCCCTGTGCTTCGATTTTCTCTGCTTGTGCTCAAAATGTCAGCTTGCTTTGTGACTTCAGATTTTTCCTGCATTCATGCTTAAACCATTCTCCTCTCTTTCAGGTGGCATCTGCTTTCTTGTGAAACTGCCACTCACTGATTTCTCTGCTCACGTACGAAACTTTCTTCCTCTGCGTTAAACTTTCTCCGGACGCTTGCAGAAACACACCTCTGCTCATGGAAATTTTTGATGAGGCAACTGTTAGGAAAGTACGGAAGCCCATTTCCACCAAATAAAAAATAAATAATTGTAAAACTAAGGCAATTCTCTGAAAAAATATCACATCTCATAATTTAGACTTTTTATCTCATATTTATGACAGGATTCTTTTTGTTTATTTTTTAAATTGCCTAACTTCCACGTTTTTTTTTAAATGGCGGAAATGGGCTTCCATAGGAAAGAGATATAGAGCTCAACCTTGTGGTTCCGAAAGTGATAATCTATTCATTTTCTCCACAGTAGATTAAATTATTAGTCAAGTCAGAATTCCCTCGAGCTACTTGAGAGAAAACTGATGGTATATGCCTCTGTGCCAGAAAAGGTTTATAACATATTTACCTCTCTTTAAGGAAAACAGTTGATTCGTGATCTCTGCCATGTAAACTGTAGTACCCACAATCCTTGAGGACAGCGATGCCTCTGATTAGTTAAGTTTCCTGTAATGTCTGTGTGGTATGAAGCGATAAATACTTAAACTACAATATAAAGCTAGAGTTGTTTAAAATGTAAACTCAGCAATAAAGATATTGATAGAAGGTACCAGTATGGTTTAAAAGCTTGAAAAACTGTCCCAAACAATGACATAGCTGAGATAGATCTGAGCCCAAATCAGTAAGTTATGCTCTCAAAGCTTAAATGCGAACTTGATTTTTGCGACGATAATGATTCTGTATTAGTTTAACATGTAAAATGAAACAGCTGGCTACAACACAGAACTCCTACAGGCTCTGACTTGTGCTTAGCATTATTTTGATGGAAATTTAAGGTATGCCTATGCAGCGTGAACTCATTCAAAAGGAATCTCCCACACCGCTCTCCTCCAGAATGAAAAACGCGGCACGACAACTCCCAGTAATTATGACACCTTTAACAAAGTCTTTCCTACTGAATAATTAAGGAAGTTAAACATAGGAAGCAGAGGCAGCTGGTTTACTGGTGTCTTTTATTTTTACTTTCCTACATTTATACCCCTCTCTCCCTTCGTCATACGGTGCCAGACTAATAACGCTCTTCCCTGAACAGCGGCCAGATGTTAATAAATGTGACAGGCGTTCTTCCACAGGGGAAAAAAGGTGATTTCTCAAAGCAATTTGTGTTTTCTTAAATGAATCATCTTGGAAAGTGTGAGAGCGTTAGAGGGAAAGTTTGAGGAAAAGGTGGAAAGAGTGTTAAGAATTTGGAGAATCAGGGGTCAGTGACCAACAGGACTTCAGAGTCAAAGAGACCACTAACTCTTTTTAATATTTCTGGGATGAAAAAGTTGTTATATTATTTTAGAATCATTATACCGAGCTTTTCTTTTTTTCTTATTCTTGGAAAATAATCACAGATGAGCAACAGAACAGCAGTGGATTTCAGGCATAGGTGCTGAAGCCCCTGTAAATTTAATTTTTGGTCTTTTTATGCCTTTATTGATAATGAAGGACAGTGGACAGAATGTGAAAAAAGGAGTAGAGGTATGGGGGTGAGACATGCTGGTAGGGAGCCACAGGCTTGACCTGAACCCACGCCACCCGTGCACGTGGGGCTCAACCTATCCACGAGGCCATCTGTGCCCCGTCAGTTGGACTTTTAAGTCAAACCTCCTACTAAAAATGGACTTAACATGTTTTTGAGTTTTTGTCGACTAAAGCTAGACTGAAAAAAAAAAAAAAAGTGAAAATGACAACAATACAGAGCTGGGAATAGAAGAGGACTATTGTACCAAAGTAAGTACAGTTACTCCCATTAAAATTTATTGAACTAAAGAAAAAGTACTGGTCTATAAATTTACTCAAGTAAAAGTATTTAATTTAAAGTTCTTTTTAAATACTGAGTACCTACAGAGGAGTTGTACATGAAAATACAACCTGTCCTTATGGGCAAGAACAAGAAAAGATCTCCAACTAGGTTGTTCTGGTAGAGTAACACCTTTGTTATAAAGTTTAATACAAAGCAAAATTTACAGTTTTAATCAAACTCCTATAGAGTTAAATTTAACACTTTAAATGTGTTTATATTGGTCAACACTATATAGTTAAGCTACACGTAGGACAGTTTTAAATATTTTACAATATGACAGAGCTTCAGTCACTCTTGAAAATCTGTGGCACAGCTGGTCACCTCATGTAAGAACAAAGAAGAGTCTATCTCTGAGCAAAGCAATGCAAACTGATGACATATAGTGTATGTATTGTGCAATATAGTGTGCCAAGTGTATCTTAGACTATGATTTCAGTCTTGTTGGTGACAGATACTTTGGCCTTTTTTTCCACAGAAGTTTACACTGGCATCAGTGGAGAAAACACTTTATTTTAAAGTAGTTAAAGGTTTATCACAGCAAACAATATAAAAAACATTAAATATCTTGTCGTAGGTATATCAAAGCCTGGCAAGCATTACTAAACAAGTTGTGTAAAATGCTGCTCTTGTCACATCTGGTGTGTTCGCTGACCAGCAGGTCTGCTCAGTTAAAGACAGTGACAGAGCCACAGGCTGACCAATAAAATGACAATCCCACCTGGTTTTCAGTGCAGAGTTTGTGACGTGGAGCTTGCGGTCTGCAGTGCAGTAAGGAAAAAATTCCTCCATCAAACAGAGGCGGCAGTGTGTCGGATGTCACGGGGTCGATTCTCAGTCCAGGAATTTTTCTTTCATCTGGAGAGTATCTCTGACTTCAATAGCATGTCCTTTTAAATACAAAAGCGATGAAACCCAGGCTAATTTTTAGTCTTGAATATGTCCTGTGAGTTCCTGCATTAGTGCTGTCTCTGAGTAGAACCTGGTTCAGATTCTTATCCAGGCACACGCAGGCCTTGTGACTATAAAGTGGAGTAAGCAGGTAAATCCTGAACAATTGAATGAACACTGCTAAACAAGACAAATGGATTCGGAAGTGAAAGATATACTACCAACAGCTGGTTTTAACAGTTTAAAGCAGATTTTTCCTTTAAACTGTCAAATAAATTGCAGGTGCCTCCTCTGAAAACTGAACCATGAATAAACCTGGAAACACGTGTCAGACAAGGAGCTGCTAATCTACCGTATAACAGACAGGAGACTGCTGGGATACCGGACCCTGAGAGGGTTTTTTAATCCTGAAAAGATGTCTCACCGTACGCATCAATTTACAGCAGCTGATAGACCGAGAGAAATATACAGAGGAGTTTCCATTATGTGTTGGAAACACTGACACACTTGAGAAAAGTAAAGACGTTAAGGCATTAGTTCAACTTTTTAGAAAAAAATGTGCACTTGGCAAAAGGAAGAGTTTATAAATGCAGAAATATTTATGAAAAACAGACCGACTTTGGAGGACAGGAGATTTAAACTGCCAAAATAGGGACAAAACACTTCTACTGGCTATGTAATTATTAAATCCATATGTTTCCTGAATATTGTTCCTCTATTTTAAAGAATAATGCAAGAAGTAGTTTAGCAGCACTGGCAGCCTACTGGTTATGTCATGTAGACAGAATACTCCAGCCTGTGGCTCCTTTCTCCTGTCATTCCACGCTTTCTCCAGCACCAGTTTCTGTCCACTCTCCTCCCAACAATTAAGGCATAAAGTCCAAAAATAACTTTAAGATTCAAAAATAATAGGAATAGTTTGAAGCAGTGGTTCTCACTTGGTGGGCCAGGACCCAAAGAGGGTTGCAAAATTGTTTTCAGTGGGTCATGAATGCCTCCTGGGAAAAAGATTGTGGCATCACTGTTATGACGTATGGAAGCCCTAAGTGGACATACATCCAGTGTTAATTTTGGCAGCTATCTTTTATTTCAGCCTTTAAATGAAATGCATTTTAGTTTTAGTCACATTTTTGTCATTTCTATCCTTTTTAGTTTGACTAGTAATAGTTAACGAAAACTCAAAACATTTTAGTCTAGTTTTAGTCTAAGCATTTATTCTCTTGCCTAAATCTGGTACCAAGTCATGATAGTGTGTTCTATACACCTGCCAAACCAGGGGTCCCTGCTTTCTAATGCTATGAGGCAGAATAGCTACAGCTGCATTGTTTTTAACAGATTTACCCACAGTAGAGAAATGTCACAGATTTTAAATGTCCGATGAAAATGACATTACATTTTGGTCTAGTTTTACTCATCTTGATGAAAACTAAACTTAGTTTTGGCCAGTTTCAGTTATCACAGATCTATTTTTGTTAGTGTTAGTCTCGTTTTTGTCATGGAAAAAAAGGCTGTCGACGAACATTTTTAGTCATAGTTTTAGTTGACGAAATTAATGCTGCATACATCAATACATTTTGGTTTTCCCATAGCAGAGCGGTGCAGTCATGACGTAATTTTGTAGGCAAACCCGGAAGTTACCGTCACATGGGTTCCCTCAGCATTGAGCCTATGGGATTTTTCAATGGGTTTTTGGATTATTGCTGAAAATAAGATCTGTGTCCAATAAAAGTTTATGAAACTTACAAGTTTTGCACATAAAGATAATCTTCATAAATTAATGATATAAGCATCATATCTGGTTCGTTAATCTAACTGATGAAAGTAAAAAGCAAACATCATGCTGTATTGAATTACAACACGGTCACAACAGCAACTCAGCAAGACCCCGTTAAAATCACAGAGCAGGGTCAACGTCTAAGACCCATGGTGTGTAAAAGTCACCAACACTCTGATGTGCAACAGGAGCTTCATGAATGTGTTTCCATGGCTGAGCAGCTGCATGCAAGCCTCACATCACCAAGTCAAAAGCCAAGTGTTGGATGTGGTGGTGTAAAGCACACCAACACTGGACTGTGGAGCAGTGGACACGTGTCCTGTGGAGTGACGAATCACGATTCTTGGTCTGTCAGTCAGATGGGTTAGTCTGGGTCTGGCAGATGCCAGGGAAAATTAAAGTTTGGTGGAGGAGGGGTAATGGTATGGGGCTCTTTTTCAGGGTTTGGGCTAGGCCCCTTATCTCCAGTGAAGGTCAGTCTTAATGCTTCAGCATGCCAGGACATTCTGGACAATGCTATGCTTCCAACTTTGTGGCAATAGTTTGGAGAAGGCCCTTCTCTATTCCAACGTGACTGTGCCCTAGTGCACAAAGCAAGGACTATAAAGACATGGTTTGATGAGTTCAGTGTGGAAGAACTCAGAGCCCTGACCTCACCTTTAGGATGACCTGGAATGGAGAATGTGAGCCAGGTCTTCCCGTCCAACATCAGTGCCTGACACAAGAAGAATGGAGGCTGTTATAGATGCAAATGTACGACACCTTAGTCAGCTGCTGTAGTTTTAAAATGTGCTGAAAAAATGCATTTCAACTTCTCAAGTACTGCAAAGGCACCCTTGAGCCAGGCTGAACCTCCAAATACTCAGACACTCTTTCATGTGCAGACCCTGACATCTCTACATTAGTGCATGATCTTGTCCATGTGTTTTCTGGTCTTTTTGTTTGTAGCAAAATTAAAAACCAATGTGCGAAAATTGAATCACCCCTTGGAGACTACTAAAGTTTTTCTTCTTCTTCCGAAACATGTTTGTTTTGTTCTGTCTTGTTTACAACCATACGTTTGTTCCATCTAGGGTCCAAACTGCATCAATTTTTATTAAGTAAATATGAGTTGTTGAAGTTTTTGAGATGTTTGGGTCATAATTTCTCGTAAAGGAGGTTGTGGTGAGGCTAGACCAGTTCTAAATTAGTGGTTTGAATGGATCTTTTGTTTTGTAATGTGTTGCTTTCTGGGAAGACGTTTTTTTCTTACACTTTTATAGTTTTACAGAATTAGCAAATAATGCAGTGATTTAATTGGAGATTTTTTGATGAACTATGACTGAGTCATCCACCTGTGTCCAGAATCTGTTGTAAATTATGCTAACAGGCTGCTGGCTGTATAGCTGAGTATTTACTGCAAATAAGTAAGTGGTATCAATACCAGTCGCATTCTTGGCAAAAAAAAAGCAGCAGAAATGTATTTCCCCAAAGGTTGAGCGACTTTTTAAATAACAGTTCTGCATGAGATGTTCTGACAGAACTGGAAAACAATGTGAGCAGAAGTTTTCGTGAGGAAGAGCGGAAAAGACGAGGACGGAAAGAGAGGAATCTACAGAGAAACGCAGGCCAAGCCGCTCAATGCCAAACACGCACAAGGAAGCTGTTATGCTGTGTTTGTGTAGCAGAGACTCAGACAGTGATACTATCATCACACACAGTATGCTTACAGAGTTACACATTTACACCTCTCTGGACGGCTGCCTGCTACCTTCCCTTATATCCGCAGAGATTTCCCTCCATACTTCTGAGGGAATATAGCTTACACTTAATCTGTCAGCGCTGACCTATTCTCTGTGCAGGAACAGCAGATGAAGATTTCATTTCACGGATCAGGAGCAGGTTTCGGTACCTCTGGGGTGGCATTTTTCTCTGAGGACAACAGCGGCTACATTGTGCCGACAGCCTGACTTGTGTCCTTGTTGGGAGATTCCTCAGCATTCCTGAAAGCACTGTCGCTGTGACTGGAAGCTCTGTTTCGGCACCCCTGAAGCTTCGACAAACCCCATGGGAGCGCCGGTTGCACAGCTTCTCAAATTCCACAGGTTTGCAGAGATCCTGAATGAGGGATGAAAGACTGCTGAGGATGAGGAGGAGGTGAATGCTGCTGCCAACATGCCCCAACAGTCCTCTGCCTGCAAGCTATTATCTGAGTGAACACGAGCTGGTCGTCACTTCTATCTATGATAGCTTTGGCACAGGTGATAATTAAAACCCAGCCATGCCAGAAACAAGATTTATCATGTTTGAGTGTATCTGAAGGCTACAAATAAAAGTGCCAAATGCTTGAGATGATGAATAACAGTAACACTTATTATCTCTAAGAGAGTCGTAAAAGTAGAAAACTATCAGCACACATTTGGATTTATTGCATTAAATGATAAGCCCTTATGCCCTAACAACCTTTCAGTGGTCAAGACTTAATTTGAACAACATGTCTATGCAATGCCTTACAATAGGCCCCAGTTTCATATTTTTTAATAGTTCTCCCATAGCCTTGTTGGCTGAAAAATTAGGTCAAAGTTCTTAAATGTAATAAATTCAGTCAGTCAATTTACAATTGGCTCAGTCAGCAGATGTTTAAAACTGCTGAAAAGGCCAAAAACTTTGGGGTTATTCTGCTGCTCAGTCACAATGACGCATCTGTTTTCCTTTGTTGTAAGTCTGAACTCTGATTTTATAGGTAGACATGGTGGATGGTAAAATACTCATGTTGTGATAATCATTACAGGCACATCTTTGAATAACAGAAACTTTGGAACTTTAAAAACAAACTCTGCAAATGTACACCCTAAAAAAATGTCAGGTTTTCATGTAAACAAAGCACACAATGTAAGGAAATTTGTGTTTATTTCTTGTTTGTAACAACGCTTCTTGAAAGCCTGTTTGTTTACATTTTAAATGGCGCCACATTTGTAAGGAGCAGGCATTTGTGGGATGAGCAGCAGAGCTGAGTACATGGGTTGTGCCCATGAAAAAATTGCCAAACCTTCTTTGCCACTGCAGAGTAGGGTTTATCAGAGACTACCTCCAGAATTTGGGAGCGGAGAGGGTGGAAAGACCTGCCAACAATCTTCAACCCCAACTCATTTAACACTTGTGGGATCAGCTTGTGCGTGCTGTCAGTGCCAGAGTGACTAACACAACCACAATGGCAGACTTGTGACAAATGCTGGTTGAGGAATGGGTTGGCTGTTAAGTTTATGAACCACATAGCAAACACTACAGACTAAGCAACAGCCGTTTATCTCAGAAAGCAAGTGCAGTAATTTGCCGGTAAAATGTAGTTCCAGTTTTAGCTTTAATTAACAAAGTCTGGCAGTAACATTCATGAAACAGCCACATTGAAAACATTACAGACCAAAGAGCATTTCATAAATAAAACAAATCCTGTAATGGCACGTTAGAGAAGTAGTTACACAAATGGGGGTTAGTTTCAGCTTTGTTACCTGAAGACAATAATTAGGCTATTATAGCTATGCTAGCTATGTAATTAATGTTTCAATATAAGACAATGGAGTCGCTTAGTCAGTAGGGGTGGGAATCTCTGGTGGCCCCACAATATGATATTATCATGATTCTTTGGTCATGATTTGATATTATTGTAATTTTGAACATTTTGCAATACAGTGAGTATTGCAATACCATATATTGAGATATACTGCAATCTATACCATTTTTTCAACTGTTTAGCTGATTTAGCATTAGTCTTTGCCTCATGTTTGTCGTATTAC
Organism: Cheilinus undulatus; assembly: GCF_018320785.1. NCBI lineage: Eukaryota > Metazoa > Chordata > Actinopteri > Labriformes > Labridae > Cheilinus > Cheilinus undulatus. Next base: position 9,590,306 of record NC_054874.1, on the reverse strand, counting down.
CACAGTATTTTATCTTTATGTAGCACTTCTTGCAAACCTCATGTGTCATGTCCATTTCATTCGTGCCCTCGTGTCCGTCTCCTGGTGCTGCTACGTTTGTTGTACTAACTCTCTCCTGCTCCATGACCGTCACCTCTGCCGACCTCACTCGACAAACAATTGATTTTATTTTTCCATTAGACTCCAGTTCATACCAGCAATTAATTTGAAAAAATTGATACCTAGTGGACAAGGGCGATACGATATATCACTAGACAACATGTTGCAATACTGTGCTTAGCTTTAGTTACATTAGCTACTTAGCTCTGATCTCTATAGCTACGTTAGATTTAGCAGTGCTAGCTTTGGCAAATGTAGCTAAAGCTAACTTGGCTGCATAGATGACTCTTCTGACCCATTCTTACCACTTTTAAATCCTATTTTACCACCTTTACAGCAAATTTGTGCCAAATTTAACCAATTTTTGCCACTTTTTAATCAAATTCTGCCACATTAAACCTTTTTTTGGCAATTTTCTGCCTATGTTTTTGTCTTTGTTAACTTATTTCTTCACTGTAAACACATTTTGCCACTTTTAAACATTTTTTGACCTATTTTAATTCTGTTTTTGGATTCACATTTCAACAAGGCTACAACAGCATAAATAACTTTTTAAAAAGTTTGTGTTGTTTTGATAAGACTGGTTATTGTTCAAGTTAAAGATAAAATATGGTTGTCACAGCGTACCTTTTCAGTGGACCACGATTTTGCTAACCTCCATGGCTCCCTTGTTTGTCTGGGCTCCGCTTTATCCCCCTTACCTGCTCCTGTTATAGCGTTAGCCTAGCATCAGCTAGCTAGCTGGCTAGCTGGCTGTCTCCTCCGAGCAGCAGACGGGCGGAGTGAGGCGGGGCGTCAGGACCGGGAGGCAGAGAGCAAACACTTCTTTTCACACAGGACTCTTTTTATTTGTGGCTCCCAGTCTGAGCTGAGCGGGCTTCATGAGAGGGGCTGACGGGTCCGGACATTCAGAGCAACAAAAAGCTTCCGTGGCTTTATTTGTAGGCGCTGTGAAAGAGAGAGAAAAAGCTCCTCTGTGGAGCTGGAGAGCAGAGGGAGAAGATACCTGTCAGCGGGGATGATGAGGAAAAGCTGCGAAATGATCCTGAGGGAGTCAACTGATGGGGAGGAAAACTGGACTGGGATGTGAACACGGACCATCTTTCTCTGTATAACAGGTAAGATTAAGAAGTTAAATCGGGGGCTGTCACTTTTTCTCTGACAAGTATGACCCTGTTTAACGCACAAGGACTATATCAGTGGGTTAAAGGTTTGGGGTTTTGTGGACAGGTGTGGGGTTGCTCTTCCAGCCAAAGTGTATGTGCATGATAGGAACAAATGTTAAATGTACATGACATGTTTTCATGTGTTTATTTCCCTCGTTTCCTGTCTTATCTTGGTGCATTTCTTCCTCCCATTTTTAAAGAGAACTTGTGCGCCTTCATAGTCTGACAGATGTTGGAGGGAGCTGAACTTCACTTGACTCTGCTGCGTGCATATGTTAGGACAAGATTAGATCACATTAACAAGCTGAACAGGGAGTCTTTTATACTTCACAGCATCCCAGTGGAGGGTTTTTGGCTACAAACTCGTTATAGCCTTTTTGTACTTAGAGAGCAGACTGTCTTAATCCCTCTCCCATTCACAACAATACTAGAAATACCCAAGTTAGTATTTAAGCTGTATTTTGTTTTCAAAAAAAGCAATTCTTTCCTAACCTTCCTCAAGTTTCATGTTAGGTTGTTTTGTTCTTTTGCACAAGTATGCGCGCAGGATTACTCTCCCTGTGGTTTAAACCAGTATGAGTCTCTGAAACCACAAGAGAAGTTTATTTGTTGCTTCTGAGACTGGAAATTGTGCTTAATTGCCAATGTGTTTCAATATAAAACAGTTATTTCATCTCTTTACAACCCCACATTTATTAACATCACTTTTACTACTCTTGTTTCATCAGGTTTATGTCTTTAAAATATCTTTTATTGTTTTAATCAGGTGTACCACTGGCTTATCCATGATGTCTACCACCCAGTTTCCCACTTAAGAGCCTTCTAAGTGTCTGCCACAGCTGTCACTTATATGACACATCAACATGTAGTGAAATTAGTCCTTTCCCTCCTTCCAGGGGCTCCTCTCTCCGACGTAGAGTTTCACGGTGGAGCACATAGGTGTGTGCGGACAGGCCCCACCCTGCCTTTTGTTAGAAATAATCCTCTGTTCTGCTGCCGTGCCTCGACTTGTTTCTTTTCACTTTTCACACACCTGCTCTATTCGTGCCATGAGTGCCTCAGGGTCCACAGACTTTAGAGGGGATCAAGTATCTCCTTGTGCCTGCTAATCTGCCCTGAAAGCCTCACGCACACTGTGAAGTAGTTAATGTTTGAAGGAAAACAATGTCTTACTCCTGAGCCTTGACAAATATGAGATTGGAGGGTTTTTACTGTAAAATCTCACCTCTTGTTCATTTAAAATAAAGCAGGATATCAGTGTTTATATCTTTAAAAAGATCTTCAAAGAGATCAAACACGGAATTTCTTTTATGTATTGGCCTCTCTGCTGGTTTTTTATGCACTCAGCTATGCAAGTAACCACTTTAATTCCTTTATAATCAAACCTTCCCCCCTTCTTTGGAGTTTTCTGTGAGTTTAAGCCAAACCAACATTTAAATGCTTGTTTCTTTCAGTCAGGCCGGAATCCTACTTTCTGTTAATCTTTACTGTAAGAACAAAAGTCCATTGTTGCAAAATAAGATCTTGCAAGCTGACCTCACACAGTTGCTGATTTACAGTCAACAATTGACTGTGAAAGGATTGATTGCAGATAAGTTTGTGTAAAAATGTGTCCACTGTTGTTTTCTTCACAAACATACAGGAATTAATAATTATTTCTTATGTGCAGAGGCTGGAAAGTAAGGAATGACTGCAATTGTTGTAGTTGTGTTTGTGTACTTGTACTTTTTGAGTACTTTTTAAATCAGTAGTTTTAATTTAGCTGAAGTAAATTTTGGGGAAGTGTTGTACTTCACTAAAACATCAAATACTGAGTAAAAAATGTCAAATCTAAAGCCAAACGATGAGGTCCAACCTTTCTGTCAACATCATGAAACTTGCTGGTTGTGTATCTTTGACAGCACGGGACAGTCAGTAATACCCCACCCCCTCGGCAAAATATAACCTATAGAGTTTCTGACTGACCACTTTCTTCCATGGTACAAAAAGAAGAACCGTGACTTGTGTAGCAAAAGTATCTTCATGGATGACAATGCTCCATCGCATGCTGCAAAGAATACCTCTGTGTCATTGGCTGCTATGGGCATAAAAGGAGAGAAACTCATGGTGTGACCCCCATTCTCCCTCGACCTCAACCCTATTGAATGAATACACCTTTCATCCCAAAACAGCTGCAGCATTTTACTTCAGATCAAGTCTTAATAGCTCATTATTGAAAGATCAAATTCAACTGCTGGAGCCAGCCCGGGGGCCACATCAGGCCCTCCACATCCTCCCATCTGGCCCTCAGAACATTTCTCAGAAAATGTGCAAAAAATACTTTATGTTGTTGTATTTTGGGTTTAACTTTTCATAAACTCCCTATAGCAGGACTGTCCAAACTATGGCCCAGGGGCCAAATGCGGCCCACGACCCATTTTTGATTGGCCCACAGCAAATTTTTAATATAAACTAAAATATAGCCCACATTAGAATGTGAAGCTTTTGCATGACTGTATTGTACTTCTTAGTTTCAGCACAGTGCAGTGCTACTATACTAATTCTGTAAACAAACATTTTTACAAAGAATTCATTGATGTTTTCATGAATTTGTGACTACACTAAGACAACACTGTAAATGGTAAACATATTGGCAGCCAAAGCAATAACACTATCTTGATTTGTAATGCCCTAATGAATTACCCCAATGAATAGCAGCACCAATAGCGTTCCAGGTGTGTAGCTAGTGGTTGCTGGGGTCAACCAGATCCTCCTGGGATCTGGCTGGCCTCCCCAAAATCCTTAAATTAATTGTCTCTCTGCCTTGTGAACTACTAACTAGCCATCTGAGCACACTAAATCACTAAGAATGTCTTAATCTACATTTGACTGGTTTATAACTTTAATATCTTCAAGGTGCAGAATATGAAAGTGGCCCCACCCTTCTTATATATTTCAATATGTGGCCCTCAGTGGACACCCCTGCCCTATAGCTATTTTAACTAGGGATCTATCGGCATATCAGCAAAATATCCAGTGTAGAGCAATTCAAGCAACTCCACAAACATTAGAGATTGAAACAGTTTCATCAGGAATTACTTTATGTTTCATCTTTTTTCTGAAATTCACCTGTCAGCCATGACTAGCAAATATAATGCATGTTTAGCACATATTTTTCAGCCTATTCTTGATTAATGCTGCTGTTTTAGCTGTTGACTTTTGGCTTCAGGTGATTTGGAAGTGCAATTCAACCCTGGTGTTTATTAACTTGGCAGCCACAGAAATATTCAGCTTAAATATTTCATTCACCCCCTTGTGGCTGACTGCAGTTTAGGAACTGATCTCACTGTTAGAGGTGAAAAATGAGGAAATGTTTAAACAAGAATAAGTTAATTAGACCAGATCTTTTCCCCAATTTTTTTATTGTAGCTTAAAGTGCCTGTCAAGGAAAAATGTTGGTCCTTTTACAAAGACAGCCGATGACCCCTGCCCTAGGGTATCTAAAGAAGCTGCTCAGTACTTTGAGTAACCTAAACTTTGAATTACTTACTTTTTACTTTTACTTGGGTAGATTTCAGAATTCCTATAGATCCTTGAAAAGTCTTAAAAATTTTTAAATTGCACATTTGAATTTAAGGCCTTAAAAAGTCTGAATTTTACCACTGAGAGGTCTTTTTTTAGAATGTTTTTTTGACTAAAACATGTCTTCATCCTATCTTTGTTTTCTAGCCAACCTTTTATGATTCATAACATTTTCCTCCACAAACTGATGCAAAATTGTTCTCCAGAATTCAGGGACTTCAGTGATGGAAGATCTAATTTTCCCGGGGAGGACCCCAGACCCACCTTTTATTAAACCTGGATCACTGTGATCAGATTTTCTCTGTGCCAGTGTAAAACACTTGTCCAGTTCTCTAAAATCTGGGCTACCAGGTTGCCCACTTACAAATCCATGCCGGCCACTCTTATTTCAACAGGTTTCCCTACAAAAAGGGTTATTCTGCATTTAAATAGTAAAATTGTTTGGAAGCAAACCTGCTAAATGTATGCTCCTGATACTGATAGATATCAGTACATGGTATATTGATTGTTCATTCAATTATAAAATTCAGCCCTGGTCCGGTGTCCTGAGAAATCTCATATGCCTTTCATTTTTGACTGTTTACTGGTCAGAATGGTATTAATTTGTCTCAGTTCAGGTCTTAAAAAGTCTTAAATTTGATCTTAACAGGGTGTAGGAACCCTTAGACTTATAGACCTTTAATTTCACTAATGCTTAAGTAAATTTTAACCAAAGTAACTGTACTTGAACTTGATTGTGATAGCCGTGTACTCCTCCTCCTCTGCTTATGTGATTTTTTTCCTGTCTTGTTGCAGTGATTGCCGTCATCATGATGACACCACAGGAGAGCTCCCTCCTCACTCACCTGCTCCTGCTCCTCCAGCTCCTCCTCCCTTTCACCCTGTCCTCCCTGCACCCCCATCACCCCTCTCCAGTCCACCTTCCCACGCTGGTCCCTCACCCCCCAACGCCTCTCCTTCGCTCCCACTTCAGCTCTCAGACTCAGCTGGACTTCAGCACCCACTGCAACTCCAGCTGCTTCCACAGAGGAGAGGAGGCCGCACAGAGGGAGCAGCTGGAAGACAAGCTGGCCTTTGAGACGCTGTACGCCGACGGATCTCGCACTCTCACCACCGTGGACGTGGAAGGAGAAGAGGAGTTTGATGGCTACCCTGTTCATCCTTCACCAAGGAGGTTGAAGTCCAGACACAGGCGTGTGCGGAGGCAGATCTACGGAGCAGACGGGCGCTTTAACATCCAAGGGGACAACTTCTTGTTGGATTACCCGTTCTCCACAGCGGTGCGGATCTCCACCGGTTGCACTGGCGTTCTTGTGTCCCAGCAGCACGTCCTTACTGCCGCACACTGCGTGCATGATGGGAAAGATTACGTGAATGGGGCACGGAAGCTCAGGGTTGGCTTTTTGATCCCGCCATCCATGAATGGCACAGAAGACGGCCTCACTTCCTCCAAGAAGCCTCTGATCCGCTGGGTGAGGGTGAGACGTACGCGAGTGCCAAAGGGCTGGATCCAGGGCCCTCAGGAGGTCAGCATGGACTTTGATTATGCCCTTCTGGAGCTGCGGTGGCCTCACCGACGGCCCTTCATGCGCCTTTCTGTAGCCCCTTCCTCTGATGACCTGGCAGGGAAGAGAATCCACTTCTCTGGATTTGACAGCGACAGATCTGGGGAGCTGGTGTACAGATTCTGTCCTGTAGAGGAAGAGTCGAGCGATCTGATTTATCAGCACTGCGACGCCCGACCTGGAGCCAGCGGGTCAGGGGTGTACGGCAGAGTGTGGGACAACAGCTTAGAGCGCTGGGAGAGGAAGGTGATTGGTATTTTCTCTGGACATCAGTGGTTAGAGATAGACGGGGAGAACAGGGATTACAACGTGGCCGTGCGGATCACTCCTCTCAAGTTTGCTCAGATCTGTTACTGGGTGCACGGAAACCGACTAGACTGCATCCACGACTGAGGAGTGGAAAACACGGAGGACAGAAAAGCACAAATGACTGAAACATACATCCATGCAAACACCTGCCACTGATCCACCAGATCTCCTCTCAGACTTAGCTGCCATCATTTCTCTCCAGTATGTCATTTTCTCTCTCTGCCTGTGAGATCATCACTTCACCGTCTTTTAAAGCACTTCAGCCTGCAGTCAGATTAATAACAGTCACTGTTTCCACAGTATTAATAACAAAAGTTACTTTTACAAGAGGGGGGAAATATTTTTCCTCTTGTGTGAGTAACACCAGATTATTTTCCAGCTGTGGACTGATATTTTGTCTTTGCCTCTGTCCTGCTCTCTTTTTCTGACTTTCAGGGAAATGCTTTGGTATTTTTGAAGCTCTTCAAGGATTGTTGAGTTTATTCAGATTTCTAACATGTCCATTGGTAGTTCGGTCTTCTCAGTGTGGACTGAAGACACAGGGTGTTATTTTTATTGTTTGGACAAATGCTTGATATATGTATATTTTAATAAACAGAGATTTATTCTAGCAGTGTGAGTGAAGAGTCATCACTTGGTTTCAGAAATGGTGCTGGGGTGCCCCCTTGTGGTCATAGGAGGTGCTGCAGCACAGTAAATAGGTTTGCAGCCAAAAAGACTTCTTGCACCTTGTCTTAGTCTTGTCTTTAATTCCCAAGATCCTTCATGCACAAATGTGGACATAACATTTTAGCACTCCTATAACATACTTATAATTTCTTCTATTAGAATTTTTCGCTAATTGTCCAGACTGTCCATTAAAGTTTAAGTTATTTACCTGAAATGTTGCGGCAATTTGCTGGGAATTTATCACGTATTTTCATGGAAATGGGATATGTTGATACGTTTTGGAGAGTTTCATTGGAAGAGTTGGGGAAATTTGTTTGCTTTAATTTTTTGGGGTCATTTTCATGTGAATTTAGGAAGTTTATTCTAAATTTTGGAATTGATTGGGAATTTTTGGGTAAGGCTTGTCCTTGGAAATTTTCATGGACATTTCAGGAAATTTGTTTGAATGTTTGGATAATGCCATCATTTTCATGAATTTTGGGGAAAGTATTTTTCATTTTGTTATTTACCTATTTTAGGGGGAATTTGCTTGAAATTTTTCCAGGAAAATAAATGGATTTTTGGGAAAATGTTATTGAAGAGTTCAGGCTTTTTAATATAGTTTTTTCTGAATGATTTGAGGACAAAAAAATTTAAGGGTACTTATGGGATACTTTTTTTAATTCTCAGAGAAATTATGGTAATTTTTTTTTTTAAATTCTAGGGAGTCTTTTGGCTTTTGGAAAGGAAACTTTCCAAGATACTCCTTCTGAAAGACAATGCTGCCTTAACTTCTCAGCTCCTACTTATCCTGGATAAGTGGGAGAAACTGAAAATGCTTACCAAACAAAAGCTCAGGTCTCCGAAGGCTAAGTATAAAATAGTTGAGTAAAAGGGTTTTAAACTCCTTAGGTGTCAGTATTCAAATATTCATTGCTCTTCCTCAATTGTAAACTGAATATCTTACAATTTTTAACCAAACTATTAAATCTCAGAACAAGCTTCAGGAGATGTGTGTGGCTCTTTCCTTGAACTTACAGACTAAATGAGTTTATAAAGCAAGTAAAGATGTGTTGCAACACTAATTGATTCTGATGAGCAGATTCTTTATTACTTTATTGTGCAGTAAAGTCTGAGCATCTTTAATATTTATGGTTTGACTATTCATGCCATCTTTTACAACCACATTGCTTGTATGAACAAACGAGTAAGTCACGTGACAAACAAACACCACATATTTAAAAAGGAGGCAAACATCAAGTTTTTGTTTCAAAACACAAGTAGGAAAAGTGCAGAACAAGTTATTAGTTTAGTGCTTTTTATTAGAGATAAGGAGACGATACAAAACATCCACCATTCAATAATCAGTCTAACTCTGACCGCTGGTCTTTCATATACACATCGCTCCCCATTAGACCATCATAACACCAAAAATTTAAATCAAGAGGATCCTGGTTTTAACAAGTACAAGGAATGTTGTCTGTTACTACATCGAATGCAATGGTTTCTGACCCAGAACTGGAAATAAAAAGGAATCACTCAAGTTTTGGAATTTGCATGTTCAAAAAAAAAGAAAAAAAAGAAAGAACAATGGAATAACAAAACAAAAAAATCAAAATAAAATAAATGTATCTAACCGTGTTCCCCGAGAAGGTTTGATACACTTTGTGCAATGAATAGGGAATTAGTTCTTACTACACCTAGTTTCAACTACACACACTTACAAAACTTATCTAGAAGTTTGGCAAAAAAATGTAGTTGGAACAATTACTTTTGTCAAATTTGATGGTTGGAAGCTAAAGTTTGATGCCTGTCCCTTTCTCTGCAATCATTCAAATGGAACCCGAAGAGAACAAAACCCTGTCCTTAAACATGAAAGTTATGTTTTTAAGTTGATCTTCATCATCCTTCCTCAATTTTATCTTTAATTCTTTTTTCTTAGTAAGTGTTTTGTTCATTTTCTTTATGTTGCGTGAACTGGAATGACAGTCTGCATTTTGTGGAATTTCTTTTCTTTTTTTTTTTCATTTTTTATCTGTCAATTAACCCCAAACCCACCCACATTATCCCACCCCAAGGGTCCCAGAAATGGTACTGGTTCTGCTTTTGCCCCTTTCCAAACCACACTGGAATGAACAGCTAAACCCCACAGATGTGTCTGAAAGGCCTCGATCGAAGCCAGAGAGGGAGGAGGAGCAGTATTTATATAGGGCATCCTTCCAGGCTGATTATTGACGAGCCACCCAGCTTTTCTGCCAAGGTGTGCCGGTCTTTGAGGTCCTCAAAACCGTTCACCTGCCACTCATGCTTGATACCTGAAATAAAGGAAACAGAAATTACAATCCTGCAGTAATTTTGAGGGGAAGAAGAACTCATCTGGCTGTCTAATCACTTGACACAAAAAAGATTTAAGATGACAGAAACTATTAGGAGCTTGTCCTTTCTTTGGCTTACATGGCAAACATGCATCTATATTTTTTTTCTGATGTATCTGGAAAAATTTGGAAATAATAATTGACCTTATGGTTCTAAAATCTTCACCAAACTAATCTGCATATTCTGCTATCCGTATTCATAGTTTTGAAATTTTGTGAGATCAAATTAAAGAACCTATTTTGCACAGAATATAAAGTTTCCTAATGTTTTTTGAATGGACTCTTGAAGGTTCTTAACAAAAGATGGAGGCTCTAACTTAAGAAAAGCGGCTCTATGTGAATTTGTTCTGTTTTTCATCAATTTTAATACTACTTTAAAGACAATAATCTGCAGCTAGTTCACAGCAAGTAATTCTTCAGAGGTTCAGCAGAAGACAGTTATACAAAATAATCAAAACCCCTGATAATAATATTGGTACTCAAGATGGTCATTATGAAATTAAAGTTCCAAACATGCATATACTTCAAAAAAATACCAAAGAAAGTCTTTTTAAATGGTAATGCGAAACTGAAATAATGAAATCAAATGTTCCAATTAAATATTACTTCTATAAATATTAAATATTACTTGTTTACTTATGGGAATGGCTACAGAGTCAAAAATCTGTTTTTTGGGGGTTTATATCACCTGATTAGGCATCATCTAAATAAGCAGCACAATAGACGTCTGTCCAATGTACACAGAAACAAAATCTAGGTTTCCTCAACCATTTGTGTCATTTAATCTTTAAACATTTATCACTAGCACTGACTCATGCAGCAAGCATGCAAAAACATTCACAAAAGGCCCATGGGTTCCTCGCAGTCTGCAGACAGCATGAACAGCCACTTCAGTGTTACCCTCACTATCATATTTATTGATTTGAGATGCTGAAACTTGGGTAGGAAGCTCTTAGGGATCAAGTGAGGGTAAGAAAGATCTCCAAATGTAAAAATTGAGCTCAAAGCTTATGGTCCGGGAGAATTGTCCTTATTGTGAACGGTACAAAGCAAATTTTTGTCTGCCTTTCCTGTGCGACTATCTTGCGAGCTTTAGCTTTACACCTAAAGTTCAATCATATTATACAGCCACATATACCTATTTGGTCAAGAGCACTGACTCTTGATTGGTTGTCATTTATTCAAGATTGTAAAAGAACTTAAATGAGTCATTTAATTTTCATGAACCTGATGCACCAAGTACAAATTCTTGGTTTAATCATAGTCATGTTGAGATAAGGGATGGTAATCATTCATTTATATCGATATTGATAACCTTATCGATACTCCTTAATTATCTGGACATAATGCTGTGCTCATGGTGATTAATGCTGGTCTTTACTATAATAGGGCATAATCTGTTTAATAATATTAATGATCAACGCTGGACTATTATGGGCCACAACAGAGGGTACGGTCTAGACCTGCCCTTGTTATGATTTTTTGGTTATTAATTGGCATTATACAAACAAAGACTGATTCATCCGAGTCCTTATCCTTACAACTATGGATACTTTTTTGTTTTTTTTAATGGAAAGACAAAATGATAATACATTTAAAACAGAAGTGGTAGGATTACAAAAAAAAAACACAGTAAAGTAAAAACTTTAAAATTTAGGGTTCAATTGGTTATATATTTTTTATCCCTGACATACAAACACATTCCTCATCTTCACAGCCTTATTGATATTTATGTTCAAAAACTGAATCCTCATTGTTGATGTGAAATATGAACATATGACATTTTATTAAGAGGCAGTCTTATTTTCTGAGTGTCCCTAAACACCTCATATAAAACTATATAATCCACTGGTTAACTTTTATTCTGCAGAGCCCACCACAGATTTATACACTGGATTAAGATTTTTAACAAACAAGACTTGCTGCAGTGTTTAGGACACTTTTCAGCCCTGAGCCGAGTAGATGAAGAAGAAAACTGTCCTGTATCAGCTGAAGTCAGTGGTATAATTGCATGTGACTCCAAAGGCAACCTGAGTCTTATCCTCAAGAGGAAAGCTGAAGGTAATGCATTTGGTTTAACTTGATGCACACTGCTGGTGTGCTTTTATATTTTGTTGTCCATGCAAGAAACTGGCATATAATTTCACACCAGTGATATTATAAAATGATATTACGACAGAGAGCCTGTGAGACTCGATAGCAGTATTGACAAGTTAAAGACCTTACTGACTTTTGGGTTTTTGAAAAATAAAAAATAGTCTTTAAGGACCAGGGTTTCTATCTCCATCCTTAGTTGAGATAGACTGTTTTGTATATAAAAGGAGAAAAGTATACTGGTAAGGTATAGGGATGGTAAATCTAAGCATTTTGATGGTTATTTAGGGAGGCTTTCTTGTCCACTTTAGGGCAGTGGAGAAAAACAGGAACATAAAAATTATCATCATACACATTTTTATTAACCAATCCAGTTAACCTAAAGGAACATATTTGTCTGATGTAGTTGTAATTATAGACATATGACTAATGTCACTCATATTTTAGTCATGCTCAAATTCCTGCTGAGGATTCAATGAAGTATGAAAATTAGTTCTTCAGCAGATGTAAATGTTAGGCTACTGGTTGCTATTGTTTGTTCCAACAGTGTGCAGTGGGTGTGAGTCTGTGTAGCTTTGACTTTTCGTGTGGTTGATGTCAGTTTCTGTTTGCATTAACCTGTTTTGCATGTTTAGCTTTGAGGGTTACAAACTCATCAATTCAGAAAACAAAAACTTATACGTGCTGTTGTTTACCTTCAAATTTTCTCTTGATAGCATCTTTTGAACTGGCATAAATCATCTTGCTCTTCAGGGGAGCAGAATCGGGAGCCCTAGTAGAGGGGGAAAAGTAATTTAAGGCAAATGTCATCTGAATGATAGTAATAACATCTGTAAGTTTAGCTTATTGGCCAGCCTCACCAAAAGATAAAGACCAAGTCCTCCCTCTTTGTTTCTTTGGTCTCGTATGTGGCATCATACAGGGCGTAGCGGCAGTCATCTGGGGGCAGCATCTTCACAAAGTGCTGGTATGGATCCTGGACGGTGGTTCCCAAGTCACCCAGCAGGATCTCTTTGCCATCATCCAGTACAATGTTTTTCAGGTCCTTGCTTAAGCAGAACAGAATAGCCTTCTTCCTCTTCCTCTTCTCATCTTCATTCGCCTGAGCTTTGCGCACCTTCATGTTGTTGAAGACGGCGATAACTTCATCTGTGACTTTCACACCGGAGGCCTGTGAAGAAAAAAAAAACCCTCTTGTTAACTCTACCATCAAACAGCTTTTAATAGTTCTTATTTTTATCACAATGTACATCTTTTAAGAAATCTAAGCAGATGATCTGTGTGATTTTTGATTTTTAACTTATTATCTTTGGGTGCTGGAGTGTTGCTCACATAAACCAAAATGTTTGAATCCCTGGAAATATGAATTTATCAGGGATAATGGAAGTAGTTTCCCACTGACAAGTCTAAGCAATGCAACAATGGCCTTCATCTTTAAAAGGCTTGAGGCAATAACCTCGGTACAGTTCATACAGACATCATGAAGCTGAAGAAAGAGCTGAGGGGTCAGCATGTGACTTCAGCACCCACACGCAAACACAGAGGAGGAATACAGTCTGATAAGGAGGACTGGACCACAAAGGTGCGGCCATGATAACTGCTAACCATCATTAATGAAGGGTTAAGTTGAGTAACACGATCTGATAACTTTTAACTGGCAATACAGCTGGTCCAAAGGGAATCACTGCTGAAGCTATATTTGCCTCTGAGGAAAACCAAAGGAATAAAATGTGGTCAGCACTGCTTGTCCAAAATTGCCCCTTTAAGTTGAAAATTAAATAGGTTCAGCAAACAGGTGTGTCCAAGAGAACTGTGACAGGGCCAGTAAAAAGTGCACCAAACCAACTTTTTGTCAGTGTCCCCATTGTCACACATCACCTCATCGTCTTGACTGCTCAGTAATACATGAGTTGGATTTAAAAAAGTTTATTCACCCAGAGGTTTTAGCCACAATAAACTTAAATTATTCTATTAGTCACCGGTTAGAGGGCTGTTTCTTGCTTGATTTTACAAGAACACCTGTGAACGGCAGGGAGTATAAACACATTAATGGTTGGGATATAGAAATAGAAACTTATATGCAAATAATTTTCACTCTTAATTTCTCTTCCACACCAAGACAGCTTTGTAGTTTCTTCCATTTCAACCCGTTTTTAGTTCGTCATCCCAGACATCAAATCTGTGTGTACATGGGGCTATTTTTATTGTTGCCATGGACAACGGGACACTATGAATTTCAAGCACTGTGAGTAGGTATAAAATATTACATAAGTGTTTTTTTTTTCTGAGAGCAAAGGGAACAGCCATATCTATCTACCATAAAGATGGCCATGTGGTTGAGGGTGTGGTAAGAAATTAAGCGTTTCAGAGCAGGGCTCAGTCACAGACAATGGGGCTTCTGTAGAGATACAGAATACAAGTCACGTCGCAGAGTCACAGCTGCTCCATAAGTTCTCTCAATCAGGTCTTCTGACTCTGTTTAAGGCATCACACAAATTTGCAGTCTCTGGACAAGATGGGAAAACTCCTATCTCTCAGCAACGTGTCAATGGAAAAAGAGACGCAACAGTGAAGAGGAAATAAGGAAGCAGGAAAGACGGAAAAGGAGGCAAACTGCTCGCAGTGCGTGTTTACTTAGGGTGTGAAAGACCTGTATGTGATATAGTTCAAAGTAATAATTAACCAGTAACTAAAGAAACTCAATCCCTTTACCCACCTATCAATAAATTAATACAAGTATAGTGGTATAACTGACACAAGCAGTGGGGGTATCACGTCTACTCTAGAAGTATTTGCTGACACGTGTCTCGCAACATCCTTCCTCTTTTGTGAGGTTGAGAAACCATTATGACTATTTCTCTCCGAGCTATGCACACTTCATTTCTGTAGAGCCAATAAAACACTTATTTTGTTCTGATGTCTTCATTCACACTGGCTTGCTTTGGTCTTATATTCCAAAAGTATTCTCTTGAAAAATCATTTTTAGGTGTTGTGGTTGATTCAGGAAGTTACAACACATCAGTGATGGTTAAGCTCTTACCTAATCTTTACAGAGGATGCTGATTTTTAAGTTCAACTGACTTCCTACTAATTCAGGCTTGGCTTAACACAAAGTATAAGGTAAGGGACAGGCATCAAATTGATATCACGCAGGTAAATCTCTTTAACAACATTATTAATTTAACACTACAAAGTAAACTCATGCAACTGGCAGATTTTGTTTAATTGGGATGTTAAAGGAGGCAATTATCGCCATAATTCAATTTTAGAGAATATTTTCTTAAAAGGAAAACAGTTTTTTTAAACAACGCACAGATGAGACGCATCTTAAATGGCATCAGTACGCTTCCTTAATATCTAATGACTATCCCTCATGAATGAATAGAGTTATCTGTTCATCTTTTCCCTCTTTTTATAATATATAACTCCAATGGCGTGATGGGTGTGTATGAATAGCTGTGTATGAACAAAATAGATGCGCAGCTAAAAAAGATGCGCAGTAACGATCACGGAGCTCCACAGACAGCGGCCCGTTAGCCTCAGCTAGCGGATCCTACACTGCCAAATGGACGTTACATAATGGTGAAAATACCCTAAAATGTTTACAGCATCATAAAACACATACTGCAAAATTGCTACCCGTCAAAACAGCAGCCAACACAATCTAATTACAGATTCGTTTCAATTGGGTAGCAAACAAATTGGTCTTTGCACCAAATTCAGGGTGGGGCCACGAATGCAGCACGCGCACATGTGTGCGTTAGCTTGCTATATAAGGCAAAGCTCCGCTCGGAAGGACGGTTTGTTTGACAATTCACACTTTTAGTACCACACTTCGACTGGTTCATAAAACCCTCAAATTGACATCCTAAAGTTTAAGTGGGAAAGGGGTGACCTAATTTACAGTATGAATTCACACAGCGTCTAAAACGGTGTAATAAGGAAGCCGCGTACAGACAAAGAACAAGAAAATCAGAGCTAGCGCCAGCCATAATGGATGTCATTTTCTGCCTCTGCTAAAGCAACTACACCAACCGACAATACCGCTAGCTAGTTAGCCCGAGGCGCTGCTGCACCTGCCATCGCAGCGCTGCTTACAGCGTCAGTGTCGACGAGAAAAGGGGAAATAACGGTGCCATGATGCAGAGAGAACACTGAACAGCGCCATGACCACAGCTAGCTCGGTAGAGCTCCTTTCAGCTTTAATTTGTCGGCGAAACACGGAAAGAAAAACGAAATGGCGCCAGTTGTTTTGGGTTCCGGCTGTTCAGTTAGATTATTATCATGTGAAATATTCTTAAAAATACGTCTCGATTATATCATCTAATGTATTGAACGTTAAATTTGGCTTCTATAAAGCATCATTTGTTGTCTAGCCTCTCGGACAGGAAAGCTATTTAGCCCTGGCGTTAGCAGCAGCTCCTGCGGCACACAACCGGTTTGCTACGTTTAATGTTAGACCATTACCTTCATCAATAAAATAAACCAAAAGAACGACAAAAATCTGAAGGTTAAACTTATATAAACTAGTTAAACAAGCAAGAATGTACAAAGTGTGGTAAAAAAAACAACATTACACCTACCATTGCTGTAGCTCTGAATAGGTCAGCGTCTGAGTAGAAATTGAATGGACTGTGATGATGAATTGTCGGTCTCGCTAACACACTGGAAACCACACGTGAACGCGCATAGAAGCGCGGCCCTGTAGAGGAAAGCGCACGAGCGTGCGCGCATGTCTGTTAACCATGATAGTCCGACTTGTGTTTGCGACTTGGTTGTTTACTATTATCCATGTATGTTATCACTTTACAAATAGAGGGCAAGAAATATAATGGAATCATTTATTTAAACTTCATTTAAAATTTTGCATGGTTTAGTAAAAAGAAACAATATAATAATTAAACACTGCGTGCTACATTAGAGGTTTTAGCAATTTCATTTTAATAGTCTTGCAACAGTTTTCATAGTTTCCATTTAAAATCAACATATTGTGATTTTTTTTTTCATTGGTTGTGGCATCCAGCATGCGTGAAGAGCGCATACATATTAAATCACTGGTGGAGAGCGTGATGGGAGCATGTGTTTGTGTTGTATTTGATTGAACCTACAAATCCTTGCTAATGATTTAAAATTTTAGGATTTAATATTGCTGCATGAGCGCTTGATAATAGCCTGCAATTGAGTAACCTTGAAGATTATAACTAAAGTCGTCAGACCACACATTTTAAACCTTTAATATTCTGACGCTACATTTTTCTTGTTTTCATTGCAACCTCTTCTTGAAATGCAGTAAAAAATCCTTTGTGTTTTACCCGTCATGGTGGCCAACGCTGTAATTTCCCTCTCAGATAAGTTCTATTAATCATTATGGGGCGATTAATAAGTAATATCGTTCAGCTGCTGTTTTCACCTTCATGCAGCTACCAGCCAGGCGAAAAACGGTTTCAGGATAAGAGGAAATTCTCCGCCATCTCTCTCTCTCTCTCTCCCCTCCCCTCCCCTTCGTGCGGGTTTGTTGGACTCACTTCCAAATATGGAAGTGAACGGTGAGCGGCGGAGGACAGTGCACGCGCCTCGCTCACAGTATGGGGAGGGTCGGGCCGCGACGCTGATCACCATATAAGGAAACAAGGGACACGAAATTCGCTGTAGCAGATTTTTGTACACGGCATCTCGCGGAAGGGAGAGAGAAAGGCTTGCACAGAGAGGGGTCAGTGTGAGGATGAGAGGGAGACGAGCCGAAGAGGAAGATGATTGACACTAACGGCACATCACGCGGGGAACTGTATCCATATAATTAACCGGAGAATAAACTGATGCTGCTGAAATAATATCACAGCTGAGGTCAATTATGCGGAAACAGTGCTGTTTTTTTTAAATTATTGCTGCGCATGTGCGTAATCACACGCAATGGCGCTGTGGTTGTAAACACAAAGCCCGTAAACGGTGACCCACATTTATAGTGCAGACAAACCACCAACATAAAGGCCACTAGCCTCCATAAAAAACACATGAACTTAAATGTGGCATCAAATATCACATTTTAAGTATCCTGTTATTTACAAATTCATCTTTGCCTGGGTAGTATGTAACATGTTTGTATGTTAGCATAGCTTATTTTAATATTTTACATAAAGTCAGCATAAAAAATAAGGAAATCTGTTTGGTAGATTATTTTTAGTAACAATGTTTCTTGGAAATAAATCTTATACTCTTTATTTCCCTTTTAAATGTTGCCACAGTTGAAAAGAACACGCATTTGTGGGATGAGCAGCAGAGCTGGGTATGTGGGTTGCACCCATAAATAACTTGCCAAATTTCTGCCAATGCCAAACAGCTTATTTTGCTTTTGCTCTTGACTCTTGTTTTGAGCTTCTGGTACCTCCAGAGCACGGGCCCTGCAACAGTGATCAGTAGGTGTCTGATCCAGGAATCAGCTTGTAACGTTTGACTGATCTGGATAGGGCAACTTCAAGCTGGTGTTCAGCAAAACCAAGTTGCGGCATTATTAGAGTGAGACCTAATACCATCTTCAAAATGAAGGCCAAATTCCATATAACAGGGGATGTAAGAGATAGGCTGCGAAGTGGGCCTCCCAAGGAAATAAAACCCCAAGAAGACTATTTCCTAACCCAGAGCTACAGATTTGCAGTCAAGGTTTGCAGGACAATATGGCTGATGTCTCTCTTCCCAGACAATCCAGAACAGGCAACACGCAGCCAACTTCTAGTCTCAGGTCTGTCAGGACGCCTGCCATGACCCTCCAGTGTCAGGCCTGTTCGCACCGATGTCGGCTACATGCACACTGGAACCTGAACCTGTGGAGGAACATTAGGTTCTGATAGAGTAACATCTTTTGGTGCAGGCAGTGTGATGGTGTTTGCTGGATAAATGAGGCTTGTCATCGTTGGAGGCAATCTCAATGCAGAGAGATAGAAAGATTAGATTTTGCAATCAATGGCAATCCCATATCTCCACAGTCTGGGACCTAATCACACCATATTTTTAATAGTGATTTATTCTTTCTTAACAATTTATTCATATTTATCACACTTTGCAACTGTCTGCACTTTATTGTGTAATCCCTAGAGTAGGGTTTTTCTGGTATTTAATAACATGAATTTAATCTGAGCCAAATAGTAAAGTAGATCAGGGTACATTTCTAAAGCATGGAACTAAAAATAAAATCTATGAATGGTATAAAAACCATTTTCAAATGTGTATTAAATCAGTAGTTTTATTATGTGGTTTTCACCATGATCTTTTTACATAGTACTTGTCAGGGGTCATTGGGAAACTGCTGATGGATTTGTATCGCAGGAGACCTCAAACGACACGACATCCTCCTTTCAGTTCTGTTTAAAGCTGAGTGATTGCTGTCCTTTTAATTTGCCTTGCTCTCTGTATTTTATTCTAATATCTTTATAAACAAGTTATGTTTTCTCCCTTTATCAAGAAAACCAACCCATCAAAGAGAAACAGAACAACAAAACAAGTGGCAACACATTTGAAAGATTCAACAGTTTCAAGCTCTTTTATTCTTTATAAAACCAGCATTTCTCAAGTCAAGGCCACCATAGCCCTGCAAGACATGAGTACATTACTGTTACTACAATATTGCATGCACTTTATTTATTTTGGAATGAGCTGTGTGCAAAAAAAAGCACCAAAGAGGAGGGAAAGTGCAAAAGAAATGCTTGTAAAACATCTTAAAGGTTCCTCCTCTTGTGGAAAAGGACAGACATGGAATGTGTTATTATATGAAAGTCAAAAACTTTGTAAATAGAGGGAGTGTTATCACCGATTACTTTTATTTCTGGTTTGGCCCTGTATTGTCATGACTTGCAGTATTGTGGAATCACTGTGATATTAAAACAAGGTTAAGATGGGGATGCAAGATCTGGTCTTTTTTGGTGATATAATACATGTAAATATTTACAAAGTCATTTTAACCAATACCAAAATCAAACTAATATATAAATGTAGTTCAGATTGTAAACTCCAGTCCTAAAAACACAATTTAAAGTTGAAGTATGAACAAAGACAAACTTCAGTCTTTAGAATACACTTTAGAGTTTTAGGAACAAGAATGAACAAAGAAAAAGGCTTCAGCTGACGTAGGTCTGTTGGTCTAGCCTCACAACTCCAGAAATGTTCATATCTGCCAATACAGGTATCATGCCGGTAATATCATGCATCCCTAAGGTAAACAGCCTTAAGTCAATGCATTGAGTGTTTTAAAAGGAGCCCTACATGTTCAGAAGTGCATTAAATTAACCTCAAAGTCTTTTATATGTTGTATACACAAAAAACACTACATTACTAACTTAAGCACAATTCTAAGGATAATTTCTGAAGTAGGCTGCCATTTGTGCAATGCATTCTGGGTAGTGCTGTAATCAGGCTGCACTGTTCTTCTTTCCATATCTTGTTGAACATACTCACATTAATCTACATGACAGATACTACTTCTTTAAAGTCCTCTGTGCTGAACTGCACTTTGTTTTAAAATGAAAAAGGTGTTGGGATACAACTACATAGCAAGAAAAAATGCAGCCTGATGAAATAACTACCCAGGATGCACTGCACAAAAATGGCAGCCTACATGGACATCATCTTGTGTTTCTTTCCACAACATATTTATAAAAGACAATAAGGCAATTCAATAAAGTGACTATGTCTTAATGCACAATACAAAATGATTACAGAACACAGGATGCTAATTTCAGACTCGGGTGACCAGATCTTTAGTAGTTTAAAACGCCTGATTTACAAACCTGCCATGTCACTCCTTTCATAAAATGTTTGTTAAGAACCGGCATTTCATCATATTTAGTGACGAAGGTCATGAATGAAAATAATCAGCTGCCTGATTCATTCAGAGTTAGCCTGAGAAGCCCTGTTTGGCCTCCACAATGAAGAAATAAAACCTAATAAATCCATCGTGCAGTCCACCATTCTAAATCCCTGTGATTTGTTTGGGGAAAACTTTGATTGGATAAATTGCTGTAGTTAAACAGGGATTTGGGAAGCAAATCAGCCCAAATGATTTATTTTCCCTCACTGCAAATAATTTTGTTAAATGTAGTGTTAACTACAACATAAAAGTGATCTAAAGCAAATCTCTGAATCAGTTTCAAGCTGGACCAAAGCTATTAATACCTGTCTTTTTTAAACTAGAAACAGCATATTTTTCAAAAAGATCAACATTAAATTTTTACAGCACATTACTCTCGAACATTTCTGCAGAGTGAGTATCTATGCTGAAAAGCCTATGAACAGTCACTTAAAGCATGACCTCATGGAATAGTTCCTGGAGGTTCTAATGTGTTATTAGGCCTTCCTTTTCTAATTTATAATAAGACGAGTGAAAGTGGTCCAGAATCTGTAAAATACAATTCTTAAAGTTTACAAGACCTGAAGAAGAAAATCTACTTAGTCCTATTTTTGGCTTCTACTGCTTATTTCCTATGATTTTATCTAAGCTGCTTCTAATTTCTGTATCATACAATTAAACTGTGTTTTCTGCAGAAATCCATTGCTAAGACTTTTGTAGGAAAAGCACCTTCAAGTTTACACTGCATACTTTTGTTTCTTACTGGATCTGTCTAAATGGGTATAAGTGCAAGATCAATGCTAACTCTTTGGCTGGCTGGTTACTAGTATCATATTGGCAAGCGCCCTACACCTCTGAGTACCTTAATCAAGCTTTATCTTTGGAGTAGGAAAAATGTCCACACCAAAGGTCCCCATGTATGATATCCATAAAAGGGTGTGCTATACAATATCCGAATATAAAAAAGTGTAACACATCTCCATGAAGTAGAAACCTCAAAGCATCTGAAACAAATAAACTTCAACTAAACTCAGCTACCAAAACCTACTGAGCGAATTAGAAAGTGCGTATTCTGCCCTCCTTTAAAGCAGTAAAAGTTCACCTTTTAAGAAATGCAGAGTTGTATGAAATATGAAGCAAAACAAACAGAATGGAATGTCTTTAAGGCCACAAAGTAAAAAATATAGCCACAAAGAAACATGTATAAATGTTTGAGCTTTAAAGCCAGCAGTTTTCAAGGTAGTTATGTAAAGGTACACTGCAGAAGCACTGTTTGAAAATCACCCTGACTGCTCCTGTCTGAACGATGTAAAGCAACGTTTAGATATGCTCAGCTGAAGAGGAAACATTTAAGTGTTGTGTAAGTTTAAAGGTAAACACTGACTCGTCTTTGAGACCTTTTGTAAACTTGTAAAATAATGGCAGTATCAATTAAAGTCATGAAGTCTTAGAGGGATTTGGTTGCTTAGACTCCCTGCGTTAGTAAATCCAGTCACCTTAACATCAACCTGGAATTTATTGTGCATAATAAAGATGCTGGTGAGTTGGCATCATATTTTTACCTTGTAACAATGTAGTATAGCTGCATGTTTAGTTCCAATGGGAGGCATGATAAGGCTTTAAGTGCTGAATGTGTGCTTGTGTGTGCTGGTTGCATTGTATCAAGATTACGAAGGTTCAGAGGTCCTCTAACTGGATTTCTTCAGGTCGACGGTGCTCGCTCCTCTTGACTTGTTCAACACCACAGTGGCCTGAAAGAAAGTACAGGAAACAAAAAGAAAAGAGAGTCATTTTACTGAACACGTCCTCTGACAATTCACCAACTTCCGCTCCTCTTTGCTTTTTTTTAACTCACCGAACTCTCCAAGCTTCATGCTTCTTTTTTTTTAACCCTGCCAGGCAGAGCAGTTTCGATACAAAAACCACTTCTGGTTTCCTCCTAGTAGCAGAAGTGAACCTGAGAATGAACTCTGAACAGGCTTCAGACTCTTGCAGTCTTGGGTTTCATTTACTACCTGTGCTGTAATAATGCTGGATCCAGTTGCGTCCATTTTAACGCTCCGTATGTAACTCTTGTAAGCAATACAGAAGCTAAAGGCTAAATGTTGTCTTA
This sequence comes from Cheilinus undulatus, assembly GCF_018320785.1. Taxonomy (NCBI): domain Eukaryota; kingdom Metazoa; phylum Chordata; class Actinopteri; order Labriformes; family Labridae; genus Cheilinus; species Cheilinus undulatus. Next base: position 9,567,540 of record NC_054874.1, on the reverse strand, counting down.
AGAAACCAGTTCTTTTACTGAAGGGATTTTTTAAAACAAATACTTTGTGATTTGAAACTTTAAACAGGGTGCAGTTCATAGCAACAGAAACGTAATCCAGAGAGGCAAACACACCTGCCTCAGCTATACCTGTGAGGGATTATATGTACTTACACAAAAATCTTATTTTGCTCTGCAAGTTTCCCACATTGGCTAACCTTCAGGTGGAGTTTTAGCTGATGGGTGGAGAACCCTGTCCTCCCACACCTTTCATTATCTGAATTGGTGGTGCTGTCTGCAAAAATTTCAGTCACTTTCATATTAATCTATACATAATGTTTAGACCTGATTCATGCTAAATGAACTGACATAATGAAATGGCAAGCGTTTAATCTTCTCTCTTTCCAAACCTTGGTCCAAAGGGGTCTAACTGGACTTGATTGAGGTTCTTGAAGACATTTGACCTCTCCTCCAAAAGGCTTCTTCAGTTCTAAAAGTGACTGTGGCCAGGGCTAGAAATAAAGCCTCTGTTGACTCTTCATATGTGAATGATCTGGTGGGTTACCTGAGAGCTGTGACCTACTTCCCTGAGGGCGTGTCCTCTTGGGTACTTTCAGGTTTGCTAGGGTCGCATCATGTTTGGTCATGTGATCTAGAGTGTAAGTGTTGCTTGGATTGCTGACAAAGGTGACTTTTAGCTCTGAAGAAGCCTCAACTGAGCACAGTATGCCCCCTCTGGACCAAGATTTGGATAAATATGGTCTGGAGGAATGAGAACCTTTACAGACAATTTTTGTCTTTATTTCTACAATTTTATTCTCCATTCAGCTACTTCTGTTGGATTTCCTGTAAAAAAAATACTGAGAGCATCAAAGGTTCTCATGATGAACTACAGCAAGTGTAGCATTACTCTTGTAATTACCTTTTCACAATTACATTACCTTTTTAACTCTAGAGGAGACTTTAAAGTCACGGTGCATGCAATTATGAAAATGACTGTCATCTAAAGCGCAGTGCAGATCAGAGATTTGCGACATGACACAACTAAAGTGATTTATTTCTTTACCCTCTGCTGGCATAAAAGAAATTGTTACACTCAGGGTGTAAGGAGTCAAAAATGGCAACATACATAAATTAAATAAAAAAATAATAAACATTACTGTATTCTATTTCTACATTCATTTGCATTCATTTTAATCAGTATAAGGCCTCTTCATAAATATCAAATATTACTATTATTTTTTTAGGAATTTAACCCTTTCTATACTGGTTTTAGTGCAAAAATGATGTTTTTCAAATAAAAACACAAGAAAGTTTTTTTTCATAAACTACATGCAAATTGAATTTCCTTGAAAGTAATAAGACACATTAAATAAATGACTTTTCTTATTTCAAAATTCAAACAAATTGTTACACTCATAGAGTACGTAGCAAAATATTGATGCCAAACACAACTAACAGTAACAGTAGGCTTATCACAGCCTTGAGTATGTTAAAATTTAAATGAATAGTTATACTCATGGAGTAAGGTGCCAAATACTGACGCCATACATAAATAACAGTAAAAAAATGACATTGTTTTTAAGAATTCATTTTTTAAAATAAAGATCAAGCCCTGATCATACATTTCTTTTATTTCTTTTTTTTTAGCAATTTAACCCATTTAATGCAAGTCTAAGTGCAAAGAAACCCTGATGCTTGTAATGTAAATAGATAAATATTTTTATACTTGTCATACAAGTTGGATTTTATTTATGTTTATAATGATCAATAATATATGCTTCTATGCATCAGTATCAGTATCAGTATTTTGCTTTTAATTTTATTATTTTAATTAACTGTTTCACTTAGGGTGTAAGTAGCAAAAATGGAAGCATACATTTATAGAAGTTTTATACATTGTTTTTTTCTACTTCTTTTGCATTATTTTTTAACCTTGATCATACCTGATAACAACTATCAAATATTGTTTTATTATTGTTAGTTGAAATAAACAAACAAACACATATGTTATGTTTGTTAAATACAAAAAATAAAATATTATACACTAAATAAAATTAAGGTTTTTATAAAGTTTTACAATAGTGCCCCCATAGAAAACCATGAAAAACCATGCAATTTCCCCCATACCAAATTTGGGAAAATGGCTGACATTTGGTGGCAAACAGGAAAAACTGCAAGCCTGAAGCAATGACTCCAGAATAAAAGCCTAAAATCATAAAATGCATGTTTTATTTACTGCAATGGCTGCATGAACAAAAATTTGGTTTAAAGAGTTTCATCTGGGCATTTTTGGTCACAAACACCCTGAATGTATACAATACATGTACAGGTCCTGATGTTAAAATTTTCAATTTCAATTCAATTAATTTCTAATTTCTATCTACAACACAGAATCAAAGGGACATTTACTGTACATGCTTGATAAGTGTCTTCACCTGCTGTTACTTTAGCAGGAGCATCCAAACTTTACAAAGGGTTTTTGTTTTATCTGTTGCTTAATTTGAAAGAAAAACTAACCTCTTTTGGGCACTTTGGGGATGAAAATGTAAATTCTGAGTAGAAATATTCAAATATTCAATGAAAGTTGCAAAGCAACAGGCACTAAGATCTAAAAGGACACTACTGCTGATTTCTCTTACTCCTCTCACCTCTGCCAAACATCAACAGCTCCCTCTAGTGACTACTGGCTAGTATTGGTTACTGCAGTTTAAAAAAGCTTCACTAACAAAAACATCTACTACCACTAAACGGCACAAACACCAGAGAAAAATAACAGAATACTGCCACAAAGCCTCATCTTCTCACCTGCTCCAGGACGACACCCGCGGCCTGGTCAATGGCTCCTCCCACAGTCTGGTACCGACCAGAGTAGCGGATGAAGGCCCACGTCAGCATGGCCATCATGACCACGCCGAGGGTGCAGTCACACACCAGGGCAAAGGTAGAGAGGCCGACAAAGAGAAGGATACCCGACAGCACGTAGAGGAGGCACACCAGGACGAACAGCACTGCCGGTGTCCGGAAAGCACTGAAGAGATTTTTGGACTTTATGGCAAAGAGAAAAAAAGAGGTTAAGAACAACTTACAAATTGTGATATTAGCAAAATAACTGCATGTGATACTTATACACTCACTGGCCATTTTATAAGGTACACCTGTTTAATTGCTTATTAGCACAACAAGCTAATCAGCCAATCACATGGCAGCAACTTAGGGCCAATGTAGATGTGGTCGAGATGATTTCTTGAAGTTCTTCTTGAACTTTAGAACTAAGCGTCAGAATAGGAAGAAAGGGGATTTAAATGACTTTGAATGTGCCATGGTTGTTGGTCTGAGTGTTTCAGAAACTGCTGATCTACAGGGATTTTCACACACAACCATATAAGAGAAAATATCCAGTGAGTGGCAGTTAAGTGGACAAAAATGCCTTGCTGATTTCAGACCTATTGCATTTTGTGCCTCATGCTTAAGAAAACAAGCTTTACGCCATAAGAATAGGCCCCTATATGTAATGTTTATAGGACTGTCTCCTACCTCATTGTGCTTGCTGAATGACGCCCACATTTCCTCTAGCTCGCTCTCCAACTGAGCCAGGTAACGGTCACAAAACTCCTGTCCACCCATCTTCTTGGTGGAGGAGAAGGTGTGGACAGCCTCTTTGAAGTTAAAGTGATGTTTTTCCTCCAGAGATTCAGGAGCCACATACGGCAAATCTCCCCCACACACCTTAGAGAGCAAAACAGACAAAAAAGTATCATGTAGACACCGTTATACTTATAACTGCAATATTCAGCCTTGCTCTGTTAGTAAATGATCACAAACAAAAAGAAGAGAATTAATGCAACATCTTTGCCGTATAGATTAACCAACCTTCTCCATGTTCTTGTAATACTGATCTTTGGCTGCTGCCACAGCTGCCAGGTTGTTGGCTTCTGCTGTTGCCTGGTGAGACAAATAATGTTCAAGTGAGAAACCAACAAGCGAGTCTAAACTATTTACCAACCTAGATGAAAGGACAAAAAAAGCCTGGTGGTGGAGTTAACATCACTTATTACCTCCGCCAAGGAGGTTATGTGATCAGCAGGGTTTTTTAGTTTGTTAGTTAGTTTGTTAGCAACATAACTCAAAAAAATTGAGGATGGATTTTGATGAAATTTTCAGGAAATGTCAGAAATGGCATAAAGAAGAACTGATTAGAATTTCGGAGTGATCTGGATCACCGTCTGGATCCAGGAATTTTTTAAAGGATTCTTCAGAGATAGGGCTAATGGTGGAGGTCTGCGCTCTCCGAGTGCTTTTCTATTTTAACTTTATAATATACAAATTTAACACATATTATCTGAAGTTATCTAGAACAGTTCACTCATTCATTCATATTAATTCCAGAAGTCTCTTGACATGTGAAGGGGGATCTTCTAATAAAAACTGTAGGATGCCTTTGTATAATTCATGCTTGTACAAACAGCTTTAAACATATAAAATACTTTACCTGCAGAAAATAAAGTAGGGGATCACTATCGTATTTCTATTATTATAACTATTAATTCTTTATTCGGGGAAAGGTTAAGAACATTTTACAGATCAAACAGCCATATTTTTACAGAGAAAAAAAAGGTCCACAGTATATTATGTTCATATGTGTCTTAACTGTTTTTCACAATATTCCCATTTTCCCTTCTTTTTTGGTTCAAACTTTTTACTTCCTAACTATATATTGTCTTTACAGAGGACCGTGAAGCCATGTTAATTTACATTTGGGAGCTGGGAAAGTTCAATACGGTTTCTTTTTTCACCCAGAAGAAATCTGTCCACTTGTAAATGAAGTGAGAAGGTAACCCTTTTCCATAACATAGATTTCATTAACTAAACTGTGCTCCAAACTATTATGCAAATTGGATTTTAGTGTCATAAACATTCAACTTTTTGTTTTTTAATGAAACTCATGGATGGTACTGTGTCTCAGGGCTCCTTGGATCACTGAAATCAATTTCAGACACCTGTGATGATTAGTTTGCCAGGTGAGCCCAATTAAAGGAAAACTACTTAAGAAGGACGTTACACGTTATTAAGCAGGCCACAGGTTTCAGCAATATGGGAAAGATAAAGGATCTCTTTGCTGCTGAAAAGCGTCAAATAGTGCAATGCCTTGGACAAGGTATGAAAACATCAGATATTTCATGAAAACTTAAACGTGATCATCGTACTGTGAAGAAATTTGTGGCTGATTCAGAGCACAGAAGGGTTCGTGCAGATAAAGGCATAATGAGGAAGGTTTCTGCCAGACAAATTCATCGGATTAAGAGAGCAGCTGCTAAAATGCCATTACAAAGCAGCAAACAGGTATTTGAAGCTACTGGTGCCTCTGGAGTCCCACCAGCCTCAAGGTGTAGGATCCTCCAGAGGCTTGCAGTAGTACATAAACCTACTATTCAGCCACCCCCTAACCAACGCTCACAAGCAGAAACAGCTGCAGTGGGCCCAGAAATACATGAAGACTCATTTTCAAACAGTCTTGTTTACTGATGAGTGCTGTTTAAACCTGAATGGTGCAGACTGATGAAGTAGTGGATGGATGGTGGATGGCCAACATGTCCCCACAAGGCTGCGACGTCCACATGGAGGCGGTGGAGTCATGTTTTGGGCCAGAGTCATGGGGAAAGAGCTGGTAGGCCCCTTTCGGGTCCCTGACGGTGTGAAAATGCCCTTGGGAAAGTATCTAGAGTTTCTGACTGACCACTTTCTTCCATGGTACAGAAAAAAAGAACCGTGCTTTCTGTAAAAAAATTTTCTTCATGCATGATGATGCACCATCTCATGCTGCAAAAGAATACCTCTGTGTCACTGGCTGCTATGGGCATAAAAGGAGGGAAACTCATGGTGTGGCCCCTATCCTCCCCTGACCTCAACCCTCTTGAGAACCTTTGGAGCATCCTCAAGCTAAAGATTTATGAGGGTGGGAGGCAGTTCTATTCTGACATCTTGCAAAGAAATTCAAGCAGAAACTCTTCAAAAACTCACAAGTTCAATGGATGCAAGAATTGTGAAGGAGATATCAAAGGGCTCCTATGTTAACATGTAACTTCGCCTGTTAAGATGTTTTTGATTGAAATAGCTTTTGATTTCAGTAAATATGACCTCCTAATGCCGCAAATTCAACAAATGACCATTTTCAGTTCTTTACAACTGATAACATTTTTTGAAACTCTGTTGTGCATAATAATTTGGGACAGTATTTTTTTTTTATTTTTGAAAAAAAATTAAAAAGGTTATCATTAGGAGGTTTGTTCACTAAAATTTGAATTATGCTCAAATGGTTGATGACTTGAAAATTATACTGTCATTTGCATGGACTGTTTAGGAAAATCGAATATCGGGAAAAATACTGTTTGCATAATAACTTGGAATGGGGGGTACATCCTCCCACTGTTCTTCCGGGGTGGGGGGTGGGGGTCAGGATTCAGCCAATGTCTAGTTGTTATCTTCTTACCAGCCAACATGACATTGTTAAATAAGCAAACATTAAAATGTCCTGGACATAAGTCAACTATTTCAAAAAAAAAATGAAGTGCGGGGCGCATAGTGCCTAGAGGTTTAAGGCATGCCCCATGTATGCAGGTGGCTCGGGTTTGAATACAGCCTGTGGCCCTTTCCCACATGTCTCTCCCCACTTTCTTGTCCCTGTTTTCTGCTTTATCCACTGTCCACCTCTATCAATAAAGGTACAAAAATCCAGAAAAATAAACCTTTAAAAAATTTAAACAAATTGCACAAATCAAAAGCAACTCTTATTTAATATGCCCTCTAATAAATTATGAAGTTTTGACCAAAATATTTTAATTGGCAGACATTCTCAAAATATGTGCCAGTGACTGGCCTCCTGATCCCCACACTGTCTGCAGCATTTTGGATCCTCTCCTTTAAATGATCTTTTTTTTGGGGGGTGATACAAAACCTATCCCCTTGTCATTTCTGTATTTTAAAAGACTCATGTTTTGTCTACACCAGGGTCGAAAGTAACTTATTACATTTACTCAAATCACTGTATCTAAGTAGCTTTTTTGGGTACTCATACTTTTTTGAGTACATTTTGAAATCTGTACTTTTACTTCTACTTAAATAAGTTTTAACAAGAGCAACTACTTTTACTTTTAACTTTTACATACTGCATACTCTTGTACTTTTTCACCTCTGTTGACCAGACTACACACTAGCACATACAAAACAGCTGATTGCTGCTTCTATTCATGTTTCTGATGTGAGACATATTTGCACCATGAAAGAAGTTAACCAGTGAGTCAGAGTTCCCACCTATGACTTAAGGTGTTCCTACGGGATGCAAAGTGCATATTTCTCATTAATATACATTGCCTTGCTGTGAGGCCGAGTTACTGCAGTTCTGTCTTTTTGTAAAATATTTAACACATTTTTAAAAATTTTGTTTGTTGTTGTTTTTAACTTAATTATAAGAGGTGTGACTTCACCTGAACAACCTGGTAAGAGATCAATTCTCTTGCTGTCCTTGCCAATAAGGAAAGATCAAATTTTACTGTACAACTCCTCAGTAGCTTCTCAGTTCTAAAGAATTTAAAGTAAACTTTAAATCAAATACTCCTTACTTTTACTTGAGTAAATTCGTAGACCAGCACTTTCACTAAGTAAATTTTAAGCGGATTATCTGTATCTGGTCCACACATAGGCAGATATTTTTTTGAAAGGGAGGTTCTTCCATCTACAAAAATAATACCGTCCACACACCATGACCACAGAACATCTTTTTTACATGAAAACAGAAAACATGCTCTTAAGAGCACGCCATGTCAGAGGCAAGGACATGGCTGCAAATGAGTCTGGGCTATTAGTGTCTTGTGTGGTACTTAGTTTAGGATCTACATACCAATACAAATTAATATTAAAAAATAAACAACGGTGATTACCTGGAGCATAGTCTTTGGCTCTGGTAAGTCCTCTCCTTGGTAAATCTTGATGTAAGCCTGTTAAGAAAAAAAAAACAATTTAGAAATGAAGATCTTCTTCAGTGGCCAGGAAAACTTCAGTGGAGATGTCACCTTAAAGAACTCGAGCAGACCCCGACAGGTGACTTTGTTCCCGTTGATTTCTTTCTCACACAGACGATCCGGGTGAAGAAGTTTTGGGATCAGGCTCTGCAGCTGCTCTCTGAACTCCGGGGCCACATCTGACAAAAAGATTCAGTTAAAACTTTTTTCCCTGGGAGGACTCTGGGTGAACTGAAAACAAAGGTAAATTCCGACATTTTCAAAGTTAAAAGAAAGTTTATAAACACAGAATCTTACCTTTGAGTTGTCCCTGGAAAGAGGGGCAGGTGGCGACATTCAGTCCAGGGTGAGGCAACAGAAAGCAGGAAATTTTGGTGAAGCAGGAGTGGATGTGCTCTCTCACTGTTTGCAGCTCCTCATGTTGGGCCTCTTTCACCTTCAAAAACCAACCCAGCATAAGTGAAATACCAGATAAGTCTGTTTATAATCATCTTTGAAGTCAATGAGACAAATAATGTACCTGTAGTCTTTTTTCCAGGAACTCATTGCCTCCTTTAAACCCATAGACATACTCATATGGAAAGCTCCAATCCCTGATCAGGAACATCAGAGACTGTGGAGGGAGACAAAAAAGTAAAGTTAAAAATTCCATCACACATAATCCAGCAACTCAATCTAAAAGATTCAAAAGATTCACAGCAGCAGTTTCTCAAACATTTCTTGTACCTGAAAGGGCTTCAGAAAGATCTCATCCATGGCGAGACGGCCATACTCTGTGAACAGCTGTAAAGAAAAGGCAGCCATTATGACAAATAAATACTGAAAAGTAAATCTGAAGAGAGCCTCATGTTAAGAAGGGAAATCATTGTAAACACCCTCTGTCTGGTGTAGAAAGTCTTATTGTAAGACCTTATTTCTTATGTCATGTGCTTATAAGTGAATAAAACTTTAATCTTAACCAATCTTCTTTAATCAAAAATCTTCATGTCAACTTTTGTCATATTAGTGCAAACAGACCTGTAACTGCTGCAGATCATCCTCCTGGATATTTTGGGACAGATTGTAGATCTGCAGAGAGAGAAAGAGCATCAATACAGATTATAATGTTATCATAATAATAATACGTGTTTAAATCAGTGACAAGAAGAAATCAGCTACCTGTATGGAGCTGGTCATGGTGCTGAGGGCAAAGATTGTGGCACAGTCCTTCACAGTGGACTCATTATCGAAGGCTCCCTGAGTGTCCATCAACAACACTGCCACCTAGAGGTGAACAGAGACAAGTACAGCACATGAATACTGGGTGTGGCTAGAAGGGATACTCTACAAAATGATATCCCTCACTGTATTTACATTAAATTTGTTCTAAAAATCAAGAAGCATTAAATTATAAACTGTATCCAATTGTATTCATTAATATATATATTTGACAAGATCATCTCATTATTTTTGACAGATTTGATCGAAATGTTACTGTTATATATATTTTCTGGTGCTCTGTTTATTTTCAAAACAAAATTCACTCTGATAACTCAACATATTAATTTTTTGATACATACAAGACCACAATTTTATTGATTTTTATCTTATTTCTTTACTCCAACTACTTTTAATCAACCATAAGCTACAAATAAACACTTTTAAGAAGTGTTACACAAAGAACATGTGATTGATTAGTGATATAATGTTGCAGGATATTTTGTTCATTTCTGAATAAATTACAACCCACATAGGGGTATTCTCATATTTCTATAACTTCTCATTATTGATGATCATCTGTGAAACTCAACTTTTCTGGCAACACATGCTGCTCAACATCCACTGGCTGTTGATGTCAAGGATTTAATAGTGCAGGATTTTCCATTAGTAACTGTGACTTAAATAAGAAAGCTTGATGTGATAAAATGCCTCACTTCTTATGCACACTTGCACCAATCAGTTATCTTATTTACCTCATGTAAATCTACCCACATCCTTGCATACATTATACTTCTGATTATATCTAGTCAGCATTCTTGCACCATTGCACATCTTGCAACTATCTACAAACGTACATTTTTTTCCTGAATAAAACACTGCTTACACTGAAACTTTTGCACAGTTTTTCTTGTACAGGCTAAAACTATTTTTGCTTTCAGTTTTATAAAGGTAAATGTGTGCTTTCCTGCAAAAGCTTTTCACTTTTTTCTATTTTTGGCATTTGTATTTAAATATGGTTATAGTATTTTTTTTATTTTTTACTTAAGTATCTCTCCGTCTCTCTATTGCTCTAACCATCTAGTTTATTTTTCATTTTTTCATTTTTGCTTTGTTTTGTCAATTTCAGTTTACACTGATGCTTTGTTATTTAGGGTTAGTTTTTATTTTACTAAAATGCTGTTTCAGTTTTGTTTTAATTAGTTTTACTTTTTCAGTAATAGGGATATCTGTCAGGCAAAAGAGGCCCAGATAAAGAAAACATCGTACAATATTGAAAATATATTCAAATAAGCTACTCTTCATTTGCTATTTATTTATTCAATTTTGATATTTGAATATAACTCAGTGCCTAAAATTTCCATAGAGTGTGTTGGCCAATCAGAACAGTCCAGTTTACACTCCACAGGCTTGGCTAGGGAAGGGGTTGGGTTCACCCAACATATACACAACACATTTACTGTAAGGTTAAGTAGATATTTTGATTGGGGATATGTTGAAAACATATTGAAAACTTTATGTATTTAACTCATACAAAATAAAAATCATCACACCTGAGATAGAAATCCTAATGTGCCTGTATGGCTGCCAGTTAGAGAGAGGGGACTTAAATGCACATCACTCAGGTGCAAGGTCATGAAAACATCAAAGAAGAAAAGGTAACACCTGCAAACTTTTGTTATGCTGTAGAATTTTTTTTTTGCTGTAATTTATGGAATAGTTATCATTGTTCGATGTTTTTACCCTATGAGGTTACCTCTGCCTGCTATGGCACAGCGTGTTATTCTGCTGGGGTGGAGAATGGATAAGTGTGGGTGGGGTTCTTATTGTGTGAACAGGGGGAACTGACACGTTGCCTGTTAACACCGTTGTAGCATGGAGAAAGTGGGAAGGCGTGACCTTTTCTCCTTAGTCAGTATGCTCATGTCAAAGACTAAAACTAAGGACATCACCTCTACAGTTTTATTTTATTTTAGTCTAGTTTTAGTAAGTTTTCAGTTTTTTGTAAGGGCTTGTTTCTATTTTGGTTTGAGTTCGTTTAAAATCTTTTTAGATTGTAGTTTTAGTTAACTATAATAACCTTGGTTTACATATAGTAAATTCAAACTTTTATGATCATTTTTATTATACTTTCATTATACCCACTTTTTAAATAGCATTTCATAAAAAAGGTCAGAAAAGGAAATGAAAATATGGGGCATTCTTGTGAAGAAAAGCAAATAAAGTAACAGGTAAAATGAGGGCATCTATGAACATTTAGCTACTATTTTTCATTTAAAGCTGTTTCGGTTTTATTCTGGATTTTTGTACTATCTTACACAAAAGGTGAAAGACTTCCAGCGCGGATACACCTGCTTTTATTTTGAAAATAAATGATGGTTTTAGGTAGATTTAAGATTATGATATGAGCTTAACCACAGAAAAAAGGAGCTTACTATGGATTGAAAATGAAATTAAGGAAGAGAAAAAGGTAAATGTTTGATAAAACATGGTGCAGATGGCTTTTGACTTGTCCACTGAGTTGTCTGAGTTTTTAAGGTGGAATGAAACTTTAAAGAGCACTAGTAGACTTATTTTACATCAGGAAGAAGTTGCAGTGGCCTAACTAAAGTGTGCGAAAAGGGACAAAAAGCATACAGTTGATGCAATAAAAAAATATAATGCACTAATTTTGGACCTCAGTCAATCATGATTAAAGCATTAATGCTGACAGCCCTCATAAATACACATTTATATTTCTTTCAGTAGGAAAGCTCTTAACACTTTTTAATTGTCTTGTTGTCATTTATGAACATGAAAACATCACACAGGCCTACATTAGTCCATAGATAATAAAAAATAAAAACTGCACTACCTCTGTCCCATCACTCTTTTGGACAGGGAAAACTTCGCTCCACAGCTGGATTCCTGTCGTCTCGGGTTCTGAACCTCCTCTCCAAGAAAACCCCGTCAGCAGCTCATCATCATGTCCAAGCCAGTTCACATCGCCCTGCAGAAACACATTTTAATTCTTATAAATCAATCAGGGGCAGGCTGCGGCTTTGCTGCTGTAGATCTGAACCCTCGGGTTTATCTAAAATTAGAAACATGTCTTGTCATGTACCTCCAATTACCTTGAAGAATATAGCACTACCGCAGCAGACATTTTATTTTGAATTATTTATAGGAACTCCAAGTGTTATGCATAATTTACAGCACAGAAAAGTAATAAATGGATTGTAGAGCTCATTTAGAGCAAAATAAAAAACCCAGACATCTATTTCTTGAATGCTGCGCTGGGAAGGTGATAAATGTGTTTCATGTTAGCCATGTTTGAACTGAAATTGGTAAAAAAGAAAAAAAAATCAGCTGCCAAAGTCTGTAAGACTTCTTACTGAGTACATCAAATCTAATGGCAAAAGTCATGTTAGCTGAAAATGTACCTAAAGTCATCATGTTTCACTCCGCCTCCACTGGATATAATATTTAATTACCTCAACAGGAAACTAGTCAGTTCACATGTTAAAGAAGGGAAGGGCAATGAGGTCTCAGTCTGTTTGGACACTTTCCAGACTATCACGCCTTCAACACAAGGCAGCATCACCCGCAGTAACCTTTCCTGCTTTAAATCCCTAATAGGTATTAAGGCTGAGCAATTAATTGGAATTTAGATAAAATCTGAAAACGCCCTACTTTAAAATTCAGATCACAGAAAGTGCAAGATTTCTATAAAATTAAATCTGTATCAAAATACCAGTTTAATACAAAATAAAACTGCAGCAGATATATTTTGCTCTACACACCTACAAAAATTTAAGTGTTGATTTTTTCCCAATAAATTTTTTTAATAAAAATTCCTAATTTCCACATTTTTGTACGTTTTTTTTTTTTTTTTTCAGAATATGAATGACATAGAAATGATCATTGTCTTTGGCACAATTCATATTGCATTTGTTATACAAGTCAAATCAACTGCAATTATATATATTTTTTTTTTTTTCAAAATCCTTCAGTCCTAATAAATATACAACTCTACACTGTATATCTACATATACTGATTGACCCTGAAGTTACAGTTGCAGTTCGACTCACCTTCCTGTACATGTAGCGGAGCATGAAGTCGAGCAGGAAGCTCTTGCCCTTTCTGAAGGCTCCGGCCACCGACAGCACCACCACATGTTTGTCTCGGACCTCAGGAGCTAAAAGAACCTCGGCTAAAGCCTCCGTGTCCAAAGCAAAGGAGTGATCCTCCTTAGAGACTGTGACAATCTGAACTGGGCCTGGTTCCTTCCTCATCCTTACGAGGTTCTGATTCCTGTGACAAAAACATCAGGTTGATATCAAACTGAAGCACTGTTATTCCATTATTCTCTTGTTGATCTTTGACTCTCTCAATTGTATAGTCTACAACAGGAGAAAATTATAGGCATGTTTGGGCCAAAAAATTAGGCCTGTAATCATAAGTAAGCCCGCCTGGGGGTACCACTGGGCAGGAAGGAGGGTTGACACAACCCATGCTGTGCTCTAGGTGTCCTTGAATATTACCAGCAGCACGGGTATAATCTGTTGAAGAAACAAAGTCCACACCTTTGGGGCAGAGAAAGGGGTTGATCTGGAAGTCAAGGGTACCAACATGGGCAGGTAGCAGGGTTGGCATGAGCCCCTGGTTGTGCTGTGGACCTGAAAACTGTCAGCGGTTTCTGGGTTTATCATCAGGGATGAAAAGGCTTGGACAAAAGAGATGCCATCAGGCTTGACCTTGGCTGCTGAGCAAGCCACGTGTGTGTTCAATGTGTTGAGCTTGATTCTGGCTATCCCACCTGCCTCCAGCTTCAGGCTGTGGCACACCGGGCTGTGATCGAGCCCCCCCTACATGGTTAAGACAGGCATGTAGGGGGGCATGATTTTAAAAATGAATACATGATTTTACAAAATGATCTAAACTTATTTTGCAGAGCTGAGATTTATATAATGCATTTTAAAAAACATGCTGTTTCACATTACAAAATCTTAACATTTAAAAATATGGATTCCTATGAATGAATAAAAATGATAACGCCCACTGGTGTATGAAATATTAACGTCCGTTTAGACATCAAACTCATTTTCATCGAAGTGTATCTGAGATTTATGATCGAAATAATAAACATACTCATTGTTGCTGGTGTCTGCTAAAAAGGTCAGACTTGCATCATCCCTTCATCTGACAATATTTGTCTCTGTGTGAAGCTGATGCTTTATGGGTGTCATGCTGCTTCGCCTCTAGCCAGCAGATTCAACATTCGTTCATTTTCACAGTCAATGACCCTTTTGTTTTGTTTCTTTCTGAAGAGGATCGCCTTTCCCATGATGAGTAAGACAGGGAGGTGCTTTCACAACAGCTTGTCTGTGGTGACAATACCAAAAGCACGCTGCCCCTGAGTCCTTTCACTAAAAACTCCTCACCTACTGAGGTGTGGCTCTCAGTAGCAGCATGCCTGGCATTGCTATGCAGTGAGTGTACTGAACTGATGCAGTAAACCAAAATTTCTGCAACTATGATAACATGTTTTGTAATCTATCAGTGAGTAAATACGAGCAGATACTGTAAAGGATCAACTAAACTGTCGACTATCTGTTCGTTGATCAACGATGCTAAATTTTAGCAAATGCCACTTACCGCTGCCAACGAGCTTAGCTACGCTGGCACTGCCTGCGCTGATGGAGCTAAGCTAAAGACGTTTAACTTCACCAGAGATTTATGCAGTCCAACAGCCAAATAAACCTCAAAACAAATGCTGTGCTGTCTGGTTAGCTGCTATTATCCGCACGTGTTCTTCTACTCAAACAAAAAAAAAACAGTTGAACGCAAACGGGTAACCGTTGCAAACCGTTGAAGGAAACCACGGTTATGAAACGAACCAATCTTTAAAGATGCAACTGTAATCCCGGAATTAGCTTAAAACAGTGATGCGGTTTGCTGTAGCGCCTGTTTCATAATGTAAAGTAAATGTTACCTTTGATGGCTTCAAACGGCTTCAAATAAATCTCCTTACAGTCGACAAACGTCAGAAACGTGACTTTTTTTTACTCTGGCATAAAAACAACTTATGAGAACTTTTTTCCACCACGAAAACTCACGTACTTCCGTCTTCAACCCGCGCTACGTTTCATGGGAACTGTAGTTTTAATGTCGTTCCCCGATTAACGCCAATTGTGTCAACAAACTACGGTACCCAGCGTACATCACGATTGGCACATTAATGGGGAATATAGTTATCGATGTAAAAGTTATGTATTTTTGTTTGTTTGCGTCTTCCGTGTTTGCAAATCCCATTAAATGATGTGATGGCCACATGTCGCTCCTTTTTGTAATGGCTCGTGGCTCTTTTAAGTCTTACTTGGAAAAATAATTCCTACATAAAACCTTAATAAAAGGGAAAATTTGACAGGAGGAATGATCAATTGCAAGTAACATCAGTTTATTTCCCACACTTAAACAGCAGACTTTAAATTTCAAATTTAAATGCCAACCTTCATTTTTGTCTGCATATTTCTATTAGATGTGTGAATGAAAGAATGAGAAGATAATTATCAACGATTATTGAGAAAAGGGACAAAACATGTTCCATAACATCCCAAACATTCCATTCAAAACACTCCAAACTGAATGACTTTGTACTTGTTTTGTGGCTTCAATAATCTGAAGAGAATACTTGTAGGTTGGGACTGGAATTTTCTTTGGATTTATCAAGTATCTATCCATCTGACAGTCTAGTTTTCTTTTTTTTATTTTAGATAAGTTTTTATTGCCTCATCACTATGGGTAACCCAGCTTTGTTATTCAGAGCAAATGAGATAGGGCAATATCTGGAGAAAACAGCTAAAATTTACCCATAATTTTAAGAAAACAGTAAAATGTCCACATAAGGCTTCCATACATCAGAGTTTTTGCCACATTTTTTTTCAAGGGATTTTTTCACAACCTACTTTTAGTCCCAACCCACCATTTGAGAACCACTGTATTGAGAGACTAACCATGTATTATCAGTTTCTTGCACATTTCACGGTCCAGTACTGATTATTGAGCCCTCTGCTGGATTAAGTCAAAGAAACAACATGCTGTATATGATCATGAGAGTTCCTCTTCATGCACAACATTTTGTGAATAAGAAAAAAAAAATCAGCCAAAAAACAAAAGCTGACAACGTGTCTGAACATAGAAACTGGACAGCTTTAACACAGCACCAGCATGATACATTTTATTTGTTTGATTATAAAATCAACAGCTTTTGAAAATACAACTTAACATACACAAACCAAGTTTACCCTGAAATGAAAGGTTTTTAAATGGCAGTTCAAATCCAGTCAGACTTGTTTTAGTTATCATTATTGACAACGTTTTAGCTCTGCTTACAAGATTATATGTAGTTTTAAAATTCACAGACATTTAATGACATACTGGGAATCAACAGGACATCCTGAATATCAAGTCAGCTTAATCTAAAGAGGGAAACTGGATGTAAAAAAGTTACAGATAAAGATAAAATTATTAGCCCCCTATAAAAATATCATTTTGTAAATATTCCCCATGTGCTGTTAAATAGAACAACGGATTTTTAAACACAAATTTCTAAACCTCACTTTACCTTACTATAACCTTGCAAAGCAGATGGATACGCCCGTTTCCGTGTTTCTCACTGGCGAATCCATCTTGCAAAGCTCCCGTCTGAACCGTTTGGGCCCAGTTAGAAAGTGACAGGACCAATCAGCATCGAGGGGCAGTACTTTCAGGCACGACGGAGTCATGATGTAAGCAAGCAGGGAGAAGAGGCTGTTGCCGTTATGGCAGAAGATATTAGCGTGGATGCTGCTAAAGCATCAGTTTTATCAGAACTTGATGACATTTCTTAGTTAAAAGAAGAACAAAGAACGGCATTGAGTTTTCTTTTCAAAAGCAACAAAAATCGTGTACTGACATGTCTACAGTCACCATGGTTCGCATTATGCAGTTCTATATGGAGTTTATTCCTCAGTAGCTGCGACGACGTCATGTATTTTGATGCTCTGATTGGCCCGTAAAGATGTGACAGACAGAAAGTTCATCCAGTCAAAGGCTCTGCCCTTTCCCAAATGCTGTATATCAAAGGTTTTCCAGATGGATGTGTGAAACCAAGTAGCAAACTCCGGCCCTAAAAAATGAAGCCAATGCAGAAGTGCAAAAATTGCAATACTGCGAGTGTCCAGATGAGGCTGGCTGCAGGAACGCCGGAAGTCCCGTCTGCACACCTGTTAAACAGCCGGTTTTTACACTAGAAATAAACTGGTTTACAGCCTGGTTCAAAGAACCAAACGTGTCTCATTAGCTAACATCTTCCTGTGCTCTCACTGTATGGGGGGTGATTTTTTTTTGTACCACAATCGTTTAGATTATATTTAGGAAAAACCTCACTGCACACTGATTGGCACGTCTCATTTGATTGACAGATAGCTTGACAGGCAGAAGCTACCTTTCTGTCAACCAGAATGTTAGCTAGCTAGCTGACAGGAAGTCGCGCTTAGTGGGCGGGCCATTAGGTTGATCCAAAGTTCGGTTGAAGCCACTGCGGATTGGCTTCAAGAGCTGTTTGAGTCTGCCTATTGTAAGCAGACAGCTGACGTCACACAGGGTTTGTCCAATTCTTTCTACAGTCTATATGTGAAACTAATCCATCTGGCGTGTCAGGTTAACTTTACTTTGTACACAGATCAAAAACATAAAAAATAAAAACCCAATTCAATTCCTCAGGAGAGGTGCCTGAGACTTGTTGCAAACGACAACAAATGACAGCGGGCTGTATCAAGGAAAAAGGAGACACAACTACCTATTAGCATCAGGGGGTCTAATAATCAAGACCCTGGTAGTTTTTGGTTTTAGTGGAATATTTTTTTTCTGGGTGCAAAGTAAAGTAATGTAAGCATCAAAAAAAAAAAAACCAAAAAACTAGGATGTTTGGAAAAGCTGAGTAAAAAAAATCCTTGCTCTGTTTAACAGCACTTGGGAAATACTGAAAAAATGATATTTTCATAGGAGGGTAATAATTTCTTCTTCAGTTGTATGACAGTGTAAGCTAGGAAGTACTTTTAGAATAATAACTGAATAGTGCTTTCCCACATTTGCATACAGTCTACAATTACATCATTATAAATAAAGCATTTCTTAATAGAGCAGATTATTCTATGAAATGTTAAGAAAGAAAGCATTATCAGAACAGGCTACAGGGACAGATGACTGCAAGATATATCTTAAACTTAGCTTTGAAGAGATCATCAGCACTAAAAATAGGTAGATAAGACAAATTTATACCAAAATAATATTTAAAAAGCGGATGTGATTTGGTTTGCTGTGTAATTAATGTCTAGAAAATGTTCTTGTCTTGTGCTGATGTAAATTATCAAGCCTTAGAAGTCCACGATCATGCCAGCATGACATCATCAGACACTTTGTTTTTTACATGATAGCATGCAAACAAAGCCACATTTTGCATTGCAAATACTTTGTGTAGATGGTGGGATTTTAAGCTATATTTCAGTTTTTGTTTGCTGTCAATATGTCAGTTATCACTGGAAATATGATCATTTAAATTTTATATAAAAATAAGTTTTACACATGGGGGACAGTGTTCCATACTGTGCAGGATTGGCACTGGCCATTTTTTTTTTTTTTTTTTTTTTACAATTTTAGCATTTTATGTAATTTTTTTGAAAAGAAAAACATAATATTTGTACTATTTGCTAATAATTTAGTCTGTGAAAATGCAGTCTACAGAAATTAAATTGTTCCTGCATTTGTGTTCATAAATATTGTACAGGGGTACAATATTAGTTAAAAATGGGAAAAAACTAAGCAAACCACAGGTTTCATGCAATATGGGAAAAAGAAAGACATTTCTGCAGGTGAAAAGCATGAAATAGTGCAGTACCCTTCAAAAAGTATGAAAACTCTGGATGTTTCACAAAAAATAAAGAGAGATCATCAACTGTAAAAAGATTTGTGTGCGATTCAGAGTGTAGAAGCGTTCGTTCAGATAAAGGCGTATTAAGGAAAGTTTCTGTAAGGCAAATTCCTCGTATCAAGAGAACAGCTGTGAAAAATCCACTGATGAGTAGCAAACAGGTGTTTGAAGCTGTGGTGCCTCTGGACTCCCAAGAACCTCTCAATTCAGGATCCTCCAGAGGCTTGCTGATGTGCATAAAGCTGTATTTCAGCCACCCTTAACCAATTCCCACAAGGAAAAACTATTGCAGCAGGCTCAGAATATATGAAGATGAATTTTCAAACACATTTATTCACTGATGAACACCGTGCTACACTGGACGGTCCATATAGATGGAGTTCTGGATGGTTGGTGGATGGCCACCATGTCTCAACAAGGAGGCGGTGGAGTGATGTTTTGGGCAGGAATCATAGGAGGTAAGTTGGTAGGCCCCTTTAAGGTGCCTGAAGGTGTCGAAATGACCTTAGTAAAATATATGAAGTTCCTAACTGCCCATTTCCTGCCATGGCATAAAAAGAAGAACTGTGCCTTTTTGAATAAAATTATTTTCATGCAAGAGAACACACCAACCCATGCTGCAAAAATCCCACTGAGGCCTTGGCTGCTATGGGCATAAAGGGAGGAAAAACAATGGTGTCGCCACCATCATCCCCTGACCTCAACCCTATGGAGAACCTGTGGAGCATCCTATAGGGTGGGCAACACTTTACTAGCAGCTCTGGGAGGCAATTCTGGCATCCTCATAGGAAATACACGCAGAAACTAGACATGGACTTGCAAGAGAGTTTTTAAGGAGATATCAAAGAAGGGCTTCTATGTTAATATGGAACTTGACCTGTAAATATTTTTTTGATTGAAGTAGCTTTAATTTGAGAAAAAAATTACCTCCTATTGCAACATTTCTGTTTTCAGTCCTTTAGAAACTTTTGAGTGTTTTGAAACTCTGTTTTGCATAATAATTTGGAACGCTGCATTTTAAATTACTGTCATCATTGGTAATTTTATCAAATAAAATCCAGATTACAATATAATTGTTGAGGAATGAAAATCATCTTGACTGCTGATTATATGGACTATTTAGGAAAGAAGTGGACAAAAACAGCGTGTGTAATAATTTAAAACAGTATATATATTTTCAAATGACAATATTTAAAAATCTCTTTTTGTGTGTTTTTATGAGGTCCTATATCAAATACAGTAAGTTAAAGTAAAGAAATAGTTTAGATTTCTTAAAGTTGAAGTTGTGCTGGAAAAGCGGCACCAAACATGAGCATAGTGAACATTTTCTGAGTGGTTTATATTTTCAAAATAAAAGTATCAATAATATGGCAAAATTAGCTTGTGGACTTCTAAGGATTGATAAGTATCTATTAGTTCTGGAAACTTTACTTCTACTTAAAACTGGAGCAGAACTTCATCCCCTGAGAGTGAAATTTAAGTTTGAAAAAAAATCACAGTGAAATCTTTAAGACCTAATCAAGTCCATGCTGTTAATACTTTAGATTCTCAGAGCATAATTTTATCAACATCTTTGAGTTTAAAGTTACACTCTTAAGTAGCTGTCAGTCTAGACTGTTTGTTAGTCATTGCCTGCATTAAAAGTGCATGAATACATGTGAATAAACGTGATCCACAGTTTTGTTAGTACATTTAAAAATAATCAATTTCATTACCTAATTACAAAAACAACACAGGCTTTAGGGCAGTATCAGTGTTTAAAGGAAAAGCAGCCAATCTGAATAACAATCATCACTGCATCCATTAATATTGTTGGACTGTTGGAGTGTTTTCTCATAATGAACTGGAGTTGTGATTGTTAATGAGATATACCTTCAATATCCACCTCCTGCCAGGTCCAGCAGTGACCCGGCAGCCTCCTGCGCCTCAGCATCCAGCTGCAGGATCTCTACAGTCTCCAGATCCAGCTCAGTATCACCTGGCAGCACCAGGTACTGGTACTCCTCAGACTGGTAATAGTGTAACTCGATGTACCCGCTGTCTGACAGGGGGTCCTTCTCCATCTCCTCGCACACCTCCTCCTGCTGGTAGTCCATCGACTCCATGGTGACCAGCTCCTCATGATCCGGTGTCAAAGGGCATGTTGGGTTTTCAGGGAATGGCGGGTTATCAATAGTCAAGGTTTGGGGTGAGGGTGAAGAGAGGAGGAGGGAGTGACACAGAGGATCTGCATGAGAGAAAAACAACAAAAGTAGCAAATGAGGATCTAAAAGTGGCACATTAATATTGATAAGATCATTCCTTACAGCTCTAGTCATACACTCCAGTGAGCCCGTACAGCACATAGGCTCTCAAATAAAACAAGGGGGCATAAAGGGGACTACGCCACGCCATGACAGTGTTACCAAGGAAATAGAAGGTTGTTGCCTTGACAACAGAACACAAACACAAGAACAATGTTGCATGCTGAGAAAGCTGCAGAGACGGAGAAAAGCCTCAGGTAATAAAAGTGTCACACAGAGCTGTTACTCCATGATTAAACACTGTTGTCTGAGAAAAATCATAAGGGGTAGAATAAGTTTGTTCATGTGTGAAATAAAAGAGTGTTCCTTATCATCACTAACCTGAGATCTCAAGAGAGTCACACACTGCAGGCATCCCAAAGTCAGCTCCATCCAACCTGCAGGCAGCATGTTTAGAGAAGACATGGATTAAACACAACACAGCAAGAGAACATCCTTTCAAGGCCAAATTATTCAGATATACAGAGATGAAGGAGGGACAGCTGGCTGCTGAATGTAGTTAAGAGGAAGAAATGTAAGACAAAGCCCTGATAAAGACCTATGCAGTCGAAACATGTTGGATTTTTAAATGAATTGGCCATTTTAATAAAGGTTTTTCATGTATTTCCTTCCTATTTTTGTAATTTTATGCTTGGACTGCTTGGTTTGTTCTCTGTATGTTATTCAGGCACAGTATTTATTTTGATAGCAAGTGTAAAAAGTCGGGCTCTAAGCATTAGTGCATTATTGGCGATTAATTAAGGTCCATTATTAGTTCTACAATTTCAATTAATCTCATGCTTTGTTGTCATTTTCAGCACATTTGGGTCAAGCCACTGCAGTGTCTCCCTGCAGCCACAGAGATTTGAAGTAAGTCTGTAATGTCTAATTTCTCTTGAAAAACTCACAGACAGCTCAAGGGTTAAGTCAGAGATTACTCACATTAATCGCAGTTATCTATGTTCCACAATCAGTGCACTCATTTTTTAAAACGTGATTAAGTGCATGTCTTAACTCGCTTTCTACAGACATGGTTAAGCCACAAGTCCAAAATGACACAAGAACAGTTTAATGTTGCAAAATTGTGAAATTTAGAGTGCGATAAAATTGGTGTGATTAGTCATGATTAAAGACAAAAATACCCAGATTAATCGCAATAAAAAAGTAACATTTTGAAAGCCAAAGTCAAAAATCATCTGCACCTTATGTTACCAAACATTTGCCTGTTTTCCCCTGATTTCCTTTTCAATCTATAGCTAGTTCCTTTTTCTATGGTTAAGTTAATGTCATAATCTTAAGCCTTAAATCCTTACATTTTTCAAAATGAAATCAGGAAGTCAATTAAAGTAAGACAGCACTAAAATCCAAAATGAAACAAACAGTTTTAAAGGCAAAACAGAGGAACTTAATACTGTGGTGGAGATTTATCATGATTAACGACAGAAATTCTGAGATTAGTAATGCTTCAAAATTTGAATTGTTTGACAGCTGGGGTAGGCTCCAGTCCCTCGCAACCCCGAATGGAATAAGCAGTGTAGAAAATGTATAAATGGGTGACAGCCCTAGTAAAAAGCAATCAAGAGGAACTACCTGTATCAAATCACTGCATTAACACAAAATGACCAACAAATGCTTACTTAAGTCTTTTACTAACAATTCCACCTGTTTTTTGAGTCAGCAGTAGATCAGCTTATGAACAAATAGTCAAAATTCTAAAAGTTTTCCATCACAACTGGTAAGAGCCTTGAAAAAAGTTGAGCAGCACGGTCAGGTAACTATAGTCCAAAACTTTAAAATTTATAATAATAAAAGAAAAATAACGACAAGAAGAAAATTCTCATATGTGGCATGCACACAAGCCGCCAGCGATGATGAGTAGAGATCAACCCTGCTCAGCTACCCTTAACTCCACTGTTTACTTCTTTATTTGCAGTGAGGACTCTGTTTATTAACAGCTTCCATACAGAGTATTTACTAACCAAAAACAACATTTTGATTTCACTGATGAATTTCTCATACAGAGAGAGAAGAGCCATAAAAAGTTCCCTTCAGAGTTCGTGATGCCCTGAAAAGCCCCTTTGAAAAGCCTTTCTCCCTCCTTATGAGAAATGTAATAATGAAAATGAAACATTGCTTTGTTTTTTATTACATATGGAGTGATATTTTTGTTTAACACAGTCCTCTATCCAAAACAAGAATAAGGCCACCGAGGTTGGCATGCTGAGCAGTGGGCTTTGTCTCTGCCTGACCTGGAAATACCTGGTGCAGCTAGGGATATGGGGGATTGATTCAGCATTATGGGGGTAAGCTGAGCCCATTGGACTTGCAAATGATAGCAGCCAGCATAAGAGGACACATCCTGTTACAATTATAAAAAATTAAGAATTTCTGTGGTTTTGAAAACTGCTTGAAATTTTTTTAGTTAGAGTAATAACTCAACTAAAAAATATGTGTAACATAGGAGTAGTCATTTTTTTAAACTATTATACACATTTCAGTGCAAAAAAAACATATATAATAGCTTTCAGTACATGAATAAATCTTCAGATAATAGTTTGTGGCACATTTTTAAAGCATGTGGTCGTACTCACAGTGCAGGCTTGCTGATCAGATTGCTGTTAGTGCAGTGGTAACTGTGGGTCTTTCTCAGCACTTCAAGCAGCGCTGGGCGATACTCTGGACACACACACCACAGAGATCCCTTCCCCACTGACTGTAACACAGAAACACATCACTTTAAACATTCTGACTGAACATTTGTGACCCTTAACCTACACTGATATTAAAGCTATAACATGTGGAGTCCTTTTAGGGCAGTTTAAACCCCGCCCTTTGAGAAACACATCTGGAGTTATAGATCGCTTGAACTTTTGCCCTGTATTAAAAACACTATCTCTTTATATGACCCTGGTGCGCTTACTGTTGGACTGGGTCACATTCTCACCTGGCTCTTGTCCCTCTGAATGCGCCGGAAGCTCTTGCTCAGGGATAAATTGTGTCTGACAGAGTTCCTCCAGCCTCCCGTAGCCGTCCTGTAGAACGGGAAATTGTTGATGATCCATTCATAGATGTCTTTCACTGGCAGCCTCTTCTGAGGTGAATCTTCTATTGCCATGAAAATCAAACTACTGAAGGAGTACGGGGGCTTGGACGAGGCTGGAGGAAGATGTTGGGTGGGTTGTGAGGCCTCCAGCTGAGGCAGTGTTGACATTTTGGTGAGAGGCTGCAGCGGCAGCAGGTTGCCCCTCTGATGCAGCCAGTTGAGGCAGGTTAGGTCATCTTGGTCAGAAAAGTTGGACAGGCTGACACTCTGTAATGTTTGTCCTTCAAGACACTGAGACGCCGTGTCGTGTGAGAGAGGGGAGGAGGAGTGACTTGACTCGGCTGTTGCTGGAGAGAGTGAGGAAGGGGATGGGGGAAATGATATGGGTGAGAGGGGAAGGGAAACACGGCCGTTTGTTTGCCGTGGTGAGGAGGAGAAAGGCAGGGACACTTGGAAAGTGTTAAGGCATGGTGACTGAGGAGGCAGTGTGGGTGAGCTGGTCTCCATCTCTCCCAGGAAGAAAACTTCAGGATCACTCAGCTGTGTCAATTCTGAAAGACATGATGGAAATCAGGCTTTTAAAAACGAAACCAGCACTACAAACTGAAGTCAAGTCACATTAGTTAGATAGCTAACAGTGCTGCACAATAAACCTTAGTTTATCACTTTTGCCAAATGAACACGTGCAATAAACACATTCAGGGTTTCAGGGATCAATTAAGGTCTATATTTAGCATATCAAATATTTTTAAATTGTGATTAATTGCATGCTTTACTGCCCTTTCAGCACACTTTGATTCAGCCTCTGCAGTTTCTCCCTGCAACTACACTGATGTTAAATTGGTGTATCACTGCTCCTTAAAGAGGACATATTTTATCCTTGTAAGACAAGGTTACATTGGTCTCAGAAGTCCCCAAAACATGCCTGAGAAGTTTGTTGCTGAAAAAACACTCTAGTATAGGACCCTATGATTTCCACGTTAACAGAATCGCTAATGCGGAAATCGCAGAAATTGAATGAATTTGACTGAAATACTGTGTTTTTTAGAAAGAGGAACATATATCTGGGGGATAGCCATATCGATTTCCTAAGAGGGGCGGAGTCAAGGACGGAGCCAGGCAGCTCATTAATATTTAGAGCCACAGACAGGGGAACAGCTCTTTTTGAGCAGGGCTGAAACAGTGGTGTTTTTTAGGCCCCGTCCACACGGAGACGAATTCAGGAGTATACACAAAAGTTTTTGTCGTATCGACGTTTTGGGAGGCCGTAAATGCTACTTTTTGAAACCAGGTTCCAGAGTAAAATCTGTAAACGCTTACCATTTCATCTCCATGTGGACAGTCAACCGCATCTTTCTTGAAATGATTATGTCATACACAGCACAGCCCACTTACGCCGCTTGCTCGGGTCAATCCAAAACAACAACGGCGGATTACAGGGTTGTGTTTGTGCTGCAGAAGCTATTGAGCTTATCATGGTTTTTATTCTATGTGGACAAGGCCTTAGACGTGCAAAAATCCAATACTGGAGTGTTTTTCAGAAACAAACGTCACAGGCAATTAATCTCACAGCTTTTATTAGTAACTCGTGATTAATCGAAAATCAATGGCATCATTTTTATCTGTTCTAAATGTACCATACAGGAATATCTCTCAAGATTTAAATATCCTCATCAACACATAAATGGACAAAAATGCGCTCTTTATGCTAATGTTTGTTCATGGCAACAACCCAAAATACTGACAGATGATCCCAAAAAATTCTCTAATTTTTTGTCATTTACTCAAATTATTTGACAATCTCCCCATAATCTGTAGATTTCCCAGAATTCCTAAGGGCATGAGGCACTTTTGCACCATGACTGATGCTACTGACTAAGTTAGACAAGTGAAGTCCTGCTTTTAGGAAGGTACTGTAATATATTTCAGATACTAAAACAATCCTGATGAGAACAGAATTCTCCAATCTGTGTACATTTTTCTCTTTTTGTTCATTATAGTCCCTTAGGTTTGACTATCTCAAGTGGCGTTTACATTCTAGATTGAAGTATGTGATGGAAAAAAGGGAGAATTGCAATGGAAGAAGACCGTGTGGCTCTATAAAAAACAGAATTTTCAAGTCTAGGAATGTTTCCACTGCGCAGCAGTGTTAATTTCATCGACTTAAACTGTGACTAAAGGTAGAAATGACTAAAATGGGACTAAAATACATTTCATCTAATGACTTAGACTAAAATTAAAAATAGCTGCCAAAATTAACACTGTTGTGCAATGACAAAATAAAAGTCAAGTTAACCCAACATAAATAAATGTAAGAGTACAGATTACTCAAAAAATGTATTTCCACAACCTATAAACGATGTATTCATTTCAACAAAAATTTTGTGCAGTTTCAACATGTCCAGCTTTACTATCTATCTATCTATCTATCTATCTATCTATCTATGCGATTATTGCAATAGTTTACAACATTTTTACAGCTCATTTCACCTCATAAAACTTAAGACAGTTTAAAAAAACAATTGCACCATGTGTTCTCAAATAATTCACCTTTTCTGTTCCCTTATTTCCTTCTCAATCCATAACAAGCTCCTTTTTCTTTGGTTGCTCATGTCACAGCCGTCTTTCTATCCAACATTCCTTCTTTTCTCGCAAATTAAACAGAAGTCTGCATACAAGTTAAAAGTTAATCACCCTCAGTTTAAGACAATACATAAAAAACCCTAAATGAAACGGTTTTAAATGCAAATAGTAAATATTCAAAATGCAACAAAAGGGGGGATAAGACATGATTTACCACATAAATCAAGATATTGATCGCATTTAAGACTTTTAACACCTTGACTTGTCTACCTATATCCTGCAGGGCTAATTGCCATCATATAATAGCTTAACATAAACATTCAATAATAGATTGTGGTAGAGAAACACTTATTCAAACATATATGCAAAAACCCCACACAAACGATGAGGCTAGTTGATATTTAATGTGTTGAATGAACTGTAAACCAAACATTAAAATAGCGGAAATTAATAGTGTTGCTCAAGGTTTAGGCTTTAGCCTTGAAGCGCTAATGGAAAAAAACCAAAGCTTAATTCAGTTAAATGTTAGCAGTCTGTTCCCCTCTGATGAACATCTACTTACTGAAACGTCCAGAGGTCAGTCTGTCAGGAGGTTTCTGGTTTAATAAACAAAGAGCTGACAGTGGACAGGTGCACGTCTCTCTAAATCAATGCTGCTCGTAGGTAGACAAAGTAAAGGTTCGCTGCATCAACGACAAGCTTTAACAAACTATTGATGACTTTTAATAACTATTTATGAACTGTATATCAGTGCCAGTGTTTAGCTCGGAAGTTTAGTCGTCTACCTGTGTGAAGCCACATGGCTCAGGAGTTCAGTTCAGCAGGCAAATGGCGGAACAATCTAAAGTTTCATTTAGTGAAGAGAGCCGCCTGTGCCCCTCACAGGTAACAGGCCCTGAACGGTGGTCTACGTTTGAGCTTCAAATGTGTGAAAATAAACACATACTCACCAAATTAGCACAACAATACTCTCGGCACGACTCGCGGCTCCTTAAACGTCCATAGCACGTTGTGTTTGAGTTAAAGAAGGAGATTCTGCTCTTTAAAAGTAGTACCGGAGTCGGACACCTCTGCCTCCGTGTTCTGTTGCTGTCTGAGGTTTCCATGGAAACCAAAAGGACGCTTTACTGAGCGCGCGTTCCCGGGCGCGCGCTCTTACCGCGACTTCACACTGATTAAACACGAATCAGTGACAGTAGTCTTTCAGCCGTAAAAGCGTAATTCCGATCAGATTAGTGTTAATAAAGTGTTTTGGGAACTTTTCCTTTTTGAAATCAGTACACGTGTTAACCAGAATTACTGTATTTTTACCTGAGTACAATACTCTTGTACTTTTTCAGCTCTGTTGACTACACAGTATCAAATACAGAGCGAATGATTCAACATCACATCCCGGAACAACTGTTGTACACAACAAAAACAAGAGTATTGATATATCATATAAATCATCTCATTGAAGAAATGTTTTTTACTCCCAATGTGTAATTTTAACACCATTCTGAGTGAAATGGTCTCTGTGTTGGAGTTAATTGTGTTGATCCAGCAGTGTTAGATCAGCTCTGTGAAGAGTCAACTGATCTGGTCACCCACTGTTATTGCAAATCTGGGGAATGTGTGGATAGTTTCCCATCATGCCCTTGAGCAGATGTGTTTAAGATGTTGCCTGTTGTACAGTGATCCCTGCTGGGGTTCCCCTGCTCCATGAGTGAAGTTATCCACTGAATTAGATATCACACCTGTGACCTAAAGGATTGTATTAAGGGTTGTAGCTCACAACCTCAAACTCAAGCACACTTGGGTTATGCAGCAGGACAATGATCTAAAACACAATAGTAAGTCCACCTGAAAAAAACAAAAAAAACAATCAAACAAAAAAGAAGGTTTTGGAGTGGCCTAGTCAAAGTTGGGACCCAAAGCTGATTGAGATGCTGTGGTCTGACCTAAAACAAACATTCATGCTGAAAAACCTTCCTGTGGCTGAATTTTTAAAAATCTGCAAAGTAGAGTGGGCCAAAGTTCCTCCACAGTGATGTGAAAGACTCGTTGCCAGCTATCGCAAATGCTTTCTTGCAGTTGTTGCCGCCAAGGATTGAACAACCAGTTATTAGTTTTAGGAGGCATTGACTTTTCCACATAAGGCTAGGCAGGTTTGGATAACTTTTTCCCTTAAATAAAGGAAATCCTCATTTAAAAACTGTATTTTGTATTAACCCAGGTTATATCTAATATTAAAATGTCTGATCTAAACATTCAGTTGTGACAAATCTGCAAAAAGACAAAGGATTTTATACTTATTACATGGAATAAAGTTGAAGAAAATAGTTAAAAGTTACAATAATTACGAGACTTAAGAGAGACAACCAAAATCTCATCTATCCATTAAAATTTACCTGTAATACACAGAAAAAAGGTTGATGATCAAATCAAGTAATTAAAAAATCCATCTGAAATTTAGCAGAGCAAACAAAGCCTCAGAAAATCAGGTTTATCAATTTCCCAGTACTTTAACATCAGCAGTTATTGAAATTCAAGAATTTAAATCCTTTTCCACCATGAGAGCACCTGTACAACTTGGACCATTTGTCTCCATCCGTCACCAGCTTTACTCCTAATACTACGCTTTTTATATGTACAAACAAGCTGTCAGCATAAACAAATGTCAAAGACTGAAAACTTGATGCACAAAGCTAAATATATTTATTTTTTTCTACAAAAAATCCAAACAGGTTCATGCTTTGTCAAATGTAGATAAATAAAATCCAGACCTCACAAGAGAAACGGGAATAATGAAACATTATCAAACCAGAAAAGTGGCACTTGAATCACCAGAGTAATGTACATTTCTGTTTCATTGGTGTGTAAATACTGGAGAACCTGTCCACAGACATCATCGAAAAAAGGGACTTGAACTGAATCTGAGTTTTGATTTAAAAATGTTCACAATGACAGCCCTTGTTTCCAAAGCTAAGGGGCCAAAAATAAGCATTTGTTTGTGTTATTGTACACTCGTGAAATATAAAGTCATCTGTTGAGACTTGTTCTTTCACACTTTGTGGTTCAATCAGTGAAAAGGTTGATTTCTGAACATGTCCAACTGACAAGCTCATCACACACTGCGATTTAACACCCTCTATGTGTTTGAATTACTGACAAAAGAGCATATAAAGGCAGGTGTACAGACACGCAACAAACACATTTTAGGGTCCAACACTCTTGGACTTCAGGTTATCAAATTCCTCTTGGTCACCTGACCAAGTGGGCTGTTAACCAGTAAATGATGATGGGTTGAAAGACTGCAGTAGCTACAGTGATATAAAGGCGGAATTGAGGTTTGGCACTCGATCCAGTTCCCATGGAGTCCGAGGAGAGAGATGTAAGGATCTTCATTTTCAGAGACCGCACCTGCAAAGACAACAGCGTTCAGTTACAAATCACTAAAGGAAAAGGATGAACAAATTTACATAAACTCTTTCCTGGAGAGAGTTACACAAGATATCTTAAAGGTGGAAGTTGGGTATGGACTTTTTGTTTATCAGTAAAATTACTTCCTCATTTACTTTGACAATAAGATGTTATGCATTCTTACTGTTAGAGTCTAAGAGGCTAAGCTATCCAGCTTCATATTTAGTGTATCATGACATAGTGATAGTGACATGCTGTTCAAACTCTTTTTTAGTTAGTGAAGAGACATATTTCACCAAAAAAGGGTACTTCTTTAAAAAAATATATTTTATACATTTTTAGTGGTGTGGCACTTGCTACCATCCATAACACCAATCATACCTTGTAGTGACCTTTTATTCACCATTACATTTTTACATAAAGAGTAGGAATGGGCAGTAATACGGTATGCTGTGTACAGCGCTGTGTAATAAGCACATGTTTATAAAGAGAGTGTGTTTGTTTCCAGCAGCAGCACCACCTCCTGTGTGTAAAGATGGTATAAAAGTGATGACAGAACTCCTGTTAATGATGCTGGGTAAATTTGTCAAAAACAAACAAACAAACAGAAAAAAAAACAACCTGCCCAAAAAAACAGAACTTGTTATTAGATGCACACATATGTACTTGCTTGTCACAAGAGGCACCGCTCTATACATGGTTTAATAATACTTAATTTCTTCTTTCTGGGGTTAAATCCATGCAAACAAATAATCTGAAGTTTATCGTAACAACCATATGTGCTGGGTGCGGCAGCAGCAAGATCAGGCACAGTTTGAAACATATAACATTTTTGAAAATGTTTGCACTTATATTAATCTTTTTAGATGAAGTCAGTACGTGTTGGCTATATTGGGTATGCTAAAAGAGTATATAACTTCTTATAAACTCCCCCTAAAGTACACTCAAGTCTGGAGGGGGCTCTCTGGTTGATCCACTGGCAAAAATAAATATTTATGGCCCATATTTATCTGTTTCAGATAAGCCATGCTCTACTTGCTGTTCTTGCCTGTGCATTCCTGCAAGTGCTTGATAGGATCTACTTCTTGTTAAATTTGATTTTAAAACACCAGGTGGTTTACCGTTTACGGCATGAGAATTTTGGGAAGGTTTAACAGTATCTTAAAATAGATACCACCCCATCCTGATGCAGATACGTGGGTTAACATTTTGTGTATAGCAGCTTCTCTTTTCTGTGTTTTTGAGTTTTATGTGAGTATTCTATTTTTACACATCCCAGGAAATCAGTAATTTCCTTTTCATCCTAGTTATGGAAAATTTCTAGTTCAACTTGCATGTGCAATCAAGAGTTTTTCTCAACTAAAAATAAGACTAACTGAAAGAACTCAGTGGTTCAGGAATTCATAATCTTGAATATTAAATTTTGAATTTTTTAAGGTATTCAATAACAGAAAAGTGTGACAGGTTTGTCAAGAGGTATACAGACTTTTTAAGTCTACATACCTGTTGGTAAGCTTACCTGTTGGTAAGTTTAAGCATAAAATGGCCTTTTATCCAGATAGTTTGTAGCATAACCACTAAGCTTGCTTGCGTACTTTCATGTCTGTGGAGTTTGAACTGTGAAGTTATAACTAATAACGGCAGGTGTGTGGTCTCACAGTCTGGCTGGATCCTCTAGCGTTTGTGTTTGAAGGATTGTAATGTTGAAAATAAGTTGAAACTGTCCCTAAGTCAGTGGTCCCCCATGCTTTTCAAATCAGTTAAGACTTAAAAATTGTCTAGCTTGTAGTCAGCTTAATTTATTCCAAAAATAAACCTAAATGTCTAGTGAATAGCTGTTCAATAATTTGATTTTCTGTCAGATTGAACCCCACTAGTCCAGTGATTCCAATTCTGGATATTTATATATTGTTAATTATGTCAACCAGGGCTTGAAATACTTACAATGAAGAACATAAGCGCACACGAGGACCAGGCAAGGGCTACATAATAGCCATCACTGCCAAACAGTAAGCCACTCATCACTGTGAAGATCATCCTAAAAAAGAGCCATAAAAACAGGTATGTGCGTCAAAAATAAAACCTTTTTTGCAATTTGAGACAAACCACCACAATATGGACTTACAATTCAATTCAAAAAAATTCATTTGGTTGGGGGGGGGGCAATTAAAGGCACACAGAGTGACAAGTAAACAATGTAAACACTAAATGCAGTTTAAAGGGATAAAATTAAAATCAAATTAAAAATGCCTTGAACACAAATGAACAACTAGGCTCAATGACAATCGACATCTTTAGGTCTTCATTTAAGTCGTCAGCAACAAACTAAATGTCATTTTTGTCTGAATTAAAGCATCACACTGACTTTCTCTGTGAGAAAAAGAGACATAATTTGGATAATAATATGAGATTTACCCGACATATTTGTATCCACTGTAGGCAATAAGATCAAACGTTGAGAGGTCGCTGTGTACTGTCAGCAAGTACAAACTCAACAACATGACCAACACCTCGATGATCATCCACACGAGGGCAGTGCTGGCACACAGTCCAAGAACCTCTGGACTGAACCTTCAAACACACGCAATGAAAAACCCAAATCTTAACTTTTTTGATACAAGCACAGTCAGTGTGACTCATAAAGTACAAACATGAGGAAGAGCTAATCACCTTTTTTGAATGCCAAGGGCCATTCCAGCAAGTAAAATGTAGGTAATGAAAGCCATGGCTAAAAGACAAAAAGTAAAAAAAATGTAACATGGAGACATCCCTCAATTGTTGGCTATTAAAAACTTTGTACTAATAGAAAACTTACTTGGTATGTAAAGATCAGGTGCATTAACATCCTGTCTAGGAGTCAGGGGAGTGTCCCGATGATAACGAACTTCCCAGTCCTACCAAAGCAGAAACAGACGCTATGAATCATCCCACATAGCCTTGGGGTACTGTATGCGAATGACGCTAGGATAATGCTGGAAAAATAAAATGCTTTAAACAACAACTAACATGTGGTTGAGTACAGAGAGACTGAGACTTTATCAGTGGTCTTTCTTGATGACAGCTTTCTGCCCTCACTAAAGGACGGCTGGACAAGAAGACCCAAACTCACTGTGTCCCTCGACACTTTAGGACATCTGCATCCTGGCTGGGCTACAAGGAAATTCAAACATTTTAACAAAAATCCAAAATTACTAACCCTGCAAAGTGAATGGATTGGCCAGATCACAATCTGAAACAGTTTTGCCTGGTCTGAGAACAGACAAATCAATCAGCGCTATTTGAGGAAATGACATGGTAGCCACAGGTATGGTTTAGTTTTACTGCAAGACGGTAAACATTGGCTGCCTGTGAAGCCACTAGCTCACATGAAGCTGAAGCAGCAGTTCAATCAGAGCCGAACCAAATTCTTTATTCAAAGAAAAGAAGTACACTGAAAGCTTTTCTTGGCAGAAAAGATGGTTTTTTACTACTCTCCTGAGGAGCTTTGGCATGAGTTTGGCCACTGACTGGCTTCAACAACACTGAATAGTGTCCCTCTGATTAAGCCCAAAATAAATGTGACAGAGCGTTTGTCCAATTACCCTCAAAGAATTTTTTTCAAAGGTTCTGCCCTCCTAAATCCAAGCTACGGGGAATTACCCAGATGGATGTGGAATACATCTCATGCAATGGATGTGAAACAGTCTATCTGTGTTGGGCTAGCTAACGTTACAGTTCCAGATTCTTTTTGAACATTTCAGTTATCTAATAAAAAAAACAAATCACTGAAGTTTTTAGACACAATTGTGAAGCTGAATAATTTCAGCTTTAAGTTTGGGGCTCCAATGTGTAACATTTTACAGACAATATAAGGAAAATCCATGTCAGGAGGTCAAACTGCACAGGCTCAGCTTATTAACATGCTTTTCTACTAGTTAAAAACAGAAGAGGTATTTGGCACTACTAACATGTGTTTTTTGCATTAATGTGGTATTTGGAATGCAGGGATTTTTATGAAAATACTCAGACACAAGCATCTTCAAGCCAACAATGACCTGGTGAACTTTGGTTCATGAAAACTGCCTTCACACTAGGATTTAAAGGGGACATATTATGCAAAAATCACTTTTTCAGGCTGGTCTAACAGAAATACGTACCCCTGGCCTGTCCAAAAATCCTTTCCCTTCCCCCCTCTTTTTCTCCACCTTTCAGAAAATGTGTGCTGAAACAAGCTGTTCTCAGATTTTACATCTAGTGACCTCAAATGGAGAGTAAGCACCCATCCCCAGGTTTGGTTGGCCCTCCCCACTGCTGATCTTCCTCTCAGCTACCAGCTGAGATGCTGGATAGCTCAGTGGGTTACCCTGCTGACTATGATCTAGGAGGTGTTTGTTGCGAGGAAACAGCTCGTTCTGAGCAGGGCTGAAACAGAGGGGTTTTTAGACATGCAAAAATCCAATACTGGAGTGTTATTTCAGCAACAAACTTCACAGGCATCTTTTGGGGACCTCTGAGGACAATATAAACTTGTCTTAAAGGGTAAAATATGTCCCCTTTAAAATTGTGGATGTAAGTAACAATTGGGTTGGGGGTGGTGAAGTTTTATAATTCACATATTCTTTTAAGGTTTTGCTCACATGTAATTCTGTAAATTATTATTTATGGCAATGGTTCCCAAAGTGGGCCATGGGCCCCCCCAGGGGGGCACGGGGCCATGCCCAGGGGGCGTGGAGCGGCAAGGCTAAGCAACACCAGCTGATGACTTCAGCACTGTAGAAAAGGAACAGTTGATTGATGTTAACTCAGATTCACCGATGTCATGGCAGTTCAAGTCTAAGATATGTTCTGCATTTTGGATTGGAGTGGAAAAGTAGTACAGTATCCACTGCTAGGCTCCAGAGCCTTGTAGGCTTTATGTTGTGGTAAATTTAAAAAAAAAAAAAAAAAAAAAAAAAAAAAAAAAAAAAAAAGGAATTTGTTTGTAAAAATTGTGAATAACGGCATGTTTGTGGTACATTTACATGTTTTTACATGCTGATATGTAAGGTGAGCAGTAAGGGGGGCCTGAAAATATTTTCACCGGCCAAAGGGGGGACAGAAATAGTTTGGGAACCACTGATTTGTGGTATTTAGATCTAACTTTTTTTTTTTTTTTTTTCTGTTCAGTTGGAGTGACATCAAATCTGACAACAAGTCTTATTAAGCAAGATTTAAGTGGTTCAAAAGAATTTAAGATATTTTTTAGGTTTGTTCTAGGGCCAAACAGTTTCAGAAAAATAATCTAATTGCGATATTTTTTACCCAATATTGTGATTTTGATGTGCATTTATTTCTTTAGTACCTCATCTTATGCATTATCCAACAAACACAAGCAATAAGTCATTTTATACCATAACTAACACAATATTAGATTAAACTAGGGCTGAACAATTTTGTAAAAAAATATCTAGTTCTGATGATTTTGACTCATATTGCAAATTAGATATAAATTATATTGAAGGGAGTGATCGTTTTTATGTAACTCCCTAATATTTAATAAGAAAAGAGTACAAAAATGAAGAATGTATTGTTTTTGTGTAAACTATTCTAAAAAAAGGTACTTGAATGATTGCATGGTATAAAATGCATACAATATCTGTTGCAACAAAAAAATTTTAAATGGTTTTGTGACAAATTTTAGGTCAGGATAAGAAATATTGCACCTTCTGCGATTTGAGAATTGCAGCAGGTCATATTGCGATTTAATCTAATTCGTGATTAATTGCCCAGCCCTAGTCTGTTCCATTACAGTTGGACAAATAACGTCCCATCCAAGGGGACCATCTAAGAAGCACATGATTGCACCGTTATGTCTTGCATAGACAGGCAGCACTGGGTCTCAAATTATTTCAGTGTTTGTACTCTATTCAGACTACAGTGTGCAAACACAATGAGAACTACAGAGCATTTAAGTTGATACCATACTTTGTACACTGTACAGTTCTTATATTATCAGGGGACAGAATGTTTGAATGGTGATGGAAGTTATAATCTCATTGAGTTATGGGTTGTGGGAAGAAGTTGAGCTCAATGTGCTTCTGTAAACACTTTGGCAGTCACAGTATTATTATGTTCATAATAATCTGCAGCAGTGATAAAGTAGGTTATTGTGTGGTTTCACGTGATAAGTGGCTGAAAGTTGATAGCAGAGAAGGCTATCATGCAGTTTTTGGTCATTCTGTATGTTGATGCAGAACAAAGTCTGATGAGATGAATGGCTGATTACCTGATGTGTATAGGGGAACATGAGGATCATTAGTTTCTTCATTACATATCTGGTGTCAACGGCGAAGAAGTATTTCAACTTGTTCACTGCCATGAATCTGCTGATCTGAAAGGCAAATATGGTACAAACATTAACTTCACAGATGATGTGTGAAAGTCTTCCAAAGTTCATAAATAATATTGAGTCATAGACATTTCTGAAGAAGGCTGTGCCCTCGGCATTGTGAATCACTTTGGTTCGCCAGGAAGAACCATGTGCCAGCTGTGTACCAAAGTTGCCAATCCAGTAAAGCAACACTTGCTTTATCAATGTTGCAATCAGAAGCACATTTGTAGAAGTTTTTTTTTATTCCTGGGTAAGAATTTTCA
Source organism: Cheilinus undulatus (assembly GCF_018320785.1). Classification (NCBI taxonomy): domain Eukaryota; kingdom Metazoa; phylum Chordata; class Actinopteri; order Labriformes; family Labridae; genus Cheilinus; species Cheilinus undulatus. The sequence goes on along the minus strand of NC_054874.1, from coordinate 9,530,471 downwards.
CTGGATGATATATCTTAGAAGATAAAAGAAAACTGTGTTTGTGATTGAAAATCTGTTGACCAGAAGAGATTAACGTTTAAACTGTTCAAAGGCTCTAGATGTAAGTAGAAGATTGTGCCTAGAGAGCACCATGGCCAATGAAACACTAACAAAAATCTGCGGTTCTCTAAGAGGAAAATTTATGAACTGTGTGGGATTTCTTTCCAGTTGTTAAACAAACTGCTAAATATCTGACATCACACACATCTGACGGTATTCCTGCTTAAACCTATTGACTAATCCTGTGGTTCTCAACTGGTGGTCAGGACCCTAAAGCTGGTCACAGACCAGTTTTCAGAGGGTTGCCAAAGTGTACCTGGAAAAAACTTGGGTCAAAAATTCTCTGAAGTGCTTTGTAAACATGCTCATTTTGTTCCATGTCTTTGTCATGTCCTGTTATGTACCTTCTAAGGTCCAAATGGCTCAGTTACATAATTTAAGAAGTTTGGGTTGTAATGTATTGAGAAGTAGTTGGTGATGGGTCCAGACACTGAACCACTGGTTTAACCATTTACTGAGAGTGAGGCTGAGTTTAGTGTCAGCTTTTTACAGAGTCTGCAAGGAATCTTTAAACTTTGTGTGCTTCTGCATTATGTATTAAGATTGCATCTTTATCCTGTCAACTTATGATTTAATAATCAAAGACTGATTTTTGTGGCAGGAGTAAAATGGTATCAGATGCCCAATTTATCAATCCTCTTTAAAGGCACTCCATTTATCTATACAAGTTTTTCTTTCTCATTTTCTCCATCCTTCTCACCTCTTTGTTCACCATGTCCTTTCCTTGGTTAGCTAGTGAAGAGCCGTACATCATTGCAGCGTTGGCCATTGGGTCAGTAAACAAATTGTCCATCCCAGCACCTCCCTGCATCTCATTTGAAGGGGGTCCCATATTGTACCCTGGAGTGTAGTATACTTGATTGTTCATTGCTGGTGCTGCTGAGCTGGTGTCTTCAAACAGGACTGAATCACCAGCGGGAGCTGCACGAGCTCTCTGTTTAGCTTTGAAAAAGATAGACAACAGGAAATCTAGAGGGCAGTTTCCAAAATGACTTATTTAGAAGTATATTAGTCCAAATAAAAATATAAACATACCCTTAGATTAACTATGATGGTATTTCTATGATAATCCTATGACAGGAGACAGAGACAGTAGCGTTTGCAGGCCAAAATAATATGCACTTTAATTCCCTTTAAGTCTATTAGCTTGACTTTATAAATATTGTGTTCTGTTTCACTATATTTACTCGAAAGCTTATCACCATTGAAAAATAACTTCATGTGGTTTTCTTCCAGTCTTTTTTTTAGTCAGCTGCCATCTTATCTGACTCACTCCATTGAGCTTATACTTATTATCAATAAATACTTTACAGAATTTAAAAGTGTTGGCGTATATTCAAAAGGTTTATGAAAAAGTAAAGCTGATTAAACTCTGTTTTGGAGGCTGCTTTGAATTGCACAACGCTATACTAACAAATGTTTGTCATCCTAAAATATTGAAAGAGATAGAAAAGTACCATACTATTGTACTAAAGTAAAAGTACAGTTAATTTGGTTAAAATTAACTTATGATACAGTATGATATGATACATCTTAATTGGGGAAATTTGTCTTGGACTGCAAACATTCAGATGCCATCACAATGATATTAATACACTACAACAATGAGCAACAACCATCCACCTATACACCAAGGTTATAATAGTTTTGGATTTTTCATTAGTTTTTATTTTCATTTTATTTTCACTTTCTGTGTTCAATTTCTGTTTAGTTTGGATTTGTTTTTACCGCTGGTTTGTTGGTGTAGTTTAGGTTTTATTTCATAAAAATGCTTCATTTTGGTTTTTGTTTTTTTGGATACATGTCAGGGCTGAGTGAACATCATACATTTTTAAAAACACATTCAAACAGGCTACTCTTCACTTATCATTTTATTTATTTAAAGATGATGTTTGAATACAACTCCAGACATAAAACTACCACTGTGTGAAGTCTTTACCAATCACTTCAGGCAATGTTACACTGCCCAGACTTGGATGTAGGTACCAGTCAGTATGGTTGTGTCAAAGACTAAAACCAAGGATATTTTGTCTCTATTTTTTAATTTAATTTTATTTAGTTTTGTAAGCGCACTAAAAGTTTTAATTTGTTTTTGTTTTTTGATAAAGCTTAAGTTTTTATTTAGTTTCAGTTAACAAAAATTACTTTTGAATTTTACTTTTAATTATTTAGTTGGTTTTAGTTAACTACAATAACCTTGCTATGCACAAAAAAAATCACAAATGCATGGATTATCAAATATTTCCAGACATTTTTAAAAGAAAACAATAATGCAAAGTCACAGTGAGGAATAATAAATCAAATTAAAATAAGATAAAGGAAAAGGAGAAGAGATGGAAAAAATAAAGGCATCGCATAAACCCTTTAGCCTCAAAAACATAACAAAATTTTAATCAGAATGGGCACAAACAAGTTCTGTTTAGATCTGGGAAGTCAATATCACCTACCGGAGAGTAAAAGTAAAAGGTCATACTCAGGGTAAAGGATGTGAGATGGATCAGAAAACTTGCTGTGTTTGCCTGAGTACAGATTGTTCATACAGAGACGGCAGGCAAAGTTTCCACATTAAACTCAAGAAAAAGTACAAGTAATTCCTTAACATTTAATCAAAGTACTGGGTAGTTACTTTTGATACCTTTTTGTCCTTTTTTTTGGGGGGGGGTTGCAGTTAATTCTTTCTTTAATATTCAGTAACAACACGATAATATGAATGACATTCAACAGGGTTGTTTAGGTGAATAAATAAAATACAACTGCTATTTTTCTTTATAATGTGTGTTACTGACTATCTTATCTAGGCAAAGCCAAACAACCAGCCAATTTCATTTTGTTGACAGAACGCAGAGGCCTCCTCATTATGAACTGAGTCTATGTTTCCTAACCAATCATTGATGTTTACAATTATTGAGCAAAAAAGGTTTTAAAATGTAGTCGAGTTGATAATTCCCCTAAAAATACTTCGGTAAATGTAAAATGACTTATTCTAAAAAGTACTGCAAAAAGTACAAGAACACAAAAAGGCCACAGAAATGTGAGTAAATGTAATTAGTCACTTTACGTTCCTGTATAGAATTTACAGCTAAACATTATGATTCATACGTATGTCATACGTTTTCAGCCCCAGGAATACAAAGCTGAATCACTGTTTACATTGAAACTGGGGGGGAATTTTGGTAAAGAACACCACTCATGTGACAACACTGGTAAAGCTGCCTGAAATACTTCAGCAAGAAACTATAATGTCAACCCAAGGCAGGATATAGATTAATTTTATGCATATATTATCAATGAAGGTGATTCATATGTTTCCACTTACTTGCACGGTACCCATGATGTGGCAAGTCCATTGTGACTTTCGCTGACGTTAGCTTAAAATAAAAGCAGTGACATGTTAGCTAGATATCAAACAATTTCACACTTACGACAAATGGTTCCTCTTTGTAAGGAAACCATGTAAACTACTACTATGACAGCTACCTCTCATTGCTTGCATTACCTGATATCAAAACGAGGCTAGCTTGCTGACACTTACTAGCAGCCCAGCTAACGTACAGAATAAACTTTCACCGTGACGACTGTTGCTGCTTGTGGATGCTAGGTACCTAGCAAAACCAGCTAAGTTAACATCTCACTTTTAACTATTACTTAAGTGAACCACACATGTGGCACGCGTTTATTGAACCGAAGTATTCAAAGTACCCACTAGGCGATTTAAGAGGTTAATGTTACGGTTGTGAATGAAATAACAGGCAATAAGAGTACTTACCTACACAGCTAACGGTGTTAGCTAGCTACGTGGCTATCAGACTGTTCCGTATGTTCCCACCCATCCACGGCGGTTGGCTGACTCCTGTGTGCCTGCGTGGCAGAAAATGATGAACACACCGTTAAAGTACACATGGAGTCTGTACTTGTTCTCCAGTGTGTAAATGCAGTAAACGTCTTATTCTTATCTTCACTGTGTCCTTTCAGTCCTATGTGGTGGAAGAAAGCTGTTATGTATTTGATGGTGAGGTATAACAGTCCCTACTTTAACAGACTTAAATGGATTTGGGACTTTAGACAATAAAAAAGCGTGATGAAATATTTTCGACACATTAAATAATGTGTAGCAAGTGTGAAAGAAAGATCAATGTTGTTAAAATGGAATTACATCAGTTGCCATCACATATACCAGTGGCAGATCTAGCAATTTTGGGGCCCAAGGCAAACAAAGTCATGGGACCCTTCACCTTCCCTTTATATTCTTATTTATCAGAGAAAGACCTCATTGTAATTTGATGCAAAACCAACAAAAAAGGGCTGTTTGGACATGTTTTATATATATATATATATATATATATATATATCCAGGTGCATTTCAAAATGCCCATTTGGAGGCTTTATATAGGCATCTCCATTCAAGTCCAATAACTTTATTCATCTGTTAGAAACTTCATTTTTGTATCTGTGCATTAACAGTTGACAGATATGGCAGCTAAACACAAGAACAAACCACATAATTAACATAATCAAATTACATCAGAGCTATAATACTATGTTTTTATATTTTTTTTTTACTAAGTTTACTTCAGCAACAAATGACTGTTCCATTTTTTTTTCATTTGAGTAATGCTTTACCAACCAAAACCTCTCCATATATTTTCCAATTTGTATACCATTCATTGTAAAATATATGGTTAAATAACAGTCACACCAAATAAAATAATTTACATCATTTCAATTTTATCATTTACTGCTGGCTTTTATGCCACCATAACAGGACCAAGTTTACTCAGTATTTCTAGCGTTAATCAGTGTGTTAACCCCCTAAAATTCCAGTTGGCCATAGTATTGTCTGGTGCAGGAGAAGGGGTTAAGTTAATAATGTGTTCGCAGGGCCCCTAGTAGTCCAGGGCCCCGGGCAAGTGCCTAACTTTGCTTGATATTGTGATCACACCAGAGGCGAGTAAAATCATTTGCATGAGTTAATTACATTACATGACCCTAAACTAAGGGGGGTGTCCAAACTTTTTCCACTGAGGGCCACGTACAGAAAAATATCAAGCTGTTGGGGCCCCTTTGATAGCCCTTATGTCATATTAAATTTAGTAAAACCATTCAAATGTCAGTCAGGATATGCTTTGTTATCTATGTACTTCAAGATTATTTTGCTTACATCACAGCTTTCCACGAATGGCTGACATGGAAAATAGCCAGTGGATGGATGCATGGATGGATGCATGCATGCATGGATGGATGGATAGATGGAACAAGTAATAAACTGATGGATGGATGGATGCATGGAGGAATTGACTGATGGATGGATGTATCAATGGATGAATGGAACAAGGAATAGACTTATTGATGGATGGATGGATGGATGCATGGGAAAATAGACTGATACATGGATGGATGGATGGATGGAAGGATGCATGGAGGAATAGACTGATGGATGAATGTATCAATGGATGGATGGAACGTGGAATAGACTGATGGATGGATGGATGGATGGATGGCTGGATGGATGGATAGATGCGTGGAAGAATAGACTGATGGATGAATGTATCAATGGATGGATGGAACAGAGAATAGGCTGATGGATTGATGGATGGATGGATGGATGGATAAATTGATGGAGGAATAGACTGATGGATGGATGGATGAATGGAGGAATAGACTTATAGATGGATGGTGGATGGTTGGTTGATGGATGGGTGGATGGGTGGATGGATGGATGGATGGGTGGATGGATGGATGGAACAAGTAATAGTCTGATGGATGGATGGATGGATGGAATGAGGAATAGACGGATGGATGCATGGATGCTTACATGGAGGAATAGATGGATGAATGAATGGATGGATGGACTGATGGATGGATGTATGGAGGAATAGATGGATGGATGCATGGATGGATGGATGGATTAATGGATAGATAGATGGATTGATGGATGGATGAATGGATGGATGTTTTGTAACTAACTAAAAGTCTTCACAGAGTCATTAAAGGGGACATAATTTACCCTTTTGAGACAAGTTTATATTGTTCTCAGAGGTCCCCAAAACATGCCTGCGAAATTTATTGCTGAAAAACACTCCAGTATTGGATTTCTGCATGTCTAAAAACCCCTCTGTTTCAGCCCTGTTTATGTGGCTTTAAATGGTAATTAGCTTTCTGACGCCGCCCCTGACCACTCCCCTCTCAGACAATGGATGCAGCACTCGTGATATTACAGACACTTTTTTTTCCTCCAAAGTTTAGATTGGGATCCGAACCATCAATCTCCCAGCCTGTAGTCAGCAGGGTAACCCACTGAGCTATCCAGCATCTCAGCTAGTAGCTGAGAGGATCAGCAGAGGAGGGTGGAACTTTCCTCCAAGTGGGGGAGGGCCAGCCAAACCTGGGGGTGGGTGCTTAGGCCCCCGGTGAGGTCAATAGATGTAAAATCTGAGAACAGCTTGTTTCAGCATACATTTTTTGAAAGGTAGAGAAAGAGAGGGGGAGTTGGAATGGATTTTCTGGTACTTGAGGGAATTGTGGACAGCCCGGGATCCATATTTATGTTAGAAAAGCCTGAAAAAGGGATTTTTGCATGATATGTCCTATTCAAGTTAAACTTACATAAATATATGAATAAAACTATAATGAATCCATGACTTGTATTTGGATTCGTATTTTGATATAATTGTACTTTTGAGGATCTACACTTTTATTTAGTCCCCTTTAGCAGATATTTTTTCAATAATGTACCATTACCATTTTCAATAAATAAAAAATGCTGCTTATGTTTTTATTCTAATATTCAACTTAGTTATGCTCCATTTAATTCAAACCATAATTGGTTGACGTAATATGACTATTAGACACAGTATGCCAACATTACCCCACAGCCTGTGATCTAATTGTCTTTGTACAGACATGTTCACAGCTGCATTGTTTGCACAGTCACAGTAATACAGGTGTGTCTGTGGTCTTTACAGATTATTACAACACCAACCACGCCCAATAGATTTAACAGTATTTGGCATAAAGATGCCCCTATGCTCTGTGAGCATGCGTATGTGGGTGGGTGTGTGGGTGGGTGTCCGTGGGTGAATACATGTGGAGACTCTTAGGGTGAGTAAATCATAATGGAATCTACTTCCCTACGCCCCCTAAACGTGAACTTTTGGAGGGAAAATGAGGAATAGAAGAGAAAACAACAGCTTACTCACACCCTCATGTATAACCGAAGGCATAAAGGAGAAAAAACAAGTCTGTTTTTTCATGAGTGGGTATATGTGTCAAGCAGACCTTTCCTACCCTGTGAGAGACAAAACAGCCATGGTTGAGTGAAAGCAATCAAGGATGTTAAACATGTTATGACATGTCACGTTTAGAGACTCAGAAGGTGTGTCATCATTGCATTCCTGAAGCTGTAGTCATCTGATGTTCACCTTTACCCTACAAACCCTTCATGTGATACCATCCAACACTGTAAAAAAAGCCCTGCATATGATTTCTTATTATTACAGGGTGTTGTAGTGTTGAAATCTGAGCTGGCAGCAGTCAAATGAGCTGATGAGTAACACGTTCAGGCTTTGTTAAATGTTGTGCTTCAGGCAGTTTTCGGTCCCCGTCTCAATTTTCATTCATAAGTTATGAAGAACTGATAACCACAGTTCAGTGTCTTCAGTTCTGTCAGAACTGGAGCCATTCATCTGGATTGTTTTTATCCTTTCCTCTTCTAAAGACAGTGGACTGGAAACTGTCTTTTCAAATAAACATAGTGACTCTTTTACAAAATAAAAGTGACAATCCTTATTCCTAGGAGAAGAATTAGCAGTAATGTGAGACACTGGGGTATCAGTCAGCAGCTCAGAGAAATCAGCCCTTGCCGGGAACTCTGTCCTTAGGGACTGCAAGGTCAGCAGCTGTTATGTTGGAGTAAGCCCTCTGAATCTACTGCATGCATTTTTTCTATCTGTACTAGGTGCTATAATGTGCCAGTGGGTAAAAAAACAGTCATTGAAACGGATGGTGAAATGAGCGAGCAGCATTGTGGCAGTTGACTGACTCATCTCCACAGGCATGTGTGCACATTGATGTGGTTGGAGAAGTGAGAGTGACTGCCAAAAACCTCAGCACAATTAGGCACCCAGATTTTCTCCTACTATGTAGAATTTTTTACCTTTTTTAACCTCATAGAATTGGAGCTAAACTATAAGCAATAAGAGAGATTATACTTGTTAAACAGTTTTTCCTTTTCTAACATTTAAAATGTAAACCTTGTTTTACTATAAGTCATTATAGTCAGTAACATTAGTTAGAAAATACAAATCTGTTAAACCATTTTCCATCTATTTTTACTCTGCTTGTCCTATTTCAGCACCCCTTATATTCAGAGGACGAGAGGCAGAGCACACCCTGGACAGGTCAGCCACAGGCCTGACACAGAGAGACAAACAGCCAGCTGGGCTCACACTCACATCTACGGGCAATTTAGAATCAACTGAACAAGCATGTATTTGGACTGTGGGAGGAAGCCAGAGTACCGGGAGAGAACCCACGCATGCATGGGGAGAACTTGCAAACTCTGCACAAAATGACCCCAAGAACCTTCTTGCTGTGCGCTACATTTATCCCTGTGCCATTGTGCAGCCCCGTATCTATATAAAACCAAATGCCTTATATTTGAAGAATCTTCCCACTGGTTCATTTTAAAGCCATGTTAACAGTCTTTTTAACAAATGAATCATATCAAATTTTTACCTTTTTACTGGTCACCCATTTTCTCTTCAATCCATAACATGTTTCTTTTTCCATGGTAATGTTCATATCACAGTTTGAATCTATTCTATTAGTTTCATATTTTATTTCAAAATAGGTAAAGGTCAAGAGGGTCCACAGGTGAAAAAATGTTAATTTTATACCTATTAGGCAGTTTAACCCACCATTTTCAACCTGTTATGAATGCAATAAAAAAGGTGTGCCAATGAAATCTGTACACCATTTGGGCAAAAAATGAATTTAAAAGAAATTAAACCCCTGGGCTGCACAGCGGAAGGGGGGTTAGCACTGTTTGCATGTTCTCCCTGTGCATGTGTACGTTCTCTCCGGGTACTCCGGCTTCCTCCCACCACCAAAAACATGCTCATTAGGTTAATTGTGACTCTAAATTGCCCGTAGGTGTGGGTGTGAGAGTGCCTAGTTGTCTGTCTGCCCTGCGATTGACTGGCGTCCAGTCCAGGATGTACCACGCCCAATGACAGCTGGGATAGGCTCCAGCACCCTCGCAACCCCCAAAGGGATAAGCAGTATAGAAAATGGATGGATATTTGTATTAAACTATTAAACACAGCCTGAAAATATTATATAACATGATAAATACTACAGATTTCACTCCTGCCTTTACAGTTACAGTGTACTCCCGTATCTACAGACTGCATTTATATTTAGGACCATATATAGTCAGTCATGTACTTGAAATGCTTGAGAATTTTTTTTCATGGCAATTTGGCTAATAGAAAATTAATTACAATCTGCCGTTACAACATAGTTTCAATTTGAGTTTTTTTTTTATTCAACTTTATTCAAAAACAAAGTCTGACGTTACACTCATGAAATAACCACATTGCAAACATTACAGTCTAAGAAACGTTGTATAAATAAAACAGAGAAAAAGGTCAAAGGTCTAATTTGGGATTCAATTATATATAGACCTAACCTGGCATGCCAGTCGATTTGTTTCACACATCCATCTGGTAAACCACTCATACACAGCGTTTGGAAAAGGGCAGAGCGTTTAAAAAAACAAACTTGGAGGGTGATTGGATGAATGTTCTGTCTGTCACATCTTTATGGGCCAATCAGAGCAACAAAACACGTATCATAGCCGCTACGGAGCTGCGCCCCTACTGAAGGAGTAAACTCCATAGAGAACTGCATAACCCAAACCATGGCGACTGTAGACATGTCAGTACTCGACGTTTGTCGTTTTTGAAAAGAAAACAACTCAATGATGTTCTTTGTTCTTCTTTTAACGAAGAAATGTCATCAAGTTCTGATAAAACTGCTGCTTTAGCAGCATTCACGCTAATCTCTTCTTGCACCAGCCTCTTGTTGCTGCTTGCTTACGTCACAACCCTGCTGCGCCCGAAACTACTGCCTCTCATTGCTGATTGGTTCTTTCATTTTCTAACCGGCCCAAACGGTTCAGATGAGCTTGTTAACTTTAGCTAAAGCTAACATAGGTACACTAGGTATGTTATTAATATGACTATATAAGCCAATGTAGCTAAGTTAGCTTAAGCAATATGAGCTTTAGCAATGTGAGCTTTAGTAACATGTGCGTTAGCAAACATATCTAAAGCTAACATAGCTACGTAGATAAACTATATACATCATTTACCTATCTGCTTTGTGAACTTAGCTTTAGCTACATTAGCTATGTAGCTCCATTATCTACATAGCTCATGCAGCTACAAGAGCCATGTAAGCTACAATGGCTGCCTGTAAGCAGACTGTAAATTTGGCTTTATTAATCATTTTACAGTCAGGTTTACAGTCCAGGTTTTAACTTTAACTTCTGGTGTACTAACCATTACATTAATCCTTACCCTTAACAGAAGTTTAATCTGCTTTTATTTTAAAAATTTTAGCATGTATTCCTGTTCTGAAATATACAGTGTCTCAGATGCATGGTTGTGAGAGTGGTCATCAGAAATGGACAGGATGCAGCCAGACTGTTTTGGAAGACTCAGGGCTTTTGAGAAAAAAACTTAGGCTTCAGCCCTGTAAGCCACCCCACCCCCTAGCTCCATCCATGATTAGTTTAAGAGTACAAATCCAAAATTAAGCAAAATCAGTCCAGGTGTGACGGAAAAGGGAGATTAGTCACAATTCACAACAGAAATTCAGAGATTAATCATGATTAAAAGCATAAATTGTTTGACAGACCTAGTTTTCAGTTGTGAAACTTTTGTGTTGAGCTTAAAACTTCATATGAATTAGATTTTTGTAATTCAGAGGGAATACTCTTGGTTAAATAAATGAATAAAAATACATAAATAAATAAACATTTTTTTAAAATATAAAGTGCCTGTAACCAATCTAAAAACAAAAATAATAACAAAAAAAAAAGTTTTGAAATTTGTCTTGACTTAACATTAACTTTAGCTACAGTCCAATAATGTAAGTTTGGCCCTTGAGAATAAATACAAAGTAATATACAACCAGTGTTTTACCGAACAGAAACATGAGAGCGGACCAGTCTGAGGGATCCCACTGTGACTCTCTGGAGGAAACTCTCACCATATATGGTCAATGACGTAAGGGCACGTGGTCGATTCGTGAGAGATTCCAGACAGCACTATTTCCCGTAACTTCGGAGGGGCGTGGTATACCTATGGTGCCGCTTTAAGAGTTTACACCCGTACAATCACTCCCAGACTTTGGTTTGTGGATGCGTGACTCACTACGAGAGGATGTACTGAAAGTCGTTTTCGGAAGTTTTAAGGCGATTTGAAAAAAAGAGAGGCGACATTTCCTTCCTCGTTCCCCCTGGAAGACGGACGCGTTTGGACTCAACCTTACCGCAATAAGGTGGGCTTGCCCCAAGTTTGAATTGACACACGCGAGACTCAAGACGAAAGTGAATTCGTGAGAGCTGAAGACTTTAGAATCACAGCTGGGTTCAATTTTTATCACTTTACAAACAGACAGGATGTATCGAGACTTTGGGAATCAAGGAAGAGGCAACCCGGCGTACACAGGCAGCGCGTCCGGGTCAAACTCCACATCCCTGGGAAGCACGGGCACCTCCACCACACAGCAAGATCAGGTAGGTGTGCTCTCATTAAAACTAGGTTACAGCTGGTCCCGGTTTATGAGGGGTCAAATACAGTGTCAGGTCAAGTGTTATGTATTTATTTTCTTTCATGATTTAATGAAGTTAAAAAGTTGTATAGGCTCTCTGACACATAATAGACAATGTATTACTGTTTGAATTATAACCCTTTATGCAGACAAAATAGTAACTGAAACTTGTTAGATATCAACTTGATTATCATATTCTTGATCATTATTTATGTTTTATTTTATTTTGTATAACTTATTCCACTGTAGGCTACATTACTTTTTCATTACATGATTTTTTCCCCCCACTTTAATCAGTGATGTTTAAATTTGCCCTCTACATTGCTTGCCCTTTCTTTGACTAAATTCCTCCATATTTTTCATTAGAAGTTCACAATGGCTGGCAGCAGTCAGTTCATACCAAGCCTCAATGCCATCACAACCAACCAGGACCTCCAGTGGCTGGTCCAGCCCTCGCTCATGCATCCACCTGGCCCTTCAAGATCCCCAGCACCGCCTTACCCAACCCTCTCAGGGGCTCGCCCGCTGGGTCCAACACCTTCTCACTCACATCTTCTCAGACCAGGGGTGATCAGAGCGGCTGCAAACACAACTGCTACAACAAGGCGCAGGAACGACGAACATGTAAGAAAAAACTTTGTATACACTCTGATTTTGTAGCATTCCTGCTGTTTGAAAGGGAGCCTTATTGGGGTTTCCATTGAAGGGATAGGCCTGGACAGTATGTTGATAATGTCTGTGTAACTTGTGTGTAATATCCTGTAATATCCTCTGACACAACAGTGTAATTTCCTTTAGACTGACACACCAAATGCATCCATTAAAATAGGATGAATAAGAATGCCCAAAGATGTTATCTGATTATTTAAGGGTGCTTTCCATTCATAGGTAATTTGAGTAAGGCAAATTGCCTCTCCAGAAATAAGTACTGTTTATGTTCTTTGATAGTTGACTTTGAGTCAATATTGACACAGTGAAATACTCACCTGTGACACACTGTTTGCAAAGATCAGCTTTTTGTGTCAGCAGAGTAAAGTTACATATCACACCAGATAACCCAATTCAAGTTCACTTTAACCCTAAGAGCTTCCACATGTTCATTAACGGGACAGTAAGATTTCTCCCTCTCATCAGGCACACGTTGGCACACATCCCCGTCACAGTTTTGTTCTTGGAGTTGTAATGTTACAGGAAGTGGACTGTCATGTGACTCACAGGGGCAAGTCATTTGCTATGACTCATCACTGAGTCACCACTTGGGGTCTGAGTGTGACTCATCAGCTGGAAAAGGGCGGGAAATATTGGATCAAGTGTAATTATTCAGAAAGAGGCTGAATGGAGTCAGAGTCAGGGTGTTACTAAAGCTCAGACATTTCAAAAGCATTCAGCCGTCATGACTGTGATGACTCAGGGCACACACATGGTGTCAGTATTTCTCCTGTGTCAGTGCAAACTACCTGCATGTGCTTGACTACACATGCCTCCCTGCATGTTTGATATCATGATGATTCAGACTGACTAAAGACAGTCTGTTATGCTCAGCTTTTGCAAATCTTAATGTGTCTTTTTTCTTTTTTTACTATAGTTGTCCCATGAGGAGCTGGAGAGGCGCAGAATAAGAAGAGAAAGGAATAAATTAGCAGCAGCAAAATGTCGAAACCGGCGCCGGGAGCTGACAGACACTCTACAAAATGTGAGTGAGCATTATACACATGCAGAAGCGCTGATGCTTGAGGGTTTCATTAAGGCATGCCAGGGTTGTTAAATGTGTTTGTGTCTCTCTGTTGTAGGAGACTGACCAGCTGGAGGATGAAAAGTCCCGTCTACAGAAGGAAATCGCTGAACTCCAAAAGGAGAAGGATAAGCTGGAGCTGGTGCTAGAGGCTCACCGTCCCATTTGTAAAATCGAGGACTCTGATTCGGACTCTGACCCACAGCCATCTATTTCCTCATTTGGAGGCATCAAGATAGAGCCCAAGGGCTCCAGCAGACCTGGGCCCTCATCTAAAATGTCAATAAAGATGGAAAGGCCCAAACCGAAGATAACCATCCCCAGCAGGCCGGTGGCATCAACTTCTTCTGCTGCTGTCACCGAATCAGAGTCGCTCCACACCCCAGTCCTCACATCCACTCCTTCTCTCACACCTTTCACAGCCGGCATGGTTTTCACGTATCCCTCCGCCCCGCTGGACACCAGCGCCTCCACCTCCTCCCAAGCTTCATCACATCAAGGGAATACTTCACAGTCCCAAGCTCCACAGCCCTGTGGGGTTGCCCACCGCCGCAGCAGCAGCAGTGGGGACCAATCAGATCACTCCCTGCACTCGCCAACCATCCTCACCTTGTAGTCGACAGCACGATTCGCTCTGACAGAACACTAAAGTTCATTTGGATGTAGTCAATGTATGTCTAAGAAGAAGGATCTCTGAAACATGGTGGAAATGAAAGTGATGATAAGCATTTCAAAATGAGCTGTGTGCTTCTGCCTTAGTTCATATTTTCAGGATGAGAACGTAGATGAGACACAAACCAGTGGCATTATTAAGATGAGAATGTTACAGCCTTTATAGTTTTGATATTAAGTCATTATAGCTCTACTTTTTAAAGCAGAATGTTTGAGGTTCATTATGAAAGCATTGCATGCAGAATTATAACCTATAAAAACTTTAAAGATGCCTATTAGATATCTTTATTAATATAAAGAATATGATAATTCAGTTTTATGTTGCAATAAATAGCTTGTTACATGGTTACGTCATGTATGTAATACTTTATGAACATTGGCACTAAAGGGAAACGTAGAAATAAATGGTCCTTATTTTTGTATGAATCTTTTAAGAATCATAAATTTGTCTTTGTAAACTGTTGACCACTAAGGCTGGACCATAGGAGTTAATACAGATGATTTAATCATGTATTTATTTTTGAGAATTTAATATATTTTTGGTAACGTTTTCACGGACATGAACTGTTTCAGTGGGCAGTGCCTTACTTATACCTTTTGACAAAGCTGTTTAACTTCACAGAAAATAAAGAAAAATGGTTCATAGCTATGTGGCATGTTTGGTGTTATTGTTGTGTTTATTAAAAATTAAATCAGTGAGCCAATATTCCTAACCTAAGCCCAATACGTAACAGGTGTAAACAGACCCCAGCTACCATATATTGTATGTGCTGGGTATGTCTAAAGTAGGGCTGCATGATTAATTGAAATTTAGATTAAATCGCAATATATCCTGCTGCAATTTTCAATTCACAGAAGGTGAAATATTTCTTTAACCTGAAATTTGTGTGAAAATACCAGCTTAAAACTTTTTTCCTGCAGAGATATTACACCCTATATACCATGCAATCACTCAAGTGCCTTTTTATTGAATGGTTGATGAAAAATTCCTATCGTAATTTTTGTCAGTTTTTTCTTAACCAAAAAGAGAATGGCATAAAAATGATCATTCCCTTTAATAACAATTCATACTGAATTTGCAATATGAGTCAAAATAATTTGGATTTTTTTTTGTTTTGTTTCAAAATTGTTCATCCTTAGTTTAATCTAACGTTGTGTTGGTTATAATATAAAATGATTTATTGTTTATGTTTAAATTACATAAGATGAGGAATGTGATAGATTCTTAAATATTACGTTGCAATTGCAATTAGAATATTTTCCCAAAATGCCCAGCCCTAAAACGCATCCCTTTTTGCGCGTTCACATCAGGTGAAGGGGTGTCCCAATTCTCTTCTCAATAGAGGGCTAAGGCTAAGGGCCAAGGGCTAACAAAGATTTTTCAAGACTACACTTGAAACCAAGCGGTAAGATGAAATTCCCACAATGCACTGCGTTCACTTGGAAAATGGCACAACCTATGGGCACAACGGACAACAAAGGAGGCGTGTCAGCGTAAATATTTTAGGGGTTTATAAATGATTATAGGAAATACAACAGCTGTGTTTTCTCATACATTCGATCTTTAGCTACTAGGAATGGGAGTTTATTGTATTTTCAGTATGTACACGTGTACACCAGGGCTATTACCTGTTTTGAGGGGCAAGGGAAAGGGCTAAGATGTGGAAATGATATTTGTATTGGAGCTGTTTCCTCAGCTCCAGGAGTGGACTTCCCTCCTTTCTTCCAGAAGATTATTGCTGTTTGTTCTTTAATTCCTAGAATTTCTATTCTGTTTCAGTGGAAAGATGCAATCCCTCCCTCACATGACTAATGGATAAAAGATGCAGGATATCAAACTGGAAAAAATCAAATGCACCCTAAATGGATCTACTAACAAATTTAAACAAAAACCTGGAACCATTTGTGAAACATGTAAAGTACTTACCTGGACTGAAACTATGAACTTATCTCACTAAAGGTGATCTGTCCTGTTGATAGTGTACTTTCAGAAAATATCATTTAAAAGGAACTCGTGTTTCTATTTATTTAATAATCTTTGACAGCTAGTGTAAATTTAATCTACTAAAACCACAACTAAAAATTAGGGCTGTCAAAATATTGTTTTATTGCTATTAATCTCAGGATTTCTGAGGTTAATTGCAATTAATCACACCGTTTTTAATCACATTCTAAAATTCCACGGTTTTGCATTTAAGACTGTTTTTGTGTCATTTTTGATTTTCTACTGTCTTAAACTAACAGTTATTGACTTACAGTTTGTATACAGAGCTGCTTTCATAGGTAGATTGAAGACTTTAACTTGAATTTAACATCAGAGAAAGGAGCTTGTAATGGACTGAGAAAAATTAAGTGAACAGTAAAACAGGTAAATGTTGATATCACAAGGTGCAATTTACTTTTGACTACTCCACTGAGCTGTCTGTGAGGTTTTTTTAAGTGATATGAGACACTAAAGAGCAGTGGTGGCTTATTTTTCATCACCGTGGCTGCAGGGAGACGCTGATGTGGCTAAAACAAAGTCTGTTGAAGGGAAGAATAAATCAAGTGATTAATAGCGATTTTAAAGTCATTGCACTGAATCGCCATTAATGCAATTTCTCTTAACAACCCTTATTGTTTCTGAGTATTATCATCATCAGTATTAGTGAGAAATGTCACAGTTTTTGGATCTTAGATGAAACAAAAAATAAAAGACAGAACTAAACAAATTTGTCCATAAGGCACATTATTTTACACGCCCTGGGAGGACATGCATACATACAGTAAGTTTTATTTACTCAACTATCCTGTAATTACATGTAAATTTTAGAGATGCACCACATTAGATTTTTGACAATATTTCCAAATTCATTTTAGCTGATACCAATATTGATACTGATGCATAAATGTAGTTTGGACCTAAAACTTCAGTCCTTAAACACCCTGTGAATTAAAGGACTGATAATGAACAATGTAAAAGACTTCAACTGATAGACAGTCATGTGCATAAGTTTTAGGCATGTAGGGTGCTAAGGATTCATCACAGGGCCTAATATGTAGCTCTACACTTTTTAATGCTCAGCGAGATCTCTCTCTTTTGTCCAGGCCTTTTCTCCCGTGGCAATACGCCCAGAGAGCCCCGGTGGTTTTCAGGCCCTTGAGACATCCACAGCACAACCAGGGGCTGGTGGCAACCCTACCACCCAAGTGGAAAGCACCCCATGCCATTCTTATGGTGCCCTCATGTTGCTTACACTCAATTTTTGGCACAAATATGCCTAAAGGCTCTGCACAGTTCTCAGATTCAGACGAGTTTATTAATCCCTGAAGGGCAATTCAAACTGTAGGTCTGTTGACCCTTCCAAAAAGTCCACAATCTTATTCAAATCTGCTAATACTATAATTAACTTTCGTGGCTCAGTAGGTAGAGTCGGTCGTCTTGGAGGGCTTTGGGTTCAATCCCCAGCTCAGACATTTGCACAATTGGCTCCCACTGCTTCCCCTGTTGGCGTATAAACATATATGGTTGTATGAATGGTATTAGCAACAATTGGTTCTCCATAGCAACATCTGGCTTCAGTGTGTGAATGTGGAGTGAATGGATATGAATGGGTAGGTGTGACCTGCAGTGTAGAAGCACTTTCAGTTGTACGATGAAAAGAAAAGCACTACACAAGCTGAAGTCCATTACCATTTTACCAAGACAATTTGCCACAATATCATGCTGATAATATTGTGCATCCCTGGTACATTGTGGTTGCTTTTTTTAAGATCTTGAGACATATTATCATGAAAAACCATTTTGTTTCTAAAATAATAAGATAAATAAGTGTAGATCTAAAGAAACTACTAAAATGTACTAATTATCATAGTAAAATTGAGTGCAGTAACATATAGAGAAGAATTCATTTTTTGCCATAAGTCTCATTTTTCCAGGACCACATTAACAACTCACTGAAAATAGCCTTGCAACCCACGTCCGGGTCCTGATCCAGCAGTTGAAAACCACTCATTTAAAGGATTTGATATTTTCTACGTGCAGAGGAAACATTTTAATGACCACCCTTTGACCCTAAACTGTGAATCCTGGGTTTTCTGTGTTTCACTGAAAGTGAATCTCTAGCTGGCACACACATGGCTCAGAGGGCATTATACTGCAAGGCTAAAATGGGGCAAGAGAGATGGAACAAGAGTCAGATTGACAGCTGGAGAGCATAAAGGGGAAAAAATGTGAGTGACTGCTGCTATCAAAGAAAGTCCATGCCTTACTAAGTGGCTAAAATCATTACTGCCCTCTCCAGCTCTCCAGACTGTGCAAACAGAGTCCCAAAATAAAACTGATGAACGTCCATAAAGCTACCCTGTATCACAGAAGGGAATATCAATCAAGCAAAGTCGATTCAGACATGAAGGTCAAAAACAACAAGTGCACAAATCAATCCTTCGTTGTGTGTCATGTAAATGTAAATGCTTTTTCTGCAAAGTCAAACACGCAAAGAGAGGTCGGAAAAAGCAGAGTGTCATCATACCAACTGTATTTAAAGCTCTTCAATGTACTACGAGCATAGCCCACCAAGAAACAGCTAAAGACAAAATAAATCTTTACTAATGCATGTGCATCATCTATGGTTTCAACTGAACTGGTTAGTAATGCTAGTTAATACAGATAAATCAAGATAAAGAGGGGTCAAAGTCATGATTATCCCTAATGTCACAGGGTCAATACATAGCATGAGTTACAGAAGACAAAGCCAGCCATTGCCAGCTTTAAACAAACTGTGATACGCTAATTCAACAACGCCAAAAAACATAACACAAGTGAATTTAAACAGCTCAGTTTGAATAGAAATCTTTCAAACTAGTAGACCTTCCAGTTTGATAAAAAGTTTCCAGTTAAATTTCCTAAAAAAAGTGACAGAGCTCGCTGAGTTCAGCTCTGAGTGAGGTCCGAGGACATCTTTCATTTACGACTGATCCAAAACCTTCACGAGTGTGCTGGCTCTGCCCCGGCTGTAGCACATGTGCGTTATGCACCAGCAGCCCCACCCACGGTGAACCTGAGGGGCCTCACATCAGACTGCTTAACACAGGCCTGTACAAAGTGTGACAATCATGCACGTATGGCAACTCCGATCCTGTCCTGAGGAAGAGAGTGCATAAAATATAATACCTTATTGGGCATCTAGCAAAAGCAAATATCAAATAGTCTCATGTTTTCTTTTTTAATATATATCTACTTCAGTGCTGCTGGATTTCAGTGGACTAAATATGGCTCAAACTGGATTGAAATGAATCTTTAGATCTAAGATTTTAAAGATCCATAATAACGCTGTCCAGTGCAATAGAAAAAGGCGTCTACCAGTGTAGGCTAGTCCAGTGCATGAGATAAATTTATATATGTGACCCACTTTTTTGGTCCCATTTTTTTCTTCAACAACAGACCAATTAAAAAGGAGAAATTCCAAAAAAACTGAGGAATCATTAGAAAAACACTTTAAAACTGTGATACATTATAATTTTGCAAACATCTATGAAATGTCTCTGAAAATGTCTGTAGTAGTAGAATCAAAACCTGGTGGCACACGCATCTTTGCAGCATCCAGAAGGCCCTTATGCTTTTGCACCATTTTAATTACAGTCTGGAATAGCTTCAGTGTCACTCCTTCAACTGATCTAAAGGATTCTTATTCAAGTCAAAGAAGCCCCAATTACTGATATAAACCTGCCATCAGTCATCAGGTGAGCACACCAGATGGAGCTGGTCTGGGCTTCCCACACTGCCCGTGCTGGAGCTCCCATCCCCCAGGTCCCGGGCCACCATGCAGGGCAGGTTGAGCTCGGTGGATCCCCCGGGGCTGGAGTCACTCCTGCTCACACACTCCTCCTCCAGGACCAGGCACAGCTCCTTCAGGTCCAGATTCTCCTTCACAAGCCCGTCCTGCAAACGCTCCAGGTCGGCGAGCTTCTTCAAGTATCCGCCCAGGTCCTCCCGCATCACTTTGGCTGCATGGTGCCCGAACAGCTGCCACTCCCGGGCCAGCTTTTTCACTTTGAGCCTGTCGTCGTCCAGGAAGCAGCACAGGTCCCTCAGCTCCACGTTCTCCTCCTGCAGGCGCTGATTGATCACTTTCAGTTCCCTGATTTCGAGGAGGTGTCCCTGCAGCTGTTTATTTACCTCTTTTATGAGGCGCCCTCGCTGGATGAGGGCTGATATTTTATCGGACTCCTCTTTACGCAGCAGGCTCACCAGCTCCTCTTTGGAGCACGCGAGCAAATCTTCGTCTGAGATCTTTGACAGCTCTCGATTTATGACCTCACCCTCGCTGCCCATCTTCTGCCACAATCCTTCACCTTTGGGGGAAACCTGAGAACAGAATAAAAGCGCTGAGATGTAGATGGATGCTTCAGTGCGGGGTCTTCATCACATCCTCGTCTTCATCTGCATCCAGTGTGCTCCAGATGTCATGTGTGTAATCACGACAGCACTGGAGGCCAAATCATTGCACAAACATGTATTATCTTAATTTAGATCTCTGCCTTCAAAGTAAAGTCACCTCAGTTCTTTTTGTGCTGAAACCACAGATTGTTCCCGTAGATAACGTCTTAATGAGGTCGTGGATGCGAATGCATTGCACACCCCGTTAATGTCAATCTGTCATCCGCTCAGCAGCAGGCTGTGTCGTTCAGAGGCCTCAAACAACACAACTGTCCTTATTTTACCTCCTTTTGTTGGATCTTCAAGGTAACACCCGTCTCCCCCTGTGCTCTCGGTAAAAAGGCTCCGTCGATCCACAGAGGTTTGATCCAGCAGCCTCGGATGCACACCCTGCAGATGTTGTGTTTTTTACGTCGCTGGCATCGCCTCATCAGTGTGTGCTTCTCGGCTGAATGAACTCCGTGTAGCGGCGGTAGCACGGTGACGAGTCCATTCAAAGCGGCAGCTTTTGTCGTTTTAATCAAGAGAAAATAATTATTTCGATTAGAAAAATAATAAATTCGCGCACAATCCGCTCAATATGAGTGCATCCTCTCCGTTCATCCTCTTGGTCTGGACTGTTACCACAACAATGTCTGCCTCCCTCCCACACTTTCACGGCTCAGTCCACGGAGCTGTGCATCAAGCTAGCTAGCTAGCTAACACACTAGCATAAAACAGTCATCGCAACCTTCAAAATAAAAGCAGACGTTAGATTACTTTTTGTAATGTATAATTTTCTAACGCGTATATGGTCATATCTAAAATACATTTCTAGCTTTAAATTATTTGAATTATTTTTTAAAATTTTGTATCGATGAAGAATTTCACCGCCGTGCTCTTCAACGGCACAGCTTTTATTCTCACCGGAAGTTCCCCTCTTTATAACTGCTCCTCTCTTGATACATAGGTTAGATAGTAATCACAAAATATTTGTGGTTTCCTCTGTGGTTTCTAGTGGCTCCTCACATACCAAAGGCCTACATGGCTTGGTTGGAAATGAAAACCTTTTAGTCGACCTGTTTACCCATTCAAATAATTTCATTCATCTTAATATAAAAACAACAAGACGTGGGGATAAATATTTGCTCCATGTGCTCTCTCATAGAGGATCTCGTGCGCCCCCATTTGGATTTAATAACAGATATTGACCCTATTTTGACATGAAACTAGAATAACAAGGATACGCTGAATTTAAAAGGGAAATGGCGTGTATGAGGCCACTTCCTTTGGGATTTGTCTGAATGAACACATCCTCCAAAACCAAGACCATATGAGATAAACTTCAACAGGCCCTATTCCCTTCTTTACTAAAAATGTACAGTACAATGTAATTGAGGCATGAGTGACTTCATGGATTTACCCTTTTCTTTTCAAAGATCTCTGGCGGAACGTGTGACTGCAGGCTTTTTTTTTCCATGGGTTTATGCTGAGGCATTCAGCCACATCCTTCCGCCCTCTGTCCCACCTCCATTGTTTCACTGAGGCCAGAACAATGCAGGGTGTTAACCGTGCAAGGGGGAGCTGGGGACGGAATCAGGGTGTCATACGAGGTTAGAAATGAGAGTGTTGATGTGCTGCGAGAGATCCCCACAAAAAAAAAGACACGTTGACTGAGTGGTTTTCCTGTCAGGTTGTTATTTTGAAGGACACATGTAGGAACACAGAAAGGGAGGGTGAAGAGAAGGGATTTGCGAGGATTTATTCAGATTAATCGCCGCAGGAAAAGAGAGCAGATTGTGTACACGCAGCAGGCAAAGCACTACTTTGGGGAGGCCTATCCCTGATCTGACACGTTTTGAAACAACACAGCACAAATGAAAGAGCAGAGATCAAGAGTAGACTGAAGCCTGGCGGCAAAGTGAGCCGCTGGAATTTGAGTCCTCATAGGACCGTTTGTCTGATGGTCTTGGGGTAATCTCACATAAATAAATAAATAGATAAAGAAAAAGATAAATAAATAAACAAATAAATGGGATTTTTTTTTTTTTTTTTTTTGGTGAGTAAGTAGTCTCTACTTGGGTCCATACAGTAGTTTCCTGTTACTCTGTTGGGATTATTATTCACTTAATGCATTGTGATGTCACTGTTGGTAATGGGGTATTACACAAGAAAGAATATTAGCTGCAGAGATAATATTATATAACTATTTACAGAAACACACAGAACGTCTATACAGACTCTATCTTGAATTGTGAAAATTATTATACCTATCTGTACTTCCTTTGTTTCCTGTTGTGTAGGCTAGCCTTCCAAGCAGAGGTGGAAAAATTTTCTTGAGTAAAAGCAGAAGATAATCTTTTCTCATTTGCAAGAACGAGAGAATAGATCTCCAACCAGGTTGTTAAGGTAAAGTTACACCTCTAGAATAAAGTAAATGCACTGTAAAATTGACAGTGTGAATTAAACAAATATATTGAATTTACCATTTTTAAAGTCTCTATATTGGTCCACACTACATATAGTCAAACTACACTTTTGAAAGTGATTACAATATGACAGAGCTATGACAGTAACTTTTCAAAATCTGTGGCAGGGTCGGTCTCTTAGGGCAAGAACAAAGCAGAGGGTCAACCTCATAGAAAGGCAGTGCATTATGAAGAATACCCACTATACGTGCTTAGGATCACCTAAAGTTACAGGCAGAAGCTCTAACTCAGTGGATAACTTCACTCATGGGGCAAATGTGTCACATTGAAAACAGCAACAATCAAAAGGGATCACTGTACAACAGGCAGCATCCAAACACATCTAAACACTCTGCTCAAGGGGATGATGGGAACTCTACCCATGCATCCCCCCAGATTTGAAACAGTAGTGGGCAGAGCTTAGATCGACTCTTTACAGAGATGAGCTAACACTGGTGGATAAACACTGTCAAACAACTCCAACACTGAAGACCATGTTACCCAGACTGGAGTTGAAATGACACTCTGAGAGTTAAATCAACTCTTAAATGTTTAACCCTGAGATATCAACACTCCAGTTTTTTGTTGTGTATAACAGCTGCTTATGGATGTGATGTGGATCAGTTCTCTCGCAATGTGCTATTTTGTAGTCAACAGAGGTGGAAAAAGTACAAGCATATTGTACTCAAGTGTAAGTACAGTCATACAGTCACTCTGGTTATAACTTATTCAAGTAGTAGCATTAATCTAAGTAAATGTAATTAGTTACTCTCCACCCCTGCTTCTGTGATCAGTAGTGATAAAAATGATGGCAGTAACATTGATAACAAATATTACCTCTACAGCCAGCTACAGCAGGGTTATTTTTTGAATATTATTATTTATAACAATATATATTAAAAAATGATGTTGATGAATACGATGTGGTCACTATCACTTCTATGACCAGCTACAACAACACTAATAACAATAGTAGTAATAACAATAATAACGAAAATAATAATAATAATAATTATAATAATAATATAATAATTATAATATTCATTTTAAGTATAATAATAATAAATAATATCCATTATAATTATAATACGAATACTATTGATAATATAATACGAATGATTTAATACTATTACTTTTA
The DNA here is from genome assembly GCF_018320785.1 of Cheilinus undulatus. Lineage (NCBI taxonomy): Eukaryota > Metazoa > Chordata > Actinopteri > Labriformes > Labridae > Cheilinus > Cheilinus undulatus. The sequence goes on along the minus strand of NC_054874.1, from coordinate 9,506,127 downwards.
GTAGTACTACTAATACTAGAACTACTACTACTAATAATGATAATAATAAAAACATGAATAAAAATTAATCTTTATTTTGAACATTTTAGTTAATGCCCAGTGTACACATTTCTGTTTTAAAAACAGTTCGGAAAACCCAAGCAATATAAACATGATCAAGATAAACTTTCCAAATAAGGGAAATATCGGAAGAATGTGTATTTTGATCGGAGCATTATTGGGAAAGGGACGTTTTTTGTTGAGTTTATGTAAGCGGAATTTAATTCAACGAGCGGGACGAGTGACGGCTTTTCCGATGACGTAACAAACCCGGAAGTTCTTGTACCGTGGCTGCTGTTGTTGACACTATGCACACACCGCAATAATATAGTGAAGCGACCGTTTGGTAGGTTTAAATTTATAAAATAACCTTAGCTGAAAGCTTAGTTTTGCAGTCGTGTATGCTTCGTCTTAACTGACGTTTTAATTGTGTTTTTTTTTCTTTATTTTTCTCGGCTGACGCAGCTGACTTTGAGACGTAGTTAGCCAAAAAGGCTAACCTTTAATGGAGGAAGTCAGCTAATTAGGACGCAATGGGAAGAAAACCGGAGCTCACCTTGTTTTTGTAAACTTCTCCGTTGGGGCATTGTCGTAGGTTGGTGTTTGTAATTGGTTCGGACCACACTCAAAACAAGGTAGAGTGTATATAAGGTAGTACTCTTAATGTTTATCTAATCTGATACGTGATTGATGATGCTTCTTGATTAGTCAAAATGCTCTACACTCACGTGCGTTTACACTTTTGGTCTTTGATTCCCCGCAGATGGCAGTAGAGCTGGATGTTTTTGTGGGTAACACCACTATCATGGATGAAGAGGTTTATCAGCTCTGGCTGGATGGATACACAGGTATTTGCCACACCGTGTAACCATGGGTCTCTATGTTACACATGCGCAATAAGTAGTAGGCATTATTGTTAATAACAAGATGTGAGGTTAAATACAGGAATATTTTCACACACAGAGACCTTAAAGTTATTAATTCACCCATTCATTCATTCATTCAGTAACTGGGCAAAAATGCACATGATGTGGGTTCTACTGCTGCTGTGCTGGGCAATTAATTGAGTTTCAATTACAGTTATATTTTTATCTTCCCATGATAATGAAAAAGAGATCATAGAAAGTAAACAAGTATTGTGCTGCATTTTGTGCTAAAAGTGTTAGTCTTTATTGTGACTTTTTTTTGCCATAAAAGTACATCCACTACCTCTAAACACAGTCAACATATTTTTTATGCATTGAAATGAAATGTTATTATTCTTATCCATTTATATTATTTTCACTTATTCGTTTCAAGTCATTGCTTGTTTTTCAAAATTATTTTGAATGTTAGTGCAAAGAATGTTTAAGTGTTATTGATGAAAAAAAAGAAAAATCAGCGAGTGATCATATTTAATATCATAATCATGATCTCAATAACAAACAAAATTATCATGATTATGAGCTTTACCATAATCAGTTAGTCCTATACAGCTGTACGATAAACACAGTCCACTGCAGTGTCTCTCAGTCTGGTGATCTACACCTCATCCTTCATGCAAAGCCCAAAAAATTGTGCACATTATTGACAGTTTAAACAAAGTCAATAGCCACTAATTGTGTAGTGACAAAAAAGGCAGGGGCAAAAGCAAACTTCTCATAAAAGTCTATCCTACATTCTTCTCAAGTTAGGCTAGCAGCTACCAGGAGAGTGAACAAAAATTAATTGATAAATCAGTAACAGTTGTAAGCCCAAAAACTAGCTAGCTAACTCATTTTCTTGATTAGAGAAAAAAGGTTTATTACCTACTTTTAAATCTATGCTAACATCATTCGATTGTCTCACTCCCAACAGTAGAAATACATCTCCTTTTCAGACATTATTTTACCTCTTTGTAGAATTTACAAATATCTCTCAATATCATATCAACTCACCTGATTCAAAAAGAACTTCTGTACTGAGTCTACAAGTGTCTTTGATTATAGTCTGAACATTATTCGCATTATTTAGCAGTGAAACATGGAATTTCAGAAAAAAGTGGACCTGTGTATAATAATCTGCCTTATTGATAATACACATGGCTCATTTTTGCATTATTATGATTGAATTTGTAATTGTTTTGAAGGTAGATGCCCACAGTTCCACACAGTAAGATACAGTTGAAACCAGAAGTTTACATACACTATATAAAAATGCACATAAACTTTTTTTTTCTCACCGTCTAACATTAAATCAGATTAAACTTTTCCTGTTTTTGGTCAATAGGGTTACCAAAATTATTTCTATTTGCTAAATGCCAGAACAATGAGAGAGATAATTTTTTAGACATTTTTTTATTATTTTCTTGAGAGTCATAAGTTTACATACACTAAGATTACTATGCCTTTAAACAATTTGGGAAAGCCCAGATGATGATGTCATGTCTTTGGAAGCCTCTGATAGGTTTATTGACAACATGTGAGTTAATTAGAGGCACACCTGTGGATGTATTTTAAGGCACACCTGAAACACACTGCTTCTTTGTGTAACATCGTGGGAAAATCAAAAGAAATCAGCCAAGATATCAGGAAGAGAATTGTGGACTTGCACAAGTCTGGTTCATCCTTGGGTGCAATTTCCAGATGCCTGAAGGTGCCACGTTTATCTGTTCAAACAATTATACGCAAGTATAAACACTATGGTAATGTCCAGCCATCATACCGCTCAGGAAGGAGATGGGTTCTGTGTCCCAGAGATGAACATGCTTTGGTCCAAAAAGTGCATCTCAACCCAAGAACAAAAGCAAAAGACCTTGTGAAGATGCTGGCTGAAGCTGGTAAGAGTGTGTCATTATCAACAGTCAAACGAGTCCTGTACCGACATGGGCTGAAAGGCCACTCTCCCAGGAAGAAGCCATTACCCCAAAAGAAACATAAAAAGCCAGATTACAGTTTGCAAATGCACACAGGGACAAAGACCTTAATTTTTGGAAACATGTTCTGTGGTCTGACGAATCTAAAATAGAACATTTTGGCCATAATGACCATCGTTACATTTGGAGAAAAAAGGGGGAAGCTTGCAAGCCTGAGAACACCATCCCAACTATGAAACATGGGGGTGGCAGCATCATGTTGTGGGGTTGTTTTGCTGCAGGAGGGACTGGTGCACTTCACAAAATAGATGGCATCATGAGGAAAGAACATTATGTGGAAATACTGAAGCAACATCTCAGGATATCAGCCAGGAAGTTAAAGCTTGGGCGCAAATGGATTTTCCAAATGGACAATGACCCTAAGCATACTGCCAAACTGGTTACAAAGTGGCTTAAGGATAACAAAGTCAATGTTTTGGAGTGGCCATCACAAAGCCCTGATCTCAATCCCACTGAAAATTTATGGGCAGAGCTGAAAAGGCATGTGCGAGCAAGGCGGCCTACAAACTTGGTTCAGTTACACCAGTTCTGCCAGAGGAATGGGCCAAAATTCCTGCAAACTATTGTGAGAAGCTTGTGGAAGAATATCCAAAACGTTTGACCCAGGTCATACAGTTTAAAGGCAATGCTACCAATGCTACTAATGAAATGTATGTAAACTTCTGACTCTCAAGAAAATAATTAAAAAATGTCTAAAAAATTATCTCTCTCATTATTCTGGCATTTAGCAAATAGAAATAATTTTGGTAATCCTAATTGACCAAAAACAGAAAAGTTTTAATCTGATTTAATGTTAGACGGTGAGAAAAAAAAGTTTATGTGCCTTTTTATATAGTATATGTAAACTTCTGGTTTCAACTGTACGTGAGGAACTCTGTGAACCTTTAAAATAAACATTGTTGCATACTCCCTTTGGTATTAATACATGGCATCCAAGTCACGGTCATAAACACCAACACATTTACGGGATTCATAGTTGAACACCCCTCACCCCCATGTCTTACTTATTCCTACCAAAGAAAATTTGCACTTCCTTCTTCTTATTCCTCCTTTCTCTCAGTCTTTTTTTCTTTTCTGTGTGATGGACATATGTTTTCTTTTTTTGTTTTGTCCTGTTCTTTTGGTCTTCTAATTTATGCCCAAAATGTATTTGGTTATTTTGCCACTGTCTTCACAAGTACTTGTATTTTTACCTCAGTTTTTTTTTTTACAATAAAGTGATATTTTTTCTTAAAGGGGATGTTTTATGCAAAAATCACTTTTTGAGGCTTATCTAGCAAAAATATGTGCCCCTAGCCTGTCCACAATCCCCTCAAGTACCAGAAAAATCCATTCCCTTCCCCCTTCTTTTTCTCCACCTTTCAGAAAATGTGTGCTGAAACAAGCCGTTCTCAGATTCTACACTAGTGACCTCACATGGGGAGTAAGCACCCGCCCCCAGGTTTGGTTGGCCATCCCCCAGCTGGAGGAAAGTACCGTCCTCCTCTACTGATCCTCTCAGCTACCAGCTGAGATGCTGGATAGCTCAGTGGGTTACCCTGCTGACTAAAGTCAGGAGATCAATGGTTCAAATCTCAGTCAGGTCCTAAACTTTGGATAAAAGTGTCTGTAACATCAGGAGTGTCACATCCATTTCCTCAGGGGGCGGAGTCAGAGAGCTCATTAACATTTAAAGCCACAGACACAGAAATGGCTCGTTCTGAGCAGGGCTGAAACAAAGGGGTTTTTAGACATGCAGAAATCTAATACTGGCCACAAACTTCACAGGCATGTTTTGGGGACCTCTGAGACCAATATGAACTTGTCTTAAAAGGGTAAAATATGTCCCCTTTGATGTATTACATGCCACGAAATTGTTAACCATCAGCATCCGTGTGGGATGGTTTAAATAACAAACACTTAGGCCGATACTGAACTGCTGTAAAACATATTTGTTTATCCACCAGTGAACGATGCGGTGAAAGTACGAATGGAAGGAGGGATAATGGAGGAGTGTGAGGCGAGTGCAGACGTTCTGCTGAGCGACACTATGGACCAGTACAGGACGTTCCAGATGTGTGAGCGTCTGCTGCACAGTCCGGCAAAACTGGCTAATCAGCTTCTGTTCCAGATCACACCTCATCGACAAGCCATCCTCATAGAGAGGTAATGTGATGACATGCTCATTAAAAGTGCTTCAGCTATCCTATGCATTTTTAGTATTTTGAATGTACTTCCTGTTTAATCTAAGAATTCTTTGAAGATATTACAGTGGCATGCAGATTAGTTTGAACTTGAACTGTCAGCATTAATGCTCTAATTGTGATGCAGTTGAGGTCCATAAGTAAGGTATTTGTTGTCTTTTAACCTATTAAAGCCTGAAAACACAAATTATAGCCAGAAAATTCTCATTTTTTGGAACGGAAATATTTATTTAACTTTCCAATGAAATAAAATAAAATAAAAAAAATTCCATAAATTTAACATATATATATTTTTAAATCTCATTTCATTCATTAGGTGTTTTTGGTAACTGATAAAAGTTTGTATCAAATATGATACAACAGGCTTTAAGGGGTTAAACTTTGGTGACATGCTTTATTGTCCTTTTCAGGACACTTTGGTCAAGGTATAACAATGCCTCCCTGCAGCCATAGTGATGTAAAATAAGCCCACCACTGCTCCCTAATGTCTCATTTCTCTCTAAAAAATTCACAAACAACTCAGTGGACAAATCCACAGTCATCTGCACCTTGTGTTATTAACCTTTTTACTGTTACTGTATTTCCCTTTCAATCCATAACAAATTCATTTTTCTGAAGTTCACGTCATAATATTCAATCTTCCTGAAGTTCCTTGTTTCTTTCAAAATGAGAGCAGGTGTTTATCCAAAGAGAAAGTCAGTTACCTTCAGTCTAAGATAGTACAAAAATCCAAAATGTAACAAAAAACAATTTGACATGTAAAATAGTGGAGTTTCAAAATGCAACCAAAAAAGGGAGATTAATTGGGCTGCCACAGCATCGCCACCTTCAACAGACCTAAACCCTGCACATGCCAGTGTGACAGCAGTGATTCTGTATACTGTACTGTAAAACCTTGTAACTCACCTTTGTAGACCAAAGAGCAAGGACATCTCCAGTTGTCCGAAATCACCAGTATTTTGTCCAGTTGGTTGTACAACACCTCTAGTGCCTCAGGGTCGTCTTCTTCCGTCTTGGCTCTCTTTATCAGTACAGTATTGCCATCTTCAACAGACCCAGGCTGTGTACATGGGAGCTTCAGGCAGTGACAAGGCCGTCACTACCTTCCTCAGCCCATAGCCCCCGATGGTCCCCACGAATGAAACAAAACATTTCCTGGTGCCAGCATCGCACACACATAGGAATTGCAAAGAGAACAGGAGAGAAAATAAAAAAAACAGTGGAAAGTCTGAAGTAAGAGCTTAGAAAGACAACAGAGATGAATGGTTTTCCGCTGCTTTTATTTTGACCCCCAACTAGCATTATCCCTCCTCATGGACTGCATTTAACAGCTTCATCTGACACATTCCTGACTGTCTTTCACAAGCTGTCCCTGCACTCCCAATGATAAGAAAGCTGATCTTGCTATGAACCCTCTACATCTCACTTCATATTAAGAGTAAAATAAACAACTTACCTTGTGAAATTTCCTCTTTGATTCTGTATTCAGATACTATGCCTTTGATGATGCCTTTGTCCGTGAGGTCCTGGGAAAGAAACTCTCCAAAGGAACCAAGAAAGACTTGGACGATATCAGCGCCAAGACAGGTGTGACTCTGAAGAGCTGTAGACGGCAGGTAAATGCATTCTAAACACTACAATGGTCTTCATTAACACTTCTAAAATACTACCTTTCATAGCTAAATCACATGTATTTGTTCCTGATCCCTATCTTACTTTGTGTTTAAAAGTTAACACTTTCTAGGCATGGACATTCAGATTTTATTCCTTTTATGTAAGTAAAAGCTTAACAGTTGTTCCATCTGTCTGGTTTCAGTTTGATAACTTCAAACGGGTTTTCAAAGTGGTGGAAGAGCTGAAGGGACCCCTGGTGGAGAACATACGTCAGCATTTTCTGCTCTCTGACAAGCTTGCAAGGTAATTGTGGGCTTGTTTCAGAAGTCCAAAATATTACTTCCTACATCCTTTTCTGTACACTTTTCCTTGACCTTGATGAAAAGCATCACAGTTAGATGAGACTAATGCTGTAATACAGTTTTATTGAACATAAACACTTTTAATGTCTTTCTACTTCACTGTACTTCCCTTCTGCATCCACAAACCGCTGCATTCAGGTCTTTCACTGATCAAAGCAGTAGGTCTTCTTCAGTCAGTTGTCTCAGAACCTCTGTCATTCTTCTCTGAACGTCTGACACAGACTCAAAACGTGTTCCTTTGAGCACAGATCTGATCTTAGGAAAAAAGAAACAGTCACACGGTGATAGATCAGGTGAATAGGGAGGGAGATCAAGGACTTTGATTTGTTCTTGGGGCCAGATACTGCTTTACTGGAGCGTTGTCTTGATGAAAAAGGAAACCAGTTTTCCATAATTGTGGTCTCAGTATTTCTAGAACCTGTTTGTAATAGTGTTTATTCACCGTTGACCCTTCTGGATCCCACTCCTCGTAAATGATATCCTTAATGTCAAAGAAAACAATTAACATGGCCTTGAATTTGGACCTGCTTTGTCTTCATCCTTGGTGATGGTGGTGTTTTCCAATGCACTGACTGACGTTTTGTCTCAGGATTGTATAGGTACATCAAAGTTTCATCGCATGTAATCACTCCTAAAAATGTTTGGGTTTTTTCAATTTGTTCCAAAGTGTCTCCACATATTTGTATGCATTTTTTCTTTTGTTTAAGAGTCAGACATTTTGGAACATCTTTAGCACACATTTGTCATGTTCAGATATTCAAATTTTCATGCAGAATTTGCTGAACTGTCTTTATCAGTGGAGACCATTTCTGTTATCATTCTTACATTGAGCCGCTGATCATTTTGTTCAATTTTTTGAAGGTTGTCAGAAGTTTTTGATGTGCATGGGTCGCCAGAACGTTTATCATCTTGTACATCCTCTCTGCCTTCTCTAAATCTTTTGTGCCATGTAAACACATGTGACTGACATGCAGTCTTCCCCATACACCTCAGCTAATTACACAAGATTTGGCTTCTGTTTTTCTCAATTTTACCAAAAATTTGAAGTAATGTATTGCTTAGCTTTTAAGTTAATACTGATGCATTAGCAAAAACATGTCAATAACTGGCTCCTCCTCTCCTCTTGTATTTATCCAAATAAATCAGGAGTGTCATCAAAATGTTCTTATATTGAGTGAAGATGACATTACTACAGTCGCATTGATGGCTTGTTTTCATGAACACTCAAGAAATGTGTCACTTTGAATAAGGCTGACGCAAAGAATGGTGGGCCATCTCTTCTTCTCTCCCTTGGTAGAGGATGGTCCAGTACATCTTCTGCTAAGGAGACAGTAAAGGAAGCATTTAGAGAATCATGACTGACATTCAGATAATTCTGGGTCATTTCCATCAGTAAAGGAAACTTTCTAAGCAAAAAGGAACAGACCCAGTGAGCGGCACCAATCACAAGCTTTCCTGCCTACAGTTGATTTTACTAAGCATTTGTATTGCTTCACATCTTTTGATTCTTTGGAGTTTTGTCAGTCACTTTATTAATTTCTATTGTTAGCTTTCTCTTTACAAAGAAGCAGACACATAAGGCTGGTATTAGGGACATTCAAACCAGTAAAAAAAAAAAAAACCTTGTGTCTCAGTGCTTTAATTATTTTTTAGTGAACTGCTTTGATCCCTTCTTATCTTGTTTCAGGGATTATGCAGCCATTGTTTTCTTTGCCAACAATCGCTTCGAGACGGGGAAAAGAAAGCTGCAGTATCTCACTTTCCAGGACTTTGCTTTTTGTGCTGGGCAGCTTATCAACAACTGGACTGTGGGGGCTGTTGGTGAGCCGTTCACACTGTTTGTTTTGGCCGTTTTCTCTTGTTTTAAGGGTCACGTGTAGCTTTTTAAATCATTTATGTAACAGACATATTAATCAGCTGGAACCATCTTAATTTGTCTTTGAAGCTAGTGCAGTGATAAAACAGTGTTACATAATCTGAGGGGAACAAAAATATTTGAATAAAGGGAAAGTGTGGAACAACATCTAAGAACCTTCTACAAAAGATCAAGAGGCATGCTATCTGAGTTGGTTATTATGTAGAAGGAACATTTGGAGCAGTGCCCCCTTCAGTGGAACTCACTAACCACCAGAGGTCCTTCAGGTTTTTCAGATCCTCATTAGACTAAAGATGTATGCAACTGAATATCAAAGTGTAAAATGGTCATGTTTTGGGCAGAGTCTTGGTAATGACATAATACTAGATTAATTGTGGGAGATAGAATAAGAAGGGAAAATAGTAAAAAGCAAGAAAAATGTTTTTCACTGATTTGCGTGTTTCTAACTTTGAAGATAACATGGTTGAGGACATGGACGTGGATCTGGATAAAGAGTTTTTACAGGAACTGAAGGAGCTGAAGATTTTAATCGCTGACAAAGATCTGCTGGATCAGCACAAAAGGTAACAAAATTACACAGAGAATCCTACACATTTAGCTGACTACTGAGAAACATGCTGATTTTTAATTAATACAATTTCCCTGCTGTCTGTTTTTATAATTCCTCCTTCTCCACTTTATCCTCTGTTCAGTCTGGTATGTACAGCTCTCAGAGGAAAGACTAAAGCTTTTAATGAGATGGAGGCTAATTTCAAGGTGAGAAACCTCACACCCACACTACACCCTAAATCTAATGCTCAGGATCTTCTGAAGTGAAAGGTTAGGATTTTTTTTTATAATCAAAGCAAATGTTAACCTTCCCTGCAATACATAAAAATTACTTGATTAATCTTGATTAACTCCCAAAGTTCTGGGATTAATTGCGATTAAAGTTTTTAATCTTTTCACAGCCCTAATTTTAACCAAAGCTGCCCTAATGAGGCAAAATTTTGGTCAAGATACAAGTCTTTTAATTTCGCAAAACCATCCGGGTACTGAAAGATCCATCTATAATGGAGGGTTTAAACATGTTGTTTCTTTCTATAGGGGCGTTTATTGATAAATCGTTAAGTGAAAAGTTTGTTTGAACTGTGCACACACCTTCAAGATATGTTTGACAACTAGATTCTCTGTGTATGTGATAATAGATCCAGGTAGTGGAAACCCAGAACAAAGCAGAGCATGTAGTGAGGCAGTTGCTCAAGACAGGGTCTCCAGTTGTAGGCATTTGGGACCATTATCACTTGGTGATTTAACCCAGTATAACATAACGCATACTGTATGTTAGGGGCCCAATAATAATACTGAAAGGTAGGAAAGGATAGCTCCCCATGTTTTCAATCTCTCTGCAAGACACTTTTTCAAATTCATGGATTTTTCTTATTCCAAATAAGTTGAGATACTGTCTTATCTAAAACCACAAAATATGACTGTCAAAAATAGAGGTATACACTGAAGAGATTTGGACCTTTTTAAGTGTAATTCTTCTTTTAATTTTGGCAGAATCTTTCTAGAGGCCTCGTCAACATTGCCACAAAGCTAACAAATACAAAAGACGTCAGAGATTTCTTCATTGACCTCGTGGAGAAGGTGCGTATTTCTGAGAAATTCTAAGGAAAAGTAATCGTTCAAGTGGACAAGAAAAAACGTAGTCTTCCTTTAAGAGTGTGATGTAACAATTCCCCCCACAACCCCCACTTTTCTCCCCCAGTTTATTGAGCCGTGTCGCTCAGACAGATGGACAGCTGCGGACATGAGGCTCTACCTCACTCACTATACCAACTCTGCACACATACTCGACACTTTCAAGTGAGTAAATTGTGCTTTTATTGTAGAGCTAAACAGGCAGTATTTGGCACCGGTGCTTTAATTCCGAAGTGGGGCAACATTTGCTAAAAATAGACATGATTTTATAGAGTGCTTGGGGAGTTATAATTGAATAATGATGCTCACTTTGGCAGACGTTAAACAGTGCTGAAGCATAAAGTTGTAATTCTCCTTTATATTGACGTCCTTGTTCTGCCAGTGGGTGTCACCCTATCTCGGCTCTGATTTCTTAAACTGTAGTTACCTTGTTTCTCATGCAAACACTCAGGAATGTCGTTAAGGGTTTACACAGCCCTGCACCACTACATGCTTAACAAAGAGATATTCATAAAAAGAAACATAGACCCCCCTCATTACTCTGAGCGGACAAAGATTGCCTCATTTACGCTCTTCACCCAGATTTCACAATTACAGTTTGTCATGGCTCTTACTGCACCTCTGTGCACAGTTTACTCACAGTTTGCTCTCTTTCTGTCTGCTTTTCTGCCCCTCAGACATCAGGTTGTGTGGGACAGATACATGGGCGTCATCAAAAGCTGTATCTTCAAAATGTATCACGACTGAAGCGTTTTTCGTCCGTGGCTCGCTCCATCTTCTTTCCCCCGCTTATCTTAGCCTTTCGGTTTGTGCTTTCCCGAATTTGTTTGTACAGCAGGGATTAATTCTGCTTCTCAGTTGTTACTCTCAGCTTCCCTGTTTGCACCCCTAGTGTCCCCATCATGTCTGTATATTTGGTCTGTAAATAAAATTAAGATATTTACATCAAAATGCCATTTTGTTTTATGTCCATTTAAATACCTGTCTAATCTGTTTTAGGTTTTCTGGAAGAGCTTTATCCTTCCCCCATATCAGGGACTGAATTTAGTGATCTTTTAGTGCTGCTCTTGGATTAGAGGCAAAGACATAAGATATAAATCAGACTTGAGGAGCAGAGTGCTTCAGCTTAAGACCTGCTTATTTCAGAAATACAGCAATCAGAAAATTAGGAAGGCCTTGTGTAATGAACCAGGGCGTCTGTGTGTGGTCATGGGAAAGAGAAGAACCAGCAGGGCACAGTTGGTCCAGCCAGGGGGTCGTCAGTGTGATTTTTAACAACATCCCCCGTAATGACAGCTGCCATCTCTGCCACCACCCAGAAAGACGGGATAGATAAACAATCTGAGGCTAAGAAAAGGCTTTAAACACAAACACTGGAGCCAAACTCCAGAATTATACAGTTATTGCTTCCATAGTTTTAAAAATAGCATGATTGCCAGTCTCAAATGTAGTAGAATATACAGTTGCAAAATTTAACGCAGGAATTATGTCATGGAAGCTATACCTTGGAATGAAACCTGAATTATAGAACTGCTGGTTTAATTCTGAGGAAGCTTTTATTGTCATGGGGAGGATGACCTAAATGTTTGACATTTAGTTGAGTCAGCCTTAAACTAATAAAGGATTGCGTGAGTTAAGCAACATCCTAACCGGTTTGCAACATAACCGAGTGCAGGTTTTGCAAGAGAAATAGAGGGGAAGTGATTCCACGTGGAGTAATAATGCATTAGTCACATACAAACAGAGGGCAACAGAGATGTTCCGCAGGTCAAGACTTATGATGGTAGTTTATTTTCTCCTGATGTGCTGCTGCTGTATTCGGCGAAAAAAAGCTGACACATTTTCCAAAAGCTCTCTCTCTCGCTCAGTCTTCCACTCTCTAATTTTTGTCCACATTCCATTAACTTCTCTCCCCAGCTATAAATATCCTGCATGTCAGATTGGACCGAAGCGAGGGCTTTAGTCGCTTCATGGAACTTCATTGGGGGGGGAAAGGGAAAACATGGGGGAGGTAAGCATAGAAAGTTGGGTGCTATAAATATTCTGTATGTTAGATTGAAGAAGAGTGCCTGCTTTATGGAAAAAAAGAAGATAGGGGAGTTAAGTGTAGATACATGGGGGGTACGTGGGGAAAAGGGAGGGAGAGCTTGGGGCTTTTGTGGGGGTTTAGTTTAAATGAAACCAGGTGTGTTGTGGGACCAGTGAGAGGGGGCATTTTGTAAGAAGATGGGGGGGCAAGTGTGTGAATCTGTGAGTTGTTGCGCCTGTGATTTGGACAGATTTGGAATTTTGGTATTTGGCCCGCAGACCAGGAATTTGCATCCTGGGGGGTCAGGGAGAGGGGTTTGGAGAGTGGAGGATGGCAGTGCAGGGGGCCAGAGGGGAGAAGAGGGGGGGTAAGAATGGGCTGTCCCTCTCTCCTCCCTCTCTCCGTCTCTCTCTCCCTTCCTTCTTTGCATGTGTTCAGCTGCTCCAGCTGTCGGTCTCCCCACTCACTCTCTCAGGGTCACTCAGGCAGGAGTTTAAGGGACCACTTCTGAACAGGACGACCGCCGCCAGCAGCAGCACGACCCACCAGCTCACAGAGGGAGACAGAGACAGAGACAGAGACGGGCCGTCCGGAAAGATTCATCTGTGAGTTTACCTCGTGTTTCTCTAACGTCTGACATCTATGTTTGAAAAGTTTTGGGTCCAACAGAATTAGTGGATGACTGATTCTTCTGGTGAGGTTTTTAGAAAGAAAGTGTAAGAGGTGAGAGCTGTGCCTCTTAGCAGCTTTTTTGGACCAGGCCATACACGTCACAGCTGCACCACTGCTCTGCTCTCTCAGCTACACTCGGCTCCTCACCAGAGCCAAGATAATGTGGCCTACGGTCTGCAGTTTGCTTCTTGGCTCTGTGCTTCAGACTGCAATGGGGGGGTAGACAGGAAGAGAGGCGGTGAGTCACAGGGCATGTATTATTATGTACAGTATGTTGCAAAATTCCTCCACCTCATTTCTCTTTCACAACAGTTAAAGTCATTGTCACAACCTCGGTTTGGTCACTCTGGTTGATTCATTGGTTCCTGTAACTTAGCACAATAGCACAGATTTGATAACATAATCATTTGAAGTAAGAGCAACAGGTGCCAGCTAAAACCAGTACAACTAAGATCTGGTTATTTGTCTAAATGGTTACATGTTGCAACTTTTATTATTCAGGTAAGATGCTGGTGTTAAACTGCCTTATCTACAAAACATCTTCTGTTTAAAGAGCAATTTGCCCCGGTTCAAATTTCTATATTAATCCCTGTAGGGGCAGCAAGTACTTAAATTAAAGACAGAAAACATAGGGATGCACAGAGAACAATAAATCATACACAAGCGAGTAGGACTGGGTGATATGGCCTTAAAATAACATTATTTTACACTAAACTTGATTAATGTTTTCAACCGATTTTCTTCCTGCTTTAAAGATAAAGAAATGACTACAAACTAGTTTTGCTTTTATTTTATCAATAACATTTAATAAAGGAAAACTGGGCCATAGTCTTGTCTTTAAAAGTGCACTGTTTCAGGGGAGGTTTATTCACATCAACACTCAGGGTCTGCCTAAGAAACAGATTGAAATGAATTCTGACATCCATGTGGCCTACAAAGAAAACAAGACCATCAGAAGAATGTTGATTCTTTCTGTGTTTGTATTTAGTTGCTTGTTATTTTTTCCACTGGATCAGTGTCAGATAAACATTTTACCAGGCAGAGCAAAAATTTGTTAAATCAAAATTTCAATGGGAAAGATTCAGAGTGAGTGATGTGATTGATTCTAAAAAGCCATCAGGATGTTTTTATTTCACACTGTAAAACTGGAAAAGCTTAAATTACTAACAATTTTTGCTGAAACAGATTACATAAAAGATTTAAGTAATGGTGATATCCGATGAATTAGTAAAGCTGAAAACAGTAGAGGTAACTGTGTAGAAAATTTAAGTTACTGAATAAACAGTATTTTTTTGGTAGCATGTACTTAGAGTTGTATCAACTCAGTTTTACTTGTACATTTATGTTAAGTTACTTTTTAAAATTAAATTGCACTTTGGAAACTTTCCTACACTTAAATATTCTGTTCTAATCAACTCAAAAAATGTTAAATCACTTTTCTTAAAGCTTCTTCATCCACTGCAATTTTCCCTTAATTATAACACCTCTTTAATCTTGACTATTTATGGGGTGCTCAGATAGCCTAGTGGTCTAAGGCACCACATGGACGTGGATCTGGATATGCAGGCGACCCAGGTTCGAATCTGGCCTGTAGCCTTTTACTGCATGTCTTTTCCCGCTCTCTCCCGTTTCCAACTTTATCCACTGTCCTCCTCTATGTAATAAAGGTATGAAAAGCCCAAAAATAAATCTTAAAAAATAAAAAATCTTGACCATTTATACCACTCAAGGTAAGCAAACTTAAGTGTCAGTAACTAAAAGGTGCACATTGCACCAGGAAGTCCTCCTTCATCATGTCCAGCATACGATCCATTTGGTCTGGGCAATAAATCACAAATCAGATTGAATAGCAAGGTTGCCTGCTGCAATGTACAAATCGCAGAGGTTGCAATATTTCTCTAACTTGAAATGTGCCAAAATAGCAGCCTAATACATTTAGTTTTTGCAGCAGCAGAGATTTCATGCACATTACGCAAACACTCAAGAGTCAATTTTTAAAAAAAGTTTTACAAAAATCCTCCTTTTGGTGTTTTATATATGTTTTGCTTTAGTCAAAATGAGTGACATAAAAATGATAATGCCCTTCAATAAAGCAATTGGTATCAAATTATCAATATGAGCAAAAATGACTAGTTAATTCTAGCTAATGCTGATCAAGCTTAGCATTAGTTCATGGAAATCATGCCCCTATCTGCAGTCAGCTTATAGCCAGCCTCACCTCCACCACCCCAGCCGCCTCCTTTATGGCTTTAAGGTTGGTGCAAGTTCGTATTCAGATTCATGCTACTATGGATTAATTGCTTCTGAAATTCATTGTTTTCAATACACATTGTCATTTATGTATCCATCTATATGGGGGTTTCTAGCCCCCCCTGGAAAGTCAAAGCATACTGCTTGACTAAACCAGGGAGCATCTTTGGAGCAGAGCCTTCTACACCAAGTAAAACTGCATATTCATTTGAAATAAAGTTGTTAAATATATGTTGAGTGTTCCCCACTGAATATAGGTTATACTATAGAATGATTTATTGCTTGAATTTGTTCAAAAATGCTTAAGTTGAGGAACCAAATAACAATCGCATTTTAAATCGCAATATAAGGGAAAAAAATTGCTATTAGATTTTTGTTCAGCCCTACCATACATTGTATATTGTGGTTGCTGCCCACAGGAAAGATACCATTAAAAAATAGTGCTGAAAAATAGCAAAAGAACTGATAAAATCAAAAGGATGAGTCTTAATGCAAGCCTTAAAGCATTAAGAGTCTGTAAAGAAATATTAACCCCAAGGAGCATTTATATTTCAGGGGGGTTAAAAGGTTTTAGTTGCAATTAGTTTTACAAACTCATAACTTTTAATGCTTTCCCTCCTTTTATCCTTTATATAAACGTTCAAGCTTCGATCCAGTGGACTGAGAACTGAAGAGAAATAACACATTTGGTTTCACCTCTCAGGCCAACAAATTGTTGACATTTTCATGATGATTCACTGCTCATGTGGTGGCTGATGCTAGTTTTGTTTTGACCTCACATACTCTGGGGTTTTGTTGTAATGTATTAGATTACTAGAGAAGGACAGATTAGTCAACTTACCAGCAATACGTGTCGATGTAAACATGCCAGAATTAGTTTTGGATACAAATACACATTTCTAGTAACAGACCTCCACACAATAGGCTGCATCTGTACCTTGAAGTGTTCATGTTTTTGTGTCTGTTTTTTTCTGTGTTGGACAGGACATATTCCCATGGGGGATAATAAAGTTGCAGAAGGAAAAAAACATTAGAGACAGTGTAGGATGCTGCTTAACAGTATCTGACAGTGTGTTTTATCACTGTGCTCCTAATAGCTAACATATGACAGCTCCAGCGTCCCTATAATGAGTCAGGTGGGATCATAAAGGCAACAGGAAGAAGCTGGGTTCCTCCTGAGAGCAGCACATCATTTGTGCCATATTGTGTGCATGCACTAATACATCACAGCATTTATCCAGTCTTTGCACAGAGAGATGGAGCAGAATCAGCTCTGGGAGAACAGACCGGCTCTAGACAGGCTTGTTACAGTCCCTCCTGCAGGCCAGCGTTCATCTCTGACTGTGATGCATAGAGTTTCTCTGCACGGGAGAGTGGCTGTGTGCGTGAGGGATGTCGACCCCCTGAGTGTGGACTTGCAGGTTCACTGCCACGGTGGTAACAAAGCGCAGCTAGAGCACGCAGGGCCACCGTGTTCTCAGGCCGCTCCATGCACAACTGAGCAGAACTATACAAAGCTGGCTCAGTGTACGCTACAATACAGGACCATCCTAACACACTCACTGTATGTGTGTGTGGTCCAACTGAGCGCTTTTCATGGTCCCATGTGGTCACTTTCATAAGCCGCCTGATGTTGTGCTTGTTAACTTGTGCTGACTGTGTGGATTTAAAAATAGGTCAGTCTGCTGTTACAGACAACACCACCAGGCCAACATGGTGATGCATTAGATTATTATTAGTTCACCAGCAGAGGTATTGATAATAATGAATTAAGACTCTCAGCATTGATGCATTAATCAAGCTGCGATTAAAGTCCATAATTAGTGGGGGTTTTTTGGCTTTATTGTCCCTTTCAACACACTTTGGTTAAGCCACTGCAGTGTCTCCCTGCAGCCACAATGATGTAAAATCCTCAATGTCTCATTTCACTTTAAACTCACAGACAGCTTAGAATACTAGTCAAAAGTCATCTACACCTTGTGATCAAACATTTATATTTTTACTGTTCCTTAATTTCCTATTAAAGCCATTGCAAGTTCCTTTTTCTGTGGTCAAGTTCATATTATAATCTTCCATCTACTCAAAACCCTTATTTATTTTCAAAATTAAAGCAGGTCTGTATCCAAGCAGGAAGTCAGTAGCCCTTAGTTTATGACAGAAGGGGAGAGCGGGGCAAAACCTAACACTTTTTTGTATTGTTATAATACCAACATACACACCTCTGCCACAAATTAACACTGGAATTTTGTTTTTATGTTTAACCGCTTCTGGAAAATTGTGCTTTAGGTTAGCCACACACTAGTCGATTATAAAATCTTAAACAATTGTAAAAATGTGGGAGACCACAGACAAAAGAACAAATTCAAACAGTTTGTCATCTTATAATCCTGAGTGCACACTTTAGAGGACTTACCTGCTTACCTGACAGTGACCTTGCGTGACTTCAGGATAAGGGGTACATTTTTTTTTGTCAGCTTGCTGTCCCTTTACCACAGGCTGTGTTACAGCTGCAGCAAAAATGATAAAACAAGGGAAAAAAACAGGATGAAATGACTTGAATGAAGGTACAGTTGTGTTTGTCTGTGAGCGGTGAAAGTACCTATGATCTGTCTGGTGCTACCCTGTCTGCTCGCTCTCAGTGGCTGTTGTGGGTATTCCGTCAGAGGCACTACTACCTGGAAATATCAAACATATTTAATATTTATGATTCAGGACCTGGGAGGCTATGACGCGATTTGGAGCAGTAAAACAATCTTGTTGAGGGGAGGCAAATCTTGACTCAAATTTGGCTAAAAATCCTGTAGTGTGTGGCCAGCCTCAAGGTACAGAAGTGAAACGTTACAGCTTACTCTTTAGGCAGGGTTAATGGTAAAATCAACAGGTCTGGTTGCAGCACTTGCCAGAAAAACTAGTTTTAATAGAACTTATTTAAAAAAAAACGAATAAAAAACTGGTCATTTAATACAGTTGTCCTTGTATATGTAGTTTAGGTAGATAATGTTTATGGATCTATGATAGATTCATATTTACATAACTATCCATACCATTTATGTAGCAATGAAAGATTAAAATAATGGTGAATATTACACATATATGGATATGACATTTTCACTGACAAAATATGTTAGAATGTAAGTAATATAGAAAAAAATAAATTGATATATTAGAATGTATCTTGTCATGCATGATTTATTTAAGTGTTTTCCAACCATTCTTCCTTGGAGCCTCCCCCTACTAGTACCTAAGAAAAGTGGAGCCCTACCCCCCGACCCCCAAAAGACCCAAGAGAGAAGAAAAATTGACACAGTTGTGTCAAAAATCAACATAAATTTTAATTGTTTCATTGATAAAACCCCAGGAAAACACCTATGCATTCTTTTCCAATCAAAAGACCTTTGTTAAACAACTTAATAGCTGAAATCTTATTCTGCTTTTGCCTCAATCAAGACAAAATACAGATTTAAACTGGACATAGTAAATTAACTGAAAGAGGAAGTCTCACAGCTGCACCCAAGATTTGAGAAGATCTGTTGTCCAAAGCAAGTCCGCAATAGTCAGTGGAATTATTGCAGGACGGGGAGCATATTCCTTAAAAAATGTTCAGTATTTGTTCTTTTCAAGGAACAGTTCATCTTAAGAGATGGTTGTTTTTATTTCTCCAAACTTTGAGGTTTCATGTTGTGGCAAATATAAAAAAAAAAAGGAACTTGGTCATAAAAGTCATGACTGACACTAGGTCTGTCATATGTTTGTAAGCAGTAAAAACACGCTTTCTCAGAACTCTTCGTCAAAACACATCCAAAAATAATGAAATTTAGTCGGTAGTACCCTGTAGTTGTCGGATCAAACTTTCCACTCAACAATGTTTAACTCCCTAGAAGTTCAGCGACATGTTTTACCCCAGGTTAATTAGTGCCCTGCTCACTCCTACCAAAATGAAATGTAAAATAGTGGAAATTCAAAATGTGACAAAAAAGGAGTTTAATAACTATTAACTGTAGTATTTCTGAGATAATAAAAATGCGTCCTTTCACAGCCCTATAATAAATATAAAGATGTTAGGGCACAGATATTTAAAGGTTTCAACCAGTGCTTAAAGTAAGAATAATTTTAACTTTTATTTATCTGCTAATTGTTTCTCCAATCATAAATCTCCAAAGTTCAAAGAAATGTGTTAATGTCTGGTCAGTCCAAAGCCAAAATATGTTTTACTTGGAAAAAAAGAAAGAAAAGGTGACTTAAAAAGCTGCAGGTCTTATTATTTGTGAAGACGGAACCAAAAAGAAAAGAAAAATGTAATGTTCAATGGGAATAGTTTGTTATCCAGAGTTGATGCATCACAGTAAACCCGTCAGTCAGTGATTTTGTTCAGCCATGTTCTCGGAAGTTCTCTTGTGAGCAGAGATGAGCTTTTAGGGGGAGCGATGGATGGAGGTTTGGCACCAGCCATCCTCTTATGTGATCCATGGGGGGTTTCCCAGAATCTGATACTCTGGGAACCACTGGCGTTGCAGGGCATCCCAGCTGGGAACTGGCGCCCACATCCTCGCCACGGGCATTCCAGAGGTCCACCGCCACTTGGATCTCTAGCAGCACCAGGCCAACACCCATGAATCCCCGCTGCCCACACTCGGTGGCCAGAGAGTGACCGGACCGACTGATGGTCAGTTTGTTTTTGGGTGGTTTGGATCGCTCTCCTGCTAGTTGCTACTGTCCACTGGGCCAATTCACAGAGGTCACGTACTGTGGCCGTCTGATTGCTCTGTGGTATGTGTTACTGTCTACAGGGTGAGGGCATGTTTTGCTGCTTTTTTACCGCACAGAGGTCATGAGTGGCCCGTGATGTCACCCATCCAACATTTGAGGGTGTCCACGTCACCCTGCGGCCTTCTGTTTGTCTCAACAAGAAATAAAACAATAATCTATGGCTGCAAATGTGGCCCCTGGCATTTACATTGCAGCGTGTTTCTAGGCACGTACACAGTCAGTGATTTTCACTTTCCTCTCACGTCTTTTCACTGAGGTTACTACTTTGCTAACAGAACTTGCTCAGACTTTTATTTTTTTCTATTTCTTCAAATTGCCTTTTTTTCTAAATCTGGTCAGCAGGAGCTGGCATAGGTGATGTTCTATTTTTAAACTCAGTTTACACACATGGAGCTTCTCTCCAGGAACAGAAACTGAGGGGTGGTTGTGTTTCTGCTGGGAAGAAAGCCCAGGCCATCAGAGAACTCGGCAAACATAACATAACATAGACTTAACTAAAAAATACATGACACAGTGCCACACTGTCATCCAAAGTAAAAGCAGAACATTCAAGGGGATATAATATTTATTTTCACAGTGTTAAAGGAAGCCTTATTGAAGGTGTTGTTGGTGGCTCAGTCTGTAAGCTAGTTTAGTACAGTGTTAGCAACACATGGTAGTTAGCTTAGCAGGCTAGCTAGTCTCACAGGTTCTTTAATCGTACTTTATTCGTAATATTCGTAAATTGTTGCAGATGCCGAGAGTACATCATGGGGTGGAAGTTTGGAGCACTAACTTGGATATTCAGAAGGATGGAAAAGGGCAGTACATTGAAATATAAAGTGTAGTCAAATTGCAAAATATACCTTAGAATAGTATTGAAATGATGTTTTATTGGTGTTGTTGTTGGCTTGGACTGTGAGCTAGCTAGCTTAGCATGTTCTCAACCAGGGGTGGGTTGCTTAGTGAGCTAGCAAATCTAATGGGTTCATTTAGAGCTAGTTTAGCTAACTTAGAACAATGTTATAGTTGTTGTAGGGTTGCCAACCATTCCTTAAAATAAAGATCATTCCTTAATTGGAAGCTCAAGTGCAAGTTCCTTACTGACTTGTTAATGGTGCTTTTTGTTCCTTATTTTTGACCTATTTGAAAATCAATGTCGTTATAGTTTCTATTTTGATAAAATCATCACAGCAGCTGCAGTCTCTTGGAACATGCAGTACTTTCCGTTGACTAATGAGGAGCATCAAGTTTCCACTTTGTCTGTTTTTACTGACAAGTGAGAAACATTTTTAGTGTTGATGGCCCGTAGTATGGAAGCCTATTTCCACCAAAGAAAAAAAAATGTGAAAGTAAGGCAATCTTTAAAAAAAAACACAATCCTCAGTTGAAATTATGAGATAAAAAGTCAAAAATATGTGATAATAAAGTCATAATTATCATGAGATAAAAGCTGAAATTATGAGATAATAAAGTCAGGATTATTATGAGATAAAATGTCAAAATTATCAGATAATAAAGTCATAATTATCATGAGATAAAAGCTGAAATTATGAGATAATAAAGTCAGGATTATTATGAGATAAAATGTCAAAATTATGAGATAATAAAGTCATAATTATTATGAGATAAAAAGTCAAAAATATGAGATAATAAAGTCATAATTATTATGAGATAAAAAGTCAAAAATATGAGATAATAAAGTCATAATTATTATGAGATAAAAAGTCAAAATTATCAGATAATAAAGTCATAATTATTATGAGATAAAAAGTCAAAAATATGAGAAAATAAAGTCATAATTATTATGGGATCAAAAGTCAAAAATATGAGATGATGAAATCATAACTATTATGAGATAAAAAGTCAAAAATATGAGATAATACAGTCATAATTATTATGGGATAAAAATTCAAAAATATGAGATAATAAAGTCATAATTATTATGAGAAAAAAGTAAAAAAATATGAGATAATAAAGTTATAATTATTATGAGATAAAAACTCAAAAATATGAGAAAATATAGTCCTAATTATTATGGGATAAAAAGTCAAAAATATGAGATAATAAAGTCAATTATTATGAGAAAAAAGTAAAAAATATGAGATAATAAAGTCATAATTATTATGAGATAAAAAAAATAAAAAATATGAGATAATACAGTCATAATTATTATGAGATAAAAAAATAAAAAATAGGAGATAATAAAGTCATAATTATTATGAGATAAAAAAATAAAAAATAGGAGATAATACAGTCATAATTATTATGAGATAAAAAAATAAAAAATATGAGATAATAAAGTCATAATTATTATGAGATAAAAAAATAAAAAATATGAGATGATAAAGTCATAATTATTATGAGATAAAAAAATAAAAAATATGAGATAATAAAGTCATAATTATTATGAGATAAAAAAATAAAAAATATGAGATAATAAAGTCATAATTATTATAAGATAAAAAATAAAAAATATGAGATAATAAAGTCATAATTATTATGAGATAAAAAAATAAAAAATATGAGATAATAAAGTCATAATTATTATGAGATAAAAAAATAAAAAATATGAGATAATAAAGTCATAATTATTATGAGATAAAAAAATAAAAAATATGAGATAATAAAGTCATAATTATTATGAGATAAAAAAGTAAAAAATATGAGATAATACAGTCATAATTATTATGAGATAAAAAAAATAAAAAATATGAGATAATAAAGTCATAATTATTATGAGATAAAAAAATAAAAAATATGAGATAATACAGTCATAATTATTATGAGATAAAAAAAATAAAAAATATGAGATGATACAGTCAATTATTATGAGATTAAAATTGTGAGATGAAACATTTTATCTCATAATTTTGACTTTTTTCTCATAATTTCAACTCTTTATCTCATAATCATAACTTAGGATCCTTTAAAAAAAAATTTCCTAACTTCCGCATTTTTTTTCTTAAGTGGCGTACATGGGCGTCCATACAATAGAGCGCATAAGCACTCTGGTCTTGAGTGTTAAGTGAAAACCGCAACCTATATGTTTACATTATTACTCCATTATTGTTATTGATCTTTGACACAAAGTGTTTTTGTTTACAGTCTTTAAATATTTTTTTTTAAATTATGATTTTCATTAGAAAAGTAATTTAACAAGACCTTTCATTTTATTTGTTAATATTTTGCACTTTAAGTTATGTATGTATGTTAAAAGTGTTTTTACGTATTAAATACAGTATTCTGTTAATGCTCATGTTATCAATCTGATAACAGCACAGTTCTAAATAACTGGAAAAAGCTGTCAACTCTAAAACAGGTGACTGTGATTTGGTGAGCATCTTCAGTCCTGTCTCTCTTCTCCCTGTATTGTCAAAGGTAATATATAAAGTTGTGGTGGAGCAGGTTATTGTCCATCTAGATCCCAATCATCTCATTCATCCTCAACAACTAGGCTTTAGACCAAACATTGGTCTTGCAGTTTCTGCAAAATAACTATTTGCAGAAACTGCAAATAGTTATTTTGATGAAAACATGAAACCATCTCTCTTGATGGTTGTGATGTTGTGGGAGTTGACCTAAAAAAGGCGTTTGACACTGTCAACCATAACATTCTTCTAAGTTATCATTATATAATTTCTCTAAACACACAGTTGATTGGTTTAAATGTTGTCTTCAGAATAGAGAACAGCGTGTAAAAGTTGACCAAGACAAATCACCTCTTTTAAACTCAACCATGGGTATCCAAGTCTCGGCCCTTTGCTTTTTAGTCTGTGTATAAATGATTACCTAAAACTTGTCCAAAGACTGGTATCCAGCTTTATGCTAATGATACTGTCATGTATGCTCCTGCGAATTCACCAAGCAAGGCAGCAGAGACCTGACTGAGAACCTGTAGAGTCCAATAGTGGCTGGATTTGAATCTAAATAAAACTGTGTCAGTGTGTTTCTCCATTAGGAAACTGAGCTCATTTGAAAGTTTTAAGGTGAAAATAAGGAATAAAGAAATCGAGGAGGTTGATTTATACAAGGTCTTTGGATTTATTTTTAGATCCACAGTTTAAATTTGATAATCATGCAAGGAAAATTACCTAAACTTTAAAGATCAACTTGAGTTTAAACTTAATTGGGCATTATACACCAACTCAGGCAGCCCAAGCATTCATTCACTATGATTTTCTCTCATTTTTCATATTGTATGACAGTATGGGCTCAGGCCTCACCCTCTACAGTTAAAAACCTTTCATCAAGGCTCTAAAAATAATGGACAAACCTTGGCATCACTGCTACATCACTGCTACTGAGAGAGCTTCATGGTTATTCTTTTCTAATGTTAGTTATTAAATTTGTCAGTAATCTCACCCCTGAACCTTTTATCCTGATTTGTTCAAAGACAGGACAATAGTTGAGTGACGAGATGCATGGTAAGAGGAAACATTAGATACAAAAGTAGATCAAGATTTGGACTGTCAGCTTTCTCTATTAAAGGCTATAAACTCTGGAAGTCATTACTGACTGGAATCAAACTAATCATAGATTTAAAATCCTTCACAACGAAGGTCAAGAGCTGACTGAAAGTGAACCCAAGCTGCACTCATTCTCTAGACTGCTGTGGTTTCAAACTTCGTATTTATACTGGTTCATAGAATTTATGCTGTTTTTATTGTGGTCATGTATTTACTGAATTGTTATACTGTAAAGTACTGTGCTGTTTTATGTTGCTGAAAGTTGTATTTTTAATGAACTGTGTCTACTTTAAAGTCCAACTAGAGACAAGAGTTTGAAACTTATAACAGCTATAAACTCTCTGCAACACATCAGCTTCATGCTCTGTAATTAAATATGTAAATATGCATCATCTATGTTAAATAAAATTCAATTCAATCAGCTTATGTAGGAGGTCATGTCAAGGATGTCTGCAGGTTGCCAGTGTTTTCACGCTCTGAGATGCAAATGTGCTAAACATGTTAAACATGTCTTTATTTTGTACAGAAGGTCTAGAGCTAGCCCATATAGGAAAACATGATAAATACAGGCAAGTGTAAATACAAGGCAGTTAAGTTGCATTATCTGCTCTTTGAGTCAGGATCATTCAAGGACCCTTTTTACATTACTTTTTGGGGAGACTGGATTAAACGTTTCAGGAAGTTTAAAGTTCTTTGTTAGACTAGTCTTCTGGGTCTCAGGACCCACCATCATCTCCTCATTGAGAAACTGAGACCCAAATTTCTGATATTTTCTGGTCAATCATGTTTATTGAACGGGAAATAAAATGGTTTGGACCTCAGAAAGTACAAAACATGCTAAAATACCAAACAGGCAGGACAAAGCAATCCTGTTTTAAAAGAGTTTCATAAAAACTTTGGCACATTTTTTTCTCCAGGCCTCATTCATAGAGAGCGGTCTGGCTGCAGACCCTACATCTCTGACGGCCACTCTCTCAGACTGTTCATTTGAGACGCCGTCTCTATCAGAATGGAAATACAGGCTGAAATTTTAGAAATAAAATCAGATTAAACTTACATTTAGGGTTAGGGTTAAGGTTGAAAGGCCAAAAATAAAAAATTAAAACCCTGACCAGCAAAACTTGATTACAAAATGTTTAATAAAGCTGAGTAAACAGTCCAATAACAGGAAAAAAGCTTGTCCTCCATGAAAACATCCTAAAGAAGCAAACAGGACTTATGTAGCTCTGTTAGCTGCATAAGCTATGTAGCTTACATATCTAACGTAGCTACATAACATAGTTAAAGCTAAGCTCACAAAACAGCTACGTAAGCTATGAAGCTATATTTGCTAAAGCTCACAATGTAAAAGCTTACTTAACCACATTGGCTTATGTAGAAACATTAATTATGTAGCTAATGTAGCTAAAGCTAAGTTCACTGGACAGCTACATAAGCTGCATAGCTACATATATTTATGTAGCTACATTAGCTTGATCTAAGATGCTGAAGCACACCTTACAAAAGCTAACTTAGTTACAGTGGTTTATGTAGTTATGTTAATTTTATTACTAATGTAGCTAAAGCTAAGCATACAAGGCAGCTATGTAAGATCTGAGCTACATTTATCAGGTAGCTACATTAGTTTTTACTACGTTTGCTAAAGCTCAGGTTGTGAAAGCCTACTTGGCTACATTAGTTTAAGTAGTTACACTGGTTATGTAGCTTGCATTGCTATATTAGCATAAGCTAAAGCTAAAGCTAACCACTGTGCATGTAACTACTTCTAAAATAGGTCTATGTATAATTTAATCTTTGATTAGACCCCTGAAATTTTTCGTTTATTTATGAAATATTAATGTTGTTAATTCATGAATATAACTAGCAGACGTTGTTTATGAATAAAGTTGAATTAAGAAATAATAATGCTGAATTGGAAATACGCCGTGCAGGAAAATGATAGCACTTCCTTGTTGAAAGAGATGGCGTCCAGGATGAACGGTCTGTGAGAGGGGCACTCGGAGATGCATGTTCTGAAGCCAGACGTTTTTGCATTCATGACCCACTGAAAAAGGCTTTGCAGCCCACGTCTGGGTCCTGACCCACCGGTTGAGAATCACTGTACTAGACTGTCCAAGGTCTAAACATCATTTAACAAACCTGGGCCTGTGTAGAAAAGCTCATCTCAATTTTACCCCATTTTACCAAATGCTGATTAAATTTCTCCACTGAAGAGGTGTTCAAGAAAAAAGCTGCACATGAGATTATTTTAAAGTCAATACTTAATCTGATGTGCTTTGTTTTTTCCACCACTGATAAGACAGAAACCATCTGAGATTACAGAGAGACATTTCTAAAAAGGACTCACTTTGTCAAACGCACAGGTTTACTGAAAGGTTATCTTAAAAACTAAAGCAGCAGATCATGAGATGCTGTCCTCCAAAGTTCAGAGTAATAGCGAGGATTTATGCTCTCCTTACAGTTCTGCTCTGACACACAGTAAACCAAACCTCTGGAGGCAGCACTCAGCGAGACGATCATTCCTGTGAGTTGTAGTCTGCCAGTCTGCAGACACAGAGAGCTTTCTGTGAGCAGCTAATACGAAAGTATTTCTGTGATGTTGACTTTGTTATTTTGAGCAGAAGGATGGAGCACGTCACAGTGTTTATGTTCATACCTGGCAGAGGGTCTCATTCCAGTTATTCCCTCTGCGATCAAGAGGGAACTGTTTGGTTGACAAACACTGAATCAAGTCCAAGATGCTAACTATTTGTTTTCTGGCTGACTACTTAAAAACTGGCCCTGGAGGTTTAAGTTGATTTATCCATTTCAGTTGTGGGAATGTCTGAACACCAGTGTGCTTTCAGGCTGAATTGAGCCATTTTTTGTGAATTTCTAATGTCACCTTCTGTCTTTTGTCTTTCTGAAACAGATCCCACTCCACGGCTGCTCCGACACTCACAGAGTCAGCTGTGCCCCTCATCTTTAAAGCAGCTGCTACCTGTCTGATCACTGTGTGTGCGTGGGCGCGTGGGTGTGCATGTCGTGTTGCTCTCCCTTCTTCCACAAATTAGCGTTTTAGTATGCAGGGTGTTTGTGTGTCAGTCTTGTGCGTATGCATATGTGTGTCTGTGCTCCTCCACAGTGCTATTTCACAGCCGCTCACAGAAAGTCACACCTACACGGTAAGGATGGACAAATGTCTCCTCCTTTATTTCTCTTTGCATCTTTTCTTCCATATAGTCATCACACCTCTCAGTTTTGGGTTTGTCTTGAATACCCTCTCTTCTTTTTGTGTAAAATTCCACTGCATGTTTCCTTTTCCAACATTTTAACACAGTTAGCTGGGGGTTATTTTAGTTTTAATTTGCGTTTCTTTTGGCCTTGCCTTTCTTTCCATGTAGCTCACAGTACCATATTTTTCCCAAGAAAGATAATGGCCCCTTTTTCCAAAAACTGGCCTTAAACTCTTTGTTGTTGAAGTGACATTTGGCTTAAGAGCAGCAGTTTAAAATGTCACAAATCCTTTAACAGCCGCAGACTTCTTGTCTTTTTGGCCCAGCACTCCTACATGAGCAGAGGGAAAATTAGTTTTTTCATGTCCTGCTACTGAGGATTTATTATGTATTATGAATATATTATGCAACTACTTGGCTCACAGGGCCTGTTCACATCTTTCTTTCCATCATTTTCTCACACTCTTTTTCTCTCTGCTGCTCTTTGCAGGAATGCACAGATGGGTATCACTGGGACCCTCAAACAGAGCACTGCAAAGGTAATGCACTCTTTAGAATGCATTTATTCCATTTCAACACCTACTTGTTATGAACAGGAACATCTTGGGTATAGTGCTGCCTTTGATTTCTTCTTTATAAGTACAGTAAGAGCCTAAAGCTTTATCTCTGCATTTCTCTGCAGACGTAAACGAGTGCGAGACCATCCCAGATGCCTGCAAAGGGGAAATGAAGTGCTTCAACCACTATGGAGGCTACCTGTGCCTTCCCCGCTCTGCGTCAGTCATCCCAGCCCCAGAACCCCCCATCACGCCCACTGTGACCAATCCCTGCCCCCTGGGATACGAGCCTCAGGGAGACAGCTGTGTGGGTGGGTGTCTGGTTTGTAGGTCTAACGGTTGGAGGTGGACAGGTGGCCACAGGATGACTGATCATTAGGAAAGTTTGTGAGTGTGTGATTGTGTACGTTTATTGTTTGCGGCCACTGACTGTGAGGGACAGGTGGTTGAAGCAGGTGTTGGGACTGGAGGCAGCGTGCTAGTTCAGACTGTGTGGGTGTGAGTGAGCGTGAGTCGGCAGGGGGGCAGGCAGACAGTGTAGGAATTTGGAAGATCTCACACGAGAACAGCTGCTGCGCTTTAAGATTCCATCTTGTGCTGAAAAAACGTCTTCGGAGGGTGAGGTGTTCATGTGTCCAGCATGAGACAGCAAACATGATTCAACATAATGAAATGTTTTCAGCTGTCGGGGGCAAACAGGGTGAACTGAGCATCATCATCTGGTCTCTAACAGTCACACACTGTCTCCCTGTCATTCTCAATGATGATTTTTACACATGTGTCCTTGTTTCACCCTCACAGACATAGACGAGTGCGAGCGAGACGAGCATGACTGCCAGCCCAGTCAGCAGTGCATCAACTCACTGGGTGCCTTTACCTGCCAGTGTCCTGACGGGTACCGCAAGGTCGGCACAGAGTGCATCGGTGAGATTATCTTGTTTAACCCTAAAATATGACAAATCATAAATTTTGCTTCATGGCCTGAGGTCCAAGCCCCTGTGTGGACTGTTTGGTTTGTATCTCCTTGAATATTTTTGTTGATTTTGATGCCCTCTATGGACAAAGCAGTGCAGCTTATCCTCTTACTGAGCCTGTCTTGTACATAAGTAATGATTATGCTGAAAAATCTCCTGTCTTTTAAAGGTATAGTGTGTAAAACTGAGAATATTAGTGACGTCTAACAGTCAGATTCTAGATTTCAGTACTCACTTCTGGTGGTAACCAGTGGAATTTAAAAAGAAGCATGTCTGTTATTTAGTTCCTTTTCTGATACTGTAGAAACAACAGACTGTAGAAAGAATTGGTCAAAACCTGTGTGACGTCAGCTCTCTGCTTACAATAGGAGGACTCAAAATCCTCTTGAAGCCAATCCGCGGCGGCTTCCATATTGAAATCGCCGTCTCAACCAAATTTTGGATCAACTTAACACCCTGCTCACTAACTCCACTCCCTGTCAGCGAGCTAGCTAATGTTCTGGTTAACAGAAACGTAGCTTCTGCCTGTTGAGCTATCTGTCAATCACATGTCAATCAGTGCGCAGTGAGGTTTTTCCTAAATATAATCTAAACCATTGTGGTCCAAAAGAATTCACCCCCCTACAGTGAGAGCACATGAAGACATAAGCTAATGAGACATGCTTGGTTTTTTTGAACCAGGCTGTAAGCCAGTTTATTTCTAATGTAAAAACCGGCTGTTTAACAGGTGTTCAGACCTAACTTCCGGTGTTCCTGCAGCCAGCCTCAAGTGGACACTCACTGTATCGCAGTTTTTTGCACTTCTGCATTGGCTTCATTTTTCAGGACCGGTGGTTGCCGTTTGGTGGAAACATGCAAGATGAAAAAATCCTAGATATCAGATTCCATGGAGAGGACCCTCCTTACAAACGTATGAATTAAAGGCTCACTCTAAGTTAATAAAAATTAAAACACTGATATATTTTCAGGTGAAAAAAATTATTTAGATAGGCCTACTTATATATATATTATCCTTCATTTTCACCAGTTTTTTTCTGCTAAATGCTACAAGGCAAAATATTACACACTGTGCCTTTAATCTGCCAAATTATGAAATGAATGTATTACTTCATGATGGTCTTGTTAGCTTTAGCAGGTCATAGAGATGCATCAGTATTTATTTCACTATTTTCATAACCACTCAAACTCCTCACAGGAGCTTCAAAGCTGACCTTAATGACCTGTAGGTACGTCTCTCTCTCTTTTTCAGACATCGATGAGTGCAGGTACAGGTACTGCCAACATCGCTGCGTAAATGTGCCCGGATCCTTCTCCTGTCAGTGTGAGCCTGGTTTCCAGCTGGCAGGAAATAACAGATCCTGCATCGGTGAGTGATGCCTCTCTGCAACTGATTATATGACTTTACTGTCACAGCCTCTGACTCTGAAACCAGGCACACTGGACTGAGCTTCCAAGCACTTTCTTTCTGAGATTTGTCAAGATGAAAGAAAGAAAGTCTTTGATAGTATTATTTAAAATCTCAAAGGGGAAGTCCCACAATTTACATATCAAAGTCTTTCGACTGTATAGCAATACTGCGCATGTAATAAAAGTTGGGGAAAGCTTTTGTAGCTCCAGGGGGAGCTGTGCAAAGTCTGCTAAGTTTGGGTTAGAGGAGAACTCTCCAAGTTTGTGAAGAAAAGAAAATCAGAGGATGTGAGTCACCAGATTTCTGTTGCTTGATCCTCATGTCTGGCATTAAGCTTGAAAGTAGATCAGTAACTACAAAGAGAAAATCTTTCACTTGTGTTGTATATTTCTTTACTGTTAGAGTTTACTGACTTTGCATGAAAACATCAAAAACAAACTGAAAACTTCCATTCACTGTTGATTTAGTTGTGTTAGAGTGTAAATGGTGCACAAACATAAACTACTGTTTCCAACTGTATTTCTTTTAACTTAAGCCAGTGAGAAAAAAGAATTATGGGAAGGAACTACAACTGTTTACCTTTGGCTGAAAATGGATTTAGTTCTAACAGTAAAAACCTGAAGTTTTTTTTTTTTATTTCTGCCTTCAGTTTGTGAACGTCTCTCTTTGCCAGAGCACTTGATAATTTGGCACAATATACAGAGCATTCAGAAAGTATTCAGACCAACTTCTCTTTTTTATTTTCTTGTGTTGCAGCCTGATGATACAGTTTAAAAAAAACATTTTTATTCTCATTAATCTGTACTCAGTACCTCTTCATGACAAAGTGAAAAAGGAATTAAGCTCAGATTCTTCTGGATTTCTCTGGATTGTTGCTGAGATGTTTCTACACCTTGACTTGGAGTTTACCTGTGGTAAATTAAATTAAATGTACATGATTTGGAGAGATACACATCTCTTTGTAGGAAGCCTCACAATTGACAATGCATGACAGAGCAAAAACTAAGCCATGAGGTAAAAGGAAATGCCTGCAGAACCCAGAGACAGGATTGATGCGAGGCACAGATCTGGGTTAATATGAAAAAAGATTTCTGCAGCACTGAAAGTTCCCAGGAGCACAGTGGCCTCCATAATTCTCAAATGGAAGAGGTTTTGCACTACCAGGACTCTTCCAAGTGCTGGTCGCCTGGCCAAGCTGAGTAATTGGGAGAGAAAGGCCTTAGTAAGAGAGGTGACCAAGAACCTGATGGTTATTCTTACCTCTTTTCCACCAAGCCAGCCCCAGTGCTGGGTTTGCTTTTCCACAGGCTGGAGCCGGCACCAACAACTATGTCATTACAGCACCTTTAACGTCACCGTGCGTTTAGCTAGTGTTGCTGGGTCATTTTTCCCAGCAACACTAGCGCCGAAGTCCAGAGCAGTCACAGATACCATTTCCATACAAGTGTAGCTGTTTGCTTTTTTTAACTTTCCCTGTCCAGACTACAGTGGTCCAATGGATGTTTGTTGCCTCTCTGGACTGTGTTGCACAGCAATCACATTTGAGGAGAAAGCTAAATACAATTTAATTAAATTCAGTTTTATCGGCATGGAAATCAATTGGTTTCATTGCCAAAGCAATTTGCAATTTACAATTTATAATGATAATAACAAATTGCATTTAAAAAGAAAATATCTTCATATGTACAACATCCATTTCATGGTGGTGGTGTGAAGATTAATGATCTTCTTTGGTCACAACAGCTCTGGTAATGTGCTGCAACATTTGCAGTGTATTGATCTTCACCCAGTACATATGGAAGCTTCTGTTCATCGTTCATCTTGCTGAATTGTTTTTGTTTGTTGGTGAAGAGTGGAAAGAACTCATCTCTGATGCCATTGTACAACAGGCAGGTGGTTAGAAAGTGAAGCTCTGTTTTTACCTCCTGTTGGCTGCAGTGGGTGCACAGTCTTTCCTCTTTTGGGACCCATGTTTGTCTGTGGCATCCTGTTTTAATGTCAAGGTTGTGTTTGATGAGTACATAGTCAAACATTTCCTCAGCTGTTGATCAGTCACAGTACTCAAGTAGTCTGCAACTGCATATTCCATTTTAAGGGAAAAATAGCATTCCAGTTTGCTTTGTTTTCCTTTGCTTTGATTTTAAACACCCTGACCTTATTGTTCTCATGAACACTGAGCCTGAGATGATGAGGTTAGCCGCCTATTCTGATGCCAAGTCTGCCTCTTCAAAAAGGCATTCTTGCTTGTTGGTGTTTTCCTGTGGTCTAGCAAAGAGTTGGTGCCACACTTGAACCAGTTTTTCAGGCAGTGCCTTGGCTATGGAAAACCAAAGAACTGGTGCAAGGTCAGGCCCTAGTTCCAAACCAGCTCTGGAACTGGCTTGGTGGAAAAAGGGTAACTGACTGAGCTCCAGAGATCCTGTTTGGAAACTGGACAAAGTTCCAGAAGGACAAACATCACTGCAGCCCTCCACTGATGTGAGCTCTATGGCAGAGTGGCTAGTCAGAAGCCTCTTAGTGCAAAAACACATGACAGTCAGGTGAGAGTTTACAAGACCCTCAACATAAAGAGCCATAATCAATCAACTTTATCATTATGAGGTTCTGAGTGTAGATTAATGAGAATAAATATTATTTTAAATGATTTTAGCATCAAGCTACGACATAACAAAAATGAAGAGGGTCTGAATAATAAATAAATATACCTTATTTTGGTGAAGAGAGTCTATCTGATGACAACAAGAGTCGTCATGTTGATGACTTTTTCGTTGTTGTTGATGTTTATATTATTAGAAAAACAAAAACAAATCAAAAATTCTTCTGCTCACCATGTGCACTGCCTCTAGCACTGTGTCTAATCAGACTTGAAACAATTTGTGGCCTTTACTGATATTGTTTCCTTCTGTCTAGATCTTTGCTTGTGTTGTGCTTACTCTCAGATGTATGCCACTTTAAGCGTTTATGAAATGACACTGAAGCACTTTAACAGTTTGGGATGTCAATTTTTGTAGATGTTGACGCTATTTGCTCAAAACAAATGATATAAAACTGTTTTCTTTCTTGTTTCAGATGTGAATGAATGTGATATGGGTGCCCCCTGCTCTCAGAAGTGTTACAACACATATGGCACCTTCCTGTGCCGCTGTGATCAGGGCTATGAGCTGGGGCCTGATGGCTTTGCATGCAATGGTAAGAATCTCCCTTTGTAAATGGAGTAAAGGGATTAAAATGCAAAGTCTGCTCTGATTTTCTCTCCAGTTAATGACTCTACTCCCAACTTCTTACAGATATTGATGAGTGCAGCTACTCCAGCTACCTGTGCCAGTACCAGTGTGTCAATGAGCCTGGGAAGTTCTCCTGCGTGTGCCCCGAAGGGTACCAGCTGCTCGGCTCCAGACTTTGCCAGGGTTAGCACGTCCGCCTGCATTTCCTCCAAATCTAACACCTACCTCTGTGTGCTCTCAGAGTCAAAAAACGCTGCTCTGAGTCAACTCTATTCTTGTCTCGTGTCTGTGTGATTGAACGTGATGAGCTGTTTCTCTCCTGCAGATATAAATGAATGTGAAACAGGCGAGCATCAGTGCACAGAAACACAGACCTGTGTGAACATCCACGGACGGTACCAGTGTGTGGACACAAACCGCTGCCAGGATCCTTACGTACAAGTGTCTGAGAAGTGAGTAACACACTTAGTGAAACACACTTTTACACACATTTTCCCATTTATATGAATATGGCATTAAGTCAGAACATAATCAGCCTCTGTATTTACTGTGGCTTAAACTGCATGATTGCTTCCATTACTTTTTCCATTCATGAGTCCAACTTTTCTTGTGAGCACGCTCCAGTGCAATAAGAAAACTATCAGTCGTGAACAAGTGTTGGATTGGTAACAGGTGTGGGTGATTATTAACAAATCCCTCATGATTTAGTGATAAAAACGTGTTTTAGGAAAACATGGAGAAAAAATGGCTACTGTTCAGTTCATGTTTTGATTTCCTGTTAGTCATACTGCTCCCTCTGCTGGTTGATTTATGAACTACTCTTAAAGTTTTTTCCTCTATAAAACACAACTCTATGGATTCTCACCCTGCCTGTTTCCTTCTCTGTCCAGCCGATGTGTGTGTCCTGTCAACAAGCCGGCCTGTCGAGAGCTGCCTTTCTCCATCGTCCATCGCTACATGAGCATCACTTCAGAGCGCTCTGTTCCCTCAGACATCTTCCAGATTCAGGCCACCAGCGTCTCTCCTGGGGCTTATAACACCTTCCGTATCCGCTCTGGTGACGAAAACGGAGACTTCTACATCAGAGTGAGAAACGTTATAGAAACTCATTGATGATTGTGAGCTCAGAAACTTTCAAGACAGTGAAGATTTGTGCATTCTGAGTTCACTAATGGGGATCAAATTAATGCATCGGTTAAAGATGAACTCCTGATATGTCCTGATGTTGCCCATTCATTCATTCATTCATTCATTCACCCTTTATTTAATCTCAAGATGCCATTGAGAGCATGCTGTCATTTACAATGACATCGAGAGTACATTAAAACAATACATGCAATACAATAAATAAGCAAAGAGAAAGAACACAAATGCAAATAGGCATAGATACTCGAGAATAAGTGGAGCACAGTTTAAAAACAGTTACAAACATGTACATAGTAGTTCCTTACCATGTTTTGAAACTGTCCTTTGTTAATAACTGAACTTAGTTTTAGTGTTTGCTGAACAGTATTCCAGCTGCCCAAACACATTAAGAGTTTATTCACTATTTAAAGAATGTGTCAAAGCAGAGCACAAAAAAACAATGATTTATGTCAAAGGAGGGTTTTAGTTTGGCAGGTTACTTTAGGTCAGGGGTGTCCACACTGCAGCGCATGGTTCATTTTTAAATGGCCGGCACCAAATTCCAAAAATAAAATTAAATTTGACCCACATTAAAACATGAAGCTTGACTGTATTGCACTTTTTAGTTCCAACGCTCTGCAGTGCTGCTTTGTTTTCATGTCTAAATTGAGACGTCAATGTAAACAGCTAACATATTGACAGCTTAAATAATAAGGAACCTTGAATCATAACGCCTCTAATTTAAAAAAAAGGATTCTGGCAGCATGAATCATGTTCTTTTGCTCCACTACCTGCTCTGTTTCAAGGTCTGATTTACTAAACATGCTTATCATCTTCATTTAAAGTTTACTCAAGTTGAGCACTGAGTATCTCTTTAAAGAGTTGTCCAGTTAAATATGATCTTTCCTTAGTGGCAATAACAACATGAGGATATGGATCAACCAGGTTGTTAAGTAAAGTCACACACTAATTAAGTAAAATGCAACAGCTGTTTTGAGGTGTGATGTAGTATTATTCTCTCACTTTGTGCTACAAACTGTCCTTTGTAGCCAAAGCCAAACAACTGGCAAGTTTCATGTGGTTGACAGAATCCTTGAACCTCCTTGTTTCAAGTTCTAAGGTCACAAATTATGCAAAAATCGCTTTTTTCAGGCATTTCTAGCAAAAATATGTGCCCCTGGCCTGTCTGCAATCCCCCCAAGAATCAGAAAAATCCATCCATCCTCCCTCTGTTTCTCCATCTTTCAGAAAATGTGTGCAGAAACAAGCCGTTCTCAGATTTTCCCCTCATGATGTCATGTGGGGAGTTAGGTTTGCTTGGCCCTCCCAGCTTGGAAGAAAGTTCTGCCCTAATAGAGCCATATCAATTAAGCCACATCCATTTCCTGAGTGGGGCGTGGCCAGGGGCGGGTTCAGGCAGCTCATTAACATTTAAAGTCGCAGAAGCAGAAACAGCTCATTCTGGGCAGGGCTGGAAAAGAGGGTTTTTTATACATGCAGAAATTCACTGAGTGTTTTTTCAGCAACAAACTTCACAGGCATGCTTTGGGGACCTCTGAGACCAGAATAAACTTGTCTTGAAGGGATAAAGTATGTCCCCTTTAAGTCGTTTTTTTAAAACTCAGACGTAAATTTTGTGATTTCAAAATGTACTTTAAAAAGTACATGTGCTCAAAAGAAATTACAGTAATTTGAGTAGTTTTTTTGAGTATATTAAGGGATTAATACGTTTACTGTATTTTATCCACCTCTACAGTATAACAAAGAATGATTCCCCATCACTTTCTAAAATAGCTGTTATACAAAGCAAATACTGTAGTATTGATATCGCAGGGTCAAACATTTCAGAGTTGATTTTAACTCCATTCTGAGTGAAATGGTTTTCAGTGTTGGAGTTATATTACAGTGTTGATCCACCAGTGTTAGTCCATCTCTGTAGAATCTATTGGTCTAAGCTCTGTCCGCTGTGATTTCAAATCTAGGTGGATTTGTTAGCAGAGTTTCCCATCATGCCCTTGGGCAGTGTGTTTAGTTGTGTTTGGATGTTGCCTGTTGTATCGGGATCCCTGTTGGGGTTCTCTTTATCTTGTGTTTCTGGTGGATTGTTGCTTTTGATGTGAGACACTTTTGCACCATGGGTGAAGTTATGCAGCAAGTTAGAGTCCACACCGTTGACTTTAGGTGCTCCTAAAGGATGCATATACCCTTGCCTTTATCAGTGTGAGCTGCCTTGCTATGAGGCTGACTCTGTGCTTTGTTCTTGCCAGAGATGACCCACTTAGCCACAGATTTTCAAGAGTTACTGCAGTTCTGTCATACTGTTGAATATTTAACACTTTCAGAAGTGTAGTGTGGACCATTACAGACACTTTTAAAATGTTAAACTCTGTATGAGTTTAACTAACACTATCAACTTTGCTTTGTGATTTACCTTTCTGACTTTACCTGAACAACCTGGTTGGAGATCTATTCTCTTGTCATTCTTACCAATAAGGTAAAATAATATTTAAAGGTACAACTCCTCAGTGGCTACGCAGTACTTAAATTAAACATTAATATAGATATATTGACCATTGCTTTCACTTAAGTAAATTTTGACCTGAGTAAATGTACTTTTACCTAAATACGGTAGTCGTGTAATTTTTCCACCTCTGGTAATCAGTTGCTTTCCACCCCTCGCAACCTCAGGAAGGCTTGACGGTTAGCTCCAGAGCCACCCACCTCCATGCTACCTCTCACCGTCATGTTTATATTTAAAAATATATTTTCTACTGAATCCTCAAAATAGACAGCCATCTGTATGCCTTGATAAATAAAATGATACGTTTTGTATTCCATCCTTTATTTTAAATCTCCTCTGTCACTTTCTAACCACTTTATTTTACCCTCTAAGAGCCAAATGTCAGGATCTGTAATATTTCATAAATACTTAAATATGAGAAAAGTGGCTCACAGAGATGAGTCTAGTCAAGCATACAGTGTTGGCATTTCCCCTGTAAATTTTAGAGCCGATTTTAAACAGTAGATGGCGTGCTGAGCCTCTTCAAATTCATGAAGGGCTGATTATTTAACATTTTGTGAGAGATATCAACATTAACACCAGAACTGATGTGTTTTAACACAGCACAGTGAAATTTACAGCTTAGAGGTCGCTTTGCAAGACCTTTACTTACACTTCTGTAATATTGAACTGAGTATACACAGAATAAACATTTAAAATGTTTGTTTTTATACAAGATTCATCAAGATTCTAAAGTTAAATCCTTCTTGACTGTAAAGTTAGGTCTTCTGTGTTGTGCACTTTGTTTTTGATTGACTCTTCCTTATTTATCCTCTGTATTTCACAGCTAGGTTGTTTAATACTTAAAATCAATTTTTCATAAGCAGAGTCTTGTTGGAGTGATAGTTAAAGGATCTTTTTGCCTTTTTTCCCTCTCAGAATCAGTATTATGCTTTGCAGAAAACCAGCATTAAATATTACTACTATTATGCTAATGTGTAAGCTTCTCTGAAGCTGGTAGGTTAATTTCTGCTAGATTTAAGTTGATCCACTCTCTTTTCTTGTGCTAAGCTCCTCTCTAACTGTGGAAAGAGACGGTAAATACACACCAACGAAGTGCCATGAGTGTGCAGAGCTCTCACCTGTGACCTGCTGTAGAAATGTACTCAGTTATGTCTTGTGTCTTTTCCAGCAAATCAATAACATCAGCGCCATGCTGGTCCTTGCCCGCGCCGTCTCCGGGCCCAGAGAGTACACGTTGGACCTGGAGATGGTGTCCATCAACCCTCTGCTCAGCTACCAGGGCAGCTACCAGACCAGCTCCGCCCTCAGACTCTCCATCTACGTGGGGCCGTACACCTTTTAAAGACGAAGAAGAAGAGAGGAGGAAGAGAGAGAGTGGGGGAGAAACTACGAAGCAGAAGGGTAAAAATGAAGCTGTAAAACAAAATGCAAGCTCAACCAGTCACTGTGATGTCACACTCTTTGCTTTTTGTATTACCAAAGAAAGCCACACATTTCAGTCAGCCCATTTCGTTATTAGTAATATGCACACAGTCAATGCACAGACATTGTAGATCAGATCAATAACAGCCTTAAACCATTACTTGTGTGTTCTTTGTGTTTAATGTGTTTATTTTTATTAGGATTTCATGTTTTCGTCTTGCCAGCTTCACTCTGGGGTCAGTGTGTATAAAATAGGATGGTCTTTTGTTCTCTGTTCTGGATGATATCAAATTTGTGTATCATATTTTAATGTCTGCCTTAAGGGGGGATGATTCATGCCCAGGTCCACTACACTTACTCATTTTTTACCAGTTTACTTCCTGATCTTTTTTACGCTCTGTTGGTCACTTTCACTCCCATCGCCTGGTTTTCTGTACAGTAACCACTCAGATCAGACCTCAGCCCCCTCTCCTTCTTCACCCCCCACTGTTCACTCCTTTGTTTGAGCTCTCCATCGGCGCCATTTTGTAGGTTTGTCACGTTGCTGATTGTGTGTGTGTTTTTTTTAAAGATTTAAAGCCAAATAAAACAACATACCTTTTAAAATGCTTTGCAGTTTCTTTGTTTGGGAGTATGCTGTGTCCACATGACAACGTTTTAGAGCAAAACACTGATTTATGATGAAAAAGTGGTTTGCTATTCCGATATTTGTTAAGTTGGATTTAAATTCAAAACTCTTGCTTGGTTCAGCTTTTTTCTGCTTTTCTCTGTTTTCAATTAAGGGTAAGATCGTGTAGTTAATATCATCACAGTGGTGATTCGGCTGAAGGCTTGAAGTCAAAGGTCGAGTCCTGAAGATTATCATAGCCATGGCTAGGAGAAACAGGAAAGCTTTCAGGGGCCCAGCTGCAGGGGGGGGCCTATGAAGGTTTGCAAAACATGGTCCATCCTCAACTT
This sequence comes from Cheilinus undulatus, assembly GCF_018320785.1. NCBI lineage: Eukaryota > Metazoa > Chordata > Actinopteri > Labriformes > Labridae > Cheilinus > Cheilinus undulatus. Next base: position 9,465,905 of record NC_054874.1, on the reverse strand, counting down.
AAGTTATGCCAACCAAATTTTTTAGGGCTGTCAAACCAATAAAATGTCTAATTTTCCTTAATTTCAGTATCTCTGTAGTTAATCACGATTAATCTTGCTGTTTTGAAATTCCACTTTTTGGCATTTAAATTTTTTTTTTTTATTTTAGATTTTTATACTTCCTTATATGGAAGCCCACTTCCACCACTTCAAAAAGAAAAATTTAGAAGTTAGGCAATTTAGAAAAGAAACAATCCTAAGTCATAATTATTAGATAGAAAGTCATAATCATGAGATAAGAAGTCGAAACTATGAGATAAAAAGATGAAATTATGAGATACAAAGTTATAATTTAAAAATAAGATTGGCATATATTAACTACAATCATGGCAAAAATTAACGTAGATAGTTTATATAAACATCCTTTGGTTTGATAAACCAACAGTGCCCATAAATACGGAAGAGTATTAGGGCCACTGAAAAAAAAAATTTGAGACAATTTTTTTTTTTTCACTTGTGAGAAAAAAGTCAGAATTCTGAGTTTAAAGTCAGAATTCTCCGAGCAACTCAGAGAAAAGGCTAATGAAAAGTATTAGTCAGGGCATGGATACAAAAATTTACAAGGTACTGGACACCCCCTGGACTTCAGTTAAATCCATCACAAGAAATGGCAGGAATAGGGCGCATGTATAAATCTGCTGAGATCAGGCCATCCTCACAAACTGAGTGAGCGTGCAAGAAGGAGACTAGTGAGAGTCCACCAAGACACCTATGACTACTCTGAAGGAGTCACAAGCTTCAGCAGTCTCAGACTCCGCAGACAACAACTGTTCGGCTGGTTGTTCACCAGTCAAATCTTTATGAGAGAGTGTTTAAGAGAGAGCCGCTGTTGAAGAAAACTCACATGCCTTGGATTTTTTCAGCAGTGAAACAACGAATAAGTAACGTGAGAAAATATTTCATTATCACCATCGATTAAATTGTCTTCACCAACAAATGATGACCACAGTACTAAGTGTTGGGTCGCTCACAAAGAGCTGGGTGAAAAACCCCAGAAGTAGAGTCTAAGTGTGCTCTAAAGAGCTGGGTCTTTAGCTTTCTCTCAAAATTATAAAGGGACTTTACAGATCAAATGAAGTTGGCTAATTCATTCTACCACTGAGGGGCAAAAGAGGAGAGCAGTCGAGGCATCTTTGACTGGCCGAGCGTAGTGGGCGAGAGGGAGTGTAGACCTGGAGGAGGGACTCCAGACAAACAGGAGCAGTTTTAGTTGCTGCCCTGTAAGCAATGAGTAGGGTTTTGAATTTGATGCAAACTGCAACTGGAAGCCAGTGTAGAGAGATAAACAGAGAAGTGACATGTTCTGATTATGGAGCTCAATTAATTACAATGTATGCATTAATGCAGGCGATTTTTGGTCTAGCTCATTGGACTGGACTATTTGTCCTTTTCAGAATCTTTCATCAGAGTTGAGAAACTTGAAAGAAGGGACCAAAAAGGCACATGTGACCCCCAAAATAACCTTTTCAGTCAGCTTCAAAGCTGATCTGACACAGGCCGAGGAGGCTAATGTTAGCCAGGAGGCTAGTACTGACTTTGTTGATCCATGGGTTCATATTATTAAATCAAATCCGTGGGGAAGAACAACATCTCAGCCTGGAGAGTAATGATGGCGTTATGATGCAGCATTTCAACAACAAGCATATAAAAAACTTTATTTTATAAAAAAAATTATGTTTTTGCCCCTCTTTTTAAAATAGTTCCACATCTTAACTAAAACTCACCTGTTGCCAAGCAACTCAAACATCCTCCTGCACTCTGATACTTTGTTAGTATCCATGGTTACTGCAGAGCTGACATTAAGTTTTAACGAAGACATTTATTTGTATGTGTTATGCAGGGAGTCATATAAGAGCGTTTTTAATGATTCAGGGGAGCCAGCTGAGCAACTCAGGATGAACTACCTGTTGTAATCTTAACTTACAGAATTCAGAGCTCTTTGCTCTGGCAGAGTGATTCACTTTGTGAAAAGTCCCAGTGATGTTGTACTTCAATCTTTCCTAAACATAAACTTCTGTTGGGGAGAGCATACGTGTCTGCTGAGGCCCATTTTGAAACCTGGAAACCTCCCGGGGTCCTCATACAACCTTAACATGACTAAAAATATTAATAGTGTGAATGTTTGGTTTTCAGAGACAATGACATCACGAATAAAGCGTTTGTGGGTGTACAGAGCACGATCAGTGAACCACCACTGTGTATTTTGTTTTGATAAGGCATCTACAAAGTCAAAAAGGTGACATATCAGTTAAATATCCTGGGTATGTTTGCAAAAATTATAGTGTTTGTTTTTATTTATTGTAAATGACCTCCAGTGGCACAACTGCAGTACCTTTAGGGCCCACCAGGGGGGCGTTCGGAAGCACTGTTTTATTCTAAAGGCTGCAATCACATGATCCTAATGACACATGAATGCCTGGTAGGGATGAATGGGAATTGAGGAATATTAGTACTTTAGAGCTCTAAATGGATCTCCATGCTGCAATCGACATCAGAAAATTACTACATACATTGAATATGATCCCTAAACTTTACAGAAAAGTGATTTCTTTCATGGTTTAACCACTTGAAATGGCACGGAGGCAATCAATATCACAAATCACTCAGTCCTGCAGTCCTTCTAGCATCGTCTAGCAAGATGAAGGGAGAGTCCTGAGGAGTTGGGAGTGAACAGCTGTTTTCAAGTCCAGCCACAAATTCTCTATTGGATTGAGGTCTGGGCTTTGACTCGGCCACTCCAGAACATTCACATTGTTGTCTTTAAACCATTTCTGTGAATCTTTAGCTGCATGCTTCGGGTCATTGTCTTGCTCGAAAATAAATCTTCTAAGCCATTGTTCTCTTGCAGACTGAAAAAGATTGTCTTCCAGGACTTTCCTATATTTTGCCTCATTCATTTCACCCTCTACCTTTACAAGCCTTCTAGGACCAACTGCCAAGAAGCATCCCCACAGCATGATGCTGCCACCAACGTGCTTCACAGTGGGGATGGTGTGTTTGTGCTGATGTGCAGTGTTTGGCGTCTTATCTGATGACCAAAAAGCATAATTTTGGTCTCATCAGATCAAAGAACTCCACCTGGCTAGACCTCTGTTGGCTAAGGTCAGTCACTTTAAAGGGGGCAAATATTTATGCTGTCACTTATTTTATCTTACATATTTTCATTTAATTAACATTACTTTGTAGAAATCAGTTTTCACTTTGCCATTTAAGAGGTTTTTCCTGTCAAAAAAGCCAAACTGTAAAGACTATGACTGCTTTATAAAATCAGTAAAAGGGTAAAAAATTTAAAGGGGTGAATACTTTTCATAGGCGCAGTAAATTATACGGTATGGTTTAGGATGAAAGGGTGAAAACATAAGAGCTGCATATATAATAGGTCTATGAAATGTATGTATACAGATTCTTTAGTGGTCAAACTGCCATCACAGTTTGCTGTATTGTTTCCCTCGCCTACATTATGTAAGAAAAGAGGGCTTTGGATATGAAGTCGTGTCTGTGAAAGTCTGCAGGGTAATTGGTGATTCGTTGGGTTCCAGCATCCCAGAACCGCCTCCCTCTTCCAGCACCCACACAGCCAGCACACCCATACTTAGCAAAAAATATCTGCTCCTTTCTGTATCATCTTCAGCTTCAACATTATAATTTCTTTCCTGCACCGCTCTCCATCGCAGCCTGGAATCTCAGCTATACAGCAACATACCAAAAAGACAGAGCAATCTTCACTTTTCTCACTTTTTCTGTGGTTTTTAAAAATGTCTCAGTCTTGCATCACAAAGAAAAAGATTTACATTTTTTCGTGATTAAATAAGTGAGGAGTGGCTGGAGCTCTGCAGCCTTCTGCTCTATTTTTTACTGTCACAGCACGTAACTTTTTGGGCTCCCTGATTCTCCTGACCCACAAAAAGCAAAGGAGAAAAGAGAGAGAGGGACAAAAAGAGAGAGAGAGAGAGGGGAAAGCCCTTATTTCACAGTCCACTGCTGCTTGCTCCGCCCAGTCCTACACACAAACACATAAACACAGCACACACACCTCCCATCTGTCCTCACTAGGGGGTGATGACTCACACACAGAGGCCTGTTTTATGTAATAGGAGCAGACTGCATGCGGCCAGCAGGGGGCAGCACATCACACAGATCTCCCCCTCACAGAAACAGGCCAGGAATAGCAACAACCTGAGGTGAGAGTGTTGGTTTTGTAACCTAAATGACTGGTGAGCCTACATTTTCTGCTGTTTTCCATGAACTCATACACCTGTGGGAGGAAAAAGTGAGGGCAACTTTGTCTACTTTTTAAATTTTTTTTTTTTTTTTTTTTTACAAATAATGAACAATAGAGTGACTGAGGCGCACAGATACTTTCCAGGCTCTGAGTGTGTGGTGGCACAGACTTTGCCTTGCATAACTTGGCATCTTGTGATGATGGAGAACAAAGCTGACAGAGCCTGCTGATGGTGCTAAAGAGTGCAGTAGGGTAGGAGGTGTGTGTGTCCCCACATTAGAGGAGAGTAGTGGTCCCTGGAATCTCCTCTTGGCATTCAGACAGAAACACTGACCTGACAGGAAAAGAACAACAGTAACTGAACCAGCAGCAGGCATGAGAAACACAGAGCTGGGCTTCACCTGGAAACTGTCGCTAAAGAAACACAAAAACGACCATGAGAGCAGGTGGAAGAGCTGAAAGAAATGCAAAGTAATTCACACTGAAGAGCATTAATATGTCCAAAAAAGATGCAAAAAGGCAACAACCACATGGCATATGCCTGGAGAGACAAAAGATGACCAGAAAAAAGGTGTGAGGTGGCAACAAGAAGACCACAAAGAGATGCAGCAACATGATAGCAACTCACAACATGACTGTAACACCATGCAACCAGGTCAAAAAGCAAAATTAACGTGACCACAAATGAACCATGAACATAAAGACACAGCATGACCACAGACAGACACTATTGGGCTACAGTAAGACAGAACATGACCACAAAATTGGCCAAAAAAAGACAAAACACAGGGACACAACATGACTAATGAGACACAGCATGGCCACAAATATACAAAACATAGATACATAGGCAACTGAATGGTCTAAAAGAGACACAAGATGGTCACAAATAGTCACAACGTGGCCACAAAAATACACACAATAGCTACAGAGGCACTAATTGGCCCAGAGAGACACTAAATTGCCACCAGAAAAATAAACAAACAAAAAATGAGCTAAAAAAATCAGGATATTGTCACCCAAAGATACATAATAGCTGAAAAAGATACCAAAAAAGTTAAATGACCACAAAGAGTCACAACATGGCCACAAAGAAACACATTATGGCCTCAAAGAGATGCTAAATGACCACAAAAAGTCACAATACAGCCAAAAAGAAACACATTACAGCCATAAAAGGCATGGCTTTGCCAAACATAGAAACAATATGACCACAACAGGATGAATAAAGGCTACAAAGATATTTAGCATGGCCACAAGAAGGCACAATAAGTATTCTAATGTGTACACCAAATAGAGACAAAATAGTCACAAAGTGACCACAAATGACACACAATGCCAACAAAGAGACAAAACATAATCAAAATGGATTCAACAATGACCACAAAGATACACAACACGGCCACATAAGGACATAAAATGACACACAAAATAGCCACAAATAGAAACTTAATTGTCTTTAAAAAACACAAATTGCCTTTAAAAAGTGATAATATGTACACCAAACGATATATAATAGACAAAAATGGCATAACTGCCAAACATAGACACAATATGAACACAAAGACACAAGACAGAACCAAGAGAGATAAAGAAACAAATACTGCCTACAAAAAAAGGCCATAAAAAGACACATTTTATTAAAGAGAATAATCATAGCCAAAAAAGGCCTAGCTTTGCCAAACTTTGACACAATATGGCCACAAAGACACAAGACAGAACCAAAAGTGGTACAAAATCCCCACACGGAAAGAATTTAGCCGCACACACAAAAAAAGGTCAGAAAATGACACAGAATGGCTACAATACAACACATAAAGAGACACAGAGAGACACTACATACAAAAAAACAATACATACAAAAAACAAAACTTGTATACATTATATGCATTGCCTTTAACACTGCATGGCAGCACCTGCGTCTAATAGCACTCTTTAGCACTGACTGATGTCGTTTCTTCTTGTCTAGATCTTTGCTTGGGTTGTTCTTGCTCTCGATTTTACATTGCTTTAGATAAAAGCGTTGGCTAAATGACATTGTAACATTGTAACATTGTAAGATTGTGATAGCCAAACACAGAAACAAATGCTGACAGAATGAGGCATAAAAGAACTTCAAAAAGATGCATAACATGGCAACAAAAAGTCACAACATGGCTACAACTAAACAATGTAGGCACACAAAATGACCACAAGGAGAATTAATGTAGTGATAAACACACAACATGACTACAAAAATACACAACATGGCCAAACATAGAAAATATATGGGCACAAAGAGACAGGACAGAACCAAAAGAGGTACACAGAGACAAAAACATTGCCAAAAAAGTAACAATAAGGCAAAAAAAAGAGATACATCACAGCCAAATAAGGCCATGATATGGCCACATAGAGACACATTAGTGACCACAAATAGACACTTCCATCAAAAAGACACAATAAGGCTCAACATCAGGGACACAAAAGGGCCACAAAAGCGTTGCATCATGGCCACAGAAAGATGCATCGTAGCCAGAGAAGGCACAGACAAAAAATGGCCACAAAGATACACAACAAGACCACAACGAGACAACACTGGCCACAAACAAAACACAAAATGGCAAATACGAGTGAATTTTGACCAAATGTAAAACATCCCTGACACATGATGACCACTCAGATACAACATATTCACATAGCAGCTGCATAGACGCTGTGGGGGCCAGACATTGAAATAAACATAAATAAAATAAATATTTTTGTCTATTGAACACATAGGTGTTAAAATGATTCCTTCCAAAATGAATGGAAATTTAAGTCCTTAATAGTGAGACCAGTCCCTGTTGCCTATACTACAGCCAGCCACAAGGAGGCGAATGAGATATTTTAGCTACATATTTCTAGAGCCCATAGAGCCCTATCTATCACTGAGTTTGATGCTAATATGCTGTGTCATGATTGGCTAAAAACACAGGCAGGAAACAGATCTGCACCCTAAAAGAGCCTTATGTGGAAAATGGATGCAAAAAAACTCAAATTAACCAAGATAACAATAATAAGCATGCGTTTTCCATGCCAAATTACAGAAGTACTAGTGTGATTCATGTGGGAAGCCATGGGGGGCCTGATGTGGCCCCTGGGCCTCCTGTTGATGAACACTGCTGTAGAGGGATGCAACATGACCACAGACATGAATCAACCATGAATCAAAAAACATGACCACTAAGACAAGCTTTACATCATGACACAACACGACAAAAATGAACATAAAGTTCCAAGATGCCAAATCCCTGATAAAAGACAAACGACACTGTAACAAAGGAGCTGAAAGGAACCCAGATCAACAACAAAAAGAGAAAAATCAATGACGAGGGACCCACAGATAACCACAAAGAGGTTCATAATGACTAAAAATGGAAACACACCTACTAAAATAGATGCAAAACAACTGAAATGAGAAACAGAACGACTAAATATAGACTCAGGACGTCACTGAATTAACGTAAAAACCATTAAATATAGAAGTAAGAAAACTGGACGGAGTCACTATGCCTTTAGAGTTTGTTTTTCTGTCCTGTAGGTTCATCAAAGTGTTTGGGGAGTATCAGCGTCACTGTGCCAGAATCTGTCCATGCACACTTCATTAGCACAGACGACTGTGTTTGTAGAAATGCACAAAGGGGATTTAAATAACACATCTGAAGTACGTGCTGCTGTAGGTCTCTGTTCTTTCAGTGTTATGTATCTTTGTGTGTTTTTCTGTGTGTATTTGTGAGGTGTGGGTGTTTACACAAGAGAGCATGTGTTTCAAGTGGCATTGCCCACGCAGATGAGTGGGAGGAGCGTTTAGGGTGGCAGAGGGGAGTGTTGGGCCTTTTTTTTTTTTTTTTAACTTGGCACCTTAGCTTGGGTATGATCTCATTTCTGGGCGGGCCGTGCCCCAAAGGCCGCAGTGTGGGGGGACCATGTGGCACCGGAAGTTAAGAAAGAACAATTCAAGGCAAAGCAGAGAACGCCAGCCGGTTCTTCTGTGTGACACAACAAACATGGAGGACAGAGAAGACCCCTTTCTTGTTGTTTCCACCCCTCTTTTTGTTAGACATGTTGCCAGGATGGAGGAGCAATCTGTTCTTGAGGTGTAACGCTTTGATCTGCTGCATTACAAAAAGCTCCCCATGCCTTCCCCCCTCCACTACACCACAATACAGGTATTATATTTATGAATGAAAGAGTGAGCTGGAGTGTCATCTCCGTCCACCCACAACCTCCAAGCACCGAGATGAGTTCATTAATGAAAGAGCGGGCAGTGGAATCTGTGGGACATCGCAGAAAGGCAACACAATACAAAACAGGACGAGTGATTAGTGAGTGTAAATTAGAGAGCGCATGAGGCAGGAAATGGCTCACTCTTGTTAGTGTGGGTAAACATAAGGGAGGAGAGGTAGGGGACAATTAGACCGTACTGCAGAAAAATAGTCACAAAAACACAAACATCTGATTTGTATTCAAAGCTTCCTGTCTTAATGAAGCACGTTATTTAATAGAACTGGTGCTTACTGTGTTACTTCTAACATGGAAACATTAGGAAAACAATAAAAAAACAACAAAGAAATATACATGCATAGGTTGGCCTGGTAAGAAATGTCTGTTTTTTTGACAACTCTGACTAGAAATGTTCGTTTACTATCTTTTTTCCATGAGGAGGAAAATATACCGAGACAAGCTAGATCTTTGATAATAAAACACTCAGACAAAAACTCAGTTCAGTTTTCATCAAGCACGCTGAGCAGAAATAAAATGTTAATGCTGCACTGTTGAGAGAAGTCTGATTGCAGACCGTACGTCTTTTCAGTAGGGTCCTGGCAAGGATGAGGACACCTAAAGTTAAAAACCTGACCTGCAAAACCTGATTACAAAACGTTAAATAGAGCTGAGTGAACAGTCTGGTTACAGGAAAAAAGCTTGTCCTTAATGAAAACACTAACACAGCAAAAGTAGCTCCGTTAGTAACATGGCTACATAGCTATGTTTCATTTCAGACCTTTATTTATTCTCAAAAGGACATTGAGGTTTCCTTCAGTTCCAATGTCACTGAGATTACAAGCACCTTAGAGCAAAAGTCAAATACAATCAGTCAAAACCAGCAGAAATCAATTAAAACAACAGCAACTGGAAACACAATGACTGGAAATCAAGGTCTTAAACTCTGCAAGAGAGGTAGGACTTCAATCTTTGGAGTTTGTTCCATGAGCTAGGGGCATCAAAGTAGCTATGTAGCTATGTAGCTAATGTAGCTATGTAGTAAATGTGTCTAACCTGGCTAAGGCTAAGCCCACAAAGCTACATAAGCTACAAAGCTATGTCATATGAAAAAATGATTTGGGGGACTGTAAATAATATTAAATCAAATTGTTTAAATTATACTAGAAAAAAGTCAGCAGGATACTTTATTATAAAATGTTTAATAAAGATAAAATTAGTCTGCTTACAGTAAAAAAGCTTGTCCTCCATGAAAATATTGAAAACAGCAGCTTAAGGAGCTCCGTTAGCTGCGTTGCCTTATGTGGCTAAAGCTGAGCTCACAAAGCAGCTATGTTAGTTATGAAGCTACATTATCTGCGTATACTAAACAAAATTATTTTTGAGTATTGTAAACAACATCAAATCAAATAGTTGAAATTACACTAAAAGAAAATAAGTCAACAGGATATTTATATTACAGTGGGCACAATTTATCTACATTGGCTTTTTTAACAGTTACTGTTCCAACATTAACTTAACCCCTTAGGCACACTCTTGGTTAATTACCATAGGAATAATACACAACACCCTATACGGATATCCTGGGGTGGGGGGGGGGGGTTATAGGTCACATCTTCAGGCTTTTCAAAATCGACTGAGGGCGGTGTTGTCGTATACAACAAGGACAGCCACGTGTTATTCAGAGTTGGATATCTTCTGAACCGTAACTCAGAGGCACTTGTTTTTTCCTCTGAAAGCCCTCTGTTTGAATGCCACCTGTAACGCATTTGTAGTGTTTACAGAACATTTTCTAGGGAGACTGGAACTTCGCAGACTATCCAGCGTCTTTAAAGATTAAATCCACACCAGTAAGTCCGTTTACAGAACATTTTCTAGGGAGACTGGAACTTCGCAGACTATCCAGCGTCTTTAAAGATTAAATCCACACCAGTAAGTCCGATATAGGACGTCTTTTTGTCTATTCATAATCCATTTTTTGATCGTTCCTACAGTTAGCCGGTTAGCCAGCTGCCATATTGTCTGTTTATATCGCAGAATGCATTGCAACTAAGCTGTGACACCCAATGGGAGGCTGTTCTGTCATCACGTCATGAACAGCTAAACAGCGCATGTGCACAGACTTGAAACTGCAGAAGAGAGCCTAAATGACTCATGATAGAGAGACATAGAAAAAGGGAGGCTGTAATTTTTCCCTCAGAGTCAAACTCTATTGAATAGATTCTGTAGGTTGTTTTTTTTTATGGTGTAGTGACATTAGCTTTAGCTACATTTGCTAAAGCTCACATTGCTAAAGCTAACTTAACTACCTTGGTTTATGTTATGGTGTTAAAGCTATGTTAGCTCAAGCTAAAGCTAGCGAAGCTACAGTGAGTCTCTGTTCATGTATGTACTTCTAGAACAGGTATATACATAATCTAATCCTGGATAAGACCTAAGACCTTTGTCTGTGTTTATTTTAGGAAATGTTGCTTAGTCAGTATTGTTTGTGATGTACAGGCAGATTACAGTACTTCCGTTCTGATCAACACTGTCTCAAATAAACAGTCTGTGAGAATGTATATCAGAAATGAACAGTCTACAGCCAGATGTCTTTGGATTGTTGGACATTTAAAATCCACGATATTTCTCTACTGTTTATGTAAGACTGGATATTATACTTCACTACTGGGGGGACAGCAAACACATTTTTCATTGTCCCTGAGGGGGATAACAAATTTGCAATTAAATATACTATGAAGCAAAATGTGTGCAACAAAATGAAGCTTAGCGGAAGTTCAAGCAGGAACTTGTTGCAACCCTCCTCCACCCCAGCCCCCTCTATTACAAGTCATCTCATTGGTGTCCGGGTCCAGCTCCTCCACACACCTGTATCCATAATCTCCATGACAAAGCTCCTCAAAAGGCACTCCTCATCTCATCCTACATCCTTCCACCACCACTGTCTAGACTCCATAAGTAGGGATATCCTGCTGTCAGCCTCACAACCCCTGTCAAGTACATGAAGACATCACGATGGAGTCTATTCACCAAAGACATTTCACATTCACAAACTAGTAAAATAAACTAATATTCACTCATATTAAGTCTCTTCTGATTTAGCTGGTAGTGAATCTATCCACAGAAAACATAATGTCTTAAACGGAATCATTAAAGGTAAATTACGTAAGGCCTGTACCAGCATGTTAAAAACTTAGTTACACTGTATACTAATAAATATCAAAAAGGCATGAACACAAAAGCAAGTCTACTGTATTACTCACTGAAGTCTAAAAAAGGTTTATTTATTTAATAAGTAACAAATGCTCATGGGATTTACCTGCTACTATGCTGCTAACCCTCCCGGCCAGTCTGTGCCCAGCTGTGCTCCTTATTGTTGCCTTTGTCTGATGACAAAGCATATTTATATGTACATCATGTCCTTCTCATAAAGATTTAATCAAACTGTCCCAGATATTTCTGGACTCTCTCTATTTCCTTGGAATTTCAGTCCACTGAATGTCTATTCTTCCTTTCCAGGGCATTTTTAATGACCTGTCTGGTGGACAAATAGACACAAACACAAGAAAGCATGCACACACAAGTATGCAGGGTATTAGAGGAAACCAATCCCCATTAACTGAACAAAGACTAAAAACATCTCATTAAAAATCTTATTAAATGGGCACCAGTTTGGCTCAGCTGGTGGAGTGGGTGCTCATTTATAGAGACTGGAGCCTACCTCCCCTCAAAAAATATGGGGTGTATAGTATAGGCTGTGCAATCTAAATGCATATTTGTTCACAGTAGAACATAAACAATATATTAGATGTTGAAACTGAGATATTTTACCATTTCATGAAAAATATTTGCTCCATCCATCCATTTTCTATACTGCTTATCCCGTTAGGGGTCACTGTCATTGGGCGAGAGGCTGGGTACACCCCGGACTGGTCGCCAGTCAATCACAGGTCTATCATATAGAGACAGACAACCAGGCACGCTCACACTCACACCTACAGCCAATTTAGAGTAACCAATTAACCTAATGAGCATGTTTTTTTGGTGGTGGGAGGGAGCTGGAGTACCCGGAGAGACCAATGGCCAAACAGCCCTGACCGGGACGCAAACCAAGAACCTTCTCGCTAACCCAGCACTAACCCCTGTGCTGCCGTGCAGCCCTTTCTGCCACAAATAAGATTTACTGGAGACAGATCAGTGACATGACTGGGTATAAAAGGAGCAATCTAAAGAGGCAGCCACTCAGAATTAAAGATGGGCAGAGGCTCACCATCTGAGAAAAAGCTGCATCTAAAAATTCTGGAACAATTTCAGAAAAAAGTTCTTCAGTGTAAAATTGCAAATCCTTTGAATATCCCACCATCTACAGTACATAAAACCATCAAAAGAGTGAGAGAATCTGCAGAAATCTCTGTGTGCAAGGAACAAGGTCAAAGGTTAATACTGGTGCTCTTTGGACCCTCAGGTTGCCCTGCATTGAAAACAGGAATTATTCTGTACTGGAAATCACTGTGTGGGCTCAGGAACACTTTCAGAAATCATTATCTGGTAACACAGTTGGCCATGCTATCCAAAAATGTAAGTTAAAGCTGGATCATGCAAAAATAAGGCATATGTGAACACCATCCAGAAACGCCACCATCTTCTCTGGGCCAAAGCTCATTTAAAATGGACGGAGGCAAAATGGAGAACTGTTCTGTGGTCAGATGAATCAAAATTGTGTGTCTGTGTCCTGTGGACTAAAGAGGAGAGGGACCATCCAGTTTCTTTTATCAGTGCACACTTTAAAATCCTGCATCTCTGATGGTATGGGGTTGCATCAGTGCCTATGGCGTGGGCAGCTTACACATTTGCAAAGGCACTATGAATGCTGCAAAGTAGATGGAGGTTTAAGAGCAACATATGCTCCCATCCAGACCACGTCTCTTTCTACATACCGCTTCCACCACGACAGCATGGCTTCACAGTCAAAGAGTTTGGTGGCTGGACCAACAGAAAACATTTGGCACATCATAAAAGGAAAAGGACTGTTGAGAAGCTAGAAGAATGGGACAACATTCCTCTCCAAAACCTCCAGTAACTGGTCTCCTCACATCCCAGACATTTACAGACTGTTAGGAAGAAGAGGGGATGCTACACAATGGTAAACATTGCCCTGTCCCAACTTTTCTGAGATGTGTTGCTGCCATCAAATACAAAATGAGCAAATATTTTTCATGAAATGTTAAAAAGTCTCAGTTTCAACACCTGATATGTTGTTTACATTCTACAGTGAACACAATATGGTTCTACAAGATTTGCAAATCACTGCATTCTTTTTAATGTAAAATTTTCAAGTGCCCCAACTTTTTTGGAATTGGGGTTATATCTCTGGAGCCCACCAGGGGGCCACAGCCACACTCTGAGAATGACTTAACCTTAATTAGTCCTGATTAATACAGTAAATCCTGCAGCTCTAGTGTGGATGTTTTCAAAGATAATTTCTGACTGAACTTTTTTAATGATACAAAAAAACGTCGTATTTCTTTGTCTAATCTGGACATTTGTGGGACCACAGGTGATCTCAGAAGGAGCTTATGTGTGATACACATACGCCCCTCTGTGATACAGCAGGGATCATATCTTGTTAGCTCTAGCAATAATGAGCTTATCAGTCTGGTCCAATTACAGTTTTTATTACGTCAGGTCAGTTTAATCTCCCATAAACACCCGGGGCATCACAGCGAGCAGGATATCAGGTCATATGACGGCAATTAACAACAGCATAATTAAAATATGACTGCAGGTGTCAGGGATGACGACTGCACACTACATGAATTCTGCTTTTTATGATGAGAGTGAAAAATGACTCAAACATCAACTTTCTCTGTCATTCAGTCAAACAAAACTTGACATCCAGGATTACATGAGAGCCTTGGACAGATTTATATAAGGCTCTGAGCTAAACCTTCCTCAAGCCTGCTCTACCTTCATTTTCTTTACTCGTTGCGTAAATGTGGTTACCAAGAAACGACAACGTGTTGCTATGGCTGTGTGGGTGTACGGCGGCAAAAGGGACCGATGCTGAAAAGACATTCAGCTGTGAGAAAAATGACAGAGATGAAAAACCCAGAGCTGTGAGAGCAGCAGGGAGCAGAAGCTGGAGAGCAATTTAGTGAATCACAAACACAAGCTGACTTTTAAAGACATATTTAGGCTGTGAATATTTTCTATTCTTCATCTGATAGAAAAACAAATAACTCAGCGTGGAGTCACAGAGCGGTCCACAGAGTAGCTTCATCCTGATGAAATCTTTTCTAGATTGCTCACATAAACAAAAACATCAACACTTCGCTAAATAGAGAAGGAGATGAGCCATTCACTGCTAAATATTATTTAACCCTTAGGTTCCAGATGACTGAGAGGGTCTTGAACTCAACGAACACATAAAGCATGGTAGTCTGGATCTTAAAAGTCTTCTTTAGATACTTATCTATCTATAGTATCTGCTCATAAGATTTCAAGTCAATTACAAACAAGCTTGATAGATTGTAAGACATTTATGAAAGCATGTAATAAAAAACTGGAGCACATATATAAAAGTTCATAGACTGTTTTAGAATCTGCATTGCAGGTTTTCATGTACAAGTTATCAAATTTCATCAAATGCCTCCTTAACCTGGCCACATTTAAGTTTTTTAAATCAAAGTTTGCCACATCTGATTAATTCTCACAGCCAAAGTCTACAGCAGTGGCTCTCAACCTTGGGGTCGGGACCCCCTTGTGGGTTGCAAGACACTGAGAGGGGGTCTCCAGATGCCCTTAAAAAACTAAGGATATTTTCTAAATTACACTGTTGCCACTTTACACCAATTTAAACCCATTTTCCCCACAAACTTTAAAACATTTTTTGCCACTTAACCCCTACTTTTGTCTATTTTTAACCCTTTTCACCACTTTTTCCTGCCTGATTTTGCCTCTTCCAAACTAGTTTTTGCCACTTGAGCTTAATGTTGCCTCTGTTGACCCATTATTGCTACTATTAACCCCTTTTTACAACTTTTTACACCCAATTTTTCCCATTTTAGCCACATTTCACTATCTGATATACACATTTTTGCCAGTTTAACCAATTTCTGCCAATATCTGCCTATTTTTTCTTTCTCACTTAACCCCTTCTTACCTGTTTATATCAATTTTTCATCCCATTTTGCCAATTCAAAGCCATTTCAACCACTCTTTAACTTCCTTTTGCCACTATTTATACCACTTATTCCCTTCTTGCCTTTTTTGGTTATTTGTTGTCATTTTTGTTCAGTTTTGCCACTTCTAACTTACATCTGCTACTTTAAAAATCCAATTTTACCACAATTTTTTGCCATTATTAATTCATTTTAGATTGTTTCTAAGTTTTGTTTTTAACAAAAGGGATTTACATTTTTTAGAAGACTATTTACTACTCAAATGATGAAAAAAAGATATTTGTTTCTTTGATATAGTGGTTATTTTTTCCAGGTTAAATGTAAAAAATGGATTCCACAGCTTAACTATAAATTGGACCATGATTTTTTTGACCTCTATGGACCCCCAGTATGGCTGGGCCCCAGAAAGTTCTCCCATTTATCCCCCCTCATGGACAGCCTTGTCTGCACATGACTATCCTTGAATGTCCACAGCTGTGTTCCACCACCTTCAGGTACAGCGGGGGTCCCCGGTCTCTGGCACCTTTATTTTGAGAGTCACAGGCTGAAAATGTTGAGAACCACTTTTCTAAAGAACAGTAAAAAAAAACCCTCAATAAGACAGTCATAAATAGGGGTCAGCTGATGTTGTTTTTAGGGAGCGATATTGATTATTAGCATCTCATGAAACCAATAAAAGATATTTGAAACCGATATTCACTTGCAGCAAAAATGAATTCTTTCAGTAAAAATCTGAATTAAAATTGAAGAAAAATGAGTACAACAACAATGAAGGAGAGTTTTATGAAGACTGTACGCCTCTTAAAGTTCATGCAGTGATTAATCTATAAAGTAAGTGCCTCCAGCTTAAGCAGAAACAGCAAAACAAAGTGTAAAAATGCTCTAATTCAAATTTAATTCTTGCCATCAAAATCTAATGGAAGTTGATATAATCATGTTTGACAAAAAATACTTCACAGAACAAAAGTAAAACTGCATTTCATGAAAATATGTTGTAAAACCTGATAATAACTACTAATGCATTGATGTTTTAGATCACTTAAATGTTAAATATTACGCTGAATTTTATAATTAGGGCTATCAAGATTAATTGAGTTCATCATGATTATTAAATTAGTGCACTTTTTTAAAATTACATGATTTGTTGTCCTGTTTAACCCACTTTGGTTAAGCCATATCAGTGTTATTAAATAAGTCCACCACAGCTCCTTAATGTCACATTTTGCTTTAAAAACTCACAGAAATCTATGTGGATGACTCAGAAGTCACCTGAACCTTGTTATATCAAACATTTACTCTTAAGTGTCCCCTCATATCCTTCACAGTTTTACCTTTACAAGTTCCTTTTCTGAGTTTAAGTCATAATCTTCAATCTGCCTGTAAAAAAAAAGTTCTTTTTCCAAACAGGAAGCTGTTCACCTTTAGTTTAGACAGTTAGACAATAGAAAAACCCAAAATGACACAATAACAGTTTGAAATGCAAAATAGTTTAATTAAAATGTGATAACAGGCTTGTGATTAATTGCAATAAACAGCAGAAATTCTGAGATTAATCGCAATGAAAAACCAGCCCTAATAAATATTATTAGCTTTTATGTTGACTTTTCTCGCTAGCCTTTTTAATCAGTATATTAGTATGAACAAGTTATTAAACTATAAGAATGAGTTTTCTGTGCTTTATGGCATCTGCTGTTGTGATTTATGTCTTACGCCTTTTTCAATGTTAGGGCGACCTTTGTCCCGTGATTGTGTCACATGACATTTTGTTTGTATTTAAACACCTGTTTTTTATCTGCTGATTATGTCCTGATGAAAACTCACTGGAGTTGAAACGTGAAGATATCCCTGTTCAGAAAGGAATTTTTAGTTACAGCAGAGCTCGGATTTTACCATGGACTTTATCTAGCATGTTGTTGTTTCCTTCTTTTTGCATCATCATCACACTATACTTTGGTTATATGCGAATTTAACCTGCTGAGTTTAAGTATCCAGAGTTTAGCCTCTGGACAACTTTATCCCCATTTCCTGGATTCAAATAGCCGTAAACTGTGCTGTTTCTATGAGATGTTATCAGTGTTATACCAGTAGGATTGTCCGTACCTAAAAAAAGAGCAGCAAGGCAGTAGTCATAAGAACCACTACAGGGGCTTTTAGTGGTGGGCAGCTGCTTTAAAGTTTGGAGTTAAAGTTAAAGTTTGATGCTGACTGGGGATCCAGATTCAACCGTTTAGCTGGCTAATCCCTATTATTGATCGTATTTTCAGAAAGACCCGGTTGTTTGTGATCTCAGCCCTACATTACCCACAATCCTTGTTAACAGTCAGAGAAAAAGTGGATAGGGTTGTGGTGACAACAGACGGATCTACATCACAAGGCACCAGATCAGCCAGCAGAAATGTATAAACAAATTAAGTTGCAGTTGACAGTTTTAACCTGTAGATGGCAGTCACTATGCGGATTTTAAACACATAATATAGAATTTAAAGGTGCTAAATTAAGGAGTTAATTTAAAATATAAATTTAAAAAATGTGTTATCAGATGTCAACACTAATTTAGCTCAATCTACTTATAAATGTTATGTTTCATTTTAACCAAGCTTGTTTTGCTAAATGCTAATAGGCTAAATATTACACACTGCACCTTTAAATACTATGTGCAAAAAAGCAACCATTTAGATACTGCCTGATCAACAGTCCAAATAAATCCCTGCATGCATTTAACCTGGCACACCAGATAGATTGTGTCATATATCCATTGTATGGGATATTAGTGTTGTACTCAAGACCACACATCCAAGACCAAGACTTGCCCGAGACCAGATTGCACTGAGACCGAGACAAGACCAAGGCCATAAAAATCAATTAAAAAAAAAACATGACAAGGTTGAAAAGTTAAATAGCATTTTATCTTTAATTTTAGTTTTCTTTCTAATAAATTTGACAGATAAAAACAAGCTGTCTGCGACTCTTTCATAGCACAACAATCTCAAATCTTAATAAATTTGTCCAACTAACTTGCAAAAGATAAATCCTTGTATGTATTTAAAAGCTACTGACAAGTCCAGAATTATTTTAGATTCTTTCTAGACTTGTCAGGTGAATGAGGCCTAAAATAAGTGTTCAGAGGTATCCCGATCACTAGTCCGAGACAAGACCAAGTAAAAATGCTCTGGAGTCCGAGACAAGACCAATACATTCAAAATGTGGTCTTGAGACTGGTCTCAAGACCAAGACAGTTTTCGAGTACTATAACACTACTGGATGTATTTCAAATTCATCTGGTAAAACTCCCAAACCAAGCATTAGGGAAGTCCCTGACTTTTCTAAATGTGATTGGACAAATGTTCTGTCTGTCACATTTATTGTGGGCCAATCAGAGCGACAAGTGCAGCTCCAGGATTAACCTGAGCCTGGCAGACAGGCCAGTGCTTTGGCCGGTCAGGAGAAGTGCAAAACCATCTCTGTCAAGATAACTGTTGCAAACTCATGCTGAAGCAGGTTGAGAGAAGAGCAAGCACATCTTTTATTGCTGTTCTTTATTTCATGAAGAAATGGGGTCCAGTTAGGATAAAACTATCATTATACTGAAGCTACATCAGAGCTAAACGCTACTCTGGTGGAAGCTATTGGTTTCCAGTACAGCTAAATTCCATCCGTAGCTGCCGCCTCATTCCCCTTTAAGGATGCTGATTGGTCAGGTCTGTTTTCAGACCTAGCACTTCTGTTTCAGACTGGAACTTCGCAAGATGGATCACCCTGATGACAGACAGAGAATCTGGACAATCCATCTGCTTGGAACATTATTATATATATGTTTAAAACTGAAAAAAGGAGGTCAATGTCAGCCAGGAAGGCCCCAACACATCTGATCCAACATGGAGAGGGTTGATAGGAGTAAATCACATCCTGGGGGGCATTCACTGAGCTTTTTAAGGGCCCAGTTGTTTCTGTGGCTAGGCCTGGTGAGCCTGGACCAGCCGCTGCTCCCGTAAACTTTTCCAAGAAAATGGCCTTTTATTAACGAGTCAATCTGATAACAAAAAGCTGCTTCCCCAGAAAAGAGGTTACCTGTTACCTGTGGACACCACAAACATCCTGTTTGTGTTGAAATGTATTTTTTGGGGCACTAAAGATAGAAAACAGGTCTGAAAGGGGGAAAAAAATAAACAAGCCACAACTGAGGAGTAATTGACCCCGTCTGTTCATGAATCAGGGCAGGGTGAATGAAGCAGTGAATTGCTCTGACAACACAAAGATGCAGAACAAAAAGGTGAACAGTAAATGTGGTTATATGAAGGTGGGGCCCATGATCTGTGCCAAAGCGTGCAGTCAGTAATAGAGGTTTATTTTGAGCAAGGACAGGGATGGAAAAGAGGACAATTGGAGCGAGTCTAAGAAAAGAAACCAGGTACAAATGTGGTTTATTGGCTGATATGAAGCCCATTCAGCACATCTGTCCCTCCCTCGTTCTCATCAGCCCACTCTCTGCTGCTGTTACACAACACCGCCCTTCACCCGCTTATCTAATAACATATGTACACATAACATACATTATCATCAACGCTTTAGCTGGTGTGAAACACTGACAAAAATCAGCTCTGAGGTTTTCATTTATTTGGTTTATTTTCAACTTTTCAGTCGTTAACCGAGTGTGAGAGTTAATGCACACATATCCACACGTACACTAATATTCAGGAGAGAGGAGAAGAGGTAGAGAGGAGAGGAGGGAGCCTCAATGAAAGATCTGCTGCTAGGAGGTCTCTCATGATGTAACACATCTACATCATGTCGCCATAGCAACCCTGCATCAGCACCAACTTAACTGTGGAGAAAAAGAGTCGGTGTCTGTGTGCTGGTATGTAACAGTACAGTACCAGAAAAAAGACATTATTAGGATACACATTCTATAAACAAGTGTTTTATACTGAAAATGAAGAAGTTTAAAGATTGAAAAGGTATTTCTGGTGTTCCAGTGTCAGAAAGTTGCCTATTTAAACCTGATTTTCTGTAAAAAAAAAAAAAAAAAAAAAAAAAAAAGAGAAAAAAAGTCTTCTAACCTCACCGTATAAAATATTTAGAAGTGGACCCTCTGCTAAATTATAATATCCCCGTTATTTCCTGTGCCGTGAGTCTCGGTATAATCCAGAGACCTTGGACTAAACTGAAGAGCTGTTGTGAAAAACTTCTGCCCTCTCGTTCTGTGCCCCGGCAGCTAAAAATAAACAGGATATTGAAAAGCAAAGAAGAGAAAAGGTACAAGGCTACTGGCTAACAAAGCAAAGCAGAGAGAAGGAGGTGGGAGTGGTGGATGAAGGCAGGAGAAGAGGAGCAGGAAGAGTGCGGGTGGAGCTGTGTGTCTATGTGTGGGTGTTTGTGTGGTTCAAACTCACAAGTTGGGTTTGTCTGTCGGTAGATCTGTCGGCTGGTGAATCAGACGGACTGATGCGTGGTCAGGGGAGGGACAAAGTACAGTAACAGCTACAGTAAAATATCACAAATGCTGGAATTGCTCAGTTTCTTTAAAACTGATGCATCTACAGTGTTCCTACTGTAGATGTCATTATGAATGGAGCTCCAGTGATACAGTACAAATATGTTTCTCCCAGAGGCTAGCCATCTATAGAGGTAGTTTTAAAGAAATACACCTTAAGTTAAGCAAATGCTGCTTAATGTTAAAAAATAAAATCCAACAAAATGTTAATATAAGCTGTAAGTCAAGGGTAGGGCCAGAAAAAGCAAACATCCAGGGCTTTGCCTCAACCAACAGGGTCCAAGTAACCTTGCAAAGCAGATGGATACTCTTGTTTATGTTTTTCTCACTGGTGAATCCATCTTGCAAAGCTCCCTTGTGAACCATTTGGCCCCAGTTAGAAAGTGACAGGACCAATCAGCATCGAGGGGCGGTTCTTTCGGGCGCAGCAGAGTCTGGATGTTAGTAAGCAGCAACAAGAGGCCGGTGTCGTTATGGCAGAAGAGATTAGCATGGATGCTGCTACAGCGCCAGTTTTATCAGAAATTGATGACATTTCTATGTTAAAAGAAGAGCAAAGAACAGCAGTGAGTTGTTTTCTTTTCAAAAATGACAGAATTCGATTACTGACATGTCTATAGTCACCATGGTTTGTGTTATGCAGTTCTGTATGGAGTTCATTCCTCAATAGCTGCACACGCGCACCTCGGTAGTGGCAACAACGTCACGTGTTTCGTTGCCCTGATTGGCCTATCAAGATGTGACAGACAGAACGTTCATCCAATCATCCTCTGAAAATGACCCTCTGAAAATGATATGCCAGATAGACCATTACTGTGTCAGATTACTGTTGTTGGGGTCTTATCTTTCTTGTTGTGTTGTTATACTTTTGTTGTGTTATAATGCTTTGCTTTGTTTGAATTTCTGCTTATTGTCAAAACACTTAATAAACCTCTATTTCTAAAGGTGCTGTACAAATAAAGTTATTATTATATATTATGGACCTTAATTAATTGAGATTAATGCATTTACTCTGACAGAAATACCTTACTTGCAAACACCTGAGCATCTGTATTCAACATGCTCCTCTTTAATGGTAAAAAATATAATTGAACTTATTAAAAAGGCAAATTACTAAAAAAATTGCAAAAGATCTACGGTTAATAGTCATTCAGTCATCTTTCTTTTGGAAGCATTTTAACCCACTGACACCAATGTTTTTGCATATGACAAGATGAGACAATGGTTATTTAAAGTTAAATAACTTTTGCACCATAACCGTAGCCACTTCCTTTTTTTCCTCTGAAAGCCCAGCATTGTGCTGTTCTTATGATGCTATCCACGCCTTCATAGTTCTTACAGTAGCTTTTCCAGTAGGCCTGGAACTTGGTTGACTTTCCATGGTATTTAAAGATTAAATCCACATTAGTAATTCTGATATCAAACGTCCTTTTTATCAGTTTTTAATCCATTTTTTATTGTTTCTGCCACATTGGCCACCATGTAGAGTTCCCATAATGGTTGTCACATGGGCTGTGACATCAGTGGCAGGCTGTTCCATTGTTGCATCATGCTTTGCCAAACAATGCACGTTTATACACTTAGAACCTGGAGGAGACGGCCCGAACAGCTCATAATAGAGAGAAAAAGACACAGAGAGCCCGTGATGTGGCCCACTGTGTCACTGCAGACAGGAAATGCTTTGAAGAATGGCTCATAAGCAACCAATAAAAGCACAAGGTTTTTTTGAGAATTTTTTGATGACTTTTGATCACAGAATGATTATTTGTTCACTTACTGGTCCCCAAGAGATGGGAGAACACTGTGTTACACGTAAAACACACAATTTTGTTGTGCTTGTGTACAATAACAATAAAGATTCTAATTCTGAAAATCTTTGCATTTTTAATTCAGTCTGTTTTTTTTTCTTTTGTACTTAAAGTACTGTAACTCTTTTAAAGTTGGAATGATATTACTGCAGCACATATATTCTCAAAGCCTGTGTTGTCCTGAATAAAAGACTGTTTAGAGCTTGATTGTGCACCACAGGGTCGATGTTTTACAGACTTTTTAAGACAATAAGTCCATGTGGTTAAAAACAGCATAGGGCTCAGAGGGTTAATTTATATTAAACAGATGTAGCATTTCTAACAACAGATCCCACCGAATGAATGTGTAAATCACTGTGTCTGCCTGTGTATGAATATTACGTAAAGCTAGAGTAATGTGTAAAAAATATAAACTAAAAATATATGTACATATGTTTGTGTTATAATCTTACTCACCCTTGTAATGGGCCAAACTTCCCCCTAATTTTACTCCTTATCCTCTCTCTCTCTCTCGTCCAGGAGTGGGAGTTGTTGCTAGGCGACAGATAAGCTCCTTCCTTTCAAAAACAGACCTTGACTTGGGTGTAAACATAAACAAAAAAAAGCAGAAATAAACAGCCTTGGAGGTTCTAAGGACAAGTATGTTTCACCTCTGTCAGAGAAAACACTTTTTCAACATGCGCCGCACACTTCACCCTGAAGAGCGCCTATAACAATGCTCTTATTTATAGCCTCATAAACACTCAATCTATGGCTCATCATGGGTACAAGTGTTGACATTTAGTCTGAGAGGATCCTGAGAAACAGGCCCAGTGATGGTTTGACACTCACTCTGTTCTGTGAGGCGGTGACTCAGGTTGTGGAGGAACATGCTGCTGGTTCCGCATCCCCACCGATCAGATCTGTGAAAGTCACACCTGTTGGAGACGTTGCTGAGGGTGACTGTGTGTGTAAGTGTGTGCAGAAAGAACAGAAATAGTCTTAAGTCCTCTAAGAGTGTTTTTGTGTGTGATGTACAGTGACAGAGGGAGAGTGTCTGTGAATGAGTTTTAATGTGTGAACAACCGATTTAGACGGTGTGAGCGTGTGTGTGTGAAATGTCTCTAAATGAGTAGATCTGTGAGGTAAAACAAGGAGATATGATGGAGAATTAATCAAGTACATGTGCACACAAACTGCATCATTGTTTAAGCTGGATGAAAGACTGCATTAATAAATGAATGAATGAAGGAATAATCAGCTACAGCCACATTTCCATTGAGCAGTCCAGTTCAGTTCATTTAGGTATGGTGAGAAATTAGCATTTCCACAAGGGCCGTCAAGCAATTACAATTTTTATCCCCAATTAATAAAAAACTGCAGTTAGTTACAATGAATCCCCCTTTTTAAGCGTTTTTAAATTACCCTTTTTATGCATTTAAAACTGTTTTTGTTTCAGTTTGGATTTTCGTTCTGTCTCAAACTAAGGGTAATTTACTTCCTGTTTGGATATAGACCTGCTTTTATTTGAAGGATCTTTTGATCTGCCCCTTATTACCGATTCTATTTCTGGTTTTCATGATAGGATCTCGAGGTGCAGCCAAGGGGAGGAGGGTTTTTGGTTTGTTGACCACAGACTTTCATCTCTGCTGTTTGTAGATGATGTGGTTCTGTTGGCTTCTTCAGCCAGGGGCCTCCAGCAGGCACTGGGGGGATTCGCAGCAGTGTGAAGAAGTCAGGATGAGGGCCAGTACCTCTAAGTCCGAGGCCATGGTTCTCTGTTGGAAAACAGTGGATTCACTTGTCTTTGCCAAGAGTGAAAGACTTCAAGTATCTCGGGGTCTTGTTTATGAGTAAGGGTAGAACAATCTTGGTCTTGTCTTGGACTCAAGAGCATTTTTACTCAGTTTTTTCTCAAGACAGGTGGAGACCAGCACTGATCTGCTGTTATTCGATTTCATTAATGTGATAATAAGGAGAAGAACTTGCTAAAACAACAAATAGCTACACCTGCAAAATCAGACATCAGTCCATCTTATTTCTAGTCAGAAATACCTCTGAACACTTGCTATAGGCCTCATTACCTGATAAATCTAGATAAACATTACATTTTCAGATATATAACTCAAAAAGTCCCTTGTCTGGTCCAGTTTCCTCTCTGAATTTGCCTGTGAGAAAAGGTTTTTAATATTATAGATATTGGTATCTAACATCACTGTAAGACAATACAAAAATCCAAACTAAAAAACAGTTTCAAATGTAGAATAGTGGAATTTTAAAATGCAACAATAAGGGGAGGTCTCAGAAATCCTGAGATTAATGCTGATTAAAAACTTACTTGTTTAGCTCTGGTTTATTTAAGAAATCATAGCGATAGGAAACACAGTAGAGTAGTAAAAAAGAAAGTAAAAGCACTGGTGAGTGAGTAAATGAGCAAATGGGAGAGAAATCTGTGTTTAAGGTGTGAGAGAGACTGAGAACAGAAAGAAGCCTGGATACCAGACTGAGGGAGTCTGAAATCAAATCACAGCCCTGTGTTGGCTCTAGCAGATTTGAAAGTTGCGCTTTCTCTTCTTCCATGTTTTTTGGGCCTTTTTGCCCTTATTGAACAGGACAGCTGAGGAGAGACAGGAAATATAAGGAGAGAGAAGACTGTTATTATAATTAATAATAAATATTAAATTAGAAGTGTAAACAAAATGTGTGAGGTGTAAAGATGAACTTCAGATTTTTCACATTTTGCAAAGCTGACCCTGCTAACAGCTCCACCAGGCCACCATAATGCTGCATAAGTCTAGTGTGTGCATTTATCTGTGAGGTAAAAGCTTTGCATTATTTAAACATTGTTTGCCCATTTGCCCACGTCCATTTAAAGATTTTTTAAAGTGCTTTATGAAACTTGAACCAAAAGGATTTTATCACTGGGCACTCTAGAGAAAATGTGTCAGTGATTAGCTTTCTGAATCCACACTTCCTCCAACATTTAGTTTTCCTTTTTTAACAATGAGCTTTCAGGTTGACAAAATAATATTATTAATAATAATAATAATAATAATAATAATAATAATAATAATAATAATGCACACACTTGAAAATTTGTGCATTTTCATATAAAATTCAACATGTCTAACCTTTCATCTGATATTAAGATTACCATCTTTCTCCAGAGAAAGTAAACCCAGAGCTCTCTCCTGCTGTCCCTTATCAGCCACATCATTCAGTCCAAGCTGCACTTCAGATTTCATAATCAGCAATAAAGTCTTAAAAAGCCAAGGTAGACTTACCACGAGCTATCTGAGAGTGAAACGATAAACTATGGTCGCATAAAAAACACAGTTTATATGTTAAGAAAAATATGGTGAATTGAATTTGGTGTGTCACAGCAATGTCCTTGATTGACCGAACCCACCTTTATGTGGAAAACTTCTACATTACACCCAGAACTTCTGCAACAAATGAATTTACCGGTCATTTCTCACCTAAGGACGGTTTGAACTGGGTTACTATGATACAGCAAAGATACAATCATGGACGAAAGTATTGGCACCCCTGGAATTTTTCCAGAAAATACACCATTTCTCCCAGAAATTGTTGCAATTACAAATGTTTTTGTGTTTATTTCCTTTAAGTGCATTGGAACAACACAAAAAAGCAGAAGAAAAAAGCCAAAGTTGACATAATTTTACACAAACTAAAAAAATGTGCCGGACAGAATTGTTGGCACCCTCAACTTAATATTTGGTTGTACACCCTTGGGAAAAAATAACTGAAACCAATCGCTTCCTATAACCATCAACAAGCTTCTTACACCTCTCAACTGGAATATTGGACCACTCTTCTTTTGCAAACTACTCCAGGTCTCTCAGATTTGAAGGGTCTCCTCTTGCAACAGCAATTTTGAGATCTCTCCATAGGTGTTCAATGGGATTTAGATCTAGACTCATTGCTGGCCACTTCAGAACTCTCCAGTGCTTTGTCTCCAACCATTTCTTGGTGCTTTCTGAGGTATGTTTGGGGTCATTGTCCTGCTGGAACACCCATGACCTCTGATGCAGACCCAGCTTCCTGACACTAGGCCCCAAAATCTTTTGACCCTCCAGATTTCATGATTCCTTGCACAGTCAAGGCACCCAGCGCCAGAGGCAGCAAAACAAGCCCAAAACATCTCTGAACCTCCACCATGTTTGACTGTAGGTACTATATTCTTTTCTTTGTAGGCCTCTTTCTGTTTTTTTCATTAAAAAAAAGTATTCCGTAATGATTGAAAATTTAAGAAACTTGTGTCACAATTTGCTGTAAAGGGGGTGATGGGGGTCTTGATACTAGACCAGGTCTAGTGATCCCAAGAGGGGAAATTCTCGAATTGTAGCAACATAAGAGATGAAGGTGGTAAAAATACAAAAGGATTCAAATAAGAATGGGCAACATAAATTAAAAAAATAGAATAAATAAAATAAAGACAAGGTCAACCACATAATAATATGTATTATCCACTTAATTCTGGGGAAAACTGGTTTATTCAAAGTTGCAATAAGAGGAAAATTAGAGACAAATTCCCATTCTGGAGTGAGGTATCCTTTAAAGATAAGTCCAAACCTGGTGGGAATCTTCATGCAGCACAGTGTCAGTTCTTTTGTCAGTCTAGTGTGAACAGACCTAGTGACAGGAGTGATAGGTATAAAGAATAGCCTTATGGAAACATCCAGTTTTTCACTTTTTTCCTCAATGATGCTCTTTCTTCTTATGTAGGTCATATGACAGCATCAGTGATAAACTGAGACCGTCTTTTAAACCAGTTAAAAACATCTCATTGTGGATTTAATGAGCCTGCTTGAGCGATGAATAAGAGGGTTACGGGACTAAATGAGCCTCTACATGAATACTGAGACAAACAGGAGGTTCTGGCACAAAGACGCTCTGATAATTACATTAATTTGAGTCCATTTGCTGTCAGGGAGACGAGGCACTCATCCCTGCAACCCCTCGCTCTTCATCCACCCAACTCTCCACATCCATGTTGTTCCTTCTGCCCACCTTTGATACCAACACAAACCTGCTTCATAATAGCAGGGATTATCATGACCGCCAAAACAAAGGCAGCGCTCCGTACGAGAGAGCATCAGGGACCCCAGGACGGCTTAAGTACCCTCAAGACTGCTGGGTGCAAAAAAATACAAACAACGTTGAGTGTTTTTGTTCTGGGAGCTCCTGAATTAAGAGGCACACTATTTTTGAACACAAATGTTTGTTCTTTTAGCTAGGCAACACAATATTTCCAAGAAAGTGGCATAAGCGTATTCATAGGACAGAGAAATGAGATTCACGTGAGTCCCAGTGTTGACAGATCTCAGAAGAAGTGACCAGGTCTGGAAAAACAAGCCTAAAAGAAGCAACTTGGCTCTTCAAATTTACCAACAAAAGCATTAACATGCAACCTTTCCAACCACAATGTTTGAGAGTGACCAAATTAATGATACTGTATCAGGATTTGGGATGGTTACTCCAGGGGTCAGCGGTTGATCCAAAACTGTCTTGACTTTATATCAATGATAGAAGCAATAATAACCTGTAATTATTACCTGCAATGACAGGTAATAAATATTAATCTTACATGGTTTACTATTAAATTAGCTGTTTTGGATGGTGAAAACCCATGAGGTCAGACATGAAACAGAAGTGATTTTGTACTCAGTCATCTTTGCAGAAATCAGGCTTTTAGTTTTTGGTGATTAAAAACTGATGATGATTGATATGAGAGAAGGCCTCACACTTACTTACTGGCTACTTAATGATCCAGCAGATCATTAAATGTGCTTGTTGTCTGCTGAATTTATTGCGTCTTTTCTGTAAGAAGGCTGGGGAAATTCTAGTGATTGATTTCAAACATTTTAAGAAGACTGTGGGTGCAGAGCAGAGGAAATTTGGTGATTTTCAGAACTTTTGGACAACTTTTCACTTTCTAGTAGCTAAAAGAGAGACTGAAACTTGACATTTAAAACCTTTGGGTTCATATTTCATCTCAAGACCAGTTTGAAAATGTGGGTCTGGATAATCTCAGTCTATTTTTGTCCTTTATAGCAGCGTTCATAAAGAGACTAATACACTGGATTGAATTTTAAACACTGGCTGGATGTTTTAAATATGGCTGTCGAACAATTTTAATTTACAATCGGGATTAATCTCCCCTTGTACTTGCATTTTAGTTCTACTATTTTGAATTTAAAGCTGTCTCATTTCATTTTGGATTGTCAAGCTGTTTTAACTAGGGTAGAAATGTCTTTTGGATACAGACCTGTTTAAATTTTGGAATAAGCGACTTTAGGTAAATTAAAGATAATGACATGAAGTTAACATCAGCAAAAAGAAATTGCTATGGACTGAAACGAATAAGGGTGCAATGAAAAGGTAACTGTTCAATAAAACAAGGTGCAGAGGATTTCTGACTTGTCCGCTGAGCTGTCTGTGAGGTTTTTAGGTAAAATGAGACATTAAGGAGCGGCGGTGGACTTATTTCACATCACACTGACTGCATGAAAATGTTGCATTGGTTTAATCAGAGTGTACTGAGCAGTGTGTAAAGTGTGTGCTTTAAAAAATAATGCACTAAATTATGAACCTTAATTAATCATGAGTAATGGATTAAAGGTAATAAATCAATGGAGCGGTAGGGTCAAGTAGACTGTTATATTTTCACACTACTTTTTGAAAACAGTAAAGTTTGTCCTCTTGAAAGGAGGCGGGTTACAGGCACCTCTGTATGGCTTCACCTTCAAACCTGGAGGCTAATTCAGTAAATGGCACAGGTATACAAACCCTGGCCTGGGGGCTAAATGCAGCCCAGTGTCCATTTTTGATTGGTCTGCAATGAATCCTGAAAGTAAATGAAATATGGCCAGCATTAGAACAGGGAGCTTGCCCTTGACTGTTGTGTTCTCCTTATTTTCATCATTAGGTGGCAAGAAGAATTTACTGATTTGCTTTTTCCATGACGAAGTTAAGCCAAACGGCAAACATATTGGCAATTCATAACACAACGCGGCACACATTATGAATGTGGAGATGATTCATCTGCATCCCCCCTCTGCTGCATCGAGTATCATCCTGGCCAGAGCCAGAACCAGTGCTAGCCAGGGCCCCCCTGAAATCTGATTGGCCTCTCCAAAATCCTAAAATGACTGTTTTCCATTAACTAGTCATTTAAGCATAATTAATAGCCAAGAATATTTTAACCTACATTAGATTGGCTTTCCCAACTTCAATACCATCAAGATGAGGTATGATAGTGGCCCCACCATCCTCTATATTTCTGTAAGTCAGAGGGAACTATCTGGACACCCCTGTACCTATATACTATCTTTTAACACATTTCAATCAAGACATCATTAACACCTTCTACACTTGATGTAACAAATCCAGAAAAGTTTGGCCCCCACATTAGAGAGAATAAGAATGCAGTTGTACTGCCAGAAACTCAGAGAAAGTTTCCGATGAGTCCACATGGAGACTCTTACTATGAATAGCCTGACAAAGCTGGAGAGTATGGAGATGCAGGCTGCCACTAGCTTCTCTTTGACACTTAATTTGCATTTCCTGTTAACTTTTTATTCTACAAATCCAAGAGAAAAGAGAACATGTGCATCACAAATGCTTGGAGAAACAGTACTAAAGCTGAAGTTTTTAAAAAAAATCACACTTGATAAAAAGTATTTGCGATTTTTAAATGTTGATTTGAATTATTTCAAGATTTTTTTAAGGAAATTAGTTCATTAGTTCAAGCTCTAATCACAGGTGTTGAATAAGGAAATATTTTCCACATTGAACTGTTGTTATTCCTGTTTGGACCTGAATTTATTTATCACCCTATTGCTCTTTTAAACCTAAACTTTGCTGGATGTCAAAATATGGCTAAGAAGCAACCAAATAAAGAGCGAGGGAGTGGGATAGCAGCATTTTTTGTATTGCACATTTATCAAGTCAGATTGACTTGACAAGCAAGTCCAGCTCTATATCCATCCATCTACCCATTTTCTACACTCACTGGTCAAAATTCGTTCAAACTTGCTTAAGTCTTATTGATTTTTTGTTTCCTTTTCAAAATTTTGGCCAATATAATCTGAGAGGAGCAGAGCTCAACAGTGAAATTAACAATCATCACATACTGTATCTTCACACTTATCTTTAAGCTCTGACTGGGAATTAATCTATGGAATCATTTTTATCCTAACCCATAGGGGGCGCCAAAAGTAGCAAAAAGATAAATGACTAGAAAAGCTTGTATAGTGCTTTTCTAGTCATCTGACTACCCAAAGCTCCAATGCAAATCACACCTACCCATTCAAACCCATTCACACCCATTCACACACTGATGGCAGAGGTTGCTATGAAGAATTGTCCATTAATATTTGTTAATCCCATCCATACACATCCGCACACATTTACATGACGCCAGCACAGCAGTGGGAGCAAACTGGGTTTAAGTGTCTTACCCAAGGACAAACTGATATGTGTCCTGGGGTTCAATCACACGACCCATCGAGACGACCAACTCTACCTACTGAGCCACAGTCCAACAACATCATGTGGACAAAAAGTGGTGTGTAAGCTGAGGGGGCAAACGTTCATCAAACTCTTATATACCATAATGGGTTGATGATGGTTCAGATCTGATGAAAGAAAAGATAAATTGCACACCCTTTAGTGTGCTGTTATTGAAAAATCTGAAATATTAAACAAAGATAATGAAAACATTTAAAGCTATCTATACTCTGAGGCACAGATGGCCTAGTGGTTTTAAGGCGCGCCCCATGCAAGCGGGTGGCCCTAGAATAAATCTTTCCTGCATGTCTCTCCCCACTCTCTCATCCCTGTTTCTGACTCTATCAAATAAAATAATAAAAAAACATAATAAATCTTTTTAAAAAGCTATATTTACTCTAAAAACTAGACAGATAGACCGGCAGATCCATGTAGAAATTCTTTCTTGTAGGGCACTCACCTGTAACTCTTTAATGCTTGAATCTCAGTCATCCAGTCAAATTATTCTCTTTCGACAGGATGGATAACATCTTGATCAACTTTGCTTCTAAACTCAGCCAACAGAGCCTCATTAAACCAAGTGACCTAAAACAAAGAATATGAATGAGTGTTATCAGGTTTGATTAAGATTAGGGCTGTCAAAGGATCACAGTTTTTAAAATTGCAATTAATCTCAGAATTTTTTGAGTTAATAGTGTTGATCTTCCCTCTTTGTTGCATTTTGAAATTCCACTGTTCAATATTTAAAGCATTTTCTAAGCAGGTTTTTGTTTAATGTAGTATTATATATCTTACACTAAGCTTAACTGACTGCCTGCTTTTATTTTGAAAGATTATAAGGAAATCTGTGTGGACCAACCTGCTCTCACCAACTGGGCCCTAGCTAAGCGGAAGAAAATGGATGGATGGATTGGAGATCACAAGATGAACTTACCCATGGAAAAAGGAACTTGTTACAGATTAAGAAATTAAATAAAGGAACAGTAAAGGTAACGGCTTGATAATACAAGGTGCAAATGACTTTTGACTTGTCCACTGAGCTGTCTGTGAGTTTTTGAGGTGAAATGA
This sequence comes from Cheilinus undulatus, assembly GCF_018320785.1. NCBI lineage: Eukaryota > Metazoa > Chordata > Actinopteri > Labriformes > Labridae > Cheilinus > Cheilinus undulatus. The sequence goes on along the minus strand of NC_054874.1, from coordinate 9,433,340 downwards.
GACATTAAGGATCAATGTGGCTGCAGGGAGATGTGGGAGTGGCTTAACCAAAGCATGCTCAGAGAGACAATAAAGCATGCAATTAATATGATTTTAAAAAATGAATGCACCAATTATGGAGCTTTATCAATCATGATGAATGCATCAGTGCTGAAAGCCCTAAAAATGGCTTGCTCTACTTATGAAGACTTATGTCCTCTCTGAATGAGCTCTGCTCATGAATGAGCATGACGCTGCATCCAGAGCAGCCCAAAGGAAACTGATGTCACTGCCCTGACACATGTCAGCCCCCTCTGTAGCAGCAGGCTGCTGTGATGCCTTTTGCTCTGCTCAGCCATGTGAGCTGCAGCTTTTAGAGAGGACCATTTGGATGTCTAATTCCTGCTGCTGAAGGACCTTGAATGAAGCATATCTGACAGATTGCTTATCAGAAAAGATATAAATGAATCAGTTTCTTTATGTGCATGTCCGTCATTCTCCTCTGATTGTCTGGTGACCATCTGTTACCTTTGGGTCATTAGCAAACAGGAACCAGTGATGGAAATAAAACTACAAAAAAAGAGGAAGCAGAGCAGGCTGAGTCATCCAGTAAGAAAGCCAAAGAAATACGAGACAAAAACAGACCTCAAAGGAGGAGACCCACAAGCACCCGGGCGAGAAAATACAGAACAAAAAGCAGACATAGACACACAAATACACAAAGAAAGTTAGGCGAAGTTAAGCTGAAGGTCCCCAATAAAAAGCAGGATGATTCATCACTGAGATATTCTCTGCATATTAACAAAAGAACAAACAGTGCAGCAAACTAATCAATAGATTGTAACAAATGCAGCATTGGCCATCCATTCATAGAGCTGGTGAAATTCAAACAGAAGAAAAATCATAATCTGTCAGGATGTAAGGTGTCTGTGTGCGTGGACAGCGTCATTCAGGTGTGTGTGAGTGCTCCACATGTGAAGTACACACTCCACATCTATTTTGGGGCTCTAGAAGTGAATCCCTTCTCTATAAATAGGACGAACCGCATCTGGATGAGGGGGCGCGCGCCTCAACAGTCCTTGTGTGGGTCACCTGTGAGATCTATTTTTAGATCCAGCGCGGTTTACCTCACGTGCCGCTTTGGCGACAGGTTGATGGGTTGCGCAACACTGGCTGCTGTGCGCGTGCGCGTGCTATCATTCATGGATGTCATTCATTAAAATGGGTTCAGATTTTTCATTGAGCTTTTTTTGGGAGATCGTCCTTGTGAGATTTAAAGAGAGAAAAGAAGATGACGAAAATGAGACAGGCTGTATTTGTCGAGCAGTTATAACAGAGGGTTTCTGGGATGTGATGGATGCTGCTGTTTGATGGTCTTAAACTGGAGTCTGATGGGTGGCACTGCCAGTATTAGCAGCTGATCATCTCCTGATTGTTTTAAATGACTTTATTCTTCAATGCTTTTTATATAGGACAAAAATCAACCAAAATCTAAGCCAAATAAATCAAATTGTGCTTGAATATGACATGAAAATGAACGTATTTCCACCTAAATGAAGAGGAAATAAGTCAAAGACACTCTTTTTATATTTTTTGCACAAAAAAATAAGAGTAGAACCGTCTGTTTCCCGAGGAAAATGATTCAAAATGAGGATGAATTCGTCTAAACAGGATAAGGCTATAACATAATGCAGTGATGCTTCAGGTTATATGCGGCATTAGTATGTGACATATTCAAAAATGAAGCATTTTGCAGATTTATGTGCAGTTTGCGCTTTTAATGCTATTTCCAGCATCTCTTTTATTCACAGAAGACGTCAGGGACGTTGTGAAACAGCCTTAGTCTCCATGTTTCTGCGGTACAGTCGGGCTCCATGACTCTCACACGTTGATGTTGGCAGTAAAAATGCCCTCGCGCATAACAAACACCTGCTGTGTTCACTGACAGCTCCGGACAAACAGGCACTAACGGGTAGCCTAAATCTGCTGCCAGACATATAAACACAGAGACCTATTTCGTATGCAGCACAGTCTCCCAATTCCTCCCCCCTTCATCCTCCTCCTGCACCCCCTTCTCCTCCTCCAATACACCGGAGTCCGGTGACTCCGTTTACGTTTTACCCTTGCTCCGCCCCCTACTCGGTTTTGTCCAAATCGGGCTTTTTGCGTCGCCGGAGCTCCCGATTTTTGCCCTACGTCATCACCGAGTGGAGGGAAGAGCTGACGTCGAGGAAGAGTCACCGAAAGGAGAGGGCACGCGGGAGGGAGGGGGGAGACTTTCACCATTGCAAACACTGATATGAGAGCCACCGGCCCCCCCTTCTTCTCATCCCCCCTCCCTCCCTTTTACGTCGGTGTTGGTGCGTTGGGAGCCCCCCTACTCCGGCGGAGTCCCAGGCTATATAAGTGACCTGCGAGCAGAGTCCCTCAACCAGATTTACGGGTTCCGGACTTCAGTGCGAGAGACGGCGAACGCAGCCGCCGATTCACCTGCACTCCGAGCGGGGGGACTGACATCGAGCAGCCGGCCAGCACCCGAGCTGGACGCTGTGGCGGAGCTAAAGCGGACGGAGACAGGACAAGAGGAGGTTTTTAACCTTACTCTGGAAAAAACACACAGAGTTGAGATGAAAGTCCAATAACACACCTCAGAGCTTCTTTTTCCACTTTTACAACCTGTCTCTTAACACACCTCGGAGACAAGGCTCCAGCCGTGGCGCGAGGCTTTAACCAACGCAACAACCGTCCGACTCACACCTGAAGGAATTTCGACTCTTCACCTCTGCAGTAACCGGCCACAATGTACCGTTCAACCAAAGGAGCATCCAAGGCTCGACGGGACCAGATCAACGCCGAGATCCGGAACCTGAAGGACTTGTTGCCCATCTCTGATGCAGATAAAGCGCGGCTGTCATACCTGCACATCATGTCTCTTGCCTGCATGTACACCAGGAAATCCGTCTTCTTCACTCAAGGTAAGAAATGGATGAAAACGACCTGTTGATATGAGCTGCTGCAGAGGCAGGCAGCGCACAGTGGTGGATTCAACAAGTGTTTTACTGGCACTGCTGGCACTTGTCTTGATTTTAATCAAATTCTGGGATCACTATAATGGATGTGAGTCTGTAAATGAGCCATGTAGAAGCTGATAACAGCGTTTCAATGTGTTTTTGTCGCTGACCATGGTGCTGAAATGCTCTAGCTCCATTAACACCGCTCTAGCGCTGTCCATGGTGCTGAAACACACTGCGGGCTGTCGTATGGAGCTCACTGATGCTCATGCGATTAAAAATCACTTGAATTAAGCGAACTAGCTTGTTCACCACATGTTTTATTCTGTCCATTGTAGAAGCGGGAGCTGCTGGTGTTGAGGAGAGCGCGAGGTTTCTATCTTTCCACGAGCTGTCAGAGTTGATGCAGGCGCTGCCGGGCTTTCTGATGCTGCTGACGGGGGAAGGGAAGCTCCTGTACCTGTCAGACAGCGTCTCTGAGCACCTTGGACATTCAATGGTGAGTCTTAACATCACATTGATTTAATGGAGGGATACTCGAGCTCTGTTTGGGCTTTTTAAGTAACGTTTTCTTTGTAATTTTCCAGGTGGATCTTGTGGCACAAGGGGACAGCGTGTATGATATCATCGACGCTTCAGACCACTTTATCATGAGGAGCAACCTGTCAGCTTCCACGTCACTTGAGATAGGTAGGTGTAAGAGTAAACATTTTATTTGTGTTATTTTTTTCCCACTTTAGATACAGATTATGAATTGACCAATCGTTCCCTCCACAGATCGTCTCTTTCGCTGCCGTTTCAACACCTCCAAGTCCGTGCGGAGGCAGAGTGCTGGGAACAAGCTGGTCCTGATCCGAGCTCGCTGCCTCTCTCCCCCCTCTGCCTCTCCCGCTGCCGGCTCTTACTGGACCTCCAATCCGGTCTGGGTATGTTTCTGCTCCCCTTTGGAGCCCCATCCTACCCGCTCCGGCTCGGGGGCAGAGAGGGATCCAACCTCCACCCCTCCTCTAGCTGAGACCAACCTGTTCCTGGCCTGCTTCTCCTCCCAGCACGGTCGGGACATGAGGCTGCAGAGCGCGCAGGACAGGTGAGTCCATGATCAACTCCACCACCTGTTGCTTTAAAACAGACCACTGTTTGTGATGTAACTAAACGGGCGAGGCATTATCCCTCTAACATATCTCCACCCACTCTCCCCCTGCAGTGTGAGCGCATATCTCGGCTTTGATGTGACAGCTTTACGCTCGCGCTCCTGGTACAGCCTCCTCCACCCACAGGATCTGTCACATGCCTCCGCTCAGCACCGCAGCCTATGTAAGTGTACTCTTCACACATACAGCTACTATCATCCGTGCCCACACACAATGCGCCCACTGACACGTCCACACAGTGATAAAACAGCACGATGATTAACAGGACGATGAGCTGATGGTGCTGTGACTGTTGCTCCACAGTGAGAGAGGGAGGAGAGGGCAGAGCGGAGATGGTAGTGCGCGTGCAGGCTCAAGATCAGACCTGGGTTTGGATCTACATGGTACTACAGCTGCAGCCTGGAGAAATCCCCATCAGCAGCAACAACTACGTCATCAGGTAGGTCGTGTTTTTAAAAAAAGTACAAATTAAAGATCAATTTCAAAATAAAAGACTGATTTAGAATTTTAAAAAAGTATCAAAACTCAACTTTTCTAAGTTAATAGAACAAGAAAATCTGAGAAAACTCATCCCCAAGAAATCAAGCATTAATACATTAGTTAGACTGTGAGGCCCACTTATAGCAGCAACAGTGGCAACCAGTGGGATTTTAAAAAATCTGTTAACTGAAATTTTTCTTACACGCTTGTCTCTCACTGCAAGTTTCTGATTATTCATTCCAGCTAAATTAGGTTAACTTGAATGTCTACAGGTAAAAAAAGCTGAAAGGTGCACTTTGAACCAGGAAAAACTCTGCATTTAAGTCAAAATCCGAACACATTTAAACATGCTTGACTTCTAGTCCAGATGCATAATAGCCAAAGGCATCCTGGGAAAACTCTGCAGGTTAAGGGATGATTGTCAAATAGCTTGAGTAAAATGATGAAAAATACCAAAAGTGATTTAATACTGTTTACTTGAAACTAAAAATGTGTTCTATTTACTGAGAAAAATGGAGCTGAAATAGCTATTTTGGAAGTGAACACTACGTACTGTTTGGTCTTATAGTGGAATGTTTTTCTCTTTCTCAGTGACTCGGAGGCTTGGTCAGTGCGTCAGCAGCTCAGCTCAGAGCAGACTCAGCTGACTCTTGTCCTCGGTGCTGGAGCCTCTCAGCAGGAGGGTCTCAGCCTCCAGTCTCCAGAGACCCTTTCCAGCCCCGATCAGGTCTTCACCCCGGGCAGCAGCGGCCTCTCCGCCCAGTCCTTCGACTTCAGCACAGCCGGCTGCAGCGTGGGCTCCTCCGATGAACCTGGGAGTTCTGCTGCTGAGGCCATGCAGCTGGAGGGAGACCCCCGCTCCAGCATCTCCTCTCTGGAGGAGGAGAGCTTCTTCCAGCAGCAGTCGACAGAGAACCCCTCCGCTGCCTCCTCCCCCACCCCGGTCACCGTTGAGACAGTAGCAGATTTAGACTTTTTGACTCAGAACATCCTCCTGCCGCCATCCTTTCAGCTCGACCCTCCTCTCCCCTCACTCCCCCTGCCTCTCCCCCCTATTCCCACCACACAGGCTCAGCAGACCAAAGAGTTTGTGTGCACTCCCCCCTACACCCCTCAAATCGGAGGGCCTGCTTTCCCATTTGGTGAACCGCTCTTCAGCTTCGACCCCACTGGCACCACCACCCCTCCACCCTCTGCTACAACAGCCAGCGCCAGCACCTCAATGGCCCCTTCAGCGTCCCCTTCAGCCCCAAAAACAACTGCCTCCAGCCCTGCTCCCCCCACCACTCTGTCTGCTAAACTCCCCCTTGCACTGCCCACTTCTTCCACTGACTTCCTCTTCCCCATCGAGCCTTGCAGCGGCTCTCTGTACGAGAAACTGCCCCCCACCCCTGACAGCCCCGGAGATGGAGACTGCACAGTTATGACCCTGCCTGAAGTAAGGGGCCCCCTGTATGTTGACGTACCACTGGGGCCTCTCCAGTGTCCCCCTGAGGGCCTCCTTACCCCTGAAGCTTCCCCTGGTAAACAGCCATGCCTCTCTTTCTTCTCCCTGGAGAGAGAGCGGGAGAAGGAGCGGGCGGAGATCTCCCTCTTGGCTCAGCACATCAGCTCTCTAGCAGAGGGATTCTACCTGGATCCCCTCCTTTCCAAACTCTCGCCTCCCTCCATGTCCCCCTCCTCCTCCCCTCCCTCCCCCTTCCTGTCCCCTCCCACAGAAACCACTGACGTAGATTCAGTCCACATGCTCAGGGAGTTTTATCCCATCAAAGCATGGAGAGGTCTGGACATTCCCATCTTCCTTGATGACGATGAATCTCTGTTTGAAGAGAGCGTCCTAGAAACCCTCCTCCAAGACGACTTCGCTCCTCTTCAACCCGCCAGCATCCCCTCACCCTCCCCCTCCCCATCGACCTCCCCTGTGCCCAACCCTTTAAGCCCGACCTCTCCTCCTCAGACCCCCGTGTGCTGGCACCAACCCTCCCAGTTTGAGGGAGTGGGCCACTTCTGTAGCGTCCAATCGGCGCATTGTAACTCAATGGCCGGGTGCGGGGCGACCGTGGCGGCTGAGGCCGGGGCCAAGGTGGAAGGGGAGGGGCTAGCGGAGGAAGCCATGGAGATCGAGGTGGTGTCATCTCCTGTGTCCTCCTGCTCCTCCATCCCAGCTTCCCCTCCCCTCATTCTCACTGCCTCCCCCGGCCCTGCCACCTCCTCGCCCATCGTCTCGTCCTCGCCCGCTGTGTCTTGCACTCAGTCCCTCCTGGAGGAACTGGCCGTCCTGGAACCCATGTTTGGGGCAGGTGCCTCGATCGCCCCTGGCTTAGGGCAACAACCTGAGTTGTATCAACTCCAATGTCATCCATCGCCACAGTGCTTCCACAAAGGTGAGAATTGCTCTCTTTTCACTCCCCTTTGAGTTTGTTTCTCTTGAATGAGATGAAGACATTTGCTGGAAACAAACCACTAACTTCCTCTTTCTCTCTTTTTCCTGTGTTTGTCTTTCAGATGGGAGTGGAAGTGTTCCTCCGTTCTAAAATAAGTCTGTGACTTACTTCATTAAGTATGGCATATTGTCATATTTTGTGGAGCCCCTTTTACTGCAAAGTAAAAAATAATTAAGTGTATAAATATACATAATGTATATACAACTTAAGGACTTTAACTCCTACATGTCTCCTCAGAACAAAGATTGGCTTTATATTTTTGTTCCGTCATTAATCTGTAAACTTCTACAAACCTGGTGCAACATAAAACATGATGGTGCAACCACATGGACCCATAACTGACTGGGTTTTGAGTCCATGTGGTGTCGTTCAGCTTCTCTGTAACATGAGCTTCAGAAATGATCAAACGGAAACATCTCTGAACTTGTTAAGCGCCGTTTTACTTCCAGACGCGCATTTGTATTCACTCGTAGTGAAAATCTGTGTTGAAATAAAACATTCTTGCTTTTTCAATAGGGAGATGACTTTAGCACTTTTGCCTGTAATGCAGCAACGCAAACCCAAACCTCAAACGTATTAGAGTCAAATGTTTACATTTTTATGCATCCTTAGGATGAGCACTATCTGTACTTCAAATCAAAAGAGATTTCCTGCGTCAGAGCAGCACAGCTCTGCTTTAAAAGCACCTTTTCTTTCCTCACAGCCTTCAAGGCGACATCAAAACAAAAATCCACTTTAAACCTGAGATACTTTGAGCTTTGAGTTTGCTGCTTCAAACCTTTAACTTTTCATATTTATCTCTCCATCTAAAATCTTGTGTATCAATGTGATGTGCAAACAAAAAAGAGAACATGTGAAGAGATGCCGGCATGTGAAGTTCTCCTGAATGTCAAAGGTGTTTGTTGTTCTTAGGAAGTGTTGCATCAAAAATGAGATCATCTGGGAGTCTGCCGCAGCTCTGATCATGCCACAACCACACTGCTTTCGTCGTACTGTACATTAGACTCTGAATGTGAGCTCTTCAGGTCCCTCTGGTCTTGGGGACAGTCAGCTGGATATTGTTGCAGCATCAATATTTGCAATGCTGGCAGCGTATAGCGGCTCCTGTGTGCCTGAATCGGCCCTGACCTGCTGAACTCTTTCTCCTGTCCATCACTCGTGGACTTTTACATCGATGCTCCACTGGAGCGCGGTGAAGTGAGGCACAATTGACTATGTGAATGAGCGATTCTTCTTTTTTGAGAGGGGTTAGAATACACAAAGTTTTGTTTTAAAAAATGAAAAATAGGGATGGGGTGCTATTTCTATTCAGTTACCAAGCGACACGGGTTGAGAATGGTACTATTCCCATGGTGTCGACATGCTCACGTAGAGTTGTCTACGGTCAAGTAAAGGATTGATTCCTACGTTCTAGCTATTCAAGGCTAAGTTAATATACATGTGTAAAATTACTATATTGTATGTGTGATATTTGAAAAAGATGTTATTGCATATGCATTATGTCTGTGGATATAGGCATATGATCTTTTCAGAAAGGTTGTACACATTTGTACATTTGTATGAAATTGTTATCGGTCTGTATATATGAGAAAGAGATTTTTATTGCCTAAGATGGAATATATTCTGAACATCTTACTTACTGCAGAATGGACATTGTGGATCAGTGTTCTATTGTGTTGCTTATAAGTGTATTTGGTTGTCATACAAATGCATTTATAATAAAGTGCACTTAATGCGAATGATGCCTCTGTTTCGTCACAGTCAAGCCCCTCGTTCCTCCTCCTCAGCATCACCGTCATCATCACCAGCATCATCGTCCCACCATCCCTGCCTCCTCTCCATTCCTCCCTCCCCTTTCTCTCCTCCGTTTCTTCCCCTGGAGCGAGATTCGCTCAGCAACAGCACTGACGCACACACATGACGAGACAGAATGAGACACTATCTGACTCAGACTGACGCACACGCTTGGCATCGAGGTTTTTGTTTTTTTTCTACGTGAGAGCGTGTGCACGCTGCCCACTTATGATGATGCACGCACACACATTATAGTAGGCATACGACCTCCCCTCCCTCCCTCCTCCACCCCTCTTTACAAATCACGGTAGCCCACATTCACTGGGTGTACCTGTGATTGTGTCAGCGCTCGGCGTGGTGTAAGACTCCTTATATAGGCATTCCTGCTCCAGAGCTGTGATTGAAGCAGCCTCCGTCTATTCTCAGCCTCCATTCAGAAGGAGCAGAGAGGGGAGGGCTGGAGAGAGAAGGGGGAGACAAAGAAGGAGTGAGAGGAGGCTAAAATTAGAGGTACAGTAAATAGGGATGTGGGACAAAGTGATGCTCTGACGCCACAGGAAGAAAGGTGAATACAATCAATGAAAAATACACAAGAGCATACCTTTTTTGTTAATTGTAAGAAATAAAAGACGAGTTTTACAGATGGAGGCCAAATCAAATGTACCTTCAGCTTGATGTCATCTCCTGTGACACATAACAGATAATACAGACTCTTATTTATGTAATAACACAAATCCAGAATCATTACTCTGGTTAACTGCAGGTGAACATTTTGTTCCATCATTATCTGCTGCAGTGTCTGTGATGAAGAGAGAAGTGAAGAGGAGGAAGAACTGAACAGCTAACTGCTGCTATCTTGTGGAAAAGAGCAGCACTACACTAAAAGCAGAGTCACTGAGCCCTCATGGACTCTAATGGCGTCGGGAGTGCAGTGCATAAGTGCATGAGGGCTTGAGATGGTATAAAAAAACAGTAATGGGACACAATATCAAGACATCTCATGTTTTCTGGAACAAAATGTGCCATTAATTAGGGACTGCTCAACAGTCCTGGGCCTTCTCTGTCATATTTTTGATTTGATGATGCCCCAAATGTTCTCTATTGGTGAAAAGCCTGGACTGCAGGCAGGCTAGTTCAGCACCCGGACTCTTCTGTCTGTGAAGCCATGCTGTTGTGATGGATGCAGTATGTGGTTTAGCATCGTCTTGCTGAAATATGAAGGCCTTCTCTGAAAGAGACATAGTCTAGATGGAAGCATATGTTGATCTAAAACCTCTATTTTCCTTTCAGCATTGATAGTGCCTTCCCAGATCTGTAAGCTGCCTGTGCCATTGGCACTAATGCAACCCTATACCATCAGAGATGCAGGCTCTTTAACTATGTGCTGACAACAAGCTGGTTTTGATTCATCTGACCAACAGTCTTCCATTGTGCCTCAGTCCATTTTAAATTAGCTTTGGTCGAGAGAAGACAGCGGAGTTTCTGGATCATGTCTGGATCATATGGCCTCTTCTTTGCATGATATAGCTTTAACTTGCATTTGCGGATGGTATAGTGAACTGTGATGTCAGGCAGTGATTTCTGGCAGTGTTCCTGAGCCCGCGCAGTGATCTCCAGCACAGAATCTTGCCTGTTTTTAATGCCGTGTTGCTGCAGGGCCCCAAGATCATGAGCATCAATTATTACCTCCACCAAGGAGGTTATGTGATCGGGTGGGTTTGTTAGTTAGTTAGTTAGTTTGTTAGCAACATAACTCAAAAAGTCATGGACGGATTTTCATGAAATTTTCAGGAAATGTCAGAAATAGCATAAGGAAGAACTGATTAGATTTTGTGAGTGATCCGGCTCACCATCTGGATCCAGGAATTTTTCAAAGGATTCTTTACTATTGGGAGATAGAGCTAATGGCGGAGGTCTGCGCTGTTACCACTTTACACCAGGAGATTGTGGACATGAGTACCTTCAATCCCAGCAGCATTTTGGGTGTGTTTCTATTCAAAGTTTTGGAGTTTATAGAGTTTGAAAGAGGCACATCCGGTTGAGGAGACGAGTCAGAGCGTAACAGAGAGAAAGACAGTGAATTGTAGCAAGAATAATAGAGGAATATTCACCCTCTGCCATGACTTCCAGTCCTCCAGTGAGACCATGGGTGAGACTGTCAGTGCATCTGTTGGCACCGGCTAGAATGCTAGAACCATGACAGTCCACCCATAGGGAAGCCAATGCTTTGCCTCACCATGTTTCCACCCCACTGGGGAGGGAGTAATCAGCGAATGCTGTGGTGGGGGGCACATGGGAATGGATTCAGGAATTCTTGTAAAGCGTTCTTCACTATTGGGAGACAGGGCTAATGGCAGAGATCTGTGCTCTCCGAGTGCTTTTCTAGTTGACCTTGCACACAGAGATTTGAAAGCGGTCTGAATCTTTTCATGATATTATGAACTCTAGATGGTGGGATACACAAAGGATTTGCAATTTTATGTTTTAGGATTATTTTCTGAAATTCCACAATTTTTAAGACAGTTTTTCCCCAGTTGAACCTCTACCCATCTTTACTTGTGTGAGTATGCCTCTCTGAAATGCTCCTTTTATACCCAGTCCTGTTTCTGACCTGTTGCCAATTAACCCAATTAGTTGCAAAATGTCCTCCAGCTGTTTTTTCATGACTGTCACTTACTTTTCCAGCCTTTGGCCCAGTCCCTATTTTTTTTTTTTTTTTTTGATTTGTTGCTGCTTATTTTTTCATGAAATGGTAAAGCGTCTCAGTTTCAACACCTAATTTGTTCTATTGCTCAGAAATATTTTGCCAAACTAACAAGACAGAAAACATGACCACAGTTGATACTTAGATGAAAATCCAGAAGTCTGGAGCCCATGGACATGACTAAATTCTGAGTTTTTTCCTGAGATACTCTGCCAGGCCTTTACTACAGCCCCCTTTAGTTAAAACTCGTTTCTGTGTCTTTCTGTCCTTAGCTTTGCCTTCATTAAGTGCTCTGTTGGGTTGAGATCAGGTGATTTATTTGATGACTGAAGAATATTTCATTTCTTAGTGTTTAGAACCTCAAGTTGACTTTGCAGTATGTTTTGGATCATTTGGACAATTAACTGATGAGCAGTTCCAAGGCCAGGTTTGGCCTGTCCCCTTGTTACATCAAGACAAATGAAGCAGACAGAAGGTCTTAAGAGGATTTCAAGTGCTGAATTGGCATTTTGTAGCAGTTTGACTGGAGCCATTAATTTAGTGCCAAAATGAAGACGGCCATAATTGAGCTGGGGAATAAAAACTATGACATTACAAAAAACACGAAGAGTGGCCAAATAATCAATTTGTCTCATTCAAAAAAGAAGGACCAAAGTCCCAGTAAAGTGATCAAAATAAGGTTTGTGTTATGAACAAGGCCAAATTTCAGTCATGAAAAACATCTCTTTAAGTTTATAAAAATAAACTTCAAAATCATGAAATATGAGGCAGTAATATCTGCTGGGTATGTTAGATCTGCCAAAGCAGTGCCCAGTCAGAAGAGAGACGATCCTCTCAGATTTAAAAGAAAAATGCTCCAGTGCCACAGCTCTCTTTTTGACAAGTTGACAGTTTAAAGCGAGAAAATCTCAGTTTCATTTTCCCATCCTGCATTCAACACCTCAGGAATTCCTAATTTTCTGATATGAAGTTATGTCTTTCCCGTTTATGAGATGTCTTTTTTGTTAAGTTGCTTCTGAAAACACTCCATTTCCTCATTTTTCTCACGCTGGTTAGAATTGGAGGCTTTTATTGTGACGGTCTTGCCAAGAAAAGAACGTGTCTATCATTCAGTACTTTACTAAAATTTTGCATTGTGACTCTAACCAATAGAAAGGGCTGAATTGTTGCTGCTTTGAGAGAGACAAAGCCACAGTCTGCTTCTGGTAATCATCTAGGACTAAAGAAAAGTGAAATATGATTAAAACACACCTTTAGCAGGTAAGATATTTGTTCCTGATGTGCCTTGTTCAAATAAAAAACAGACAAAAAATAGACAAGCGTTCAAATAACAAACAGACAAAAAATAGGCAAGCGCTCCAGCAATTAGCCTTCCCCTTTACGTGACAGTTTTCTGTCACAAATCACTCCATTATGATGCTTTTAATAACCTGTAGGCCACCATGGCTGATAGATTTGGCAGTTTGTTTTAAATGGAAGTGGTACATCAGCTAACAACAGACTGTATTTAAATAAACTGCTCTGTGATTTTATATCGCTGTAGCATTAGAGGGGCAGGATAATTCACGCAGTGCTCATTGACATCGTGGGGCGCTTCATTTCCCCTGCCCAAGTTCAAGCTAGCTAAGTGGTGATAAACCTTCTGTCCAACATTCAGTCACACATAGAGCTCAGTGTTTTCACGTTTACAGCAGCTTTAATCCAACATGTCTGTATGTTTGACACATATTTTTTATTTTACTTTACAGGGAATTTAAGCTGGCAGGCTAAGCAACATCAAAAGGCCATGGAAGATAGCTGAAGATGACGGTAGAACCCTCTCTTTGAACAACCAACATGAGGGCCATATGGGGGAGGGGGAGTCAGGAACAGTCTAGGGGCCCATGGCTGACTGGGGCCCTAATAATATCAAAACATTTCCTCAGAAAAATCAACAAAACCATAAATAAGAGAAGACTGTCATCTCACTCCACTGATGAAAACATCAGTCATTCAACTTTCAGGCGTCCTCTTTATCGTTAAATCCCCCCAGCTTGTTTCCATGAAATGGTTCAGTCCTGCCTTGAACCTGTGAAAATGCTTGTTTCTGACAGTGACTGAGGAGCACCTGAACACTGTGTCTGAGCACAAAGGAGAGCAAAATCATGATGTCAAAAAGAAAAGGAAAAAAGAGTATGGGAAAGGCATGCTGATAGAAATACCTCATAAAAGAACGACGAGAGCAACTCACACGGTTAAGCAACGGTTTAAGTCAGTGGTTCTAGGCAAGTGGGTCGGGAGCCAACAGTGGGTCACAAAAACTGTGCCAGGAACAATTGTGCAACAATGACAACATATCTGTCTTTTTCATGAAGGTTTCAACTTATTTATATCTTCTTCCCTGTGTAACAAAGCTGGTTTTCCTAAGATAATGAGGAAATTCCTTGATAAATGACCCAGTTCCAACACTGTCTCAGAAGAATGGAGTAAAATAAAATGAATGCATCCTGGTCCCTCTGAAACAATGTGCTTTTTAAACATGTTTGTTTTATCCCGTCTCATTTGTTCAATCATATTTGGTTCCATTAGGAGTCCCAAGTGTGATACTGCATTTTTTTCATCAAATAAATTTCAGGGGTGGAGCATTTGTAAAAATATGAAATGTGATTTCTCACAGGGAGGTGGTGTGGGTCCTGATGCTTGACCAGTTGAGAGCCACTGGTTTACATTAATGATTTCAATCTAGACAGTCAGCCAGGAATCCAGATAGGATCATGTTTGATATGAACCTACTAACTGAAATCTGTTGATATGTTTGATAAACAGATTTCAATGAGTAGGTTCATCTGATACATCAGGTGTCACGCTAGCTTCAAAAAGGAGCCATTTACCTCTGTAAAAGCAATGTTTAAAAGTCCCAGTAAACTTTGTGTTTTAACACACTAGATATGTTGGAATAAAGCTGCTGTAAACATGTGAAAACACTGAGATCTATGTGGGGCTGAATTTTTGATGTAAACCGTTCTAAAGTTGTTCACCTCTTTCCTGGCTTGGTTTAATTTGAGCAGGGCAAATATCTGAGCCCATGACATCACCGGTCTTGATGATGTATTACCCCGCCCCCCCAGTGCTACAATGATATAAAATCACTGAGAAGCAGTCTGTTGTTAGCTGATGTCACTGCCTTCATTGAAAGTTACCATGCTGTGTTTTTATTCATTGCGATGTAAATTTCCCAAATCTATCAGCCCCGGTGGCCTCCAGGTCACTGACAGTATCAAAGCGTGAGATTTGTACCAGAAAACAGTAAATTTAATCCCCAGTTTCAGTCTCTCTGATCTGGCACAGCCAGGCAGCTGCACTCTGATCAGAGACATTTTATAAATTTTGAGAAGACTATTCCTTGTGAGTGGGCGTGGCTTCAGCTCATTAAACGACACACCCACACCCTCCTAGAACAGATTTTACTGCCTCATTTTTCATGATTTAGAAGCTTAATTTTATCAATTTATGGATATTTTTCATGACTGAAATTTGGCCTGGTGGTTTATAACACAGTAGCCTGTCATACAACAAACTTTTCTTTATCTTTTCTTTTAAATTTTCTTTATCACTTTACAGGTACTTTAAGATAAGCTCCATAACGTTCAATGTTAATCAAGATTTGGTGGTTATTATTGTAATCTGAGGCCATGTTGGCAGGTGTAACCCAACCATATGGATCAAAGTGCCGCAGAATCTGAAGTGATATTTATTATAAGTTATTCATTAATGTCAATGATTTTTTAAAAATAAAACAGCATTTAGACTGAAAATGATTCCTTTAAGAAGATGTCTTAGGGCAGATGCACTCCACTGTTAGTGGGGCTGAAGTTTATAAAATCATAAGGACAAATAGAAGCTTAAAATAAAAATGATAATAATAATAATGATACATTTTTAAACTGTCAGATGCTGTATAATGTTCATAAAGCTAATTCTTATCTATGGTTTAACTCAAACTCCTTCAACTAACTAACTTTTTCTCCACTTCTTAAGATATTTTGGGGACTTTGAACAGCTCAGGAGTCATCTCTTGCTTACACTTCAAGAGTGAGCAGAGTGGGCTCAGGTATCTTTCAAGAAGAAACTGGGCTTCCAGGTTGCCTCTACTTGCTTGTCACACTGCCACTGATTTTTCTCTGTGCGCGTACAAAACTCAAAACTTTGTGTGTATGAAATTTTCCATGTGCATGTGCAAAACTTTCTCTACAGCTCAAAACGTATTTTTGCTCTTGGATTTTTTTTTTTTCAATGAGCCGACCAATAGGAAACAGATACAAGATTAACAAATTATGCTTGCTCTGCCTATGCTACTTTGCTGTTGTGGCAGCCGAGGTCACACTTACCCCACACCTACAACGGAAGATAGTGCTAAATTTCTTCTTCCCGTACGAAACTTTTTCTGCACACTCAAAACTTATTTTACTCCTCCAATCATGTTTGCTTTACCCGTTGTTGCTGTGCTGTTCTCCAGGAGACATTTGCTTTGATCTCACTAAGAGAGTCCCAACTTTCTATCACATACACACACGCTGTAAGGAGTGTTTTAAGTGCGAATAGAGAAAGTTTTGTACGTGGAAAAAGAACATTTTGAGGGTGCACAAAGAAAGTTCTGTATGGAAACAGAAAAATCAGAGTGGCGGTTTCAAAAGCAAGCAGAAGCAACCGGAAAGAGAGGAGAATGGTTTGAAAATGAGTGGCAATAAAGGGGGAAAAAATTTAAGATTTAAGAGCAAGCAAACGCTTTGAGCACAGAGAAAATCCAAGCACAAGGAGGCAGATTTGAGCCCGAAATCAGTAAGTCATACTCGCAATATAAATATAATATAATGTGCTCTTGAGTTTTGCAGCAATAATGACTCCGTACAAGATAAACTTGCAAGAAGAAAGGACCAGCTCATGCTCCAAAGAATATTACGTCATCTGTCAAATAAAGTGCATGCAGTGTTATGACATGGGCATGTACAGCTGCCAATGCAATTGACTCACTGGGTCTTATTGATGATGTGACTGCTGGTTGAAGTAGTAAGGTGAACATTCAAGTGTATAGGTGTATACTCTCTGCTCACATTCAACCAAAAACTACTAAACTGATAGGACAGTGCTTTATGGATCAGATGGATAATGATCCAAAAACACTGAGAAAGCAATCCAAGAGTTTCTAAAGGCAAAAATATGGATAATTTATCAATGGCCAAGTCAGTCACCTGATCTCAACCCTGCAGGGCATATTTTCAATTACTGAAAGGCAAAGCTGACGAGCAGCAGCTGAGTGTGGCTGCAGTAAAGGCCTGGCAAAGCATCTCCATGGAGATAACTCAGAATTTTGTGATGTCTTATGAAGCAATTTTATTTTTGTTTTTTTTGGTCTTCTTTCACCTTAACTGTTGAGGTCCTCTCTGGGGATGTTTTAAGATAATAATTCATTTTAATGCATTTTGGTCCCCATTTAGAGTCAAAATACATGTCTTAATCTTTACAAAGTAATTTTAGATAGCTCATATTTGAAGCAGACCTATACTGACTATATGAAATCCCTCTGAGCAGTGTAAGGTTAAAGCACAACATTCAGAAATTATGTAAAAGCAGAATTCACAGAGATGTGTTTAAAATTGTAACTGGGAAAAAAGAGGATAGGTTCACATGTTTAAATGACTGATTTAAACAAAACTCACGTGTATCTCTCCTTGTTAGCCTTGTTGATGCCTGCTTTGTCTTCACAGTGATTCCACTGGATGAGCTGTGGTGGAGAAACACTGGCACAAAGATTTTTGTGGTTGCATTTACATCACAGACTTTTCTAGAGGACTTGGTGCAGCTCATTCACTTTACATATATAAATACGTTTGTTTACAACACATTGGGGTTTCTCTGTGCCCCCCACATAGGAAAGAGGAGCTGATAATGATCCATGATAAACCAACGCTGTTGAGAGGAAACCTGTTCAACTTTACTCTAAATTACCTCTGGGCTGTAGAGTGCCATGCTTCAGTTCAGTGAAATGATACCTCACTCTGACGTTACTTGAAGACTGGGTTTCTTCACTGCCTGTTTGGAAAATAGGAACACTGACAGGGTCCAATAACACGTTGAAAACACAAGTCGAAATGTAGGAATTCTTTCAAGACAAAAAATGTGAACTGGCCCTTTAATGAGAATGTTTTTATATTTGATCCTGCATATATATTTCTTTGCAGAAAGGTCTAATTATGTTTATTTTCTTTTAAAATTTCTGCATTTCAGAATTTCTTTGCTAAGACACTGATGTACCAGATGGGCAGAAAACCAAAACAGAGATTAAACAGCGTGATATTTACACAGGTGTTTGAAAGGCTGGTAAGTTTTCTAATATTTTTGCTTAATTTTTGGTATGTTCGTTTTAAAAACCCACCAGTAATCCTTCAGATGAAACATAACATGAATCAATCATGAATAAATGTCCACGCCTTTAAAGTTCACTTAAAGGGAATTAATAATAATCCTGAGTAATCGCCCTGCCCTAAGTCAATGAGATTTGGTCTATAATTCATGTGATGAAGCGTTTCGATCACAGGCTGTGTAGAAGTGTGTCAAATGTGCATTAAAGCCATCTGCACAGCCTGACAAAGAGCCAAAAGGCTTCCAGAAGTGTTAATAATAGATAATAACATCAAA
The DNA here is from genome assembly GCF_018320785.1 of Cheilinus undulatus. NCBI lineage: Eukaryota > Metazoa > Chordata > Actinopteri > Labriformes > Labridae > Cheilinus > Cheilinus undulatus. The sequence goes on along the minus strand of NC_054874.1, from coordinate 9,415,102 downwards.
GAGCTGCAGCACAAATCCTTCCAAGACAATTACTGTTTGATTAGCTCGGCTCAGAGGAAATAAAACGCTGCAGGCTGTAAATATTTTCAAATCATGTTTTTGTTGATGTGATGAAATTAAATCTGTTAAATGAAAAAAGTTCAAAAGCATTAAAATTGAAATCAATCAAGGACACAGAGACAAATCACCTAATAAGTGTTTATTCAGACCAGAGACACACAACATTAACACAACACTACCAGAGTCTGTCTGAATGTGTTCCATGTACAGAGTCTATAAAAGTTACAGGAATGGGAGGATAAATAAGAGATACTGTAGGTCGTCATTTCTTCTTTCCAGTGAGAGCTTCAGCTGCAGCGGCTGCTGCTGCATCAGCTTTCAACTTTTCCTCCCTCTGCTCCAAGAAGACTTTGTACTCATCAGCTGGGAGGCTGAGGGGGAGGGGAGGAAGAGGAGCAAAAATTATTCAGTTATCCCAAACTTTTACTTATTTTATCATAAAACATTGAACCTGCTGTGCAGAGTCAACAGAATTTTAAAGTTTTTTTATCAGTTTGAAGTTTGGTATTTTTAATTCATTAAGGTGGAAAAATCAACATACTTCTAGAGGAGACAGTGATATTTAACTAAATAGGAATATGTATCAGTAAGAAGAAAAACCCTGCAGATTTCTGTGACCGTAACTTTGACCAGTTTCTGGCGTCAGTCTCAAAGAGCAATGTCTTCTCTCTGGACTCTCCTCAGTGCAGCAGTATTCAGCTATCGTCTAGGGAGGAATTCATTTTAAATGAGGCACAGATATCCATTTCTCCACCGACACAGCTCTAAATTAATCATTATGCTCTATAGCCGCAGGACCGGTTAACTTTTAAGTTATGGAGAGAGAGATTTATTGAAAAAGTACAATATCATTGAAGGTAGGAGATGAAAAGATGCAGCAGGTTGAGGCTAAGCCTGGCTGATATGGGAGAAATATATCACAATTTTCCATGCAGGATCATGAGCTCGACTTTATGACGGTTCTTTGTATTTCTGATTCAAAAGACTTATTTGTAAGATACTGACCAGAGCAGCCATAAAGCCCTGTATGATTTTTCAAATGCTTAGAAGAGAAGTTTAACCATTTTGTCCTCTGTAAAGGCCTTTTAGTCAAAGCATGAAATATGAGTTAAGGTGATTACATAATGAGACTTATCTTATAAGGATAAAACCATGTGGTTCACAGCCACACTGAGTGTTATATATTAAAGGTTGGGTAAATGTAAGTTTCCAGTAAGTGACGTCTTTAGTTCACTGCTAGTTCCTGATTGAAGTGCCTATTTTTCCTATAGTGTTGGAGAACGATAAGCTTAAAAGTTGAGTAACACATTAACTTGAGATTTTTGGTGAAATTGAAAAAAAAAAAGCAGCTAAATCTTTTGGTACATTGTTTGAGGTGTATGGAGAACGCTGCATGTCGTGTGTTTGAATGGCACAAACGATTTAGGGAAGGCAGAGAGGATGTCCAAGACGATGAACGCTCAGGGTGAGCATGACATCAAAAACTTCTGAAAAGGGGGCGCTATTGAGCATGCTTGCTGAGAAGACGTCTCTACCATGACTCCTGCAAAATTTGAATCAATTATCATATCTTGAACCTCTTAACAACTAAAAACTGGACAAAAGACTCGCTAAGATGCTTGTGAATCCTTAAAATGGCATACCGGACCCCTAAAGAGCAAAGACATTTCAGGACGGCAACAAACACCGCCTCAAACTTGATGGCTAATCCAGGAGCAGATGCCAATGCAAATGCTAAAAGTTTGGAATCACTAGCAAACGCTGTTGGTGGGCCATACAGGCCTCTATTGACTCCTTTCAAGAAGAAAACCAAGTGGTGGTAGCTTCTGTGTAGTTGGGGCTAAGTACATATGGAAAAAGAATTATGGATATGGAGGAAGGACAAAACGAGTGTGACAGACGTCTGGATATTGTGGAATCATCACAAGCATCCTTGGCAAAAGAGAACGACATGCTATGAGAGAAGGTGATGTACTTGGAGAACTATACCAGGAGGCAAAATATTCGAGTGGTGGGGATAAAAGAAAACGCAGAGGGACCACAGGTGACCGAGTTTATCACTCATCTACTTGTCGAGTTATTTGGGGAAGAAAGTTTTGAAAAACTTATGAAAACATCCAAAAACTTGATGAACAAATTGTTGAAAATGACAAAAGTGTGTGCTAAAGTTGTCCCAAAACTTCTGACTCCTGATCAAAAGTAAAAAAAACACAAGCACAATAATGGAGACATTTTAGAATGAATTAAAGAAAAGCCCAATGTTTTTTTTTAGAATGTTGCTCCACTTTAAAGCCAACAGAGGTGGCAGTAGCTCAGTCTGTAAGGAGTTGGGCTGGGAATCAAAGGGTTGCTGGTTCAAGTCCTGGTTGGGTCTGGACTTTAGCCTGGTAGCTGGAGAGGTGCCAGCTCACTTCCTGAATACCGTCAAAGTGCCATTGAGCAAGGCACTGAACCCTCAACAGCTCCCGGCAGCGCTTCAACGACAGCAGCAAGGCCACAATTTTAAAGCTCTCCATTAGTGCATGTCCATAAGAATCCTGCTTGTGCATGTCTGCATGTAACTCAGCCTACGTATAAATAAATGTTCAACAATGGAGTGTAAACTGTGAATTTCCCTTAAGGGGTTAATAAAGTCTGTCTTCTTCTTCTAATCTTTTTCTGTCACCTTAGCAAAAACACATGCACTTCAGTCAGTAGTTAGCAGTGAACTACAATTACCGGAACCGTACAGTAGTTGTGCATGAATACCCAACCTTTAATATCTAACACTCAGTGTGACTATGAACCATGTGGTTTTATCCTCATAAGCACAGTCTCATATTTAACACCCATACCTCATATATAACTTTATTTTCATGCCAGTGAAGGTAGGTCTGCCTTGGATGGTTATGATCTCATGGCTTATAATCAAATCCACAAAAAGAAGCATCGATTGTATGATGTTGAGGCCGATAAGGGAGTGGGTGTGCCATATTCCCCCTGCCTCTCAGGTAGATTTATGTCAGCTGAAACTCTGAGGTTTAGTTACTCTTTAAGTGTGAGGTTGTCAAAACGTTCGATACTTCAGCACTACCCCCTGCCTTAACTGATATAATATATATATATATTATTATTTTTTACATCTGACAGTACTGAAAGTACCAAAGTTTTGAAGAAAAAACATAAATACATTTTCATTTCAACCCAAAGAGGCTGTGAGTGGAGAGAGGGAGAGAGACGGCGCACAGCAGTGGTTTGATCAAATGAGAGCGCATGCTGCTGTCTCGCTGTAAAACAGAGCAGTGACATGAAGACAGAAGATGCTATTTCCTGATTGTTTCAAAGTGGAGTAAAGAAGTTAGAAACACAACAACACTGCAAGACAAGAAGGAAGAGTCAGGATTTTGTTTGAGGCAGATCTGCCTCTCTACTCCGCCCTCCTTCAGCAGATATGTTTTATTAAGTCTATTTAGAATGCTGTATTTCCTTTCTTTTTGTAAAAATATTTAGGGGCTTTTATTTGCTTTCATTATAGAGACAGGACAGTGGCCATAGCCACAGGTGGGACATGAACCCAAACCTGTGAACCTGGGGTGTGACCTAACTGCTAGGCCATCTGCGCCCCTTAGTAAGTCTCTCTAAAGCTGCACACATTAACGCTAATCTGTTTCAGACAGAGAGAGAGCAGAAGTTTCCTTTACATCTTTACCTGCAGACTGATGACAGCCTCACAGCCCTGCACAACCACTGACACTGATAAAATTACCTTAGTTGCACAGACACTCATAGACAGAAAGTAAAATCACTGCAGACACTTCTGGTTTATTAATACAAATTCAGAGGAAATATGGGATTTATGGAAAGCCCTAAACATTTTCCTTTCATTTTTTAAAGAAAATCTGACTTGTTTGGCCTTTTATTACTATAAAGAGTAAACCAACTTTTGGTTTGCATTTGCTGTTGAGTGAACCTGTCTTATGTGCTGGCTGAAAATGAAAAATAAATAAATAAATAAATTGTGGAGTTTTGGGTGTCCAGGAAATCATTTGTTTTGCTGTCATATCTGCCAGGGTGGGAAATTAGCACCTGCCACCAGCCAAATGCAGGTATTTTTGAGAAGTGTCAGGTAAATTTGCTCAATTTACCGGCCACTGGGGCAGTTAAATAAAAGTACCCTCACCTAAAAGACTGACTTGGAGACAGCATAAATTAACCCTTTTTTTCTGCTGACTTTATTGGCAAAGCAGCATGGACCTACACGCTCATTCATAAGCACACTCTGCCTTCTCCTCCTGGTGTCAGAGCTGCTGTCAGGCAGCTGTGCTGTGAGGGTTTGACTCAGTATCATATGAGAGTAAATCTCCACCACAAATAGTAAATCTGATAAAGGTGTGCTTGAACCAATATCTTGCTTGTCAAAAGACCAAAAAAGTTAAACAAAGCCTTAATTTTGTCTGAAGACTGCAGAAAATGCACCAAAAAGTAAATTCTAGCAAGTTTCTAACTTATAATAGAGGAACATGCCTAAACTTTTGCATAGGCAAGTACAGGACAAACATGGTTTAAAATGAGTGAGAGTTTGAATTATTTTTGCAACAACTCCCTCTTATTCAAAAGCCTGTAATTTGCAAAACTATAAGCCTTGATTTTTATATGATGCCTCATTAAATAATGCAGCTTGTTAAAATAGAGTGACTGGTTTTAAATATTTGTGGCTGGTAGAGTTCTGAATCCAACAGCCACAGACTCAGGTGGATGAAAAAGTTAAATTCCAACCCTGGTATCTGCAACCTTTCTACCTTTGACTGATTATGGTGATGTAGTGTTCATGAGTGCTTCAGCCAAATGTCTGCAGTCTTTGAATACTGGTTGTCACTGTGCTCTGAGGTTTGTCACTGGTTGTCGTCGCCTCACTCATCACTGTGAACTCCATGTTCAATCTGACTGGCCTTCTCACAGGTATACTCTCTGGTAGACTCTGATTTACACTGCAAAAATGGTCTATCTAACCAAGTCTTAAAATCTTATATATAGACAAAAAGTATTTTTTAACTTGTTTTGAGACTAAAATTCTTTGTACGAACAGAATGTGTAAGATTATGAGTATTGTTTTTAGAATATGTGTCTATTTTTTCTTACTTAGTTCCAAATCCTAAAATTAGTTATCTTAAATGCATATGAAGCTAAATCATCACATTGAGACTCCATTTGAGATCACACTGCATCTTTCACTATCATTTTTAGCTGTGAAGACTTGTTTCAAGACCTCCCAGTTTTCCAATTCATAGGCTCCTCTTGGCTTAGTTGCCTCTAATTTATGTACTCTTCTTCGAATAACCACAGCCACTATGTGAACAGTGTCTGTATCTTTAAATTGTTATTGTGACCTCAATTTCCCACACTTTGATTGCAAATGACCTTTGCTCTCTTTTAATTATTGTTTTAATTGATTGATTGTAATCTGTCATTTGAATATGTATTATGTATTGTGACGTGTGCTGCTGGCCTCTTGGCCAGGTCATCCTTGTTGAAGAGATTTCAAACTCAATGGGTCTTCATCTGGTTAAAGGTCACATATTTTACCCTTCTAAGACACATTTATATTGGTCTCAAAGGTCCCCTTAACATGCCTGTGAAGTTTGTTGCTGAAAAAAACACTCCAGCATTGGATTTTTGCATGTCTAAAAACCCCTCTGTATCAGCGCTGCTCAGAACGAGCTGTTTCTGTGTCTGTGTCTGTGGCTTTAAATGTTAGTGAGCTGTCTGACTCCGCCCCTCTCAGGAAATTGATGTGACTCTCCTGATTCCCTTCTTAGAGGACCAGGAAAGGGAGGGCTGAACTTTCTTCCGAGCAGGGAGGGCCAACTGAACCTGGGGGTGCGGTGCTGACTCCCCACATGACATCATGAGGAGAAAATCTGAGAGCGGCTTGTTTTAGCACACATTTTCTGAAAAGAGGGGGGAATTTTTCTGATTCTTGGGGGGATTGTGGACAGAGCAGGGGCACATATTTTTGCTAGAAAAGCCTGAAAAAGTGTATTTTGCATAACATGACCTTTAAACGAGAGTTAAATAAAAAAAACAATCATAAAAAAGGCATCAATATAATTTAATTTTGACTAGTATCATAACAAAACTCTACATTCTGGCATCATGGAGACTGAAATTTTATGTTGTTGTGACAGTGTGTATCCTTATCAGCACTACTGGAGTGTCTACTGGAGGGACGGGTGTTGCACTCGCTATACACACTTTGATACTTGAATTGGATGGCTGCTCTCAATTGTCGATGTATACCAGTGATCATCAACTGGAGGCCTCAGGGGTCCCATCAGGCCCCCCAGGGCTTCCTATCCGGCCCCCAGAGTATTATGATAATTCAGAAAATTTGAGAGTTTAAATAAAACCTTTAAACTAGCAGCTTATCAGACAAGAAGCAAACTAGTAATTCTGTCATTTGGCATGGTAAACGCATACTTATTACTGTTTTCTTGGTTAAAGATACAGTTTTTGTTATCAACTCTCCACATAAGCCTTTATTAAAGTGCAATTTTTCTCTCTTAGAATCTTCAGAGGAGATCTGTTTCATGCGCATGTTTTTGGCCAATCACCACACAGAATATTAGCATTTACAAGAATATGTTAATTAGGCAAAAATGTTGATTTTATTTCTGTTTATTTTGACGTCTGGCTCCCACAGCATCGGCCAGGAAAAAGCTGGCCCTTGTGAAAATGGAGTTGATGATACCTGATGTATACTGTATTTGCCCTTAACAAATAAACTATAAATAAAAATCCAAATTGAACTTTTAAATGGCAGAGAATAAAAGTTAGGAAGACTTACTCATTTACAATCTCAATGCCCAGTGAACGTGCCGAGCCAATGATGCTTCTAACGATGTTCTCGAGCGAGGTGTTCCTCATTTTGAAGCAGTCATCCTGAGCTTTCACCTGAGCGATCTCATACACCGCCCGCACAGACACCTTTCCAGCTGTCTCATGGCCTACACACCCACACAAAATACAAAAATGTGCATTAAAGAGAATTCAGAGTAGGTATAAAAAATCCAATGAAGGAACAAGAAAAAAGTTAGGAGCAAAAGAGGACAAAGTGTGCGTGAGTATTGGAGTCGGTGCAGGGCTGCTTTTTAGGAGTCAACAGCTGAAACGAGGCAGGAGATGGCTCAGGGCACACGGCATAAAAGGTAGAAATCCATAATTCTCTTTTTAAACACACCACCTTTGCCTTTTCCTGCCTCTGCCGCGGTTCCCCCCCACATGTCATGAATATAACATCAATCAGAGTCCGGCTCAAACCGAGCTCAGGGAGAGACGTGTGTCCGCTACAGGATGGGCTCAGCAGGGGGAAATTGGAACAGAAACATCAGAGTAGTTGTACGTCTCACCCGTCTTGCTGGCTCCTTTTGCGATGCCCGCCGCCTGTTTGAGGAAGTATGACACAGTGGGCTGTCCAATCTTCAGGTCGTAGGTTCTGTCCGGCTGAGGAGACAGGAGAAACAAAATTTAGAGCTGTGATCAAAGGTGGGTCTGTAGACACAATTTCACATTTTCATGTGATGATAAAAAGCTGTTCCCTAGATTTTTAAGTATCTTTCATCACAAAGCCACTACTTAACCTCCAATGAAAGTGTAAATACCTAAAGATTTTTTCATTTCTGTACCGAAAGTCACTGATAAAAATGTCTTTTTTCTCTGCCAATGAAAACATTTAATCGACCATTTGCCATGCCTGACCTCTCTGCATTACCACTGCTACACCTGTCAAGCTTGCCTTCACTGCACCACACTTACTCACAGCACTGGTGGCATATTTGGAGCAGTTCTTTATTCCCCACAGGGATAGAAAAAAAGCATGCTAAAAACAGCCTGAATTAATCAATAAAATTGTCATTATTTTGCAGTGTAGAGCTCTCTAGTCCTTTTGAAAGGATGAAAGGGAAATTCAAAACAAACCTTTAAACATTTCCAAATTAAGTGGGATTACCCCCCTAGTTTGCAAATTTACAATAAAGTAAAAGGAAGCGAGGGGGTGATAGCATATCAGGGAAAACACAAATTTCCATTTCATTTCTGGAGCTGTTACCACTTCTGATTTAGAAATATTTGCCTCCAAACCATAGTTTATTAAAACTGGGGCTGTCAGCATTAATCGCAACTAATTATGGTCCATAATTAATGCATTCATTTTTATCAAACTGCGATAAATCGCATGCTTTATTTTCACTGCAGTGTCTCCCTGCAGCCACATGGATAAATTGATCAATGTCTCATTTCACTTAAAAAAAAATCAGACAGCTCAGTGGACAGGTCATCTGCATCTTTTGTTTTCTAACATTTAATTTTTAACTCTTCCCTTTTCATCTTTTCAATCCATTACTATCTACTTTTTCAATTATAAGATTTAAGCTTTCTCCTAAGTCTATCCGAAACTCTTATCTTCTTTCAAAATAAAACAAGATCTGTATCCAAACAGGAAGTCAGTTTAAGATGGTACCAAAATAATTAATTTTCTTATTTTGAAATACAACCGTGAAATTCACTAGAAGCAGCAAAAAACATATCTTTCTGCAGGCAAAGTTGGGATCAACCAATCAGAGACGATTCCTCCCCCAACCCCTTCCCCTCACTGGCTTGCTTTCACTCTCGCAACATCGATCCATGCCCGGGCCTACTTGCGTATGTACTCAGTCTGAAACAGCAGGTGGCAGTATGCACGTAGCTGGTTAACAAGCCTGCCAAGAAGGAGAAAGAAGAAGAAACTACCATGGCAACCACTCGGGTCATGACCAAGCTGCAACCTCTGGCCCTGAAAAACGAAGCCAATGTGGAAGTGCAAAAAATTGCAATAAACGAGTGTCTACTTGAGGCAGGCGGCAGGAACACCGGAAGTTCCGTCTGAACATCTGATAAAAAGCCGGTTTTTACACTAGAAATAAACTGGTTTACAGCCTGGTTCAAAAAACCAAATGTGTCTCATTAGCTTATGTCTCCATGTGCTCTCACTGTACGGGGGGTGAATTTTTTGGACCACAATAGTTTAGATTATATTTAGAGAAAACCTCACTGCGCACTGATTGGTGCTTCTCATTTGACTGACAGATAGCTCGACAGGTAGAAGCTACGTTTCTGTCAACCAGAATGCTAGCTAGCTAGCTAGCTGACAGGAAGTCAAACTTGGTGGGCAGGCTGTTAGGTTGATCCAAAGTTCGGTTGAGACAGTGATCTCAATATGGAAGCCGCAGATTGGCTTTAAGAGCTGTTTGAGTCTGCCTATTGTAAGCAGAGGGCTGACGACACAGAGGGTCTAATTCTTTTTACAGTCTATGGTCATGACCTGAGCAAATACTGTTTTTGTTTTAATCGAGTTTGCATTTACACTAACCAGAACAAACTGGACTTTGGGCTCAAGTGCACCAGGATCCGGGACTGGGCCCCTAGTGTAAACGCCACCTCAAAAGTAGCGGATAGCTTGTGGTCAGTCTAACTTGAATGGTCAAGACATTGTGGCAAACTATTATTTTTATTATTACCTCCGCCAAGGAGGTTATGTGATCGGCAGGGTTTGTTAGTTTGTTAGCAACAAAACTCAAAAATTTATGGACGGAAATTTTCAGTAAATGTCAGAAATGGCATAAGGAAGAACTGATTAAATTTTGGGAGTGATCCGGATCACCGTCTGGATCCAGGAATGTTTTAAAGGATTCTTTACTATTGGGAGATAGGGCTAATGGCGGAGGTCTGCTTTTCTAGTCATTATTGTTATTATTATTATTATTATTATTATTATTATTATTATTATTATTATTATGATCAATCATAGAATCTAAAAAGCAGGATAGACTGGATGATACTGTGGCTGATAAGGAACAGTATGAAAGGGACAAATCCTATCCCCCTCATTTCCAGTCCTTTCCAGGATGTTGTAAGGGCCTTTTTTTTTTTTTTTTTTTTCTCACAGGTGAGATACACCTCAGCTGAAACGCTGGAATTTAGTCACTCTTTAAAGATCCATACTGCCAAAGTAGTCCATTGTGTCTCTTTGATAATCATGTCCTGTAACTGCATGAATAGTATTCTCTGAAGAAAAATAATCCTCCTTCTGTGAGTTGAATCACTTTTTGTGAATCCTTTGCACATGCAAAAAGAAAATTAAAGTCTTCATGCGGTTGGATGATCTGTCTGACACTGACCCACGGCAGTCAGTTACAGCTGGTGAAATGTTTTGTATAGAAGTAATTCAAATCCTAATGTTCTTTTATGCTTTTGTAGCTCATTTAGAGGCATCAGAAATATTTCAGCCTTATAAATAACCAGTCAAAACCCTAACAGGAGCTTAAATCTAAAAATGATGGCAGTCTTTTGTTCACAGTGAGGCCTTCAGCTTATCAATCAAACACTGATTTTCTAAGGTCACATATAAACTGATTTTAATTGATGCTATTAGTCAGAGTATCTGGGTTAAACAAGAAAAGTCAATGCTGTTCTAATGTGAATGTTAATTGTAGCTGTGGCTCAGACAAAAATAGTTAAAATGTTGCGCAGTATGCTATTATTTCCACTTATTTCATGAATCACCAGACGAGTAAATACATTTTCTTATGTTGTTCCTGTGTGGTTAGACTATGTAAAAATGCTTATTAGACTGTACTTTATACTGAGTTTAGACCCTTTCAATATGGAGATGGAGAACATTTCCTCTCTCTAAAATAATGAAGCACGTTGCTCTATTAACCAGCAAAAAGTTAAAAGCCTTTTTAATTGGGGCTGCATGATTAAAGCTAAAGAAAATGAGTATCGACCGCTTGCCGGCTTTCCTCGGGGTCTTCAATGAAACTGTGAGCAGTTTTTTGGTAGAAATCATTCCCTCTAGTCTACACTATTTATGTTCCCCGTTAAGCAGGAGGAATTTTTTTCCCTTTCATGCTTCTATGATTCATCTAGTTAATTCTCTTATTTATGTTATATCCAGAGGCAAATAACTGACGGTGTTCACTGTGCATTTTTTTATCTTTCGTTTCATTTATTCAAAAAGCTTTGATCGGCAAAATGCCACCATTTATTACATCTTTGTTAAATCAGTCTTATAATCACTACCCAACACATACTAGAAATTGGCCCACAGATAAACACTTTATTTGTAAAAACTGCTCTTAGCTTCTCTGCTGCATTCACATGAAGCACTTTACAGCAATCACTAAAACAAACACTTCAAAACTATGATTTTAAACTAGTCTGCCTTTGTTTGCCTGCTTTTGTGCTGCCGCTATTGTTTTCTTCTCTGTATTATTCTGTTATTCTTGTTTTTTGTTTTGTTCTTTCAAAATGATTAAAAATGAAGGTTTGCTCCAGATTATTCAAGATTTAAATGAAGCCTGAATGAATGAGCCTTAAAATGGTTTGATAGTTCACTGGCTTTAAAGGCCTCAATCATTCAGAGCGTCCTTTTTTGCACTGCACTGCAGGTAGCATGGAGATATATATATATATATATATATATATATATATATATATATATATATATATATATATATATATATATATATATAGGAGCACTGGGTAGAGCAGCGAGGTGAGAACCCTCGAATTCTCTTTAAAGCTACTCAGTGGTGCATGAAGCAACAAACATTTAACTTCAGGGTATGAAATTACCTGGAACAACTTGGACATATCACCCCCATCATGTAGCTTAAAACACATGTTCCCTCATGCTTCCTGTAGCCCTGCCTTCAAACCACATGGCTCTGATGCACCATGATTGTAAGAATAATCCTGGATTAAGCTACACATTTATAACACCAGGCTTAAAAGTTAAAACGAGGACTTTTGTTAGGATAAGTCTTTTTGGGTCATTAGGTGTCATAATGGCCATAGTTTTTCTCTTTTTCAGAGGTCTTTATCATTGATAATCAATGCTTAAATGACCAATTTCCTTTTCTTTTCTCCCCCAATAACAGGAACACTCATCTAGGTGACAAAACGTCCTCCATGAAACACACAAAACCACAGCTGTCCACAGAGGAGCTGGTCATCATAGATGGGTAAAGGGGCGCAAGGTGTGTAAAAGTCGCTAAAGCTCTGCTGGTTCCAAAGCTGAAGAGTTCTGAACTTCCACTGGCATTAATGCTAGCCCTAAAAAAGTGGGGTGGCAGCTTAATGAATGGGTTTCCATGGTCGAGCAGCTGCATGCAAGCCTCACATCACCAAGTCCAAAGCACACAGACACTGTAAAAGACTGTAAAGCAGTGGAAACGTGTTCTAGTGTGTGCAGAATCATGCTGTTTGGCAGTCAGATGGGCGAGTCTGGGTTTGGCAACTGCCTGACTGCATTGTGCCAACTGTGAAGTTTAGTGGAGGAGGGATAGTGGTATGGGGCTGTTTTTCAGGGTTTGGGCTAACCCCCTTATCTCCAGTGAAGGCCAATCTTAATGCTTCAGCATGCCAAGACATTTTGGACAATGTTATGCTTCAAACTTTTTTGTGGCAGCAGGTTGGAGAAGGCTTTTTTCTATTCCAACGTGACTGTGCCCCAATACACAAAGCAAGGTCTATAAAGCCATGGTTTGATGAGTCCGTGTGGAAAAACTTAACTGGCCCACACAGAAACCTCAACCCCATGGAGCACCTGGATGACATGGAACACAGATTGCGAGCCAGGTCTTCTCATCAGCCATCAGTGCCTGACCTCATAAATGCTCTTCAGAATGAATGGGCACAAAGTCCCACAAAAACACTCCAAGATCTTGTAGAGAGCAAAGAAGAGTGGATGGTGTTATAGCTGCAAGAGAGGGGCCAACTCCACATTAAGTACATGTATTTGAATACTAAGGATGTTCCTAAGCGTCTATTTCCCCACTCGGCTAAATGCTCATTTAAATTTTGTTTAACTGACTAGTCTAAAGAGGAGAAAATCTTTAGACAACAGTCAAATTCCTCACAAGGTTGTTTTGTCAGTGGCTGTGATGTCAGCCTGATATACTCTGTACAATGTGGCTAACATTAAAAGCTGGCTTTCGCTAGCCTTCTTTCCTCTTTGTAGAATAAAATTGTTCTTTGATATGTGGTTGAGTACTTTTACATGAGTTCGAGCTCAACAGTGTACATACCACTTGATTCCTATTTACCACTTAAAACTGTCTTATGCGCTACATGCTAACCGCTAAGCTACCACTGAGCTCATATTTACGCCGGGTTAAGTGCCGTGAGAAAGCTCAGACAGGAAGGCAGCGGCCATTAACTGAAGCTACAGTGACCTCTAGTGGTGGGAGGTTTATCACAGTTTAAAAGAGCATTATTGAACGGGATTTCAAGCCCCTTTAAAAAATGTATAGGTAATTAGTTTAACCAACATGTAAATCTCGAGCTGGCTGATTTTGATAAACGAATTTAACCGCACACATCCCTATTGAATACAATGTCATTACAGTCCCTGTTAGTGCAGGTGTCTGAATACTTTTGTCCATATACTGTGCTCAGTTGACAGCAAAAAGTAAACTGATTATCAAAGAATAAATCATCAAAACACTTCAAGCCTTTTTTGTTCCGAATCTTGAATGTTCTGTCTGATGTTGAAAGAACAAAGAGGTGATAAGCTGCGATGTGACCATGGCCACAGTTTTTAATTGGCATTCCTGTGGTTTGATACGATCCCCTGCTGGAACTTTGAAACCTTTAGGGGCAGAAAGAATGAAAAACAAACTTAGGGGCTACATCACATCAGTATGGCAGGGCTGAAGAGGTCCCAGATAAAAATAGAGACATTTACATTGCAGCAGTAAACTTAGAGTCTCAATTCTCAGAAAATCTTTTACCATCTCTTGCATGGGGTTGCTTTAAACCTACAGTGATTATTTTTGGCATGATGAGGACAGCACAACGAGATCCAAATGCAATAAAAACTGTGGTTCTAGCTGTTTAATTTTTATGGGGAGATTTTTTGGTAATTTAAATTTTTGTTGAAGAGTTTGACAGTGGATGGAGGTTGATTTAAGAGTGAGAAATAACAGTGGTAAAGTTCTGCAGGTCAGAGTCAAACCCAGGCTGCACACTTAAAGGTCTACAGCCTCTATACATGGTGCACACATGGGGGCATCCTGTTCTAAGATAAGATAAACTTTTATTGGTCTCCCATATGGGGAAATTTAGTCAACAGCTCAACAAGAGGCAGACAGAAATAAGCATTATTCAACAAAGTAAGAAAATAAACATGCAAACAATACTTAAAATACAAAATGACCTAAATTAGCAAATATAATAACAGTAACAATACTATTTACACATGTACACCTCCACTTGTGAAAGGACTAGGTGCTTAATGCTTCATTGTATTCACCAACTGGTCGCTTTTCTGTTTGTCCACAGCACAGTGTTGGACATCTGAAGACCCGTCTACAGAATCCTCTATAGACCCCTGAAAAACTTCAGAGAATGGGCCCCACCCAGTTGTGCTTTATTGATGATATCAATGCAAGAGTGTTTGATCAGTAGCATTGGAGATAGCATCCTGGCTAAAGGAGACTTCACCTTGGAGCTGAAAAGTGTTTAAAAACTATTATTGGGTCTGACGTCCAAATTATTTCTCCCTGCAACTTTACGACACCTTTCCATCACTTTTTCTGTCCAATTTTTCCACATTTTGCCACTGTTAACCAGTTTTTTTGCTAATTTATGACCATTTTTCACATTCTAGCCTTTCTTAACCAATTGTTGCTACCTTTATCCCATTTTTGCCACTCTTCAACCACTTTTTACTTTTTTCCACTAGTTCTTTTACCTTGTAACCAATTGTCGCCTCTTTAAACCCATTTTCACAAAATTTTAAATGCTTTTCACCATTTTCTCAACGATTTTGCACCCTTCTTGCCTTCCATAACCAATTATTGCTGCTTTTATTCCACCTTACCTCCAATTTCCACGTACAGCGACTACGCCACAATCTGCCAGCAAATCGTACTGCAGAGCAAATCGCTCCCACTCTAGTCTATCAGAGCATTTCCACAGCTGGTGCGTTAGTCCAGCAGTGGTGCTTGCCTGGGGCGCCACTTCGCTCCACTTTGTTTGAGATACGCTAAAGGTCTATTTTCAGCGCTGGGCGCTGCCACGCTGGGTCAATACCCGACGACCAGAAAGTGTCAAAAAGGAAGTCACAAGCGTAGAATATCCGGTGCTTTAAAATTACATTACAATGCACGAGGTGAGAGCAAAGGGTCACTGAGAGGTCAGTGGGTCACAGAGCTACAACAGTGCCACTGACGAGGAGAAGTTAACTTTTGAGGACATTTTGCCAAAGAATTTTATATAAAACCACAGATCCTTTAAGCAACACTAACTTCCTTATGTACTCATCCAATTGCAGAAGCAATAACATCATGGACTTATACTGGAAAGGATGATAAATTAATCCCAAAAGGTAAAATAGTCTGCTGTTGACGTACTATTCCTGCATAAACTCGCAGTTCTTCCGTGATCTCCGCCCACTGATCAGGTTGGAGCAAACCTGCATTGTTTCGGTGCGCAGCGCAGTTGTCCTATGTGGAAATTGCGGGTAAGCCTCATCTATCCCATTGTTGCCACTTTTAGCCAAATTTTGCAGCTCTTTATCAACATTTTACTTATTTCCACAATTTTTGCCACTATTAACCCATTTTTACCTCTCTAAACCCATTTTTTCACAGCCTTACCATTTCCCACCAATGTTGCCTTTCTTAACCCATTGTTGCTGCTTCTATCACATTTTTGCCACTTTTAATGAAATTAAGCTATTTTTAAACCAATTTTTAACAAATTTTTGCCTATTTTAAACCTATTTGCCCCTCTCTAGCCTTTCTATCCGTGTTTTGTCTAAATTTGTGTGATTGTGTTTCTTATGTCTCATTTTTTTTGGCCTGGCTGGAGGGCAAATTTCTCTCAGGGGACAATAAAGTTGAAGCTTTCTTAACCCATTTGTCGCTGCTTTTATCCTATTTTTGACTTTTTAAAAACCATTTTAAGCCACTTTTATCTAATTTTGCCAAAATTTAAATCTCCTTTTACCATTTTTTCTGCCAATTTATGCCACTTTTGAGCATTTTTTCCACATTTTTTCCTTTATCTGCAATTTTCTAACTGTTTTTCCACTTAAAGTCATTTCAGTTCCCTCTACATTATTCTCAGGCATCCTGATGTTTGCACATTTTATATCTTAGCTATGAAGTTTGATTACTTTTCAAGCAGTTTAGTCAGTGTGCCTGCCACACTGTTAACATTAGCAAAACAAGAAGAATAAGAAAGGGGGGTTACATTTTGCAAAAGGCTATTATACTACGGCATAAATAACACCAATTTATTTTTGTTCCTTTGATAGTAGTAATTATTATTTATGTTAAAAGTAACATACACTTATCACAGATCAACTTTATAACCGATCATGATTTTCAACACCTCCATGGCCCCCCATTTCACTGGGCCCTAGAAAGCTCTCCCCTTTATCCCCCCTTATGGCCGGCCTTGTACATCTGTACAGTGTTTGTCCTGCTGCAAACAGAAACAATGGTGAAAAAAGCCCAAACAGTGAACAGTAAAATGTTGAATGCTTGTACATTATTTTGTCTACCCCTTCTACATGTTAAACGTGCTCTACTGCTGCAGCACCATCTGCTCTTCAGCCTCACTGGCTTGCCCTTCCCATCCTCCCCTCAGGACCAGAGTAAAAATATCTCCTCAGCCTCACCGAGTTAATCTGACCCCTTTCTTTTAACGCAGATTCACTCACCAGACCACAACCTTTTTAAAAAAACACAAAATCTGACCAAAAGATTTGATCAATGAATCAGAGAAAGTTCACTTTGGATCATCTGTTATCTGACACATGAAAGATGAACAACAATAAAAACAAGCAGCAATAAACTAAAGACTGGGCTGAGAAGAGGCCAGAGAGCAGGTGATTTGTCATCAGAGTCATGTTATCTAACAGACATGACCTTTCTACAGAGGAAACACATTTTTTCTATATCTATGGAAAACATCCCGGCTGAAAAGGTCCAATGAGCTGCTGTCATTTCTTCTTTTTTTTTTTTTAAAAAAAAGACATAAATATTTACACAAGGGGGGATATTAAAAAATAAAAACACAAAGAAGAAAGGGAAACTAGCTGAGGGGCTGGTGTGGAGCAGAGTGCTTTAAATCTCTACTGAAATCTGACTGATAAATCATTGGATTGGGTCAACATAATTATTGAACACAGAGAGCATTCTTTAGCTGAAGTTCCAAGAAGCTACATTTTTAAATGTTGAAATTAACAGAGTATAATCTTTGTAATAAAAGCCTCACAGTATGTCCCATTAACAATGCTGACACAGACTGTTTCACCTCTCAAGCCCGGACCGAAATATGTAAACACACTGGAAGATTTCACACTATTTTAGGTATAGACATTTGGACCCTGCATGTACATATGAGACAATTACATTCTGGCTTTCAAACTACACAGTAATCATTTCTACTGTTAGTATTTTTTAGATAATTGTGCAGGATGTCAATTAAAATTTAAGGATTTGCTTGAGATGGGGAGAATTTCCTGTGAAGTTTTCAGGAATTTTCAAGTAAATTTTAGGGGATATGTTTGAAAGATTCATTCTTCGAGGTTTTGAGTGAAATGTGCTTTTAAGTATTTTATTTCATGGAAATTTGGGACATTTATTTGTTGTTTAAAGGGACCTGATTGGGAATTTAGGTGGTTGCGTCCTTTGAAATGTTCAAGAATTGTCGTGGAATTTCTAGAGAATTTTTCTGGATGTTTTGGGGGAATTTTTTGTTATTTTCATGATACTTTAGCGAGGGTATTGCACATTTGGGGAATTTTATAATATATTTTAGGGGGAATTGGCTTTGAAATTTTATGGGAAAGTTGCCTGAAAATTTTCAGGAATTTATATGGAACAACTGACCAACCGGCCGACATACAGCCAAAGCCTGCTCAAAAACCAATCCTTTGCTGTATTTTCTTCAGAAACAGGACCTTCAGGAGACTTGTGGACATCATTTTAGGTCTAAACTAATTCCTGTGCGAAGACAGATTTATCAGGTCCTAATTATCCCAAGTCAAAGGGAGAAACTAAAAATGCAATCTAAATAAAACCTCGGGTCTCAGGAGGTTAAAGATACACTCGGGGGATCATGCATGTTTATCAAGTGGCAGGATTTGCTGAGTAACACTGAGGCATGTGCAAAAATTTGCATTTTCTCTCAAATCCACATAAAGCTGGATCTAAGAACCAAAAATTCTCCTATGGTGAAATGCTCATACTTACAGCTGAATAAACAAATAGGCTGGTGCTAAAACTTGTCCTCATATGTGGTTTAATAATGAAGGAGCTTAGCATAGTTTGGGTGGTGTCACAGGGGCGGTTTCATCAGGGCCTGGATCTGAGTACACCTGACCCCCAAAGTCTGCTTTATTTGATCACTGAGTTTCTCATACTCAGATACAATGCACCTGTCTTAGGAATGATTCATGTGTTCTCGGGCAAGGTACACAGAAGATGTGACTGTACCTGAGTCGGGGGCTCACCAGAGAGTAGAGTTGTAAGGGCAATATGAAAAGTCTCCTGTCTCTACAGAAACAGTCATATCTGTGCAGCATAGACCCATTTCATCATAAGCTTCATAGATGTGGAACTATAAAGAGGGTCACTGACGATGTCTTAAAGGTGGAAGTTGTAACATTTAGCCTAGGAGCATTAAGTGGAAAAAACTTGGAAAAATTAAATTCAATATTTTAAAGGTAGGCCTTAATCTAAATTAGTATTTAAGCACCTGAATACATACAGCAGATTTGTTTTATTTATGTTAACTTAGAATAAGCCTTTTTTTTCATACACAGGGAAGGTCCCCTTCACGGACCATGGTTACAACAGTCACTGATTTACTGACTTAACTCAGCCCTTATTCCTGGGTTTGAGTTTCCTCCTCCTCTGAATCGGAAATCTCTGAGTTTCCCTCATTTCAGGGTTAACAGACTCAAGATCTTTACTAAACCTGCTTAAACAAATGGAAATGAAATTCAATCTTAAAACACCACAGAATTATTTGGAAAGATAATCTTAAAAACCATCCAATAATCTGGCCTTTGCTGACTGGTCAGAAGGAGAGATTCAGCCAGACAACGGCACAATTATAGTGTGTGGCCTGTTCCATTCTTTAATCCCACCTTAAATAGCAAAAGTCAAAATGTGAAAATGTTTCTTTTTAGTTGATTTCATTTCAGAAATGAAATCAAGAAAATTAATTGTTTTTCATTATTTGATTTGGCTTTAAAACTACATAAATGAAAAATGAGCCATTTTTATTTATTTGTTATTCAATCATCAATCCACTAATTATGAATGAACAAAACACAGATTCAAAAATCTGTGTGTATTTGTTCAGCTGATATCTAATTGTCAATCAAAATACAATAAAATGAAACACTAACTTGTTTTTTGTCATTTACAAACAAAAAAAAACCAAATGTTTGTTTTTCCATTTCTTGCTTTTCATGCTGAGATTAAAAAATGGAGTCTGTGAAGCATGTTTGAGCCTCTCATTGACAAAAAATACACACTGAAGGAAGTTTTGTCTGATGGAATATCATATGTTTTGAATTAAGCCCTGAAACTGTCAGCTGTCTTTGTGGTTGTTTCTTTAGTTCATAGCTGAACCAGAGAACACAGTTTTAGGTTAGCCTGAGCCTGAACAAAAATGGTTTATGGAATTTTCTCTTACCTCTCGTATTTCAAAGTGCTCCATGTTTGATGAAGGATCAAACACCTGCAAACTGATGGCATCGCCCCACAGCTGTACTTTGTCTAGTGCTAATTAAACATCAGCAGGTGTTACGCTGACAGTTGACGTTAGCATTTACCCAAAAATACTGTTGTGACATAGAACAACCTCCCAGCTGCTGGTGTGGCTGTAGCTCTAAATCTTACTGCATGCCTGTTTGTGTCTGGATTAAATAAAAGGGGCTACATAATGTTAATCAGTGTGGTGCTGCTAGATTGTTTATTTTTTACTTTGAGCACAGTCGGGCAAGCTGTTTCCCTGTTTCCAGTCTTTATGTTCGGCTAATTGCCTCACAGCTCCTGCTGTTCCCCTAATACAGACATGAGATTGATTTACACATCTAACTCGCTGCAAAAAAGTGGATTTTTCAAAATGTCAAAGCCTCCTTGAAGAGTGAGATGAAAGACTGAGAGATGTTAGAAAGCTCCTGACAAGCTGGAGGTTAAAGGTGAAAGCTGAACAGAGGTAGAAATGTGTTGCACAGACACATCGCCCGAGCATTTTCAGTAACAGAACTGGCACTGAAAATAACCAGCAGATGGCAATGATGGGCAGCACAGAGGCCCCCAGATGTGCTGGCAGAGCTGCTGCTGGTGTCCCTGAATGTCAAAATTAATTCATGCCTCTTAAAGGATTGGGCTTCCCCCGCCTTGGATCACAAACCTCATTACACTTTTATTCAGCGGAAAGGACTCGACTCCTGATTGGGAACAACACAAAGAGGTGGGACGGGGGAGTTGGATAATGCGCAGTTGTATATAATAAATACTACACGCTTATAACACCTCTTTTTCAAGTAATTCACATATCTTGCATGCACTTAATGCGTCTTGACTCCTGGTTCCTCTGGGTATTGCTTCATTAATGCATGCAAATGGAAAAGCTTACTTCGTTGGTAGAGTATGAATAATGGAAGTGGCCTGGTTATGTTATGCAGCTGGAGGAATTAACCACAATTGAACGAGGGAGGGTGGTTTTAAGCGTAAAAAGGTTCAGGGATCAGTTAGAGAGACCCACAACGACGTACCTTCACATGGATCTTGACGGGTAGAGGGATACCCTCCTTCAGCTCTTTGGTTTTCTCGTTGAAGTCCTTGCAGAACTGTCCAATGGGGATTCCTCTCTAGATGGATAAAAAAAAAAGAAAGAGATAAACATGGAAAAATGATGGAGGAGCGTTTTAAAATGTATGAGAAGTCTCAAACATTCAGCTGAGCCTCATTCATGTCACACTGTGCTGCCAGAATACAGATGCAGGGGTTCCTGTCTGTCAATCAATCAAAAAGCTCAGACTACATTTACACACACGGATGGATCAGGGAGCGGGATGTATGTGCAGTCACATTTTTACACTTCACTCTGGTTATTTTTGAGATTTTCACACTGAGATGCATCTTTGTATGTGTGTTGCTCCTTCTCCGTTGAGTGTTTGTGTGCCTGTCACTCCAGCTATGACTGAATGCATGTTGGTGCCCAGAGCCAGAGAAAGCCAGTGATGAATGAGCCTCCCATTTTCCAGCTCCTGCAAGGCCAACCCGAGCGAAATCAAAATGGATGGGTGACATTAAGTCAACACCCGGCCAACGCTGTTCCTTTTGCACCATTTCTCTCTGGAGCTGTGGCAAAGACTAATAAAGAATCTAATTATTACTGCTGAAATTTATACTGACCTTCAGCCGCCATCCTTCCCAAAGGCAACACACTGATTGAAATGTTCATTTTCAGAAATGAAGGGAGGAAAAAAAAGAGGGTTTTATACACTTTAATGGACTCGCAAGCTTCTATTGCTCCATGACAGAGCAGAGCACAGCCCTCAGATTCTAATAACGGATCTGATGGAGAGTCAGTCATCCCGAGACGTCCTGTGATGACGGCACGTGGAAGACATTTATTTGAACTTAACGGTGCGGAAAGTTCTGTGAACATCATCTCCACTAAAGGCTTCAAAAGCACCTGATGAATACCAATCAGCTGCTGGATCTACACAACTCCATCACTTCATTAGCGTTTATAACTCCAACCATCGCTCACCAGTGTGTCTGAGCCCAACAGCGCCAACATAACAACAACAAACTGATTGAAATTTCAACACTTCACAGGACTCAAGGCAGGTTATTGTTGTAGAGCTGATGAGTGCTATTTGAATTACAATATCCTATTAATGAAATGAAAGGCGGCGATGTCCCCAGAGTCCTCGCCAGGCTCTACCTTCCCTCCTCTCCTGTGCTTATTAATAGTAATCCCATGTCAACCTCGCTTCCTTCTCCCAGCGCCCTCCACTCCCTCCCTCCCGTCTCCCATAAAACAACATAGGGAGGGTAAATAAGAGAGGAGGGAGAACTGAAGGAAAGTCTAATTAAATATGGATTAGTAAAAAAGGCTGTGATGGTGGGTATGAGTCAAAGCAAACCCTCGGGCTCTGCCTCACACATTCAGCTCCCGTTTCTTTCTCTCTGTTAGGCCCATGTCGAGTAATGATCGCTCCCACTGACTCAGATGGCCCTCTTTATGCCACACAAAGCCATGAAAGGGGCTCCCTGACCAGTCAGAGATAATGCCTGATGCTTCTAAAATGTGCTTAAGCACGGACACAGAGACATTATTCAGACTGAGGAGCGCTTGTTTCTAAAGATAGACAGGGGAAACGGCTTCACATGACGTCCCTGGCCAGTCCCTGCTTTAAAAGGCTTGTACAAACCCCGGACTGTTTAAATAATAAAAGTAGTAACCGGGATGACAGCCGCTGGTTTGTCTGCCACATTTTAAAGGTTTGAGTTCAACATAAGGCCACTGCCCTGTTTGTTTGAAGGTGCTATTCTACACCCCTGGCTGATTCATTAGCAGGTTAATGAGCTACTTACGAGAATGGGGTTCCTCTTGTAGTAGCTGCTGAGCAGAGTTGTTTATTTTTCGGCCGAGAGAAGCTTTAAGACCGGGAGTGATCAGAATAGCTGTGTTAACTTCATCAACAACAATATGACTATAAAATGACTGTTTTCCACAAGAACGACAGGATAATGATAAGCTAAAAGTAGATCTTTGATAATCAAAAAAATGGACAAAAAGTCACTGATGTTTTTGGTAAGCAGACTGAACAAGACCTAAATATTTATTATGGACTGCTGACATTCAAAATCCATGACATTTCTCCACTGTGCATATATATATATATATATATATATATATATATATATATATATATATATATATATGTATATATAATATGCCTGTGTTCGTGTGTAAAGCAGTGTGACAGAGAGAGCAAAAGCTGTTAAGTAGATTGAATCTGTTTCTCCTCTGTGTATGCCAGGGGTATTATTTGAAGCAAACTCATGCCAAAGCTGATTGTTGGAAGATCAAACTTCTTTTCCACAGAGAAACCATCAGTGCAGTTCTTAGCTAACCTGACACACCATATCGATCGTTTAAAATATCCTCTGCATGGATATATTTCACACTGATCTGGGAACCTCCCATAGAAAGCGTTTGGTAAGGGCAGGACTTTTCAGAAAACTCTTGGACGGTAATTGGAGGAAGGTTCTGTCCGTCACATTCATGGATGGTCAATCAGAGTGATAAGACAAAATGACGTATTCACTTCTCTGACAGGAAACTGCTGCCATAGACTGTCAATGGCAGAAGTTCTCAATGAATAAAATTGATGCAAAGGCCAGTTAGGAGATGTGCTAAAACATCTTCTCTGCCGAGACAAGCTTTCTGTGTGGTTCTTTGCTCTTGTTTTAAACAGAAATGTGGCCTTGTTCCAAATAAAACAGCCAATTTTCTACAGCTACATCCGAGCTAACAGCTACCACAGCAGCAGCCATGGGATACAATAGCAACCTCCCCCGTAATGAATGTAAACCCATGCCGAAGCAGACTGGCAGAGGAGCAAAAAAATCTTTTCCTTCATGAAATGCTTTAAAATGAAAACTTCAACATTTTGGCAAATTCACCCATTGCCATAACCCCTATAGTCTTACTAATAGGTTCATTACCTTTAGTTGTCAGTGCAAGCTATTTTTAGATTGGCCAGGCCGAGTTAGGAGGGGCATATCAATATATGACAAAAGAAGCAACATTTTTCATCTGAAATGGATTTTGGTATATGACTGGATCAATGAATAGACACATAAATGACCTTAAACAACAAAATCGTGTTGATTTTCATCACTGAGTGTTAACATAGAGTGCAATATGAATAAGGAATATTATGATTGCATTGTTTGAAATTTTCTTTTTGCATGGCATTTCATAATTTGGGTCAGATGACGCTATCTGTAGCACTGCTTCTAGCCCCTTTTCTTCTACCGCCGAGAGTGGTTGACAGTCCACTTCAATCCATTTTGCCAGTGAGTTTGTTAACTTGTCAGTCATAGACTTACTCACTTTGGCTCTGAACCCAGTCATCTTGTTGAGTGTGGATTGGCAACACTGCCTGCTCGAACTAGGAACGTTGTCTGTGCTAGCTGCAGCATGTTTGGCATTGAGGTGGCAGCGGAGGCTAGAAGAGCTCTGGTGATAGGCAAATTCTTTCTTGCACAATTTGCACACAACTGTGCTTTTATCCAGGTGTCCATCCGGTAGTTTTTTAAAACTAAATTTTCCGCCCACCAAACCCAGGAACGACTTCTCATCGGTTTCCATGGTATTTTTTGTGTAATGTCCTGTGCATCAGTATTACAGGTATACCGGGAACTCGTGCAATGTGAAACGTTCCATGCTTTTTGGAGTGCAAAAAAAAATGAGATTAAATGCGCTATTTTTTTAATCGCATTATTTTTTCTGTAATTAATCTTAATTAACGCAATAAAGTCCCAGCCCTAGTTTTAAAGTTAAATGCAAAGCCGGAACTACACTCCAGACATGGCTGCTGCACTGTGTCACTCCACCCAGTGGTTTACTCAAGAAATAGTTTCAAATACTGACTTCATGTGTCGTAATGTTACACAATTAAACTTTATTATTTCATAGCGTGGTGAATGTGCAGGTACTTGTCCATGAGAGCACTTTGGAGTTGTTAGATTGTGTAATTGATGAGTTTGATGAGGGAAAGCCGGAATACCAGCCAGATAAGAATCCATTGCGTTGGCAGGGCAGCTCCTAACTCGGCACAGCCGATCTAAAAATAGCTTGACCGACAACTAAAGGTAACGAACCTATTAGTAAGACTATAGGGGTTATGGCAATGGCCGAATTTGCCAAAATGTTGAAGTATCCCTTTAAATGTTGCTCTCTGCCCTGGTTTTAATAAAGACATGTTGCCCAGTTCTGGCAAAACTCCCGCTGTGGCTATGTCTGGCTAGCAGCCACTGCATACACCCGCTCACACAAAAACTAACCACTGCCCCGTAATTCAAAAACTTATGCCGAAGCAGGTCAGCAGAAGAGCGAAAACATCTTTACTATCATGAAAAGCTTGTAGTGTTGTTCAAATGCTTTATTTCATGCAGAAAAGTGGGCAAGTTCTAGTAAAATTTATGCTATAATAGAGCTACATCCGAGCTAACCACTGCACTAGAGGCAGCCATTGCAAATGGCTTTGAAATCAACTAAAACCTGCCCATAGCTACCGCCTCATCCTTCTCAAATGATGCTGATTGGTCCAAATGGTGTTCCATTGGGCACAAAGGTTGTGGATTGGAGCTTTTCAAGATGGATTTGCCTGATCACAGAGATGGAGTCTTGCGAATCCATCTGCTTTTCTTTTCTTCTTTGAATAATAAAAGGATTTTGAGTCCTGGTAAACTGCTGTAAAAGCGACATCAGAGCTAATCGCTCAACCGACAGCTGCTCTATAAGGGCTTGCAACTAAACCCCACCAGCAACTACTCATGCGAAGGCATGAGAAAAGAGCAAAAATGCATTTTCTGCCAAGAAAGCTTTCTGTTTGTTTTTTTTTTTTTTTGTCTTCTTTGTATAAAGAAATGTGGATCAATTCTAATAAAAACTGCCACTACAGCTACGTCCAAGCTAATCGCTTCACTGGTCACCATCGTTTAACAGCTTGCTGTCAAACTAAACTCTCCCATGGCGATCGCCTCGTTCTCCTAAAATGCTGGTAAGTCCAGTCCGTTCTCAGACCTGGCACAATCGTTTCAGATAAGAACTTTCCAAGATGGATCTGCCACATGAAAAACATAAAGCTTGCCAATCCATCTGCTTAAAAAAAATGACTCCCTTCTTCCCTTCCTCACATTTCCAGTCTTTTTCAGAAATCCTATAAATATAACCTCTAAAAGAGGATATAAGAGTGTGGAACTAAGCAGACTTATCATGCAGCACCTGAAATATCTGTAGAGACTAGTGAGTAAACAACACCTACATAGTGATTTAAAAATAACCTGTTTTCCATCATTATAGCCTCCGCAATCAAATCTGCAGAAAAGTCATTCACAGTCCTTATACTGCTTGAATTGTTGTGTTTTTATGAGTGTATGATAAACATTTAACATGTTTAGAAGCCAGGTATGGGCAGTATAGATGCAGATACCTGCTAACTAGTCCTCAAACATTAAGACCACAAACAGCAGAGGCCATTAGCTTCATTTATACATGTGAATATGTACATACATATGTACGAATTAAAGTATGTATACAGTGGTGTAGAGCAAGGTATACAGGGGTATATCAGTATACTCACTTATGTTTTTCTCTCCATGGAGTATACCCACCTCTAAATGAAGAGTATACCCCAAGAAATGAGTATACATGCACCACTACACCACAGCATGCATACATGTACAGTGCTTAACAAATTTATTAGACCACCTGTCATATTTGTCTCAGAGACCATCTAGCATCATGAAGTGCTTTAATGCAGACTCTCTCATTTTCAATGAGCTCACGACATTTTACTATTTTGAACAGGAATGAGGGATTTCAAACCGAATACACCTTTTTATACCCAAATTTGAGCCGGCTCACTGGGCTTCTCTGAGAAGTCAGAAATTAATCAAGCATAACATTCAACCACTAAAACTCATTTTTCTGTTCAGGAATGCAAGTAAATAACTATAATTTCACATATTAATCAAGAAATAACAATGTGCTTTACTACTTTTTCAGTTTTTTGGAAATCAGTGAATTTGAAAATCCATGGATAACAATAATAATTACATTTTAGCATTAATAATATAATTTTGGTTAAAGAGCTTCGACATATTGGTGTATTAACCATTGCAGAAACATAGAAAATGATTTTGGTAATTACCAATGCTGTTAATTTAGGGCAGCTGTGGTATAAACCTTACTTTGGGTGGTGGTCTAATAAATGTGTTAAGCACTGTACATATATACATTGGGGCATGGAGGATGTTAAGGATTCATCACAGCACCCCATGTGCGCCAACCTGGAGCTAAAGGGGGGTTACAAGCTCAACCCATGTAGACACACGTGTCGCTCAGCAGCTAAGGTCAAGCACAACGGTATTGCTTTTATTCAGGGCTTTTTCACCCCTTGCAATACACCTGGACGGTACCCTAGGTCAGGTTTACTCACCACATCCCTTTCTCTGCCCCAAAGTCATGGACTTTGTTATTTTTCAACAAATCATTTTGCCATTCCCCTGGTAATGTGCAAGGACATCCAGAGCATGACTGGGGTTGTGTCAATCCTCCTTCTCACCCAGTGATGCCCACATCATATGCCTTAACATTAAGCATAGAGGTGTATGTACACATATACGGATGGACAGATGGATGGATAGCACATTTTAATATTTTGTTTCAAACATGCCTTCTTGTAAATGTGTTTCCTTTTTAGCCTTTACCCATGGGATCAACTGCTGGAAAATGGTGGATTGCTCCTTCCAGGTTGGGAGTGAGTCCTTGCCCCAAGTGAAGGAGTTCAAGTGTCTTGGGGTCTTGTTCACGAGTGAGGGTAAAAGGGAGCATGACATTGACAGGTGGACTGGCGTAGCATCAGCAGTACTGCAGGCATTGTGATCTACCTCCCAACCCTCACCTATGGTCATGAACTCTGGGTTACAAATGAAAGTATGAGATCATGGATACAAGCGGCCAAAAGTTTCCTCTGAAGGCTGGCTGGGCTCAGCCTTAGAGATAGGGTAAGGAGTTCAGACATCCTGCTGGAGCTAGGAGTAGAGGCACTGCTCCTTTGCATCAAACAGGGCCAGTTGAGGTTGTTCGGGCATCTTATCCATGTTGCCTCCCTGTGGAGGAGGTATATTCCGGGTATGTCCAGCTGGGGGGAGACCTTGGGGAAGACCCAGAATGCACTGGAGGATTACGTTTCCTCTCTGGTATGGGAACGTCTCAGGATCCCCTCGCAGGAGTTAGAAAGTGTTGTTGGGGAAAAGCACGTCTAGGTGGACTTGCTTGGCCTGTTACCCCCGCAACCCAGCCCCAGATAAGCAGATATCAGACACCTCAACTGCAGCCATCCACTGGGGGGGGGACTGCGGTATTTTGGCTACCAATTTGAGGCTGTCATGTTGTCCATCATTTAGTTCAATGCTTAAGTACTGTGCCTTGACTGGTGAAAAAGACGAAGGAAACAGGTCTTTTGTAAGCATGTATTTTTGAGACTAAAAGCTCGTTCTCCTGGTTGAGTATTCACTAATAAAGACAAGTGGATTTCTGTAAAACTCATGAAATAAAGCCAGTCTTGATTAAATTGTTTCAGTCTCAGTTGTTTTGAGGGTTGCTTCAATAGGATTAAAAGAGGATTCCCAAAATACCACAAGGTTTATTTTCCTCATCACATTTTCTGAATCTAATCATTTTCTGGGAGCTGAATTGGAGGCTGTGGAGGGCCTGATGGGGCCCTCAGGCTGCCAGTTGATGATCAATGGCATACGGTAGACTGTCAATATGATTAAGATTTTACTCTGCGATATTCACAGAAAAAAAGCACCAGAAGGCACCAACAACACAAACAGGTTACAGTATAAAAAAGATCAACTCAAGGCCAGGCATACACTCTGAAAGCAGAAATGTTGTGGTGGAATGTCAGCTCAAGAGGCTCGTTCCTATACACAATCAAAGCTCACAACTTCAGTGCTTACACTGTTGTAAAATCAGGACAAAGCATTGACAGTTTTCTAAACTCCATCAGATGGAAGTTAAAGTGAAATCCATGTGTATTTAATTTGTCTCACACACATCAGAAACACTCAAAAACACACACACTCAATCAACATCACCAACACACACAGGCTACCAAGAAAAATGAATCATGTTAAGGACTCCATGTCATCTGGAGCTCTGCAGCTATTTCTTGCCACGGTGTTGTTCATGTCTTTCATGATGGGAGGGGAAAGACACATTGAACAGACATGCCTGCTGTTGCCATGGCGCTTTACGATGCTGCCTTGCTTTGCCTTGCCATGCTTTTGCATGGGCACATTCAGGAAAAATGTTGGGGAATTGGCTTCTGGCTCTGCACTCAGTGTGCAAGAGTATTCGGTCGTACAAGCAAAATGTTAAAATATGACAATTATTCCTCTGACCGGACGGGAGCAGATGAACAGGCCATTGGTTCTGGCGGCCCTGTGCACTGCATGACAAACGGTCTTCAAAATCACTCAACTCAAAATTCAGGAACAAAATGTCCAGAATTAACACAGTAAATCTCCTACCAGAACAGAGTCGGTGAAGCCAAACAGCTTTATGTACATGTTTATTTCTGCTGTAAAGTTGGAGTTTTTAATTTGATTGCCAAATGGGGATTGGCTTGATTTTAGAGTCAGACTGAAGCGGCCATTCAAGTAATAGCAGTTCTGTGAAAATTGGATACCATTGTCTCTCACATGTAACTAGACTAGGTGGGTCTCCTCTGGGAAGAACAAAGCAGAGAGTCAACCACATTCCAAGACAAAGCATGATGATGAATATACGCTGCGCATCCTTTGGGCTCACCTAGGCAGGGACTCTAACTCTGAGGATAACTTCACCCATGGTGCAAATTTGAATGATTAGATTATAAATGGTTGCATGTTTTATATAACTCATTGACTGTTTGACATCTGGCCTATTGTGTTGGAGTTTTGGGTAGAGCTTGTAAAACATTTACTCATCCAAGTTTTTGTCACAAAGAACAGCTGTTGAAATTTCCTGAAACAAATGATTGCAGCATTCTTAAAAATTATGTATAAAGCTCATATGAAACATCAAAAAAAAAAAAGAGAAAGCCACTATAATTTAAAAGGAACAGAGATCTTCCAAAACTAACATTAAGAACCAAACTGATGGAACAGTGTGTTTCTGTTAAAGGACTCTATAGAACAATCCTGACAGAGAAACCAGAGAGTCAAACATTCTGTTTGAAGAAATGTTAAAGCAAGTATGTTGAGAAAGTACAATGAGACAAAAATCCTTTTTGTCTGGGTGACAAGATCTTGCTTTTGTGATTTGGTGTAGAATGAATTCTAACTTATGAACTGATATCAGGATTTGATCTGCCGTTTTTGCCTGCAGCTTGTTTGTTTTATTTCCTTTTTTTATCATATATGTAATATTATTTGTTGATCTGTTTTGTGAATACAGGGCATGTATTATAAGATTATTCCTCTTTCTGCTTCTTTTCATTAAAAGTTGAAGATTTAACATTTGATATAAACTGTTTTGTTTGTTTTACTGAAAAAAATAAACATATAAATAAATATATGAATAAATTTGTATCACATGAAAAACAACAACATTCCACCAAATGATCAACAAAACCTCAGCAGGGATCACTATACAACAGGAAACATCCAAACACAACTAAACACAACACACACAACTCCAGTTCTTGCTGTGTCCAACAGATGTGATATGGAATCATTCTCTCTCTGTGTGCTCCCATCTAGTCAACAGAGATGGAAAGAAAACAAGAGTATTGGACTCAAGTGAAAGTTTCTACTGTAGAAGAGAAATTATTTATTTCAAATGTGCTCATAAAAGTTAACCTTGAAAAACAGATGGATTTGCCAAACTCTGTGTCTTTCCTCAGACAAATCCATCTCGAAAAGCTCCAATCTGCAACGTTTGTGCCGAACACTGTTCGGACAATTCAGCGTCATTTAAGGAGAGCAAGGCAGGTGCTGAGGGCGGGGTTTAATTATACTGGCCGTTTGCAATGGCTGCTTCCAGTGCTGTGATTAGCTCGGATGTGGTTACAATACAGCGCCAGTTTTATCAGAACAGGACTATATTTCTTTATGAAATAAAGAGTTAAAACAACACTAAAAACTTTTCATGATGGAAAAGGTCTTGTGAGTGGTTGTATACAATGGCTGCTAGTGGAGTTATTAGCTTGGACATAACCACATATCTTCATCAAAACAAGAGGAAAGAGTCTCACTGAAAGCTTTACATGATGGAAAAGACATTTTCGCTCTTCTCCCTGCCTGCTTTTATGGTAGCTATTAGCTCAGATGCAGCTGATAAGATTCCACTATAAGCTTGTCTCAGCAGACAGGATGTTTTTGAACGTCTCCCAACCAGCCTTGGTCTGAGTTTTATTCAGAGGAGCTCCGCCATTCACAACTACAGCAGATGTAGCCTGATGTAGGCTAAGGAGAAGCGCATTGCCTGATTTTGTCTTGTTGCTCTGATTGGCCCATTATGAATGTGATGGACAGAACGTTCCTCCAACACCTTCCAAGAATTTTTAGAAAAGCCCTCCCCTTCCCTATCACTTTCTATAGGAGATATCCAAGATGAATGTGAAAGATATCCGTGCAGTAAAGAATGTTCCTGGTTCGCTTTCCAGTCAGGGCTTTTCTGTTCAGATTTTGCATGTTCCCCCGTGCATGCATGGGTTCTCTCCTCCCACCACCAAAGACATTCTCGTTAGGTTAACTGGTGACTCTAAACTGGCCGTAGGTTGGAATGTGAGCGCGCCTGGTTGTCTGTCTCTATATGTCAGCCCTGTGATGGCTGGTAACCGAGTCCAGGGTGTATCCCACCCTTGCCCAATGACAGCCGGGATAGGCTCCAGTCCCCCGTGACCCCCAATGGGATAAGCAGTATAGAAAATGGATGGGATGGATGAAATTACAGCAATTTGAGTAAATGTAATTAGTTACTTTCCACCCCTGTATATGACCATGACAAAATATCAGTGTTGGTCTAACTGGTCACTTCTGCCCTGTAAAAAGCCTCTTACTTGATTCAGCAGCTAGATATTCCAGACGCCAACCTAAAATTGATTACAGCAGATAAACACTGATAAATGTTATCCGTTCATGCCTCATCATTTTGCAGGTGGCTGATTTTATAAGCAGGGTCGATATCGGCCAATACCAATGCACTGGTGCATCCCCAGTACAGACGTGAGAGGAAAGAGTTAAAATGAAAGGAAAAACAGTCCTGGGTATGAAAGATATGACCCACTTGGGAATAGCAGACAGTTTGCCATTAGCTCCTCACACAATTAAGTATGCACCAGAGACAGGTGATCATATTTTAATTGAGCTGTTTCACAAGGGTCCAGGCAGCTCAGCTTCTGAAGATGACAGTGTGTGGAAGTTTTATTTTGGCCTCAGGCTATTTAATAGTTTAACTGAGGTGATTAGGGTGATTGAAGCATGTTGGTAATTGCAATCACAGACTTTTGATGTGCAAGAGGGCTTGCGTGCTATGAAAGCAAGTTTCAAGGTTGGCTCCTCCGACTTCACAGACATTAATCAGAGAAAGAGAAAACTGGAACAGTAACATGCACGCCCTGGCCAAATTTGCTAACCCTTCTCACTGCATCTGAGCATCTAATCATCCTCGAGTCCGAGCTGCCGGATAAATCCTCTCTCCTCCACCATGACTGATTAGAACTCTCCAGTACAAAATGGCTGCAGCCCGTCAGCCGAGGCGGGGCCTTCCACGGCGGCTATGGACGAGGACATTCAGCCGCACATCTTCAAAGACTTCTGAGATCCTGGGCACCGGGATTAAAAGTTAATCTACGGAGATATTTCTCCAGCGGCGACAGTGGTGAGTAATTGCTGCACAATCCATTCAAGATCAGCCCGGCTGAGTCTTATTACTCATAATTATGGGAGCAATTAGGCATTTGCAATTAAAATCCGAGAAGTGTCCGTTTGATTTGACCCTTCCACCATATTCTCTGTGGTCTTTTTTGACACTCCCTCCGTGTTAATGTGATTGGCCTTTCAGCTTCACTAACTCTTTTTAACAAGATGTAGCAGTGCTGTTGCAGGATCGTGTGCGAGCTTGGATGAAGGGAAGGAGACAAGAGACGGGAATGGGAAGGAGAGACAGCTGAGGTGTATTAAAGCTGTCAGGATGTGGCGGTCAATATTTGAACAATGAGCGGGGATTTGTTTGAGCGAGGGAAAGGAAGGAGGTAAAGGAAAAAGCAGCAGGAGGCCCTCATGAATAGGCTGACTGTGTGTATGTTTATGTATGAATACTTGGGCCTCATTTCAATCTGACAAGAGTATCTGTTCAGGCGTGGATCTCTGTGTGCAAATTTAGCTGCCAGGGACTGCTGACGGTGAGGATGTGCTCTCTGTGTGTGGTCGCAGGTGTCTGAGAGAAGAGGGAAAAAGGAGAAGAGGAGGAGGGAGTTGAGTAGGTCAGGGGAAGAAGTGTGCTCAAGGAAGCGTGGCAACATGGAGATAAAGGACAGAGGCACAGGACAAGGCCTTGGGGCAGGAGGTGGGATTAATTGCCCCTGGCACTCAAGGCCATTCAATAAATTGCCCCGGGCGGTCTGCACAGGAGGAGTAGGGCAGCGATACGGTGACGAAGGTGTTACAGTGCAGAGAGGCTGATGGGAGACGAGGTTAATTAAACTCTTCAGTGTGAAACACTCTCATTCATTACCTTCATTACCTTGTTCATTTAATCTGCTCCGCTGTTGGCATTTTATCACATTCAGCCCCTTTGTCACGTCATACAGCTGATTAGGTTTCATGTTGAACCTTCGGCTGCAGAGGGAGAGAGCGAGAGGCTGAACAGCAGGTCAGCCACACGCGGCAAACAGCTCCAAATAAATTGAGTTCACGCTGGACATGCATTTTACTTGATTTTCCACCCTGGAATCAGTGGATTAGTCTTAAAAGTGGAAAATGAAAACGATTTTCACCCCTCGGTCTCCAGTGAACTGTGCTGAGGCCGACACACAGCCCGCATTAAAGAGCAGAGGAGTGTGCTCAAACGGGCATGAGTGCAGAACTGACAGAGCGAACCGAATTCAGAGACGAGTCTTTATAACAAACAAAACAAGCTCAAACTTCTCAGCTGAGGTTTTTTTTTTTCCTCTGTTTGGATCTCTGCTTAAAAATAGACACAGCAGCCTTCACTTTCTTTGTAACACAAGGAGAAGAATTTGCTGTTTGAGGGCATGTTGAAAAGCAAGCAGGCAGGCAGGCAAGAGAAGGTGGAACAAAACGGATTGCATCACGACAAAACATCCCATTTTCAACTCCATTAGGTCTCCCTCACAGTCCTGACAGTGTTGTGCTTTTTGCCACTTCACATGATTAATCACGTGTGGAGGCTGCAGCAGAAACACAGACAGGAGTCTGAACTGCAGGCGGCTGAAGCTCCACGCTGGAGATGACCGAACAATCACAAGAAACGCTTGCACGCCGAGGAGAGGAGGTGCACACAAAGAAAGAGAAGAGGTCGACCTGGAACAAAGTCAGACAGCGACGGCAGCCAGTGATAGTGATGTTTGAACAAAGCTCGGGTTGTGTTTGTGGAGCATTCAGAACAGCGAATTTGGCACAGTAAAGGTGCTATTTTCAGGGGGAACTCCTACGATTTAACACATCAAAGTCTGTTTACAGGTGCTGTGAAGGAAAACTGCATGCAAGACAAAGAAACAATTTGGCAAGTGTGTGTATGCTTAAACTGTTACACACACAGCCAGTGGTAGAGTCTATACGGAGACTTCTTGGATATTATCAGTCATTTTCTCTCATGGAATAAGAAAAAAGGACGTGATGGAGGACTGATCCTCAAAATTTGTTTTAAAAAGCGATGAACAATATGAGAAACTAAGATTCACAACCTACATATATTGCATTTTCTCATTAACTTCCTGTTGGTGCTCTGGCCTCAAAAGATGTCACTTGAATCAGCATCAATCGAGGCTGAGGTTTAAAAGTGCAGGCATTAAAAATCTAGTCTTGTGAAGTCAAAGAAAGGACTGAGCTCATTAGATCTCTGCAGCCGCTTCATGTCTGCTTCAGACGATTGGCTCAACAGTACCTGACCTTTAACTAAATGTTGTATCTTTAGCCAGATCATTTGAAATAAAGCCTTTGTTGATTTTTTGGTTTCATTATTCTTCCATGTAAATGCATTAAATTTCAGGCTGTCAAATATTCAAAATTTCTAATCCTGATTAATCTTAGAATTTTAGTAGTTAATTGTGATTAATCAACCCCTTTTTAAATTCCACTCTTTTGCATTAGAAACAGTTAAAATTGGTTTGGATTTTTGATCTATCTTACACTAAGACTAACCTCCAATTTCCACATACAGCAAACGTGCCGCGAACTGCTGACAAATCGTACTGCAGAGCACATCGCTCCCTCTCTAGTAGAGCAGTTCCACAGCCGGTTCTCCAGACCGGCATCAGCACGTGCCTGGACCGACACTTCGCTCCGCTTTGTTCGCGATACGCTGCCAAACCGTGTCAATACCCGTTGATCAGAAAGCTCCAGAAGAGGAAGTCACAAGAATATCCGGTTCTTTCAAAATACAACACAATGCATGGACTCACTACATCAACATTACGTCTCATCCTGCAGCGAGAACAAAGGGTCACTGAGAAGTCAGTGGGTCACAGAGCTAAAACAGCGCCATTGATGTGGAAAATTAACTTTTGAGGACATTTAGCCAAATAATTTTACATAAAACTACAGATCCTTTAAGCAAACATTAACCTTTTAACTTCCTAATGAACTCATCCAATGGCAGAAGCAATAATATCATAGACTTATACTGGAAAGGACGACAATTTAACCCCAAAAGGTAAAATCGTCTGCTGTTGACATACTATTCCTGCGTGAACTTGCAGTTCTCCTGTGATCTCTTCCTGCTGATCAGGGCTGCGCGCCGTGGCGCAGCGCTCTAGACTCGCTCCCAGTGGGCAAGGTTGCTTGTCTTCAGTCGGACCAAACCCGTGGTGCTTCAGTGCGCGGCGCAGTTGTCCTATGTGAAAATTGTGGGTAACTTTTGACCTGCTTTTATTTTGAAAGAAAATATGGAACTTTGTCTAGATTGAAAATTTACAGATGAACTTAACTGCACAAAAAGGAATAGATAGATTGTAATAGATTGAAAAGGAAAAAGGAGAACAGTAAAAAGATAAGTGTTTGATAAAATACAACGCAGATGACTTCTGACTTGTCTGTTGAGCTGTCTGAGTTTTTTAAGGTAAAAGCAGGAGTGGAAGTAACTTACCGTATTTACTGAAATTGCTGTAATTGAGTCTTTTTTGGCTGACAGCAGCTTTTCCCAATTATCGCCTCCCAGCTCCCCCGAGAGGGGTGTATCTGCAGGCTCACAGGCAGCAGTTTGATGACTGCAGATTCAGGACTGTAGATCTAGGACCCTGCCTGCACACATGCCGTTGTTTCTGGGTGTAGGAGCCATTATTAGAGGCCATAAGGCCATTATTAGAGGCCTTAAGATCTCTCCTGAAGGTGTCACCATTGGGAACAGGTAAATCACTTTTAGGTAGGAACCTTCATTGAGGTGTAAAGTGTTGCTAGACTGAGCACATACAGTTTTTTTTACCGCCATGCCAGGAAACACTTAGTGATAATTGTGAATCTTTGAATGGGAGTTGATGGATTTACTGGAATCTTGCATGTAAAGAGCATCACAGACCATTGTTGGATGACAAATAAATCTTCCGTTAAAGTGTTATTCCACAATATGCTCAGGTTCTATGCCATAGTGAGCGCGTAAGTAAGTGAATTAGTCCGTCTACGTAGCGCTCAATGGCTTTAAGTTTAGCCTTAGCTGCTATAATGGGCATTCTTTTAAATACAGATTGCTAGCTACTGCTATTATTCAAAAATTCAAAAAAGTTAGTAGAATGAAAACTTGTTGAACTAAAAAAAAGTTTAATTAAATAACTACGGAATTATCGCGTCTCTTCCCTAAAAAGATTATTTAGCCTGTACTTAGCAAGATGTCATAATATTAGTGGAAAAAATATGGCTTAGCTATGACTAAGCACGCACAAAGCAGTTATATAAAAGAGAAAACACAAATAACATTAAAAAAAAAAACAAGTTTAAGTGAACTTTAGACTTCTGCCCATCAAAGTTGTGCCAACTCAAGCTCAAACTGCTGCCTGCGAGCGTGCAGATATGTACTACTGGCTCCCTCAGCCAATCACATCTTTTTCTCTCAGCACAGTGGTGTATTTAAATATGATGTACTTCTCACTAATCCCTGCTTGATTTAATGCTGATGCACCACACTGCTGCTGCTGGCAAAGCTTAACTTCCTCCACCCCAGCCTCCTCCTTCATAAAGCTTCATAAAACATAAAGCTTTTGAAGCCTCTTGCTACTATGAATTAATTGGTTTTGAACTCATTTTATTGTATTCAAAGCAACGTGATTACTGTATCCATCCATGTGGGGGTTTCTAGCCATAAGCTCCATGGAAAGTCAAAGCATGCTTGACTAACCCAGGGAGCATCTTTTGAGCAGAGCCTTCTCCACCAAGTAAAACTGTAGACCCATTTTGCAATAAAATGGTAAAATGCATGACGGAAGTCTTCCTGACTAAACTGTACTTTTACTTGAGTGCAATAGTCTTTTACTTTTCCACCTCTGTAGCACATAGAGAGAATAATTCCACATCACATCCCAAAACAGCTGTTTGGACACAGCAAAAACTGAAGTGTTGATATCTCTGTGTTAAACATTTCAGAGTTGATTTTAACTCCCAGAGTGTATTTTTAACTCCAGTCTGAGTGAAATGGTCTTTAGTGTTGGAGTAATTTGACAGTGTTGATCCACTAGTGTTGGTTCCACTCAGTAAAGAGTCAATTATCAATTAATCTCAGCTCATCCCACTGCCAGTTCAAATCTGGGGAGTGTAATAACAGATCATGTCCTTGGGCAGAGTGTTTTGGTGTGTTTTATGTGTGTTTAGTTGTGTTTATATGTTGTCTGTTCTTCAGTCATCCCTGCTGGGGTTCTTTTGCTCATGTTTCTGCTGGATTGTTTTTGATATGAGACACATTTACACTATGAATGAAGTTATCCACTGGGTCACAGTAACTTTAGGCATTGCTAAATTATGCACAGTGAATATTCTTCACTAGTATGCATTACCTTGCTCTGAGGTTGACTCTCTGTTTTGTTCTAGCCAGAGGAGACTTGCCTTGTAACTGGTTTTCAAGAGTTTCAGCAGCTCTGTCATACTGTAAAATATTTAACACTTTCAAAAGTGTAGGCCAACTATATGTGTAGTGTGGACCAATATTAACACTTTAAAATGGATAAATTTAGCTCTATATGAGTTTAATCAACACTGTCTGGTTGGAGATCTATTCACATGTTCCTGCCTGTCTGGAAAGATCATTAAATTAACCGTACAACGATACAGTAGCTACTCAGTAATAAAGTACACCTTTTATACTTTTTCTAGAGTAGATTTACAGATTTATAGTTAGATTTTAACCAGAATAACTGTACTTTTACTTGGGTAAAATAATCGGGACCTTTTCCCCCTCTGGTAAAATGAGACATTAAGGAGCAGTGCTGGACTAATTTACATTACTGTGGCTGCAGGAAGATACTGCAGCAGTTTAACCCGAGGGAAAATAAAGCCAGCAATAAATTTGGGGAAAAAAAACGTATGAACTAATTATGCATCTTAATTAATTGTGATTAATGCAATAATGCTGACAGTCCTCATGAATATGTTTTACTGCTTTTGTGCCCTTTTGATTAATTCAGTCTTTGGATTCTTGCTGTCTGAAAGCAATTTGAATATCTAGAAGTATCTGGAAAATCCTTAAGAGAGTTTTCTGACAGATAATTTCTGTGGCTTACCTTTAATTTGACAGGAACACTAGAGAGAGAGAGAGAACTCAGGGAGAGAATTGGGGATGATCTGCACCAAATGGTTGAAAGTTGAGAGACTTCTCAGTAACCGGATGGGGAATAAATTAAAATATTTGAACAGAGCTGTAAAAAAACAAAAAAAAAAAAAACAAAAAAAAAAAAAGGGTTTTGTTTCAAAAGGCATAAATTCCTCTAGACCTGTCCACTGAGCTGTCTGAGTTTTTCCAAAATTGAAATGAGACAATCATCTTTTCTATCCTTGTGGGAGCAGGAAGACTATGCCGTGAGTAGCATCCAGCTGCTGCCTGCTACAGTGGCCCAATTACTTTGCACCTAAAAGAACAGAATAAAGAGATTAAGAAGTGTTTTAATTTTGTAACTTTGCATTGCATTAACTAAACAGATGCCTCCAACATTAGGGGCTCTGTCCACTCACCAGAGATGTGAATCTCAGAATCCCATGATTCAATTCCAATTCTGGGGGTTTAGATTTGTTCAGAAGGGATTTTCAATTCAAACTGATATTTTTTATAAAGAGGTGCTAGTTTCAGCATCTGCTGTGCAAAAAAGAGCAGTGAATTATTATTTGACACCAAAAAACTTGATAAAATGTGTTCAATATAATGCATTTTTACCCTTCTTATAGTATTTTTATCAGCTGATTACAATAATGTAAAATACACAGAGGAGGAGCTACAACAAAGATAACATTTTGTGCCTAAATTGCAAAATGATATAATATGATAAAAATACTAAAGCTTAGGCAAGAGAAAAGATTTATCAGAACCTACCAAGGGGGAAAAGAGATCATATAATGATCATCATAAAGCTAACTCCTTCACTGCTGATGTTGCTGAGAGAAGGCAGGTTTTACAGGTTAAATAGTGACCGTGTTAACTTGTGACCTTCAGCTGAAAGTGTCACAGTTACAACCCTGTTGATACATTGAACATTTTCCATTGTCTAAAATGTGTTAAGAGGATAAGAATTAAAAAAAAAAAAATAAAGAGCTCTTTAATATTTGAAAATCTGTTGTTGCTACAACCACAGACACATTCAGCGGAAAGTCACCAGATAACATGGTCACTTGTTAAACCTTAACATCAGTTTTTAGGATACACAATGTCAAATTTTTGCTGATATTTCAAAAATTATTTCAGCCAATATCTATATCAATACTAATAACACTTTTTTGTATTGTATAAAAACCAGAAGTGTCTCCAGCGCAAAGAGAGGCTGAGTCAAGCACAGCTGAGAGAGGAGTGGAAAAGTAGACAGTCTGGTAGTTACACTGAAAATGTTCAGGGCTCTTGATGGGCCTCCTTGAGTGTGTGGCACCTTAGGCAACCACCTGTACCTCATGGTACACTTATACATTTTGTCAATAGTGACGGTGGATATAGGATTTTATAGGCCAGGGTCAGGCTTCCTCTCACCAAGAGGTTGCAGAATCCACAGTGAGTATTAAAACTTTTCTTTAAAACAGGGCATGCTGAATAACTCACAGCTCCACAGACAGTGTAGGCAGCATGTCAGTATGTTGGACACAGCAATGTACATTAAACACCAACACTTAGAGCTGGTGATGTTTGTTGTAGCTTCCATGTGTAGCAGATGAATACATACATGTTATACATAACTCTCA
The DNA here is from genome assembly GCF_018320785.1 of Cheilinus undulatus. Lineage (NCBI taxonomy): Eukaryota > Metazoa > Chordata > Actinopteri > Labriformes > Labridae > Cheilinus > Cheilinus undulatus. The sequence continues at coordinate 9,374,588 of NC_054874.1, read as the reverse complement.
TGGATGGGCAGTGAGATCAATACGATACACAACAGCCCAAAGCGTTCGGTATGTGTAATGGTAGCAGCTTATCTAAAAACCCAACAGCTGATGGAATAAATGACCTCAGGTATCTGTTAGATCTGGCCCTCCTTAGACTTCTACCCCCCTGAAGGTTCTGAGGGTCTTCCAGGATAACCTTTGCCCTCCAAGTGGCCTTCACTTTAAAAACACTGTCAAGACTATTCAAGTCAATGCCGACAATCTTTCTGCAAAATGTAACCACTAGGCCACTGGTCATCAACTACATTTGTACAAGGGCCCGTTTTTATTTGGAAAACAAAGAATGGGCTGAACTCCCCAAAAACTACATTTAAATATATTACTGCCCAATTAACAGATTATTGTTTAATTATTTTTCCACTTCGAAAATGTAAATAATATTTTGCCTTTGGCTGTGAGATCAGTGCTAATGGCCTTAAATGCAGCTGCCACTAGTGGCGATTGGGATATTTTGGCTATAGGTATTCCTCAGGCTTGCATGTTGTCCTCACTGGGTTTGATGCTAAAATGCTGTGTTGTGATTGGTGGGGAAAACCAGTCTATTGTGGTGGTTCTCTGACAGGAAACATGGTACCCTGAAAGTGCCTAAAGTGGAAGTTGACATGGAAAACAACCACTTAAATCAAGTACGATTTCAAGAGTATGTCTTTCTTATGCATCATATTCACTAATAATGACTGACTGGTGAATTTCTGTAAAATGGATCAAACATCAAGCCAACATTAAATGACTTTTGGGATTTTTTGAAATACCATACCCTGAATACCACAACATATTAATCCTCTGCACATTTATTGAGTTTAAAAATCTTCTGGGGGCTGGATGGGAAGCTGTGGTGGGCCTAATGTGGCCCCCGGGCCACCAGTTGATGATCACTGCACTAGGCCATCTGCGCCCCATGCCAACAGACTCTTAAGGAAGCGTTCACAATCCCACCTCTCAACTTCAGCACAGCTACAGCACCTCTTTGCACATATTGTAACATTCAAAGTGCAACCATACCATAGACTTGTTGCCAAGGTATTAGTGTATCGTCAGATTTTGATACCACTACATCCCTACTGGTTACTGTGGAAACCGGTAGAATTTTTCATAAACTGTCACCATTATTTGTTCCCTTTTGTGGTACTGTAGAAACAACATACTAGACGCAAAAATCCAAGAAGGTGGAATCCATGGAGGGGTGTGTATAAAAGGCTAATACTAAACTAACAATGTTATATATTCAGGTGACCTACTTGAAGATTTTGTGATTATTTTTACCTCTAAATGCGACTTGGCTAAATATCCCACACTGCACCTTTAACGGAAACAAACTTTATAGACGCTAATGTCTGATCCAACTGGATCAAGGAAGACAAATGTTTGGGATAAAAAGGCATGTTATCTTTTGTTCTCCTAATATTGATCTTTCTTTTTGAACCATCCATCATGACTTGACACGATACAGAGTTCAGCGCTAAATCAGCTGAGAACTTTTATAATTTATGCTTCTCACTCTGTTCAGAGCCCAAGCCTAGACGAGAAAGGTGAGAGGATCCTCCTGTTTTTAGAGGTCAGCCTTTGGTCTGATGACAAGAATCGCTTACTTTTGAGGTCTTTAGCATTCTTGGACGCTCTCTTAAATCCCTCGTGCCCTTCCAAACTTCCCCCAATCATGTCTGAAGCGAAAAGTGATGACTGCACAGTAGTGTGGACAGGCTGCCCGCCTGACTGCCCCTCGCCCTCCTCTGCTATCCTCACTGTTTGCCCTGTCCATTTCTTTAGCCTCGCTCATCCCATCCCTCTCTCTCTCTATCCTCTCTGAAAGTGAGCCAGTGTGCAGAATGACCTTCAACCACACCCACAGGGAACAAAAAAACAGACGAATAGTAGCAGGATGGAGGAGAGGATGGGGTAAACAAGAGGAAAGGGGCGACAGAAAGGCAATGGAAAGAGAGAAGAAGAAGCCGGAGGAGGTGGAGAAGAACAAAAGGGAGGAAAAAAAAAACCTCATGCTGAATTGAGGAAAAATCTCTTCTCTTGGAAGCCAGCAGAGCGCAGAGCTGGATCTGACAAGAAAGATGACTCTCCATCCCCTTTCTCACTAGTCTGATTAAAGCTCTCGCTCTAAACCGAAGCCGGCACTCTGAAAGCCACAGAAACAGGCAGAAGAGGTCTTTAGTCTTTCGTAAAGGTGCAGGGGGAAGGTTTTCAAATACACTAGAAGGAGCAGCAAGGACAAGGTGATAGTGTAGGAATGCCTTCAAACAAATCACTTCTGCAGCTCACAAAGAAAACTTAATTAAATTCAGAACAGTTTTCTTTTCTTTGAGATATGCACAGAAATTCCCAATCCCTCTGTTTAAATGCAGTAAGCCAGCTGTAATGAGTTAATCTACAACAGAGGGATGATTTCCCTGTGTGACTAAGGCGGTAAGGAGACAGAAGGAGGACTAATTAAACTTGTAACATCTGCCTTCTGAGCTCCAAATGAGTCTACTGGCTAACAAAAGCATCTCTCTCCCCATTTCCTCCCCTTTATTATTTCAAGTCAGGAAGGGTAAATAAGGTGTCTGCACGCTCAACAAACAATGCAAATAATCTTCTGCAAGTGGCATCATCATGGTAACCAATGAGTACACTGTAACTGGGTGCTTTCAAGTATTCAGAACATCTAGCAGTGAAAAAACTTCCACAAGCTGATGGAGGAGGAGAAAGTGAGGCGGGTGGGAGGTCTGGTGTGGAGCACGTAGCATGCTTACAAATGAACACACAGCCACGACCCAACTCGGACAGCGTGAGTGAGTTCCCCCCTCTCTCTCTCTCTCTCTCTCTCTCTCCCTCTCTTGGTGATGAGCCATCTTCTCGGTTGGATGTGTCTGCGGTTGTCGTCGCCGCTGCTCCACTTCTGAGCGACTTCCCCCGGCTGCTCCTCACAGCCGGAGCCCGAGAGAGCGAGCATCGGAGCGGGCAGCGAGCAGCAGCAGCAGCAGCCCCCCCTCCTCCTCCTCCTCTCTTCCGCTCTGCTCCGAGAAAAAACAAACCGACACTGCAGGAGGTGACAGATCCAGATTCAGATCCAGCCTCTGCAACAAGCAGAGAAAAAAAAAAGAAGGAGAAGGGGAGAAGAAACAGCAGCCACGCCAGATCTGCACGGAAGATCTTAATAAGTAGGAGCTGTGTTTTTATGTCCCTACAAACTCGAGTCTGATTGGCGTGGCAGCGCCGATCACTTTCCGCCTTCTGCTGGAGCCTTGCTTGTGTATAAACACCCGGACCGTAAGAGGAAGACTTTATCACCGAGCCCGGCTCATCAACGACAATAAAAGACTTTATTGGCCTCCGACAGCGCTTCTTACTTGGAGGAGGAAGAAAAAAGCACATTAGTTGCTGTAAATCAAGCCAGGAGGATCGAGCCAGAGTGCAAGACGAATGGTTTGGGTAACTAAAGCTTCACTTTATCGGCAGCCATGCACGGATAATCCCACTATACCTGCTGTTAATAGGGCAGTTATGAAACAGGTGTTGCAGAGAGAACGGTTTTATAGAAATTGGCGATGCCTGTGCCTGTAATGATAAGCATATTTTTAAGAAATGTGGAGGGAAAAATGCAAGAAGGAGCCTCTGTGGTTGGCAGGAAGGCAGGCAGCACGCGGGCTGCTTACCTGACAAATCAACAGATGTTTAAGTCATGTGGCTTTACGTCTGTGGAGGGGGATTCATCCGATTTATCCAGGGGAGCATTATCACTGTCTGCTGCTCTATTAATTAATTAGTGTGCACATAATGGCAGAGATGCTGTCCTGATGCCCTTGGAGCTCCTGTGGCAACCTGCAATAACTTGTGGAGGATTTTGTGGAGCTCCACGAGGGGTGTTTATGGAGATAAAGTGGATGCAGATTAAATTAATCCTGCTTTGCATGGATTTTGCTCCATCTGGAAATCAGTCAGCATTAAAACAATCCAAAAGGCATGCCAAAACCTGTTGTTTTAAGCCTTTTTTTCCCTAAAATAACTTGAAGATAGAGAATCGTGCAGTCCTGTCACACATGATGATCGTCAAGATACAAAGTGAAAAAAAAAAAAGATTCTCAGCCCAATGAAAAACAGGCAAATCTTTCACCTGCACACTATTACATGTCATTCCTCATGCCTCCAAGTGAAATGGGTTGCTTCACCTTGTCAAGAGTGGTGTCGCTCCCCGCACGAGGGTGTGATGAATTTGGTCATTATTGATGAGCAGAGTGGACACAGGGGCTGTCAGCCCGGCCCTTCACTCAGGACGGAATAAATTACACAGTGTTGACAGGGAGTCAAAACACAAACACAGGCTGACAGGGAGATTTCCAGGGTGAGAATTTAAGGCGCAGGTGGAATAACTTAAGAGGCTGCAACAGTGGTTGTAAACTTCATCTATCTCCCACCCTGCTTTCTCTGCAGATTCAGTTTGAAAGAAAAACCAAATTTAAATTCCAATATCCTCTCAATCTGCAGCCTGGTGAAATTCATTCAAGTCTGGGGGGGTGACAATCATATTGTAGTGTGTGGTGACACAAAAGGCTTCACAGACAATCAAATATTGCAAACGCTGACATGATCCAGGCCTGTCCTCCCACCATGCCTCCGAGCGGATTAATCAGTCAGGAGCGCTTCTTCCTCATCTCTTTGATTTATCGCTCTCAGAACAAACTCTAATGTCTGAGATATTTCAATACCCCCGCTGATGAATACATTCAGATTCACCCAGGCTGAGCTGGCTCATGAGATGCTCTTCTTCAAATAAGTGGGTGGAAGTCACTTTGTATCTGCATTTGAGTCTTTTCCTCTTCATCACTTTCACCCCTTCTCCCCCTGAGCTTATTTATGAACTATTACCATCATGCAGTAACACTTTATTAGGCATGTAGACAGCCAAGAGGCCTATTAATCTTTCACTTGCAGTCTTATGCTCATTCTGCTTCCCAACACACATACTTTGGCCAGTCTCAATCGCTTTCTTTTTTTTTTTTTTCTTACCCCGAGGAGTTTCTCAGCTTCTTCAATGATTCACAAAGCGACGGCTGAGCTCCTGTTAGTCTTACAGTGAGGAAAGTGATGTGTCTTCCATCGGCAGGATATCAATACGCACTTTCCACCGGTCGACTTTTCACAGGGGCCGCAATCATGCTGACAATCTCCCGCTCGATCATGCTCAAATGTTGCCATTACGACACATCTGAAGCGGTAATGATTTTATATTATAATGCCATCGATCCGGCTGAGGGGGCGACACCCTCCAAGTGGTGCTGAGCGGATAACAGACAGTTGGCTGGTCTGTGCTGCACTTCACAGCTAAATATGATAAAGGGACGTCGCTTTCGATTACACTGTAAAGCCAATGATCATTCCTCACGCTGTGTCAATACTGAGCTTTATGCTGCCCATGCTTGACTTAAGAGCTGCAAGAAAAGGAAAAGATACACCCACATATTCAGGCAAATTAACATTGCCTGAAAGCGCTCAGTCAGATTTACACACTGTGTACACAAAGACACGAGTCACACATCTCTGAACAAATAGCACATTATCAATATTCATCTGAAATGAGAGGGGAATGAGTGATGATTAAAGGCTGCAGCACAGTGTGAGAGTAAACATGGCAGACTATAGTGGCAAAGACAAGGCTGTGACGGGGCACCTAGCTGCGCCTCAATGCAATTAATTAATAATGAATAGGATGGGTAAAAGGAGAGCCGAAACAACAACAAACTGAGAAAACTAACAGCAGAGAACTTGGGGGAAAATCAGAGCAAGCTGCTGTTGGGACTGTAATGGAAAATGAAGACTGTTTTATTCAAAGAGCTGAGGCGAAATAAAAAAGAAAACAATTTAACAGGCTTCTCAGCTTGAGCAGTCAGGGTAGATGTTTCTCTGGCCAGAGATGAAGGGTGTTCACTGCTTACTGGGCAGCTAATGTCTTTAACCATAGCAACAAGCAGCCAACTATTTTACATTTAGTTTGTATTAAAGCTGAAAAAACAAGCCTTTCCTTCTGCTGGTTTGTCAGTTTCACCGTTGACAGATGGCAGCGAGAAATGTGATCTGAATTCTGTTGATGGAGAGGATTTATTTCACACTCTGTGTCTGTGTGTTTCAGGCATGGTGCCCACGCCCCAGGTGTGCGTATCAACCCTGGTCACGGTGAGCACTATGGCAGTGGTGGACCTCTACCTGCTAGAGCAGAGCATGCTGGGAGCCCGCGGGCTTCCAGGACCCGGCGTGTGGCAGTGCGCAGCGGTGTTGCTAGGAGATGTTGGCTTCCTGCTTGCGCTGCGCTTTGTGTCGGCTGGCGTGGTGTCTGAGGCGCGGTCTCCACGCCGCGGGTTTGCCAACGCCCTGTGGTTCCTGTTCCTGTCGCTGCTGCAGCTCAAGCTCTTCTTCGTGTGTCACAACTACAGGCAGGAGCGGCGGCCACCCGACCCGCTCGCCAGGAAGACGCTGACGCTGCTGCTGTCCATCTGCCTCCCCTCCTTGTTCCTCATCCTGACGGGGGCTGATCACATGACCCCACAGCGGAGGAAGCAGGAGGTGCGGAGCCGGCTCCTGTGGGTGGTGGTGGACCTCCTGGACGTGCTGGACCTACAGGCGGGGCTGTGGGAGGCACAAGGAGGAGCTGCAGCGGCTGGAGGAGTAGTGGAGCAGAAGCTGCCCATCTGGGTGGAGGGGCTGGTTTTCTTCTACTGCTACGCCCTCCTGCTGCTGCTGCCGTGTGTGGCCCTCACAGAGCTGGGGGGCACTGGCTTGCCAGGACAGAGAGGCCCCAGGAAGGAGGCTTTGTACCCTTGGCTCAGCCTGGTCACTATCAACATCTTTACTCTAGCCCTGAGGGGCACGGGGATGCTGTGGTACAGGGACCCTCGGGTGTCCACAGTGTTCTTGGGGAAGAACCTGTTGGCTTTGGCTGTGAAGCTGAGCTCAGCCTGGGAGAGACACAGGCAGGATCGTGGAGCTGCAGGGCCAGGGGCTGTGACTGGATCAGAACCAGGAGAGCCAACCCTGCCAAGCCAGAGCTCGGGGCAGGAAGAGGGTCCTGCTCAGGGGAAAGCTCCCCCTGCTCATTATCACACACTGTCTCGCACACAAAGTCACACTCTCTCCCACGTCAGCTTGGAGCCCACAGAGACCCCCTTAGGACCTTCTTTCATCTCCCATGAACTCTAGAGAGTCACTACGAACAAGCATGCATGCACAAAGACGGATGCCTACACTCTAAAAACTCAGAATGAAAAGTGGGTATCACATCCAAACAGATAACTGTGCTGAATTTCAGAACAGCAGGGATGGTTTAATGCAGAGCTGTGGAAATGCATTTGGCAAGCTTTGAGCACAATTTGTTGTGCTAAGAACAACTTGAAGTACATTGCTGTGAATTGCGAGAGTGTATTTTCAAATTGAACACTGTGAACACATCTATGAGTTCGTAAAGAATAGTACAGAAATGCATTGCAACGGCTCGTATGGTTTATTCTCCTTTAATCTGTGCACTTGTCTCATTCACTCCTCAAGGTTGATGTTTTCTTCATATCACTGCCTTGTGCAGAATCTGTGCACATGTGAGGTTTACTGCTTGGTTATATTTGAGTCCAGTCCATGTGTTCAGTGGGAGGAATCAGGCTGACACTGTTTTACCATCACATGCCAAAATACAGACTCTGACCTTTGGTGTACATTTTCTCTGTGCAAGTTCTCTGACAGAGGGAGGTTTAACGCAGAGGAGTGATGATCTATTTTTCCTTTAAGAACCCCAGAGTCCTGATTCAAAAGCCATTTAGAGTACCAGTAATACTCTCACTCTACACCATGTTCCAGTGTTTTAATGTGGAGTCTCACCCAGTAGATCTAAAGCTTTTTGGCTTGTGGCCCTTTGAATCAAAGTCTCCTCACGACCCTAAGTGACGTTCACTTCTTAGATCTTTTCTTATTTGAAAAGCAGCTCAGAAAAAAAAAGACTGAGAGGCCTGCAGAGGTAAAACTATCCACTTTCAAAGATAAAGCTGGGAGAAGAGGCTGAAAAACAGACACGGTATGTGTTGTTTATAGGGGTGTAATGCTTCACAGAGATCATAGTTTGGTTTGAACCTCGGTTTTGGGGTCACCGTTCAGTACGGGTCAATAAAAAAGGCATTTCTATCAATATTTTGTTACGTGTAGTGTTATTTAGAACTACCAGTGATAGTTGGTGCAGCCAGTGAAATTTTAAACATGAGATAAGAGGAAACAAAAAAATATGCTTAATGAAAAGCAGAACAGAAAACAGCCTAATATCTCCTAATATCAGAGAAATATATTTATGATTCATGAAGTAACACTGTTTTTAATAAAAAGCCGCTGCAGTGGTCACTCTTGCAAATCCTGACTTGTGTTTGTCAGTGAAGAATCACAGACTGTTAATCTTTCTACTGTAAACACAGGAAGGGATGAAGTGACAGAGTGTGAGCAGAGCACTTAAAAACACATTTGTCATTGGTCTGCTACTTCTACCAGTCCGTTTAGTCTTTCATATGTATTAGTAGCAGTAATATCTTTGACTTTCTCTGCTTTTGCATCCAGAGGTTTTCAAAACAGGGCGGAGATGAGTAGAGGTAGAAAGGGGTCAGTGTATTTTCTGGCAGATAAATACCCTGGTTGAAACCAGGCTCAAAAATTGTGAGAAACTCTCTTTATTCCGTTTTGTTTGTTTGACAGAAAATGGAAAATATGGAAAAAGTAGCTGTTTTCTCTGGGTTTTTTTTTTTTATTTTGGTCACAAAAATGGAAAAACTCCTTTCAAAATGTTTTAATAGGGGTGAAATTTTTGTTTCTTTTATCTTTAAACTTTGTTGGGTTTTTTTTTTTGTTTTGTTTTGTTTTGTTTTTTTTTGTTTTTTTTTTAAAGAGAACCCAACATTGTCATGGGTGTCACAATTACAAACACAGTTTTTTCCATACAATCTGGAGTACACTTGTACTTTTCTTAATGTTGTTTATACATAATCCATTATAAATGGTTGTTTTATCAATCATGATTTTTGTTTTCTTAACTTAATGAAATGCTTGAGGAAAAGGACATCATGTGACCCATTGGGAAAGGTGAGCATTTCAAAATAAAAGCCCCCCATTTGCTCTATACAATGTATTGAAAGTAGTGTCAGTGGTAAAAGTACTGGTTATTTAATAGACTACATTAAAATAAGGATGAAAATGAATTTATATGAATAAATCAGCCTGTACTGCAAGAGGTATTTATCCATCTACACAGCAGGAGTCAGACTTTCAATTTAAGATTGTATTGTTTGGTTGACAGGTTTATTTATTAATGTGTGTGCACAATAAATAAGTATGCGTATAAATAAATGTATAATCAGAGCAAAACACAAACAAACATCAAACAAACAATCAGTTTAATAGGTAAATGTTGGCTTGGATGGCTTACCTTTTGACATGAAGACTCTAATTTTGAAACGCTCACCTCTCTGAATGGGTCACATGATTTCCTTTTCCCTAATTATTTCATAAAATGAAGAAAACAAAATACCGAAATGATGAACGAAAAAAATGGACCCGTTTTTTGAAATATGTTATATGTTATGGTACCATAAAAAATTAGGAAACAGCATGTTTTTCCAGGTTTTTTTTCCATTTTTGTCTAAAATGAAAAAAGGAAATAAATAAATAATGAGAAATTGAAGCGTTTTTCCATTTTTTTTCCATCTTGTCCAAAATGAAAAAAAGAAAAAAAAAAACAAGAAAATGGCTAGTTTTTCCTTTTTTTTCCCATATTCTGTCAAAAATAGAATAAGGAGTTTCTCATGATTTTTGAGTCTGGTTTCAAAGGATCTGCCAGAAAATACATTGACCAAAAAGGGCAGCGAGTCTCGCTGTGCTGCCACTCTTTGGAGCAGAAGACGAGAGCAAACTTTTCTTCTTTGTCGGTTCTGATATGCCAGCCACCTCCTCTTCTGCGTTAGTGGTTTAATAATGATTAGCAAACATTTCCAAGCATTACTGCCACCGAGGCTGGCGAGTAAACACTTGTCACTTTTCTTTTCTTCAATAGTTCAGACGTAAATGGGACTACGTGCACCGACTGTGACCCCTGAACTGAGATGGTTGGGATGAATACAAAAACCACAACACCCGTAGTAGTTTATATTTAGAATGTTTTCTCCTCACATCCTTTTCTGTTTGTTTTGCCAAACCAGATTTATCTTGGAGGATCCCCACACAATAGCTAGTGCCAGATTGTCTTTGGAACCAAAATAAAAACTGGCTGATACTTATCAGTGGCCTGGCAGGAAATATTAGTGAGAGGAATCTCTCTAAACTGTTAAACCTACACACTCATAGGCGTCGTGGTTGACCATCACAGCCAAACTGTGTTATTTGTAGAGTGGTATTTTTATTAAATCTCTAAATATTGTACTTTCATGAATATTTCACTAATGCTGTCACATTTTAAACCATCCAGAGATGATTTTAGCGTAACAGCTCAAGAGCAGAACACATGAAAGACTCTGTTTACACCAATCATACCTTTCAGTGTTAGGACTTTACGATGGGCAACATGCATTTTGCATCATCTAAATCCTGTTCTACAAAAACAACACTACAATTTCATTGCTGTTTACACAGACAGACTACCAATGTAAGTAATCCCTTTACAGTTTTCCGAGCACATTCAAAATTCATGTTTTTCTGTCGTCTTGTCTCATAGTGTCTGTTTTCAAAAAGAAGACTGAAAAAAAGCAGTCGAGCCGCCTGTCCAATCCTCAAATCCCTTTTTCATTTTAGATGAAAGTGTTAACTTTTAAGTTCTCTTTGAATTATTGATGCAGCCTTTTTATTCACTGATGTGTTAAAATGTGAGTGTTGTGTTTGGGCATCATGGGATTTTGGGTGTGAGCAGCAGGTGTAGAGGACGTACAGTACAGTACAAGTGCCTTGTGTCCTCACGGAGCCTCTGGGCCTAATGTGACCATGTGGAGCTTGGACATACGCCATGTGTATACTGTGAAGTTATTCTCCAGCTGTTGTCAGCTACACCTCCAGGACAGAGAGCGACTAATAAAGTGTTTCATACTCGCCTTGTGTTGACACTTCATTGGCTATAATGCAAGAGTGGTATTGGCAGGCTGTCACACATATAGAGGAAAACAGGGGGAGTCAGTCCAAATTATTCAAAGCCCAGAGGCCTGAGGGACAAATAACAGCCTCGCATTTTCACTGTATTGAAGTTAATCAGTTCCCATTCTGCAGGAAATTGTGTGTTTTCATGTTTTTTCTCTTCCTGGAACTGGTGAAGGGAAAGAGAGCCCTCAGACATATTCCAGCTAAAAAAAAATGCATGCTCTGTGCTTCACAGCGCTGCACCCCGACAAAAGGCCGTCATTTATCACAATTATGCCCGCGGCCCCATCAGCTTGAATCCTCTCTCCGTAATCCTTGAGTGTGCTGTCGTGTTGTCTGCCTTTTAGAGCTGAAAGAGAGACAAGTCTTGATGTGATGGGCTGTGCGTGTCATAAGTTCGTAGTAAAAATGTGTGATTTCTTTTTTTGACTGAACTGGCTCTCTGCTGGCAGCGGCTGTGAATGAACCCGCTGAGATTTAATGGTCCTATTAATTGAAATTGGGGTTATTTTTCAAAATGTGAGCACTTACTCCCACTGCTTTATGCTTGATTTACAGCCTATATTTAGAAGATGCATTAAGACTAATGTACACATTCAGGAACGGAAAAGAAATCCAGTTAAAGTTTCTGTGGGGAATTTCTCTGTGGTTCACAGAGCCTTTTAAGGAAAACCCACAGAGGGATAACCAGTGTAGTAGACGGCATCCAGCTCTCTCCCCTCTTTCTTTCATCTCCATCTCCCTGCTCGCTCTACATTTCAAACACACGCAGTCTGGATGCACTCCCTGTTGGATAACTTCTCATATTTCTATTATACTAAAAGCAGCGACTGCATAGGCAGCAGCCCCTGCAAATGACTGCCTCAAAGAATTTGTTACACCTGTTAAGCTCTAGAAACAATGCTCAGCATTTTCCCTCAGCTCCACCATCTCTCACAACCTGCTCCCAAAGAACAGAGCATGAGCCGCTCTCCTCTCTTCTTTCTTCTTATTCTGATGCTCTCTATTCTTCTTCTACAGTCGCTTGTGCTAATTTCACTCCAGTCTGTAATTATTCTCCTGAACCAAAGCTGCCACTTTCTTTTTTTTTGGTCTCCCGTTCCTTCTTTTATTTCTCTCGTTTGTTTAAATTTGCCCTGCAGCAGACAGGCGGCCTACCTCTCTGCACTTCCCCTGTCAAGGGTGGTTAGTCAGAGACGAGGGGGGAAAAAAAAACCAAGGAGGAGAGGCTGGCTAAGATTAAAAAGGCCGGGGCCACTGCCTAAAGCAGAGCGGCTGCCGACTGCCATTTATTTACCGTTTGCTCCACACGGTGTGAGCCTGATGGAGCACGGGAGCCCAGGGAGACAAACACATACAAACACGCCACCCCGACAACAATGACATCCCGAACAGTTGAAAAGAGGCACCTTTAGACAAACATATGGCTCTGTTTTGCTCGGTTGAGCATTCGGTTGCAGCCCATCTCACCTCATTACCCCCGACGCGGCTGCAGCTACAGTACGCCTCGGAGCTCACACCCACCTCGTCTGGCAGAAAGAGCCACATTTAACCGACAGATGTCTAAATCATTCATCATAGACCACCGCTTCTGGAGAGAACTTCAAAGTATAATCTATGAGAAAGAAATGATGCAAAAGACTGTCTCTAGTATCTCATTTTATGTCAGAGGAGTCTCAAATGAATACTAATACTTGTCTCAGATGTAGGGGTGACATTAGGCCAAAACTGAGATAAGAACTTATCTATTTACCTGATACTCTGATGAGAATGAGTAAAAGTAGGGTTCAAACGTTGACATTTTTTACGCTTATTTCTGTTAGCTTACTGAGGGAAAATTAATTGCAAACTAATCTGATAACAGCTGTGAACAGATTCTGGTTCCAGCTCCCCAAACAAAGAGATTGGCTGCTCTTCTCTATTTAATAATCTTGTATCTTCAATGATAGATGATGGATTTTTTATCAAAGCTGACTAAACTGATAAATATTGTCACTGACTGAGTCATAAGCTTTCAGCTGAAGAGCACCTTCATGGTAATTTAGAGCAGCACTGATGTTTTAGCTGGAATCAAGTTCATCATTTCCTCTACAGAAATAAGAACAGAACTACAATGCTGCAAAAACATCTGTTAACTTTGTTTGTCTGACTAGGGGTTGACTGATTATTGAGGCTTAGATTTAGCATTTGGCCAATCAGCATTTCACAGAAAAAGTTAATGCATTACTTCAGTTCCACTGCAATGTCTGTCTCCCCTTATGGCAGGGGTGTCCAAACACTTGCCGAGGACCGAATGTGGCCCGTGCCCATTTTGATTGCCCCCCCCCCCCAATTCTTTTGTATTGTATCAAATATGGCCCTAAAAGAGCATAAGGCTTGTGCTACACTGTATTGTTGTTAGTTTCAGCACAAGGCAGTGCTACCATGCTTATACTGTAAACAAACATTTTGACAAAGATTTATAGCCATTTTTCAAGACTAAATTGAGACAACACTATAAATAGTAAAAATATTGGCAATCAAAATAATAAAAATATCTTGAGTTATAATGCCCTAATGATCACAGCAACAAATAGCCGCACCAATGATGCTCCAGGGGCGGGGCCAGTGGTAGCCAGAGCTGAATAGGGCCCCCTGAAATCTGACTGGCTTCCACAAAATCCTTAAAAAGATTGGCCATTTGCCTTGGCAGCCATCTACTAGCCATTTAAGCATATCACTGGTTGTCTTGACCAACATTAGATTGGTTCCACTAACTTTAATATCGAGGTGAGATATATAAAAGTGGCCCCACCATCCTTATATATTTCTGTATGTGGCCCCCAATGGAAAAAGTTTGGACACCCCTTCCTTATGGCTTCATTTTTGATATCCAAAGGCTCAACAAGTGTCCTTTATACCAGTGGTTCCCAACTGGTTTAGAGTCAGGACCCACCACAGCCTCTTCAATGACAAATTGTGACCCAATCATTTAAATCATATCAAATGTCTTATTGAAAAATGGGTCACTTTGGATATGAAATGGAAAAAAAATAATGGAACAAAGAGATGAAGACAATTCCTTCAAAATACAAGCACATCATAGACGTTTTGACACTTATTTTGTTTCCAGGTGCACCACTAAGACCCACTGAAAATGGTTTCGCAACCCACTTTTGGGTCCCGACCCACCAGCTGAGAACCACCACAGTCCGATTGGCTAGATGTTGCATGATTTCTAGCCAATCAACACTTGAGCCTGCCAGCAGACAAGGCAGTGCCAGGCTGTTGTGGCTGTGTATGGTTCTTCCACACGCTACTGAGGCTCCTGTTTGTTTAAAGAAATAATTGTTTAATTACCAATATGTCTTGTTTCTTCAGACTTCAATCATCCAATCCACCAAACAAGAGTCAATTGCAGAATAGGCTGTTGACCCTGGCAGAGAAGATTTAGCAATGTTTTCGGGGCACCACCTACATACTCAGCTCTGCTGCTCATCCCACAAACACATGCTCCTTACAAATGTGGCACCATTTAAAAGGGAAATAAAAAGGCTTTCTAACAGTGTAAGATTTAATGCAAAGAAGTGTTGTTTAAACAAAGAAATTATCTACTAAACAGTTTCCTTACTTTTTGTTCTAAGTTTATATAGACACAAACCCAGTTACTAATATTCCATCTTACTAAATATACACAGGGTTAAACGGTGTCAAGCAAATATTAATGCTATGAAAATAAAGTCAGTAACTTCAAATTAAAACAACTTTTGTTTCTCAATTTTCAGTGTTTAGAATTAGAAAACAGCTTAACTATTCTATTGCTAATTCAAACAAGGTATACTTTATTTCACTGATCTTATACTTTTTTAGTTGTTTGTTGTTTGAACAAATATAAAGAGGTGCTGAGATCTTTTAACCTTGAATAGCAGATGGATACACCTGTTTCCGTGTTTCTCACTGGCAAATCCATCTTGCAAAGCTCCCGTCTGAACCATTTGGGCCCGGTTAGAAAGTGACAGGACCAATCAGCGACGAGGGGCAGTACTTTCTTTTTCACGTGTTTTGTTGCTCTGATTGGCCTGTAAAGATGTGACAGGCAGAACGTTCATCCAATCACCCTCCGAGTTTTTTCAAAGGCTCTGCCCTTTCCCAAACGCCATGTATGAGATGGATGTATGAAACAAATCCATCTGGTTAGAGATCGAGGTTAGAGATCTTTCAAATATCTAACAATAACATTACCCAAGTGCAGAAATATATCAAGTAGAGGAAAAATGGCCTTCATACCTCTGATATGTATTAAAATAGGATGATAAAGAAGCTTATACAGTAATGGAACTAGCGTGGTAAAAGACAAGTACCTGAAGACTTAACCTAAGTACTGCACTTTAATAATGAACTCAGCTTTTTTACTGCTCAAATAAAACGTTTAATCGGACTGCTGCTCTGATGTGTCACCTTGGGCTGTGGAAAAATTGTCACAGTTCACTTTTCCCTCAAATATTTATGTATATATTGTATATGTCCTTACATTTTATAGAAAATTATGACAAAATATTACTACAATGTCTATGCTGAGTGTAGGATTTCAAAAACAAATCCAGTAAAAAAGGTTTTAAAGGAGAATTACAAGAAATTTGTTCCAAATCACAGAAATATTTAAATAAAACGGGCGTTTAAGAAAAATGCTAGACTCCTAAAAACAATTTGCATGTAAAATAAATTCAACCGGGTCATGCATCCATAATTTAACTTGCTTGCAGCTGAAGTCTGTTTGGATAGGACACAGCCAGGAATACATTTTCAAAGGTGAAAAGCATGAATATGAACAAAGGCATGCAGAGAAAAACCACACCGCATTCTGGGTGAAGTGTGGAAACCACTGTTAGTTTGTGTGTTATCTCGTGTTGTCACATTTTAGACTCCACAAAAATGATCAACAATAGCATCTTTGTGAAAGGAAACAATGTTTTTGGGGGAGAATGCCTAAAAATACCACACACACCCACTGATGTGACATATCAGCACTCATGTCAGAGTGACGGCTTTTATAAGATGTGAGAGAGACAGAGCAGTGTTCAAAAATAAATGATTGTTGTTGTTCTGAGATTTATGTACGCCTAATAAACCTGCCATTAAAAATATGCCTTCTGTCAATCACATAAGAAGATTCAGCTATAAAAAACAGGTTTTTAATGAAGACATTTTAAGTTTAGAAAATCTTCTGTGATGCAGAACCGAGAAGGTAAAAATGTACATTTTTATATTTTTAAGTTTCAGTGCAACTACAAGCTGCAAAAGCGCCCAACAGAAAACTCAATGACCTTTAAAATTTGAGTGACAGAGAGAGTTAGTAAACTCTCTGCAGAGGGAACTCAAAAGTCTCCAGTGAAGCAAGGGGAGGGGAGATTTAGCAGAGCCTTAAATGTGATCAGTAAATATCTTAAAATCAATTATACATCTTACTGGTATACACTTCAGAGACGGTAAAATTGGGTTATTACATTCCCTTCGCTTGGCAGCAGTTAAAAATCCTGGCTGCTGTATTTTTGAGCAGGAATAGAAGATGGTGAAATGGGATGAGATTAAAGCATGGATCCCTCTCTTTGTTACTGGATAAAAATGTCTGGACGTTTCCCAACTGTGGAATCAGTACCGCATTACTCTCTGTATTATTCCTTCTAAAACTAAGTCACTGTCAAATGCAAGTATGATGGTTTTGGACTCTGTCCATGTGTCCACAAGAAAAAGAGTCCTAAATCTGTCTTTAGACTGTAGTAATATGAAAAAGGATTCTGGATTTTCAGGGGGATTGTTTTATGCTACAGCAGCAGGAACAAGTTAAGTAAATAACATCCCCTAATACTATAATCTAAGCCTAACTTAACCCTCAGACCGCTTTTTCAGATAAAACCCTATTTATATGGGATTTAGTAGCACTGTCCAAATCTTGACATTTCAGCACAAAGTATTTAATTCTATGTTTTGTGTTTAAAATGTGCTTTGTAACTGCCCTCTAAAAGCTGAAACCATCCATATGATTTTTAAAAACTTCGCCAGGCTGATGTGGGGCTAAGTGGCGTTTGTGTTGCTATCTGTCATCACCACAGAGCTCAACTGTTACTTTCTCCACCACTGTTAACTTCACTTGTAGCAGCTGACAGCCAAAATTGGCAGCTCAGAGACATTGCAGTGCCACTCTAGGATTGTGGGTAATGTAGTGCTTTTGTATGAGAATGAAAAATAAACCATGTTTTCCTTATATCATACAGACCTGTGTCTTCTAAAAGATCATATATCGTCTTTTCTCCATTTAACTGTTTTTTTTTCTTGTTAAAGGTCACATCAGCAAAATAAATTTTTTCAGGCTTTTCTAACAAAAAATTTGTGCTCCTGGCCTGTCCATAATCCCCTCAAGAATCAGAAAAATCCATTCCCTCCTCCCCTCTCTTTCTCCACTCTATTAGGTACAACTTGCTAGTACTGGGTTGGACCCTTTTTGCCTTCAGATCTTCCTTGATTCTTCGTGGCATAGTTTCAACAAGGTGTTGGAAACATCCTCAGAGATTTTGGTCCATATTGATATGATAGCATCATACAGTTGCTGCAGATTTGTCGGCTGCACATCTGTGATGAGAATGTCCTGTTCCTCCACATCCCAAAGGTGCTCTACTGGATTGAGATCTGGAACTGTGGAGGCCAGTGGAGTACAGTGAACTCATTGTCATGTTCTAGAAATCAGTCTGAGATAATCCTGCTGGAAGCAGCCATCAGAAGATGGGTACACCATGGTGATAAAGGGATAGACATGGTCAGCAACAACAATCAGGGAGGCTATGGCTTTTAAACAATGCTCAGTTGGTACTGGAGGGCTTAAAGTGTGCCGAGAAAATATTCCCCACACCATTACACTATCAGCAGCCTGAACCGTTGATACAAGGCAGGATGGATCCATGCTTTAATGTTGTTTACGTCAAATTCTGACCCCATCATCTGAATGGCGCAGCTAAAATTGAGACGCATCAGACCAGGCAACATTTTCCAAATCTTCTATTGTCCAGTTTTGGTGAACTAGTGCAAGTTGTAGCCTCAGTTTCCTGTTCTTAGCTGACAGGAGTGGCACCCAGTGTGCTACTCTGATGGTTTTCTGCATACCTTGGTTGTAACAAGTGGTTATTTGAGTTACTGTTGCCTATCATCTCAAACCAGTCTGCCCATTCTCCTCTGACATCAACAAGGCATTTTCATCCACACAACTGCCGCTCACTGGATATTTTCTCTTTTTCTGACCATTCTCTGTAAACCCGGGAGATGCTTGTACATGAAAATCCCAGATCAGCAGCAGTTTCTGAAACACTCAGACCAGCCTGTCTGGCACCAACAACCATGCTAAAATCCCCTTTCTTCTCCATTCTGATTCTCAGTTTGAGCTTCAGCAAGTCACCTTGACCACATCTACATGCCTAAATAGTTTGAGTTGCTGACATGTAACTTGCTGGTGAGCTGTTTGTGTTAACAAGCAATTGAACAGGTGTGCCTTACAAAGTGACCGGTGAGTGTCTATTGGCCATACATATTTCAAGTGTAAAACATGAATCTGCCTGAATGTACCTGTGAATTAGCACCTTCCCTCTTCTTTATTGTCACTGTTTCCTGGGTGTTTTATTATTTAATTGATAGTTTATACCTTTTTAATGAGAAAAATCACTTCCTGACCCCCTAGGGGAGTTCTCTTCTGCTGTGTGACATCATCTGCAAAGAACCTATTGTCTGCCACCAGCTGCTCACTCTGTTGCTCAAGTTTTCCTGGTAGCATGCAACCACAGACCCCCACCTCTGACCTGCATATTATTGTGACCCCACTTGACATTTTCAGGTCGAGCAGAGATGCACTGCTTAGTTCCATCCACCTCCATGGCTTGCTTCTTGTTTTGAATATAGAAAGAAGCCTTTCTGTCAAAAACTGCACACATGGCATGATGTTCAATGAGTCAAAGATACTTGAAAAAGCTGCACAAAAGCTCTGGGCATGAGATGGAAACTATCACTGAGATCTGTTCTAGACTAAAAGATTAAATAGACTGAAAACAACACCTGACAGTGAATAAATAGGAGGTAGTATTTCCAAACTACAGGCCAAATAATTTTGTTTAGAAGGGTTTAAAGTACCACAGAGAAAGTAAAAACAGAAGAAAGGAGAAATGTGTTTTAAAAAGCTTCATGTTTTGTATTCTGGAGCACTAAATCTAAGTCCAGTGTTGGCAAAGAGAACAGGTTTGCAGTGATGAACTGATTTTGTGTCATAGTTTATGTTGTGCAGCTGGTGACAGCAGGGTATATCATTCGAACACAACCATAAAGTATGACTCTGTTACTCCCTATGTCAGATAAGAGAAATGTTATTTTCACATCATTTAACTCCACTCTGACGTCCCAGCATTTACTTTCCTAGAAAGCATTAATCATGTGTTGCTCTTTTCTGCCTGTTTCCCCCCACTTTTTCATTCCTCTTTGGGTGTCGTCATTAAGCCACGGAGATGGATTAACTGGGAGAATTGATCTTGTTTCCAGGCGTGCAACAACATCCAAGGTTGATGAGCATCGTCCATTAAAGGGACTAACTGGATCTCATTTGTATGTACAGAACAAGCCGTATGGCTGCTTTCATTTAATCTCACAAAGGACGATCAAACTTAAATGGGTGAATGACCATTAAAGCATGAACAGATTGTGCCTTTATGATGTCAAATGAAATATAAATTTAACAAGAGCGACGTAAAACAATACACCTGTGTGATGAGGAAACAAGGTCGAGGTAAATGAGCGCAGAATTAGCTTTGAACCACTCAGTTACAGCGGGATGATTTTATTTACAGCAAAGACTAATTCAGCCTTAGCTATTTTTATCCACTCTATACCACCTTTTTGTTTTTGTTCAGTACTCGGAGGACGGCTGCTGACTTATTCTATAACTGTAACAGCCAACACGAGCCCGTTTCTGCTTGGTATTGGCATCTATGGTGAAAAGTAGTAGCTGTGTATCCCTGAGCCATAAAAATAGAGAAACAACTCAAGCTGTCTCCGTGGAGCGATTGAAGCAGCAGAGAAGTAAACAAGAATTTAAGACAAAAGCTTCCCTGGTTCAATCCCATTTCATCAAGTGGTTTGTAAAGAGTGAGGTTAATGTAAGTGGACAGCTGCGGAGGATGGAGGTGTCTGTGTTTTTGGCTCAGAAACTGTGAGAAAATAGTTGCATACGGAGGCAGACTTTGACATCCACCTGCACAATGGAGCTGTGTGCGAGCAGAATAAGAATGGGAATATGAATGAGTGCTATGAGTGGAGACTGAGGCGGAGGTGGAGGTGCACGCAGGGGTGAATGAGAAGGGAGAGTCAACGATGTGATTGGCGAAGAGAAAATAGGAAACTATCAGGCTGTCTGGTGGATAATGAGTGCTATGTGCAAAAGGTCAGCTGGTAAAAAGAAGCCCTGCTCCCACAATTAGGTTAATATGTCTGATTAGTGCGAGCGGGCAGATGGAACAAGACGTGAAATAAGAAGTCATATTACCTGTCCCAGGATGGGGCCAAGAGGAGGGCCAGGGGCTGCCTGTCCTGACCTCACTATAGCACGGATTACATTGCTGGCATCTACGTTCTTCACAGCCTTCGCCGCCTTAGAGATCTTTGACATCCTGCTCTGTGTGGAAATCCTCAAATCTGCCTCCGAGTCAACTGAGAATCCATCCACTGAAAACACAGTAGAAAAACAAATTAGTGTTTCAAGAAAAACACAACGGCAACAAATCACTTACACGCCAGGCTCATTAAAACATCATACACTCAAATCAATACCGATACCCTCAGGTGTAAACTCGTGCAAGTTCCATTCTGCAACGGGCGAGTAATTAAAAAAATCTTTGCCTTCGATCGGCTCAGCGAGAGCCACTTATCCTGAAGGTGTTTGCAGTGTGGATCAGCAGCAGCCGGGTGAGATACTCGTCATGTTGAGGATCCTGGGAACTGGCAGCTTTTTAAAGTTCCCTCTGAAAAAATCATGAAGTGCATGCCAAAACACCTCCGCCGTCTCACCTCTGTTGTGGATGTGTCACCGCTGAACTCCCCCGAGCTGCAGCACGCCGTCTTCTTTCTCAGCAGAGGTTAAGAGTCAAGGTCGAAAAGAGGGTGATAGCAAAGCTAAATCCGGAGGGGGGGCTTCCATATCTGAACGCAAAGAGGGGTCAGCTTTTTCACTGCACCTTAGAAAGCTTTTGCAGAATTAAGGAGTCAATTAGTGGAGTGTGGAGAATAGCCTGAACTTGTGGCCTTTCTCTGGAGAGAGGGAACACATAAAAGCAGGCCTATAATCCTCAGCTGGAGTAAAAGTGATACCGACACAGATGTGAGGGGGAAAAAAAGGGCGAAAAAAGATCAATGGCTGGAGCCAAGGGACATATACAAGTTTTAAGGTTGAGCCTTGATTCAAGGGAACCCTGCATTCAATAAAAATAAGTACTGCAGGGGAGAAAGGAGGTCCAGCAATGATTCATTGTAGGCAACAGAGGGTATCCAATTAGATCAACAAAAGAGACAATACCAAAAAGATATATGGGACCTCCTGCTGCTTCAGAGCAACAAAGCGGGAGAAAGTGCTTCCAAGAAAAGTTGTGATTCTATCTAGGCGGCTGATTATCCAGCAGCCGTTAAAGTGCAACCACCATGAGGCAATATTTGTAAGGGCATTAAGGTGATACGCATTCTGCAGAGACCCCAAATACAATCCATTTAGTTTGAATTCCCTCAATAAGCTTCTTTGCAATGTAACTCGCACACACTGCTACTTTTCAGAGGTCAATTTCACGCTACCCACTTAATGTGTTCAGCTACTCCATTGAAGAAGAATTGTGTTGCACTTCAGATCAATTTTGGAGCCAGTTAGAAAATGCAGAAACCGGGGCGTATTAAAGGTGAAGTTAGAAAAGCTCACTTCTGTTATCAAACAGCCTCAGAGAGACTCATGAATCCTTAACGGGAAAGCTATGAGAAAAGAACTAAAGCAGCAGTTTTAGAGGGGAATAGCGCTCCAAAACAATCAGCTGGCAAAATGACACACTGTACGTCCACAGAGACGAGGCTTACCTGGATTTTTGTGACTGTAAGAGGAAAAAACAATTAGAGGCGGCATCAAAAGTGAGGTTTAATTCCAATTTGGAGCAAAGGGAATAACAATTCAAAGATTGGGGAAATGACATCGTCATGCTTTAATGCACCGCAACTTCAATCTCTGCTGGAGTATGAATAATAAAACTACACTTCCCTTGCAAAAATGAAATCAGTCATCACAAGGCCAAGCAGTTAATGCTGAAGAAGAATTGACCTACATAAGGAATCACTATGGCTCCGACAGCACGTTCCACACAACTGCATTTACATTAGATTCAAGGAATAAAGCTGCTTGAACTGTGCAGCGGTAGGAGACACGGCTCAAAGCAGCACAATAAGCCTCCGCCTGGGCTGGCTTAATGTTTCACTGTGCATAATCAAATCAAAGGCGCAGTAATTTGAGAGGAACAGACACAATTTGAGCTTCTCTTAAGGCTGAATGTTACATTCATATGGCAATTACTGGCAACAGCATCACAGATAAAGAGGAGCATACAACAAGAGCAATTTGTTTAGAGCATGTGGAGTTTTAGAGTAAAAGCGCTCTATTTAACGTGTTTGATAGACAACATGCCACAATGCAAGCATTCAAAGAACCCATAAATAAGGAACAGTGAGGTGAGAAATAGAAAAGACCAGAAATGTACACAACCACTATGGTGCTACAACCATCAACAACATCAATACTCCACAGATTTCAAACTTAATGTTTAATACACCCTAAAGAGTCATTAAAACCACTTTTCCTGATGAAAACTCATGTACGTGGGGATTTAGTAGTACTGTTATTAAGTTAGGACCCCAATCTTGATATTTTAAATTCTACATTACATGTTTAAAACATGCATAATGACTGCCCTCTACTATGGCAGATTCTTACTGAGAAGTTTCCTGTCTGTTTTGGTGCCAAGGGACGAATGTGGCGCCATCTGTTGTCGCCACAGAGCTCAACAGTCACCGCCCACCTTTTCCAAAACCGTCAACTTCCCTCATAGCAGCCAACAGCTGAAATTCATGGCTGCACCAATCAGAGATGTTGCTGTGACACTCCAGGACTGTGGGTAATGTAGTGCTGTTGCTCAGTATCACAACTAAACCTTTTTTTAATCGTTAAAACAAGGTCAATATGGAGCGCAGATGGTCGAGTGGTTTAAGGCGCTACCCATGTACACAGGTGGCCCGGGTTTGAATACGGCCTGTGGCGCTTATCCGCATGTCTCTCCCCACTCTCTTCCCTGTTTCCGAGTCCATCCACTGTCCTTCCTCTATCAAATAAAGGCATTAAAAGGCCCAAAATAAATATTAAAAAAACAAGGTCAATATATATGTCAGCGCTGTCCAAACAATGGCTTGGGGGACAAATGTGGCCTGCAGTCCATTTTTGATTGGCCCCTCAGCAAATTCTGGGTATAAAATTAAATATGGCCCACATTTAACACTGTGCTTGAACTTCGTAGTTTCAGCACAAGGCCATGCTACAATGTTAATTCAGTAAACAAACATTTTGACGAACTTTATTTATGTTTTTTTTTCTGACAGTACTGTAAATAGTGAATATATTTGCAACCAAAATATAAACAATATCTTTATTTTAACTTTCTGATAGATTACAGCAACAAATAGCAGAACCCCAAAATCCTTAAAATGATTGCCTTGTCAGCAGTTAACTATCCATTTAGGCCTACTCAGTAACTTTGCATGTCTTAACCTACATTAGATCCATTTAATTGGTTTTAAATATCCTCAAGGTGAGGAATATGAAAGTGGCCCCACCATCCATATATATTTCTGTATGTGGCCCTCAGTGGTAAAAGTTTGGACACCTCTGACATACGTGCTTGTGTCTTTTACATATATAATTGTTTCTCCATTTAAAGAGTAGCCAAATCCCTGAGTTTCAGGTGAGGTTCATCTACCCTGGAGCTTTAAAAACTGCCTATAGAGAGTCATGGAAAGGGCTGGGAGAGAGGGGGGATAGAGATGCTTTTTAGATTAGCCATGATGTCATAACCATTCAAGGTAGACTAACCTTGCAAAGCAGATGGATTTGCCAGACCACATCCCTATCATCAGACAAAGCCATCTTGAAAGCTACAATGTTTTGTGCCGAACTGAGTGACGCAGTAGCTCTGGACGGGGTATACTTGTACCCAAAGTTGGGATATAGTGTCAGTTTTAGCAGAACCTGACCAAGAATTAAAACAACACTAAAAGATGTTTTCTCTCTTTTGCTGACCTGCTTCGGCATGAGTTTGTGATTGTTATGGGGGGAAAGGTTTAGTTTCACTGTGAGTAGTTGTAAAAATGGCTGCTGGTGAAAAGTAATTAGCTCACTCATCCAAACAGCATTTTTTTTCAGAACTGCACAACATTTCTTTATCAAAACAAGGGCAGAGAGGTTTGGAGCCGTCAAGGTTGTAATGGTTCTGGATTGTTCATTCTTTTTCCCTTTTATTCCATTTTCACTTTTTTGGCTTCAATTTTAGTTTAGTTTTTCCTGCTGGCTTGATACCTTAGTTTAGGTTTTATTTTGAAAAAAAAAAAAAAAAGTTTTTTTTTGGTTTAGTTTTTACCTGTTTGAGCCTAAGTTTTAATTTTTCTCTGTCATATAGGATACTTGTCAGGGTGAAACACTAAGAGGCCACAAAAAGTAAACATCCCAAAAATATAGATTTAAAAAAAGGGCTGCTTTTCACTTTCAGTTCATTAACTCGAATCTGAAGACTAGACTAAGGGTGAATCCTATTTCTACCCCTTAGCCCCTATCTAAGCCCTTCCTCTTGGTTTCATGTTAGGTGAAGGGGTGTCCCAATTGTCTTTTGAACTGGGGGCTATCGCTAAAGGCCAAGGGCTACAGAGCCCTTGAAACAAAGATTTTTCAGGTCAACACTTGAAACCAAGGGGTATGAATTTCCCCCACGCACTGTGTTTGCTTGCGAAATGGCACAATGACAACAAAGGAGGCATGTACATGTAAACATTTTCAGCACTGATTTTAGAAAACACAACTGTTGTGTTTTCTCATATATTCAATCCTTAACTCCTTGGGACGGGAGTTTATTGTATTTTCAGTATGTGCACGTGTAAACCAAGATCAACACGGAGATACATAGTATGAAAGAGATGGGCAAAGCTTTGTTGTCACCTCTGATGATGCAGCTGTTTATCTGCGATGTGTGATGATGAACAGCAATCAAGTGACGTCTTGTTTCTCAAGGGAAGGTTTTCACCCCTTACCCTTACCGCTCTGTTTCAAGGGGCAAGGGGAAAGGGTAGACGAAGGGGAGGGGCTAAGGGGAAGGGTTAAGGGGTAGAAATGGTATTTGCCCTAAGACCAGCCAAAAATAGATCTTTGATGCCTAAAAATGACTAAAAGTAAATTTAGTTTTTGTCAAGATGACTAAAACTAGACTAAAATGTAATTTAGTTTTTTGTCAGACATTCTAAATCTATGATATTTCTCCACTGTGGGTAAATCTGTCAAAAAACAATGCATCTGTATCTCTTCTGCCTCTCAGCTGTAGAAAGCAGGAACCACAGGTTTGGCAGAGTGCAGAGAACACGATAACATGATTTGGTACCAGATTTACACCAGGGAATAAATGCTTGGACTAAAAGTTTAGACTAAATTGTGACGACTTTTAATGGACTAAGACTTTTTATGGACTTTTGAGTTTTCGTCAACCAAACTAGGCTAAAACTAAAAAGGGTAGAAATGACTTAAATGTGACTAAAACTAAAATGCATTTAATCTATAGACTGAGACTAAAATTGAAAACAGCTGTCAGAGTAACACAACTTTGGTGTTAGTCAGTGTACTCATGTCAAAGACTAAAACTTTAGGAGACTTTGTGCTTATTCTATTTTAGTTTTTCTTAAAGCCTTGTTTTTATTTTAGTTGCTGTTAACTACAATGATTTTTCTATGTTATTTTGTTTTAATTAATAACCTTGGAGCACACTGTTAAAAATAAAATATGGTCATATCTTTCTTAAATCATCCCAAGAATTGTTTCCTGAAAAAAAAAACAAAAAAAAAAAACAGTTTTTATATCAGTACAGGAAAGCCCATATGCGCTTACGCCTATATATCGGTGACAGCTGCTGCCTACACCAGCATATTCTGCATCGAGTCCCTGATTTAGTCTTATGTAGGTTTTGACAACTAAAATCCAAACTTTAAGAATCTAACCTTCTCTTGGCCTATCTGTCACGTAACTCTGGATCTTTTTTAAAGCTTTCCCCCTGCTTCCTGTCAGACAAACTACTTGGGATGGAAACACAGTATCTCTGACAGAAGTAAACATGTCAATAAAACTGAGCACACGGGGGGAAAGCAGGAGAAAAATCCCGCCTGTCATTATACTGAGCAGGTCTACGAGATAATCTGGTATTACACCCCCCATGTGAAAAACTAAGTCTGGTATTTTATCACCTCTTCATTAAAAAGTGTCTGAGATGTTGGCGGTAGAGAAACAGCAGCTTCTGTGTTGTTTACAGGCTAATTAAAACAGACTACTCTTCAAGGATACAGCTGACTTTGATTAAAGAAATTAATAAGTTTGCTATTAAAAATGTGCGTTTAATTGCACTGGTGCGGCCCATCGCTGTTTGTTGTGTAGACTATTAGGCTCTCTTTAGTCTTCATTAAGGAGGCGAGCCAAACTGTAGTCAACATCCCTGAATCTTCTAAATGTGTTTTTATATACAAGTCAAGGTCACACATATTGATTATCTACTAAATTACTTTCTTGAAAAACAGAAGAAACTGTCTTTAAAAGATAGTTAGTTTTTAAGGTTCGTGACCCTCTCCATTAGAAGCAGTACTGACAGTGAGGTAAACCATCATTTTATCACTTTTTAATGCAGTCTGATGAGGAAAAGGCTGAATACTAATTGATTTCTCAGCGGGATCAGGCTCTGTACCTGCAACGACACAGAAGCAAGCCTGGTTCAATAACCTTTGTTACACTTTATCTGTCTCCTCATCTTCATATCTCCGCTCAATAAATTACAAGTGAACGAGCAGAGAAAATGAAATCAAATATTTTCTAATAACACTGATCCGGTGTTGCATGAAATACAGAATCAGAGATTATTATCTTATCAGAGAAACAGACAAAGACTCATTTCAGAGGAGTGTTCAACTCTGCTCCACGGTTTATTTCGATCAGAGCACCTTTATGTGCTTGCTTTATGTTTTTCTCCAGTTATTCCCTCCGTCCATCTTAAACCATCTTTGTAGGAGGGAGGGGAGCCGTGCCCACGGGAGGGGAGCTATAGCATTACAGACTATTTCTCAGCTCACCTAGGTTTAATGCCAACCTGGGTGCCTTTTACTTTGAATCATGTGCTGTCAGGATGAAAAAAAAGAGCAGCAAGCCTCAGTGGATTCCTGACATTGTCATTTTGTCGACTTGTTGCGTGGGTCTAGACTGAAATATATAAACAGCTGTTAGATGGATTGCTGTGATATTTTCTTCAGACAGTCCTGGCGTACCGATGATGAATCTCTATTACTTTGGTGATTCCCTGAATCCTCCTCTGGTACAGCCATTCAGAAATTTAAGAAAGCCCACAGCTCCTTTGAAAGTCTAGAAAGTCTAGACCCCACCCAAAACTTTAATCAATTAAATCACTTATAATCAAAGACTGAGACAGGGAAGAAATATTTGACCATTATTTCAATTCGTGAACACTTCGACCTAAAAGTGGCTTTACGACAGTAAAATAACTAAGGAAAAATATGTCTACTTCCACAAATTTTACTTTGTTTTTTCAAATTTGAAACCAAGCAGCAGCCTCTTTGGTTGAGATATAAGGCCAATGTGGAAGCACAAAAAATGCAGTTAGGGTTAGGGTTAGCTATAAGGGCTGTCAGTAATGGCTGCGTTCAGTGTGGTAAATATCTCCGATACAGCTTCAGCATTGAGTCCGTTTTACGAGAACTAGACCACGTTTCTATATGAAATAAAGAATTAAAACCACCCCAAAAGCTTTTCATGTTGTAAAGATGTTTTTGCTCTTCTGCCAACCTGCTTCTGCATGATTATGAAATAGTTAAGGGGAAAGAGTTAGTTTTTGTGAGTGGTTGTGTACGAGGCCTACTAGTGAAGTGATTAGCTCGGACTTAGCCACAGCAGCAGTTTTGTCAGAACTAGACATTTCTTTATTAAAACAACTGCAGGGAGCAACACTGAAAGCTTTCCGTGACAGAAAAGGTGTTTTCACTCTTCTCCTGGTTTGCTTCGGCATGGGTTTGCGATCATTAAAGTTATGGTTTTCCGGTGTATCCAGCGGTAGCTGTTAGCTCGGATCTAGCTGTAGGAAAGTTCAATCAGCAGTTTAATCGGAACTGGATCACATTTCTTTTTAAAACCAGACCAGAGAGTCACATCAGAAGCTTGTCTTAGCAGAGAAGATGTTGTTCATGTCTCCTGAGCGGCCTTCCCATCAGTTTTAGATGAAGCTCCACCACTAATAATCTAAGGCAGCGTTAGCCTGCACAAGAGTAGCACATGCGCAATACGTCATTTGTCACTTTGATAGCCCGTCACAGAGTGTTCCTCCAATGAAGATTTTCTGAAAAGTCCTGCCCTTCCCAAATGCTTTCTATGGGAGCTTTCCCAGATGAAGGCCAAAAGTTGCAAATGTGGAAAAAAAAGGGCAACAAGTGGCAAAGTAAAGCAAAAAGCAACAAAAATAGGTTTAAAGTTGCAAAAAGAAGTAGCAAAATATTGCCAAAAACTGGTGAAAATGGGTAAAAAATGAGTTAAATGTTGCAAAAAAAGGTTCAAAAAGAAGAGGCAAAAATGTATGAAAAGCTGCAAAAATTGGTTAAAAGTGGCAAAAATGGGTGGGAAAAGTGGTAAAATGGGTTAAAAAGTAGCATGAATCCCCAATTTCTGATCCCAACAATAGCTTTACACACTTTTCAGCTTCAAAGGTATCTTTTAGGCAATGCAACTGATCCAGCACATGTTAATATCATCAATAAAACCCAACTGGGGAAGGCCCATTCTCTGGGTTTTTAGGGGCCAAGATCATTCTGTGTGCAGGCCTGACACTGCACCAATAATTCAAATATTTCATGTCTTTATTGAACACAGCTATTAAACATTCATAGTGCTGCTGGAAAAAAGTAAATAAACCCTTAGGCCAATGACTCAAAAAAGAGCTAATTGGCATCAGGAGTTGGCACACCTGAAGTCCAGTCAATTAAACAAGAATATTTTGAGCCAGGTGTAGAGCTACTGGGATTTATTAAAACACTCAGACTTTTTGAGTTTGCTCTTCACAATAAGCATCTGCTGATGTGAACCATGCTTCGCAAAAATAGGGATCTCAGAAGACCTTCGATCAAGAATTGTTGAACTGCATAAGAACTGGACAGGGCTCATCTCAAAGACTTCAGGTGTTCACCAGTCCACAGTTAGGTCAACTCTCCACAAATAGAGACGATACAGTAGCATAGCTACTCTCGCTAAGCTAGGTTGACTCTAAGGGCACAATGCAGAATGCTCAGAGAGGTAAAGAAAAAAAGGAACCCAAGAGTAACAGCTAAAAGCTTAAAGGAATCACTGGAACAAGTCAACATCTCTGTTCATGAGTCTACCATACATAAAAGATTGATCAGACAGGACACCACAGAGGAAGACACTGCTTTCCAGAAAAAACATCACTGTACACCTGAAGTTTGCCAAGAAGCACCTCGACATTCCACAACGCTACTGGGAAAATG
Source organism: Cheilinus undulatus (assembly GCF_018320785.1). Classification (NCBI taxonomy): domain Eukaryota; kingdom Metazoa; phylum Chordata; class Actinopteri; order Labriformes; family Labridae; genus Cheilinus; species Cheilinus undulatus. The sequence goes on along the minus strand of NC_054874.1, from coordinate 9,344,537 downwards.
TTTTGTAGACTGATGAAACTAAAGCTGGGTAGTCGTGGCAGAATGTCATCTCATACTGTGCGACTGAATTGCGCACGAGTTGTGTGCTCACACTGTATGATCCGACGATCGTGCATGACCTGAGTGCTGACACTGTGCGACTGAAGTTGGAACGGACTGTAACAGAAACCCGCAGAGTTTCCTGTTTAAAAGGCTCACACTCTCAAAGTGAAGTGTCTCCAGTCATATTTTCTCTCACCCCTCTAACTCTCCCGCTACCTCTCTCTGCCCCACACACACAAACTCCATCACCTCTGTGTCACCTGCAGGTCCGTGGGTAGGAATATTTCCTGCTTGTTTATTTCCTTTATCATAGCAGGGGTGCATGACAAAGTCATTCTAGCCATTGTCATGGTAATTTGGGACGCTGTCTGACCGTTTACAAATGAAAACAATCCCCCAAAGTTGTTTATTCTGCTCGCATTTCTGCTGTCACTGTGAAGTGTCCGGAGTCGTACGACCAAACTATCAAACGTGCCTAAAATTCTCCCGACCAGTCAGGAGCAGGTCGTCAGGTCATAGTTGGGCCGTGGTCGGCAGTCATACCCCCCTGTACACAGCACGACAAACAATGCCTGATCTGACTGAAAGTCGGCCCAACTTCAGAGTGAGTCGTGAGACTCAAAATTCGTGGTTGAATTGCAGACAAATCGCAGTGTACACCTGGCTTAAGGTTGAGTTGGTACCATATACCAACATGAAAACATCATCCTCATAGTGAAGTATGGTGGAGGGATTGGTGATGATGCTTCGAGGGCCTTCCTTTTTCTTTCTCTCTTGTTTATGACTAGAAGAGAAAGCAAATTGGAGATTTTTCTTTTAATAACAGATTATTTTTTGAAAATGTGACTAATAACGAATTACTTCATTGTAAAACTAACAACAAAAAAGTCATCTGAGTACTTTAATGGATTATTTTGCAACACCCAACACTGCAGAGCAAATGAAACAAGAGAGCGGACAAAAAGCTCTTCTGGGTCAATATTTTGGACATTTCAAATGGACCCATGTTCTGTTCTTCCAGGTGCTTGAAGCTGCCATTTAGGTAGAGCTCTAAGGGCCGTCAGCTGTTACCTGCTCTTCTGAGTCTGGCTTTTGGAAAGACATAAGCTCGCCTGACTGGGACCGTCCCGCTCTCCCTCTCCCAGCTGGGCCGGCTGCAGCTCCTTCAGCCTGTCTTCTTTGGTTTACGGCACTTATCACCACAATCACACATTTTCAATCATCATCCACTCACATTCAGATACTCAGATACATTGCTCAGTTCGTTTTATGTTAAATCAAACATCACTTCTGACTGCTTCCATCTGTGTGGCCTCCCCGTTTGTCACCAGTCCTGGGCCAGATGGTGACAGAGAATGATACTTTTAATGACCTCTGTTGAATGGGCGCCATTAAATTTTGTGGATATGTTGCCAAGAGGATGAATCCTAATAACTTTGGTGATATTTTGACTTAATGTGGCGAGACAGCAAGGTCAAACTTGAGCATATTCAGTCAAACGGCTCAACATCAGCTTGATGGGCTGGCACACTTTGGCTGGATAAACCAAGCCTGAGATTATCTGAGTTTTCTCACACCTCTAATTTAGACCCTGTGCAGCACTTCTTTCTTCTCCCCATGAATTTAATATCTTACTGCTCCCTGTGTGGTGATAACATCATATTTAAAACTGATAGTCCAAGCTGTAATAAGGATGATTTTAGTTGATACAATAAATTCCAGAAAGCAAGTTTTTAATCCCAGGTTATACTGAAAAAGTTTGATCCATTACCTGATACACATTGCTTTTCCCAAGAGTCTAATTTTCTGATTCTCTGATAAGAAGTGAAGTTTTCTTTTCCAGCCTCATCAGCCAGCCTTTGCAGTAAAAACTCATTCTGTTTCCATCTCTTTAAACAGATAAAACCTGTCAGAGCCCTCTGCCAAACACAAACCATGATTAGTATTCTTTAAAATTACAAGTAAAGGGACTCAATTCATCCTTATCTTCCAGCGTTGCTAAAACCAGCCCTGACAATTGTTTTAGTCCAGCCCTTAGTGCAGTGGTACATCTAGTGGTGGCACTCACCTTTACATTTGATGTAACGCATAAAGCTGAGAGATAACCTCGCAATAAAGTAGAAGTGTACTTCAGTCACGTGTGTGATGGCCTTTGGCACTGCTGCACCTGCTCTGAAAATGAACAAATTGAAGATACACAGGAAGAAAGGCCCTGGAGACAAGCTAAGACCCTGGATGCTAATAGAAAAACAGCACAAGCATATTAAAATTATAATAGAAATTTCATCTTTCTGCTCCTCTTTGCAGAACACTTTGAATACCATTAAAGGCAGGGTAAATGATTGGTGTCCTTGAATACATAAGATGACCAAATTTGTGCTAACAGCAAAATAAACAGCCAGCAGGGAACTTCATACTCAGCAGGGGATTCTAGGGAGCCCTATTTGTTTAGATGGCACAACATTATGAATCAGGAGCTGCAGATTAGCTCTAATCGATGAACCTAATGCAAAGACCAAACAGAACAAATGTACCGGGCTGTGATCATTAGGTGAGCCCATCGAGACACTGTGGAAAAGATTAAGAGATAACATCAAATATAAACTTATAGAGAGCCGGTCATATGGGCCATGCTGTTCCACCACATTAGTATTCATCCCATCAAACTCCAGCCCTGGAGCTATTGATCGCTGAATGCCAAGTCCTAAAGGCCAGTCAAATAAAAAAGAAGTGGAGAAGAGTCTGAATGATCCCACAGGAAGAGAAAGAAAGAGGAAGTGACATGACCTGATTTAACCGACACGTGAACCCGCAGGTCTCCTCTCTGCCAGCTCTCAGATAATCTGTGCATTGCAGAAAATAAACAACTCATCATTTCCGCACTTTGAGCAATAAATTAAATTTTCATTAAATAGTCTAATGTAATGGCAGATCTAATTAGCTTTAAACTGCAAAATAAGCAGCAAGAACGGCTTCATATCAAAATTTCAGCGTGCAATTATCTCAGAAAATTATATTTGGATGAGGGAGTAAAGGCGCTTTAAATTTCTATCTGACACTGGGACAGAGATTTAATTTGTGAGAAAATATTCATTAAACCAGAGGGTAAAAGTTCAAGTGTCAGCATGTTTTTTACAGAAACATCAAAAAGCATAAGTTAAACGCTTAGCTTAAAGCTCGAGTATGTAGCATTCGATGAGAGCCATGTAGAATCAACTTTACTCCCCTTCCTTTCCTGTTCTCTGTGTTTGAGCTCTGTAGCTCCGCCCCTCTTCTCACATACCTCCTCACAGATGTGCATGTCAGCTGAATCGCATACAGATGGTGGCAAAGCTCTAATGGAGTGCTTTTGCTCCGCTTTTCCACTGAAATCAATGACCAGATTACAGGTAAGATAAAACTTCATCTCAGCATGAACAAATTCTACACAGGACCGAACACGGCTGGTTACTCCGCCATTGTACCAACTTCTCACTCAGCTGAGAGGTGGAAGCGCACCTACTACACCGGCCAATAGGAATACTCCCTCTGACCTGAGCCGTGATTGGCTGTGAGTGCTAGTCTCCTCATTAGCTGGAGCATCGTCCCCTGCTAGTTTTCCTCAGGTGAGCGTGCAGCACGAGGAGGCGTTGCAGAAGTGTGTTATTCTGTTATATGGCTTCAATAACAAAACCCTGACGGGTTGTGTTGTCTTTAACAGGCATATGATACTTAAATGAATCGCTTACTACAGCTTTAAGCAAAGCTGCCGTTATCACCATCTTGTTCAGCAGAACATAAGAAATGTGATTTCTGTTTAAACATAGACCAAAAAAATGTGTTTTTATGAGACATGTTTAGAGGACTTGTAAAAAAGGCATATCCACTCCTATTCCCCATGAAACCTGCATTCAATGTAGTTGTAGCTACATTGCTATTTTTGAGCTTAGCTTTAGCTATGTAGCTATGTAGCTTCATAGTTATGTTAGCAGCATAGCTATTTTAGCTAAGTAGGTACGTAAGCTACGTAGGTTAGGTAACTACTTCAGAGGCTTAGTTGTAGCTACGTAGATGCTTTATGAGCTTAGCTTTAGTCATGTTAGCTAAGCAGCTATGGTGGCTATATAGTTTTGTTAGCTGCATAGCTGTTTTAGCTAAGTAGCTTTTTTAGCTATGTAGCTGATTTCGCTGCTTTGGGAGCTTAGCTTTAGCTTTGGTAGCTGCTTTAGGAGCCTAGCTTTAGCTATGTTAGCTACGTTGCTATAGTAGCTATGTAGGAATGTTAGCTAGGCTTTGTAGCTTATGCAGCTAATAGCACTTCGTATGTTTGCAGCATTAGGATGTTTTAATGGAGGACAAGTTTTCCTCCTGTAGGCAGACTGTTTATTCAGCTTTATTGTATGTAGCTTTATTATTTTGTAGTCAGGTTGTTTTATTTTTAACTTGGTATGCTAACAGTTACCTTAACTCTCACTCTAACCCTAAACCAAAGTTAATGGTCTTCGAGAGGGGCCGTCAGAGACGGTTTGTAGTGAGACCCCTCTTCCACCTTCCACTGGACAGGACAAAATTTTAAAACTGCCCCTTACAATAGTAGATTTAGCTAACTTTAATAGCTTCATATCAGTATTTGCATAGTAATAAGGATGATAACGTTTCGTTAAAGGAGTTGGCCTTATAGACCTTATAGACTTAAAAGAAGACGTAGAGCAAGAAATTAGATGAGGGAGTAAAAGTGAGTGAGAACAGATTAACATTAAAGAAGAGATATTTCTTAACTTAGAGTTGCTGCTCCAAAGTTTGGGAGTGCTTTTCATGGCCTTTTTGTGCAGAAGAGGAACAGCCCAAGCCAGTGAGTGCATACTACTCCCACAAAGGAGTAAATCATATGGACCTTCAGTTCAAATGATATTTTGAGGCATTAGTGGGCTTTCAGTTTTCTGGGGGAGACTCTGGGAACTAGCCAGAGTTGTATTGATGCAGATTTACTCCACAGTCCTGACCATGACTCATCCAAAACCACAGTTATGAACTCATCAACAGTGAACCCAGCCTGCTTATCCAAAACTGGTGACCCTGGACTTATTGCTTCTTTGGTTAACTGGAGCAAATCCCTCTAGTCATGAGTCTAGAAAGAGTAAAATCACAGAAAGTTTCCACAGAACCACTGGAGCTTATAACAGCAAAATAAAATTTATGATTTTAGAATGAATTTTCAAAAAACAAGTGTGTACCGAGTTAGCTCAGCTAGTAGAGCAGGCATCCATATACAGAGGCCATAGTCCTCGACGCATGGTTGTATGATCAGATCTCAATCTCCGCACTGTTTGGTGGTAACCTTGAAAGATGATGAACTGGCCAGATTCCATCTGTCATCAGGCAGATCAATCTTCCAAAGCTGAGACAGGGAACAAGTGTTTCAGTTTGGGCCTCGTCTGAGAATGGACGGACCAATCAAAGTTATTTGAGGAGAACAAGGCAGTAGCTACAGGTATGGCTGAGTTGTACAGCAAGCAGGCTGAGGTGGAGGAGCAGCTATCTTGATGTGCACTTCATTTGAAAGCCTTACGCTTAATTTTTGGGGTCCACATTCAAACTCTTCTCAGCCAGTTTTATAAAATCATTATTGTAGGTGACTTCAACATCTATGTAGATGTTTAAAAATAATAGCCATAGCATTCCTATCTTGTCACTCTTAGAATCAATTAGTTTCACACAATGTAGTTAGTTTTAAATTAAAACAGTTCATCTATCAAGCCAAGAAAAGACTAAACAGAAGTAGTAGTTTCCATGGGTAGGGGTGATAATGTTATCAACTGTAAGAAAAACTAAGACTAAGACATATTTAGCGGCATCTTACAAGTAAAGAAAGAGGAAAACGTCTCCAAGCTATGATACTGGGCTGTTTTGGCCAGATAAACTGGAAAGCTCATGGTGTTTTTTTTCTGCTGTGCTACTGTGAAGCAAGCAGAATTATTTAGAGGACTGACGAGTCTTAAATTTTGCCGTGTGATCAATTTCAAGCACAGTGTAAAAGCGTGTTGTCAAAGTTTTAATTGTTGATGTTTGCTGACAATAGTGAGATGAGTGTGTGTAAATGTGGCGCTGTCCGTGGTGCTGAAGACAGCAGATTGACAGTTGCCACTTAGAAAAAGAGAGAGGAATCGAGACGCTGTAAAAACGGCTGATTCTACTCGCATGTCTCCACTACGTTTTGAGTGATTCTTGTGATTGCTCTGGTGTGACTGTGCATTGTTGATGAAGTAAGTAACCCAATGACCATTGATGCTGTTGTTTTTTTTTAACAGGTCAAGATGCAACTTTCCTTCTGCATTCCTGTAAACAATGTAGACAGATGGACAGCAGCGTGTGATAAAGAGAGAAGAAGAAGTAGAGAAAGTGGAAGCTATAGATGAACAGTAGGCTTCCACAATAGCACGATACGTTTTTAAGTGTGTACGAGTGAATAAAGAAACATAAAAATGAATATATTCATAGTAATAATAACAATTACAAATAATTCATTGAAAATAAAAAATAACTTGTAAAAAACTGCTCTTATGGATAAAAATAATCAAATATATGCACCATTGTTTTTATTGTAGTTCCAAATCCATAAATGCAACACAAAATTAATTGTAATTTAAATGACAAGTAAGAGTACAAAGGTACAAATCCCCATAATGCTGAATCAGTGGAAGCCCTGAGTTCTATCTAGGGATGATGGGAGACAGTTACACCCAAAGATGTTTTTAACTCATCCTTTTTAATCATGTCAAGATGTCAAGAGGCACAGATGGATGACATAACACAGTGGTTCCCAAACTTTTTATCAGGCCCCCCTTTGGCAGAGGAAAATATTTTCGGGCCCACCAGCCTCACCGTACATATGAACATGTAAAGACATGTAACAAACACACCGGCATTCGTAACTTGTTCATACAAATTCCTTTTTTTAAAGAATTTACCACAACAAAAAAGCCTACAAATTTTGAGTTTTTAAATTCTGATTCTGAAGATGAACAGTTGGCTGAAAATACAAACTTAACAAACATCTTTGAGATTTGTAAGTCTTGTCATAATTTCAGTGACTACTGTGGGCTTTTTTGGTGCGACAGATCTCCTGAGTCTTGGATGCAGCTGTGAGGCTGACAATCTCAGGCCATTTTCAATGTCAAGCTTTGATTTGTTTTCTTTTGTCTTAATTGCAGCAACAGCAGAAAAAAAAAAAACTTTCTCACACAGGTAGGGTGTTGCAAAAGGAAAGTGGCACCAAGGCTCTCAATGGCATTGTTGAATCTGAGGTGACATCAATGAACTGCTCCTATTCTGGCAGAGTAACTGCAGAATAGAGCAGAGCAATTCCATATTAAAGTACATGTTTTTGAATGCAGTGTCATTACAGTCCCTGCTGGTGTAATGGTCAGGCGTCTGTATAGTGTATATGTAAAGCAGTCTATCTGTCATGTCAGGTTACTTTGATTCCCATCTTCCCTCTCTCTCTCTCCCCATATTTTCTCTCTCTTCAGCTGCAGCAATGCGATGGTTGCTCAGTCCATATCCTTGCTGCCACGCTGTGTATCACATCAGTTCACTTGTCGCCGTGTTTTCAGCAGTCACCATGTAAGAAAAAGAGCGTTAATGAGGACAGCAGCTGTCCACTTACATGCTGTTGGGTGAGAAGTCGACTACTGAAGCAGCACATACTTGCCCATCACAGCAGCCTGGGTTCAAACCAGGAACTTTTCCTTGAATAGTGATGACTCCCACTGAAAACTCCCCGCATGTGTAATCTTTGCTTGTCTGTATTCAAATCCCTGGGAGGCCGTTTTCTTTACTGCTTTCCCTGAATTACATTTCCCTCTCTGCATCATGTTTGATGGAGACAGAGAATGGCTAACAAACGACCAGTGCTCAGAATATATCTTGGAAGCCAAAACAAAAAGCATCAGCAGCAGAGATTGATACTCCAGAAATGTAGAATATAAAAAAGCACTCAGTTCACATCATCTCTTGGGTTATTAGCAGACAGGTGACATTTATTACGTTACTGTGACAAAAAAACATCTGTCTGAACCCAAACACATGCAAATCACTGACTAGTATACCCAGAGACTGACTCATATTTCTGTTTCACATCAGTATATTATGTTTAAGAGTCTGCATCCATGATTTATAAAGCCTCCAAACATCAGTTTTAATTGCTCATCAGACTTCATCTCTGGATTTTTCTATTGATGAAATTCAACAACAACACATACAAGCAGCACGAAAAGAGTAAAGAAAGTTGAAAAAAGGCAAAGCAGTCACTAATTAAATGATTAAATACAGAGCACAAGTGTCATAGCCATCTCTAGGCAACATGTGAATGCACAAGTCTCTGACATTATAAAAGCCAGCTTTCAGAAATACAGCTCAAAAACTGCAAGCCAAGTGTGACTGCAGCCAGAATGTGACAGTAAACGCTCTGAACTCTGAAGACTTCTCTACAGCCCTCCCCTCCTCCCCCTCCTCCTCCTCCTCCTCTTCCTCCTCCTCCTCTGAGTCTGATCTGCTGCTGGACCTCACATCCAGAGTATCAGGGAGGTTTTATAAAACAGTGAAGCAAGGTGAGAGACACACCTGCATCGATGCAGCAACAAGGAATCAGGATGAACTTTTCATTTTGCAGCCAAAGATGTGCGGTCAGAAGATGACTCAGCTTTTTAACCACCATGAAGCTGAAATCTTCAGACTGATGTTCTTTCAGATATTAAAGATGAATAACCACACAGGGAAATGCTATGAAAAATCCTAGCTAAGTGGGATTAAATGTGTTGCTGTTTTACAGTCTGTCTTTATAAGGGAAGACATGAAAAAAGCTTTTTAATTAGCAGCTCAAAATAGTGGTGGTGGTAGACTGGTGTAACCGTCACCAGTAAAATTTCTGCCATGGTATGGATTTTTGCAACAGCGTCATCACTGATTTAATCGTCATGTTGTGTTCTAGTGCAGTGGCTCGGGACCCAAAAGTGGGAGACCATGAAGGTCAAGATAGTCACGGTCCGTTGTGAATTTAAAGCTGTGATAACGTTTTTTTATCTCCAAACTGAATAACCACTCTTACCAAAGCAACAAAAAATGAATTTTATTCATCTATGCTGCAGTACCATACAGCCTTTTTAAAAATACATCCCCTTTTCTTAAAACAGAATAACCATTTCATTTGAGACGTCAACAATAATGATGGGCAAACTAAACTAAGCAATTCAGAAAGTAATGTCAGACTTCACAGCAAGGCAATAATGCACACAAACTTCAGGATCTAAGAAAAAAGCAAAGAAAAAATTAAATGGAAAACGATCGAATTGTAAAAAAAAACACAAAATAGTTTCAAAAATGTCAAAAGAAAATGGCAAAAGTGAGCAGAAAGCTGCAAAAATGGGTAGAAAGTGTGAAAAATTGACGGAAAGTACCATTAATTAGTTAAAAGTGGCAAAAAAGGGTGGAAAAACTGCAAAAATTGGGTAAAAGTGCCAGTATAAAAAGGCAAAAATGGGTGGAAAATGCCAAAGGAAGTGACAAAAATGGGCAAAAAAAAGGGATAAAAATGACTAGAAGAAGCAGAAAAATAAGCAAAAAGCTGCAAAACTTGGTTCAAAGTGGCAAAAAATTGGATACCAGTGGCAAAACAAAGGGGCAAAAATAGGTGAAAAGTGGCAAAATAGTGGTAGAAATGGGTGAAAATGGGATAAAATTGCCAAAATAACTGGAAAAAATGTTTAAAGGAGACAAAGATGGGCTAAAAAGCTGCAAAAATTGGTAATAATGTATGGAACTGCCAAAAAAATCTTTTAAAAATGGTAAAAATAGATGAAAAATTGGCAAAGACTGGATACATGTGCCAAAATAAAGTGGCAAAAAGTGACATTGACAGAACAATGGCAAAAGTGAGCAGAAAGCAGCAAAAACAGGTAAAAAGCTGCAAGTGCGAAAAATTGACAGAAAGTGGCAAAAATGGTTGGAAAATCTGCAATAATTGGATGAAAGTACCAAAAATAAAAGGCAACAATAGGAAAAAATACCAAAAGGAAGTGACAAAAATGGGTGAAAAAAGGATAAAAATGCCTAAAAGAACGGCAAAATAAGCAAAAAGGCTGCAAAACTTGGTTGAAAGTGGCAAAAATGGGCAAAAATTGGATACTGGCGCCAACATAAAGTGGCAAAACTATGTGAAAAGTGGCAAAATAATGGTAGAAATGGGTGTAAATGGGATAAAAATGCAAGAAATGAGTGGCAAACATTGTTTAAAAGAGACAAAGATAAGAAGAAAGCTACAAAATTGGTTAAAATGGGTAATATTGTATGGAAACTGCCAAAAAATCTTTAAAACTGATAAGAACAGGTGAAATGTGCAAAGATTGGATACATGTGCCAAACTTAAGTGGCAAAAAAGTGACAATGAGAGAGCAATGGCAAAATTGAGCAGAAAGCAGCAAAAACAGGTAAAAAGCTGCAAAAATGGGTAAAAATTGGATAGAAGGGCCAAAAGGAAAGTGGCAAATATTACCAAAAAAGTGAAAAATTAGTTGCAAGAATGAGCGGCTAATGCAAAAAAAATTATTAAAAGTGGCAAAAAAGAAATGTTGAGAACTGCTGTTGTAGTGCACACCCCCATAAAAACGCTGCTACTGTTAACATAATGAAATGAGAAGTGACTGACAGCAGCTCAGTCTCAGTCTATTCATCAGCATGTTTCACTCTGACACCAAAGAGCTGCCAGATAAAAAGCCAAAAGTCACCCGCTTGCATCCGTGTGATTAATGAGAGGCTCAGTAATGAGGTAAAAGGCCCGTTCACTACTCCTGAAGTTTGTTGTTTGAAACAACAGCAGCATGAAGCGCGTGTTGGCTGTGCACAGCTTATCTGCCTGTCTGGAGCTTCCTAGAAGCTTCTTGTCTGAGATTTAGAAATGAAGGAAACAAAATAGATATCAGCTGTTTCTGGTGTGACAGAAGTTTAATTGTTGGAAGGAGGGTTCCATAAATGGGTGGCAAACAGACGGGTGAATATTTTTTCTGCAGATACTTTGTAAAACGGAATAAACTGATGCAACAATTTTAATGGCACTATTTATTTCTGCACGGCATTATAATAATTGCTGGACCAAAGTCAAATATCATTAGTTAAACCTTGGCTTTTCTCTCTATGACACATGTCTGGTGTGATAAATGACTGTGAATGTCATTTAAAAACAATGGTACAAACCACGGTTTTACTGAGTGTTTTTGTTAAATCTAGGGCTGTCAGCATTAATCCATTAATCCTGAGTAATTAAGGTTCATAATTAGTGCATTCGTTTTTTAAACTGTGTTAAATTGTATGCTTTATTGCAGAGGTTGTGCTAGGCTAGACTTTTTTGCTGTCCGTCATTATGACATGTCATACTGTTTTCCAATCTGTTATTTCTATTTTTCTCTCTAATATTTTGATATAAAATAATGAAAAATGACATTATTAGTAGAATTTGCTTCTCATGTAATTCTTTTACGCAGTTACAGCGGAGCAAAATCCCTGTCCTCAAGCATCAGATACAAACTGTCATTTAAGATATCATTTACTGTTTTAAGTGTATTATCTTATCAACATATAGTAGTCCAAAAACAACAGCAGTTAAAAGGGTGCACAGTAGAGTCCTGGGAGTTTCTGCCTGCTCTGCTGGATTTTTGACCATGACTAAATGCTTAAGCAACATGTGTCAAAGACACCCACAAATCTTTTGTCCAGTCTATTCTAACATTCAGATTTTCAAACACTGCATTCAATTAAAATAATGAAACGAGAAAGGACAACTCTCTGTGATAACCATTGCCTCCACAAGCTAGGCCTGTAGTCAAACAAAGAAAAACTTAGTAAAATTGGTGAAATCAACGTACTCTGTGACAGCTTCCTCACTGCACACCGTCTGGCTGATCTTAAAATTTAACATAACAAGCTCTATGAAGTATTACTAGACTCATCAATTATTTTTATCTTCATTATGTTGTATTTAAAAAAAACAGCTGACTCAGAAACAACCAGCTAGTGCCTGCCTTTCACCGTATAATATCTGTGATCACAGAAGGACAACTATTTAGTGTCATATGGTAGGGATGCACAATATTACTGTCTCAACCAGGACTCTTCCAAGAGCTGATCACCCAGGAGAGAAGGGCCTTAGTAAGAGAGGGGACCAAGAACCTGATGGTCACTCTGACTGAGCTCCAGAGATCCTGTGTGGAGATGGGACAAAAATCCAGAAGGACAACCATCACTGCAGTCCTCCACTGATCTGGGCTTTATGGCAGCGTGGCTAGATGGAAGGCTTTCCTCACACATGCTTGGAGTTTGCAAAAAACTCTAAATGAAAGCCAAGGGGACTTTAATGCATTTGTGCTGTATGGGTATATTTTAGTTCTTTTATGTTTAATAACTTTGCAAAACTTCTAAGGTTCAGTTGTCACTTTGTCATGATGAGGAACTGAGTGTATTAATGAGGATAAAGATTTTTAAAAACAGCAAACATCAGGCTGCAAAACTGAAAATGAAGGGGTCTGAATACTTTGTGAATGCACTGTAGATCAGCTGAAAAGCAACACAGAACATAAAGTAACCTAAAGAAATGTTTACTAAAGGCAAAACTCAAATAATCTGCCCCGTCAAGACTGTATTTGTGATTTGCTCAGATAAGACTACCATGGCTTGTTAATATAACAACTGCCTTATTCATGCAGGGTACGATCATAGTGATAAAATGAATGATTTTGCATTAGAGCTGAACAATATTGTTTCATTTAACACTTAATTTCAGCAGTTAATCTAAAAGTGTAGTTGATTTATAACTAGTTTCACGCCTGGCATGTTCAAATGGTTTAAAAGCATGTAAAATGTGCACATGCTGAGCCTTTCATATAGAGCAAGTTATCTTATTTATTACGATAATTACAGCTTATATTTACAGAACATAAAAGGTCAGAAAGTGCAGCCATGCTTTGCTGTAACTTTAAACTACTTTTAGGGACGAATTTTAGGCGAATTTTATGAACTTTCGTCATACAGGAACAGAGACATCCCAATTCAGGTTTTTATCTCTTTGTTCGGATTTAAAATAAAAACTATTAAGCTCTTTTGATCGAAGTTTCTCTGGTGTTAGAGGTTAAAACAAAGTCAGCTTGGGCACACAATGAGGGACGAGTTACTTCGTTTTTACTTCATTTGACTGTCTTACAAATATATTTCACGAATCGACAGCACAGGGGTCCTTAATAAACACACTGAGGGGATTTTCAGCATTATTATTGTTAGCTTTTAGCTAATACGTATAAGAACCTTATTGCGGTCTTTTCACGCTCGAAAATCTCTGTGCTTTTCAAACCCGAGAAAATTAAAATTACAAAACTAAAACAACGAATTATAGACACTTTTACATACAGTGTTATTCTATCAAACACGTTTCAAAAATACCAGGAGACACAGCAGCTGCTGTCTGTCTGCTGTTAGACTGAACATTCAGACACAGACGATGCCAGCATTAATACTCAGGATATTTATCCAGACAGCTTAAAACTTCACCAACAGAGAAAATAGTACCGTGTTAAACTCAAAAGAAACAGCGCATAATTCAGTGTGAACATACCTGTCACTTGTCCTGTACCTTCACGCCGCTAGCAGCATCCTTCAGGGCGCAGACATCTTGGATTGCTGAACACAGCGGCATGGTCGCTGCTGGAGATCACAGAGCTGCCACCTGCTGGTGTGGAGGAGCAACTGCAGCGGCGAAACAGAAAGGACACGAGCTGAGGACTGGCTCAAGGACACTTCAGCAGGGCGGGTGGCCTTTTCATTCATTAGCACTCTAATTAAATAAAGAAAATTAACCTGCATGATACTGGCAACATGCATTTACTATATACAAAACCTACAGTGATGCAGAATGGCTCATAGCAAAATAAAAGTTTTGCATGTTTGCATTCAAATGACTGATGCAATCTTAATGTGAGCACTTCAGAGTAAAGCTGGTCAAGTCAGTTGACTTTCGAACTGCAGGATAGCAGATGGATTGCCCCACAGTCTGCCAAAAAACTAACATATGAAACTCCAACCCCAATTCCAAAAAGCTTGGGACACTGTGTAGACTGTACATTGAAAAAAGAATGCAGTGATTTTTAGACCTCATAAACACATATTTTATTCACAATAGAGATAAACGGCATATCAGATGTGGAAACTAAGACATTTTCCCATTTCATGAAAAATATTAGGTCATTTTGATTTTGATGCCAACAACACATCTCAAAAAAGTAAGGCCAGGTTCAGGTTTACCATTGTGTAGCATCCCCTCTTCTTCTTTAAAGGTCTGGGAAGAGATCAGCTGCTCGAGTTTAGGGAGAGGAATGTTGTCCCACTCTTGTCTTTAGCAAGTCTACTGTCCTGGATCTTCTTTGCCAGATTTTATGCAGACCAGCTCAGCCCCCGGACTCTTCTACCACAAAGCCATGCTGTTGTGATGAATGTGGTATGTGGTTTTGCATATGTTGGTCTAACAACCTCTATCTACATTTCAGCATTGACAGTGCCTTTCCAGATTGCATGATACAGTTTTAACTCTGTAACGTGGATGGCACGGCCAACTGTGCTGACAGACAATGATTTCTAGAAGAGTCCATGCAGTGATTTCTAGCACAGAATCATGCCTGTTTTTAATGCAGTGCCCACTAAGGGCTCCGAGATCATGAAGATCCATTATTCTCCTCCAGTCCTGTCCCTTGAGATTCTCTGAATGCTTTGATGATATTATGAACTGTAGATGGTGGGACATTCAAAATCTGCGGTTCTAAGTCGAGGAACATTTTTTTCTGAAACTGTGCCACAATTATAGAGGCAGCTTTGTGCAAATTGTTTAACCTCTGCTCATCTTTACTTCTGAGGGACTCTGCCTCTCTAAAATGCTCCTTTATTACCCAGTCCTGTTACTGACCTGGAGCCAATTAGTTGCAAAATGCTCCTCCAGCTGTTTTCCTTCAATTTCCCAGCCTTTTTGCTGCCACGTCCCTACATTTTCTGATATGTTGCCGCCATCAAATTCAGAATGAGCTAATCCTTCCATCACAACGGCATGGCCTACCTGCAGTCCAGACTTTCCACCGATAGAAAACATTTTAAGCATCATTAAACTAAAACTCCAGCAAAGAAGACACAGGAGTGTTGAGGAAGAAGAGAAGATGCTACATAATGGTAAACATGGCCCTGTCCCGACTAATTTGAGATGTGCTGCCATCAAAAAATGAGTTAACATTTTTCATGATATAGTCAAATGTCTCTGATTCAACATCTGATATGTTGTTTTAGTTCTATTTTCAATGAAATCATTCTGTTTTTATTTACATTTTACAGAGTGTTCCAACTTTTTTGGAATTTGGGTTGTAGTTTCATATAAGGTAGATGTTTTTAGGCTGTTGGTAATCCACCTTCTACCCAGCAGTTAAAAGTCGACTGGCTTGACCAGCTTTACTCTAAAGTGCTCATGCACTATGCATCAGTTATCTTAATGCAAACATATAAAGCTTTTATTTTGTTATGAGCCATCCTGCATCATGGTAGAATTTACTCACAGTAAAGGCATGTTATTTTGCCAATACCATGCTACCATTATATCAGTGGATTCTGGACATTTGCACAAAACTCTCCATCACTGTGCATTTCTGCAGTGGCAGTGCATTATCTGGCTTTTCCCCCATAATTAAATCACAGTTCTGTGAAGTAAGCTGGCCTGTCTTAATTATCTCGCCAAAAATAACCTTCGCTTCCGCATTATCAACCTCTGCAGCTGGAGCTTTCCCTCTGCATTCTGATCTTCAGTTATCATGCAGAGTCTTTGCTATCCTTCTTCTCTGACATTATGTTGATAAAAAAAAGTTACCTGCCTGCTGTCTGGCTGCCCTTAGGATTGTCAGCTCTGAACTCACCTTATCTGCATTAAACAGGAGGCTGCTTTATAACAAGTCATATTAGCTAGAGAGGCAGAGGGCTTAAACATCAGAATTAGGGACGATCAGTATCGTTATCATATAATATCTTCTAAAGTCACTGAAGGTAAAATGTTGGGGTGAAGTTGCTGTAAACTGGTGAATAGATAAAGGATGATAATGTGAGAGTGAATTTTCTATTGGAACCGTCTCCACTTTAAAGACACTGTCTGATTTCTAGCACCAGTTGGCTAGACCTCTGTTGAACTGGTACAATTAGGGAAATGGAGATCACCTGATTGCAGTGAATGTGTCTCAAGTGATTTGACAGAAAGACACCTGTGTCTGCAAGGTCCAGTCACTGGTTAACCAGTATTCCTGGCTACAATTACACCATAAAGACAAAAGAACACTCCAAGCAACTCAAAGAAAATGTTAATGAAAAGTTGAAGTCATGGGATGGATGAATTGAATTGAAGAATTGGTATTTTTAACCCATGCAGTAATCCTTTAAACTTATGGAATGGAAACAGTTTAAAGTGGGAAGATGAGTTAGAGTGTAGAGCAGTGATACTCAACGTGTGGCTCTTTTATGTCTTAATTTTAAATATTATTCCCCCAGAAAACCTTAAAAAAGGGAAACTTTTATGCCCATTTTTCACAATTTGTTGCCACTTTTCACCCATTTAAGTTACATTTTGCCATTAAATACCACCTGGTCCCTACTTTTTACCCATTTTGACTTTTTTTTTTTCAACTTTTTACCCATTTTTGCCCCTGTTCACAATTTTTTTTCTCCCAATTTTCACTCATTTAAGCTACCTTTGGTCATTATATACCACTTTTTTCCTAGTTTTGCCCATTTTAGCCACTTCTTGTTGCCACTTTTCACCCATTTAAGCTACCTGTTGACATTAAAAACCACTTGCTTCCTCTTTTAATGCCTGTTTTTGCCACTTCTTTTTGTTACAATGTCATTTAGCAGACGCTTTTCTCCAAAGCGACGTACATTTGAGAGCAAGAACAACACAAGCAATGATCTAGACAAAAAGAAACAACATCAGTAAGTGCCATCAAGTGCTTCAGGTCCAATTGGATGCAAGTGCTGCCATGTAGAGTTTAAGGCAGAGTACCTAAAATATACATTTTACAATATATATTGCCACTATAACCCATTTTTGCCCTTTTCACCACTTCTTGACTGCTTTTTGCTCATTTTAGTCACTTTTCACTTATTTTTTTGCCACATTTGGACCATTTTATGTCCCCTATAACAATTTTTTTGTCACTTTTCACCCATTTTTTTGTATGCACCATGTTTGACTGTTGGTAGGATGTTCGTTTTATGAAATGCGCCTTCCAAAAAGTTCAACTTTGTCTCGTCGTCCACAGAATGTTTTCCCAAAAGTTTTGGGGATCATCAGGATGTTTTTAGTCAAATGTGAGACGAGTGAGTCCGTGTTCTTTCTGGTCAGCAGTGGTTTTGGCCTTGGAACTCTCCCATGGATGCCATATTTGCCCAGTCACTTTCTTATTGTTGAAACATGTTCTTGGACCTTAACTGAGACAAGTGACACCTGAAGATCTGTAGATGCTATTCTGGGTTCTTTTGGGACCTCCTGTAGGCCGACCCCTCCTGGGGAGGTTCACCACTGTTCCAAGTTTTCTCCATTTGTGGGTAATGGCTCTCACTGTTGTTGCTGGAGTCCAAAAGCTGCCCAAAGCCTTAGAAATGTCTTTGTAACTCCTCCCAGACTGATAGATGTTGATGACTTTGTTTCTCATCTGTTGTTGAATTGCTTTAGACAGCGCCATGATGTGCTGCTTTTTGAGATCTTGTAGCCTCCTCCACTTCTCCAGCAGGTCTGGCAGTGATCAGGCCTGGGTGTGGCTCGTGAAACTGAACTCAGGTCTCTTTCAAAAAAATGTTGATTCATAATTTCACAAGGGGGGAATTACATTTTCACATAGGGCCAGGTAGGTTTGGATGCTTTTTCCCTTAATAAATGAAATCATCATTTAAAAATCCGAATTTTGTATTTACTCAGGTTATGCTTGTCTAATATTAAAATTTGTTTGATGATCTGAAATATTTAAGTATGATAAATATGCAAAAAATGAGGAATGGGAAGCACTTTGTATCTGTGGTCATGGATTTTCCTTTAATATTAAACAATAAAGACTTATCCATAGAAAGATTCAGCAGAAACAAGCCTGAATTCTCTCAGTTCTCTGCCCAAGAACAGTAATAGGAACACTGATGCACATGTTCTGGACTTGCCCGCTGTTATGGACCTCTATTCTCACTGTGCCTCATAACATAACAAGACCAATGATTCCCACACAGCCTGTTGTAACTCTCCTGGGTAACACATCCAATACGAAGACCAGTAAAAGCAACTTAAATTCATAAGAAATGGCAACAAATGCATGGCAATGCACTGAGAGGAGGAAAACACACACATACATATTCAAGTGTTCAGACCCCCTTCATTTTTAGAATTTTATTACATTTCAGCCTGATGCTTTTGGAAATTTTGCAAATTTATTTAAAAGAAAAAACTGAAATATTACATTGACATAAGCATTCAGACCCTTTGCAAAAAGATTTGAAATTTAGCCTAGGGGCCTCCCATTTTTCTGCATCTTTGCTGAGATGTTTCTACACCTTAATTGGAGTCCACCTGTGTTAAATTAAATTGATTGGACATGATGCTGAAAGGCTCACACCTCTCTACAGAAGGCCTCACAGCTGGCAATGCATATCAGAGCAAAACCATAATCATGAGGTCAAAGGAACTGCCTGCAGAGCTCAGAGACAGGATTGTTGCAAGGCACAGCTCTAGACAAGAGAGGGCACAGCAGCCTCTATAATTCTCAAATGGTAACGGTTCGGCACAAGGACTCTTCCAAGAGCTGGTCACTCGGCTACACTGAGCAATCAGAAGAGAATGGCCTTAGGTAAGAGAGGTGACCAAGAACCTGATGGTCACTCTGACTGAGCTCCAGAGATCCTGTGTGGAGATGGGACAAAGTTCCAGAAGAACAACCATCACTGCAGATCTCCACCGATCTGGGCAAAAATGTCTAAATTCTGTTTTCAATTCATCATGACAGGGTACTGAGTGTAGATTTATGAGAGAAAAAATGAATTTAAACAATCATAACATCAGGCTGCAAAATAAAGAACTGAAAAAGTGAAAGGGGTCTGAATACTTTATGACTGCACTGAACTTTAAAGAGATTAATGAGAAGATGATGTGTAATCTGAGTGGTGCAGCAGAAGAGTTTATCACGGTCTTTCTAATGCTTTTCGAGACAGAGTCTCCAAGGTAAAACCTCTGTTATTCATAAAGGTTATCACTGTAATGGCTTTGTGTTTGTCTGTTAATACAAATGTAAACAAGGCCTGTTATGTGCTTGTTGCACTATTATTTTTCTAATTTTACTTGGTTATAACTTTTTACTTGAAGTGTAATATTTTGTTAGATAAATGCAAGTTTCCTGATTTGTTTATCAGGTTTCTTTTGACCAGGCACTCATGCTACAGGGGTTAAGGGTTAGAGTACTGTTGTCTCAGCCTCTTGATGGTAAAAATTAAATCAGTAAAAAAAAATTTTAAAAAATACTCCTCACTTCTTCCTGCTAATGGGATTGAATAAGCTCTAACACTTTTCAGTAAATTAAAGTGTTGGGTTTTGCATAATGTTAGCAGACACTAGGGGACTTAAGAAAAAGACGATCATGTTGATATGCAGAAAGATAATCTCCTCCTGTGGCTGGGACCAGAATAATAATAATCCCATTATGAAGAAGTGTGCGCAACAAAAACAGCACTTCCACTCGGGGGTATGGAAACTTAGCCAAAGGTGTTGTTTCATAAGGTTAGAATGCTTAATTTCCTTTTGGCAAATTCATTTTTTGGACTTCATATTTAATTTTGTTGGAAGTTTGATGCATTAGCTAAAGTTAAAAGTGTCTGTATTTTACCAAAACATTTTGGTACATAATTAAAGTAATTATTTAAATAAATCTTAAACATATCCCTGCTGGATTGACCTCAAAGGAAAGACTTGTTCAGCTTCTTGAGTACTGCTTCGCTCCACAGCAAAAAAACACAAATAAAGCTGCTGGTATCAGCAGCTAGTTTCAGCCTCCTATTTGCTGCCTTAATCACTGTATTTCTTTTTGACAGTCTCATTTCTCCCAAGAATTAAAGCCAGAGTTATAAGGCATCAAAGTTTTTATTTCATTATTCATTAGGAAAAGACTCAGTTATATACATAAACATTATTTCAAGTTCTTTGATGGTTGAACTGTAAGTTCTGACAAAATAATAAGATAATTATGAGATATTCTACGAATTAAGAAAAACTTGCAGGACTAAAAGGTGTACAAAACATTCACCATATGCAACATGACACCAAATGTTCTAGAAGATTTTAATTCTTTTACATTAAAATGTGAAAAGTAGCATTCAAACTGCAAATTTGCAACCATAAAAACCATTAAAGGAAAAACTGGCTCTCACAAAGGAGGTTTCTGAGTGTACACAAATCAGAATTTATCACGTACAGATTTAGCTGAACCATCCAATATAAAAAAGATAAAAAGAAATTAAAATATAAAGGAATATTCACAGTATATTTGAGGTAAAAATCCCAGGAAGGACTGTGGTATTTATGTACAATTTATCAAATATGTTAAGGCTTTTTAAGAAGTTTAATAAATAATTTAATATCCTAAAATGTCAGTAAAATTAGCATTAAAAACACAATCATGTCTTCACAGGTCAGTTGAAGGAGTTGGTCACTTTCTGCAGAGCTGCTGCGCTCACATTTAGGGAATGGTCATTTGGGAAAAATTCCCTCATAAGGAATGACAAGAGCATCTGTAATGAAGGATAAGGAAACAATACCGAGATGAGATTTGTAAATTATATCCAAAAGAAAAAGGTATAAATCGCTGAAACTAATGTTCAGGTACTCACATAAACAAGTGTTTTGTTCTCTTCTCGCTCCTGGAAGAGATTAAAAACAGACTCCATGTCCGTCTTCTTCAGGACAAGATAGTTTGAATCTACAGAGAGAAAACAGAAAATACATGTTTGAGGTGGATTCAGAGGAAAATTCAATATTTTCTACAAGAAAAGGCGCCCCATACATCTGGCGTTGATAAGACTGTGAGCTCTCTCCCTGGTCTCGCTCTTCTCCTCGTCAGATCGAGGAGGAGACGGCGCTGCAGGCTGACTGTCTGGCCACTGTTTCTCTCGCAGCCTGTCAATGTATGCAGCCATCTGCTGTTCTGTTGGGTTCATCTTGTTCAGGAAAGAGTTCACTTTTCTGAAGGGGGATACAAAACAACCATCGTTCATTCTCAGACAAGGATGCAGAGACTACAAAAGTCTGTTAAGGGGGAAATTTACTTACTTTTTCAAAATGGGCATAACAGGTTTCAAAATAGCATCAAATATGTTGATGAGGATGGAGTTTCCTGTTGAGACAGATGAGAGGAAACAATTTGTGTCCGACAAAACAGAAGCATATCTGCATTTCTGCTTTTTTAAAACCATAAAACACAAAAAAGCAGACAAAGAAACATCAGAGCAATCTGACCAGTGTTCATTTTGTCGACTAAAGCTATGACATTAGATTTAAATAACCATTTTCTTTTCTTGAGGAAGATGCCTTTAAGACCAGCTAAAACTTATCTTTGCTGATAAAAACTGACAAAAATTAAGTTTAATCTTTAATAAGGCGACTAAAATGTTAAGTGCTGGACTGTTGGACATTCAATATCTATGATATTTCTTCACCTAGTAAATAATCTACCAAAAGACAAGGAGAGAGCATTCAAGGTATGTCAGTATTTTCTTCAGTGTATTTTAAAATAAATTAAGTATTGATAATGCGTTAATATGAGAGTTTTTAAAAGTACTTTCATTTTAGAACATGGCTTATTAAATTAGTTCTATGAAAATGATTATTTTTGCCTAAAAGCAGTGACCTAAATGTACAGACATTTAATTGACTAAAACCAGACCAGTGTTCATTTTGAAGACTAAAACTATGACAACTATGTTCACCGACTACCTTTTTTTTTCACAAGGAAGACTAGACTAATGTCGTATTTGCATGGGACTAGTATTACCTTGGGACCACTGGTGATTTGTCTGTAATTTGCAGGGTAGAAATTCCAGGGCAAACTACCGACCATATTTAAGCACACACAGAGGTCCACAGCTAATTCCATGCAAATCGGCATCTCTGTGATTTAGGATGGTAATTATGTTAAACGGCCTGTGTGGCTTATCGTGCACCTTTTTGTGATGGAAAAACATTTTACAGGCGGCGTAGGAGATTGTTAAAGTTTTGACGTGTATACTTCATAAATAGTGCTTCTCTTACAGTAATTTTCAGCTTACTTGTAAAAATGGCTTTATTTTACTCATCTAAACTGCTGTCCACATGTGCTTTCATGCTCTGCTGCTCTCTTCATTTACACAGTGACTCTGCTCTGCTTCCTACAGCTTCTTTTCACAAGTGCCCGATCTTACATCAGTCTTATTTAACCGACATTTCATGCATAACACAATATACGATTGGAAATGTGTTGCTCAACATTCAGTGGTTAGGCTAACACAGCTGATCCATATGAGGGCTGTAGCAGATGTGTATCAATCCCAAATTTATAGAGTGCAGAATAACATCAGCAGAATAAACTGCATAAAACAGCTACAAGTAACAGGAGAGGTTCATGTTTAACATCTCCTTTTCTCATATATTAATGGGAGGGATGCTCGACTTGCTCGCTCTTCTTCTGTCTGATCAGCTGCAGATATGCACAGATGAGTAGCACAACCTTGATGTCAAATGAAGTTAGGAGAGATTGTTCACTAGTTTACTAGTCATGGACAGGTTGCTACAGATACAAAATCGTTAAATATTTATAGGAGGGGAAAAAAACCCTCTTAATTGCATGTTGTCTATAAGAAATGTCATTTAACAGTAAGTATAGGACACATTGCGGAAATGTCGCCTGCAGAACATGATGTGCACAACACTGCATTTTTCCTATAAATTCTAGAGCTAAAATTTCACTCTGCATTTTCACTGCTTCAGCTATTGACCTCTGTGTGTGCTTGAATATAGGTAGGATGGCATTGCACCATTGTACATGTCGGATTTGGTGAACCTTTATGTACCTACACGTTTTGCATTCCAAGGAGAGTGGGCTTATGAGTGTCCAAAGGTGCGTAAAAAGACAGTTGGTGAGCGGGCTTTTCCGTTCCATGCACCAACATAGTGGAACACTCTACCTGTAAGCATCCTCCATTGATGTATTCAAAGCAAAGCTGAGGACCGACTTGTTTGAGTCTTAAATTGTTTTTCTGTTTTTATTGATGTCCTTTATATTGTTTCAGCATGTTTCTATATGTCTGTTGATTCTTTAATGTTTTTATTGTCAAGTGTTTTTATTATTACTCTTTTACTCTCTATGTACAGCACTGATTGAAAGCACTTTATTCATAAATTCAGTTATTATGCTGCATCCTTCGTCTGTAAATTTGAACAGATTAGACTTTTCTTATGCCTTGAAAATGCACCGCAACAAATACTGACATCAGAGGGTAATTCACAAATAATCAGAGGTCTGCAGGTAATTCTAGTCCTGTGTGAACAGCACTTTTGACTGATTTTGAAATAACTGTCAAAATAAACACTGAACTTGATTTTTTAATTTTTGTTTTCCTTGTCTTATACTAGACTAAAACTAAAGTAAAAATGACTGCAATGTGACCAAAACTGAACATTTTTATTTTAAGACTAAAGAATAATTTAAATTTCAAATAGCTGCCAAAATTAACACTGAATCAGACTTCACACTTGATAACATGTTGTGTAGAATCTGTTTTTTTTTTTTAATTTAAGAGCTTCTTTCTGAGAAAAAGCCACATGGATGCTCTAGTGTGTTCTCCAGAAAATTGCAAGCTCTTTTTTAAAAGTCAGAATGATTTGTCTGTTGTAGTTTGTGATCACAACATCTAGAGTTTCCTCCTCTTGGATGAATGCTTATCAGCTGGCCCGCTGACCCAAAGCTTTTAAAAATTCCCCTCCTCACACCCAGCATGCTGTTATCTGCTGGGGGCTACACACCCTCTGCCCAAAGGTTAACAACGAAAAAAAGCTTCAAGGTGGAGGGAAATGCAAAAGCAAAGATAGAGGGCAGGGTCAATGCAAACCTTCTAATGAAAGAGGGCGTTTTCTATTAGAAATCGTAAACATCTTATTCTTGGCTTACCCTCTGTGGGGAATTTGTTGGCTGAATAGATAAGTTGACTTGACCTGACATGTTAATGCTCAGCTATTTTGGCTTTCTTAGGGATCTTTCAGTCATTGTTAAGAATACGTCCATTTAAGCCAGTTTTTTATAAATCATCAAATAAGCCACTGGGTTAAGTAAGAGAACCACTGGCTTAAGTATTACTGTTTTCTTGAGGAGCCTTTTCCTTTGTATTTTAGATATCCTATGTGCACAATAATCTATTTACACAAATAAACAATCACATTGTTGTCAATCTTCAGGATTCATTTTTCATTCTGTTGTTTATGAGCTGTCAAAGCCTGGCAGACGCCCTTTAATCTACCATGGAAAAGACTGACATAAACAACCCGTAATTTAAAATAAGTTGAAATTATTTCCTACTATACAGCTGTGATATCCTCATAAAGCAGGCTAAAGTTTTCCCTGTAAAGGATCGGCTTTGTGAGGAAAGTTTCAGGTCTCTACAGGCGGACTTTCTTCTGGGACTGAGACGAGCTAAAACAACATGCTGTCTAAATTTGAGTGTGGATGCATTCATCAATCTTTAGCTGCAGCATGCTTTAAAAATGTTGGCAGTCATGTACAACAGATTTACAGCTAATACCAAACCACTGGTATAATCCAGAGGCTGTTAATGCTGTGAACAATACCCTCTCAAGTGTAAACACTGAACAAACCAGAGATTTCTTTCAGCAGATCAAATATGGCTTTGGTTGCCTCCAGCTGCTCCCAGTTCACTTGGCTCTTTGGACACTGCGAGTCCTCCCCCCTCGGTAAAGTGCCCTGATCCTTCCCTTTAGCCTTGCTGGCTCCAACAGACATCTTGAAACATATTTTTTCCTTTTTATTTGACTTTATGCTGAAATGAAGCCACGACGGGCCATCTGTGCTGTCTCCCTGCAGGACTCCGTTCTGGCTGCAGTGTGGTGTTGAGTCCGAGTCAGGCGGGTCATCATCTCCTATGCTTTTTGTTGAGACCAGAGACTCCTGTGACCTGGACCTGGTCAGTCCTTTGAAAATCATCTTAAAGTGAGAGGTTAAAGGGTTATCAGAGTCTTCAGATTTGTCCTGAGAAGAGTTTTCAGTCACAGAGGGTGGCTCAGTTTCCGTTTTCGCATCCTCAGACGGCTCGGCGGGGGAATCAAACTGGGAGATAACAATAGCAGGGATAGTAGCAGTGGGAGCATCATGGCTTTTTCCTGCAGAGGTACCAGAGAGGTTGTCTAAAGGTAGAGCTGTGGATTCATGATGTGAAGGCGGAGACGAGATTCCCTTTGAAGCTTCTGTCTGAGGGCTCGAGCTCTACAAAGGAAACACAACAATCAGGTTATGACAGATGACCGTTGGCTGCTGGTGTCTGTGGGACAAAGAGACAAACAACAGAAAGTCTTATCCTTTTATCAGTTTGTTCATTTAAGGAAGAACAATGTGAAAATGTTCTATAACATCTCTCACAACTTCGCCAAGATGACTGATGAGAAACTTTTCACACTTTAAACGGAAAGACTTTGAAGAAACAGGTCGTACAGATTTGTTCAGACCTTCATCGAGGACCACTGTACTAAAGATGCATTATGGGAGATGTTGTAACCAGGTTTTTTTGGGCTCTCAGCTCTAAGGTTTTTTTTTAAAGTTAGGTTGTATAAGGCACTTGGTAATAGTACTTACATTAGCCACAGACATTTCAGTCTGCATTACACTTCAAATATCAAAGCACTCAAGGGCTCATTCCATGTAATTTAGTTAACTTTATATCAAAACAGGCCAAAATTCAAAATCCACTTGGCCATCTGCACTCTAAACTTATCTCTAAAGGCATACAGTGCATTTTCAAACCGAATATATGACTGTTATGATGGAAAGTCAGCTCACACTGTGCAACTGAATCGTTTACAGTGCATGATTCATGTGCTCACACTGTAGTCGTGCATGGTCTGAGTGCTTGCACTGTACAAATGAATTTGGGGAGGACTGTTCAAAATGTCAATGGACTTTCCTTTGAAAAAGCCTCACATCCTAAAGTTGAAGTTGTATAGTCATATCGTATCTCTCTCTATATATCGCTATATTCCTCTCCCACACACACATAAAACAGGATCATCAGCAAGCATATGTAGGGGTTAAATAATAAAAATCAGTGGGAGGTCTGTGGGTAGGCCTAATTCCTGCTTATTTCCTTTATTATAAGGAAGCAAATCAAAGAGGAATTTCAAACATGCCAGAAACCTTTCTAACCAGTCGGGAGCAGCTGGTCGGGCTATGGTAGGCCGGCTTAAGGCAGAGCCCAGCCACCCTCAGAGGAAACTCATTTCAGCTGCTTGTATCCGTGGTCTCATTATTTCTGTCATAAAGCTCATGACCACAGGTGAGGGCTGGTACACAGACTGACCAGTAAATTGAAAGTTTTGCCATCAAGCTCAGCCCTCTCTCCATCACCACAGTACAGAGCAAAGTGAAGCTGCTCCAATACGCCTGTCTACCCTCATTAATGAACAAGACCCCAGATCATATCCTCAGTAGATGGTGTACATGACAAGCAATATAAATACTCATCAGTTACAGAGAGGAATACTAAAGATCAAATCGTATATTCTACAGCTGAGACAGCACATTAATGCATAGGCCTATAGGGTTAGTAAGAGCAGATTCACTCATATGTAGCACTGTAGAGTCTAGTGTCTTTGCTGGTATCTCAGCACGCTCTCTTCAAAGGGGTAACACAAATCTCTTTTAGCTAATACGATGACTATTACCAAGTAATTTATACTATGCAACTTAAAAAAACATGAAATATCCCTTTAAAGCTTAAAAATCTGTATTTGTACTAATGGCCTTTGTCATTTCCATAAATTCATTGCAAGAAATTAAACAAAAGTTATTTCTAAGCTTCCGGAAATGTAGGTCAGACCACAACCAGTTCTATCAAGGCAATAAACACTAGCTACAAGTAAAGACTCACTTAAAAACTAAACTGTCCTGCTGCAATTTTCATTTTATAAGAAGCTTATGCAATTTTAAAAAAAACTTACATGCCTAAAGTAACCAATTAGCACCAATTAACTTCATCAATTTTGCATAAAAAGCAGTAAAAATAAGTTTCAACCTCTTTAAAACCCTTTGATGGTTT
Source organism: Cheilinus undulatus (assembly GCF_018320785.1). Classification (NCBI taxonomy): domain Eukaryota; kingdom Metazoa; phylum Chordata; class Actinopteri; order Labriformes; family Labridae; genus Cheilinus; species Cheilinus undulatus. The sequence continues at coordinate 9,317,081 of NC_054874.1, read as the reverse complement.
TAATTGTGCCTGCTTGGCTGCTGTTGCAGGATGCAGCACGTGTGGTTTTTACTAAACTTCCTAATTTTCGCTGATCTATACTCGCGCCCCCTTTGGGACAAAAGGGTGGTCAAGTAAGCTAGGGTCATCATGGAGCAACAGGACCACGTCCTAGCTGCGAACTTTCAGCTTATGCCTTCAGGAAGGCACTTTAAAGCTCCACTTAGGAAAACTAATCGTTATTCCAGATCTTTTATCCCCTCTGCCATTAGACTTTTAAATTTAGACCAGTCACTGTGGGAATGAACCCTTGATTTCTTATTTAACTATATTTTAACTGTTACATTATTGTCCATTTTCTTTATGCATGGCAGTTGTATTTGTGCATACTTGGGAGACACAGAGAATACCTGCATGTTATCTCTGACACTGTTATTGTTGAGTGTTACTGTTGAGTGTATTGTTGAGTGTTGGCTGCTGCATGTGCACTGTGTATTGCTGTCAAACTGAATTGCCTTCGGGATAAATGAAGTTGTTTTGAATTGAATTGAATACCCAGAAAGCAGAATTAAAGTACTTTAAACTTACGTTACAGCCGGGGGTGCACGTTTAACAGTTTTACTTTAAAGAAGACTATACTGCGCAGCCCGTGCCAGTTTCTATGTGTCAGTATGTACAGTATGTGCACGTTGGTCGTTTTCTTAAATTAGCTCGACATCAGATAATCTGTCATCACTTTTTAAGCATCATCACACACAGAGAGTAGTGCTGCTGGTGGGAATGGGCACAGACTCTCAAGGCATTTTTATTAACGTGCACTTTTTATGCAGCACCGTCTTCATGATGGTAATTAAAGCAATACTGTGGCTATTTTCTAATACCGCTGTATACAGTATTACTGCCCATTCCTAGACCCAAGACTTCAGTCATTAGAACATACTTAAAGTTTTAGGACTGAGCATGAACAAAGAAAAAGGCTTCAGCTTGTCCTGCCTAAAACTCTACAAACTTATTTGTACATACAGCCAATATAAATTGGTTGTAAATATTGGCAGAAGTTTTCGAGCAAATACCAAAATTATGCCAATAATATCTTGCATCCATACCTTATACCCATTCACAGTTGTTTGTTTAATAATATAATTCCATGTAAACACATCAGTAAATGATCCAAGTGGCCTTCAATTGACAGGCCAATAAACAGTCAATGCAAATAATAATAAATCAAATTATTCAATGTCAATAAAACTGCCCTTTTGCTCAAGAAAACAACATGGGAGTTCCAACACTGATACTGTTTAGTAAGCAATAAACACCAGTATGCTTTTTGGATATTCTGTCCCATAGCCCAACATGCAAAATCCCATCAACCAGGAAGCTCACTGAATGACATTAGCATGGAAACCGTTGTTCAATAACATTCAAATTTTGCACTTCAGATTGTGACGGATTTAATAGCCTGAGGATTAAACTTCAAGGCACTTCGCTCTTGGTAAGTAGTATTTCCAGATTGTATGCATAATGCATGCAAAGTACATAGTTTGTATGTGCAGCTGCAGTGAGGAAAACCGTAAAAGATAAATGTAAAAGTTATGGTATGCACAGTGTAAGGGCAGAAAACCAAAGTAGGTCAAAATTGAACCAGCATATGTACAGTGTTAAGGATTTTTTACACCAAGCAGACTTTTTCATTATACTTTTCACCACAGTTTCACCACAGACAAGTACAATCATACTTTGAAGAGAAAAAAGCAGAAGTGAAACTTTACCTCTTCCTCCTCTTGACCAGGTGTCAGGAAGTAAGCCAGGCCGCTGAGCAGGCCCCACACCCCTCCATAATGTTCCTCTTCATTCAGCAGTTTATCAAGAGGGCAGAGGAACTGAAAAACCGGCTGAGTGTGGCCGATAACAGAGTCAGATACTAGTTCCTGAAAAAGAGAACACAAACTGTTCAGTTATTTAAAAAAAAAAAAGTCTTAAGTTTCCATCTGTGCTTTTTTTATTGCAGACTTTCACCTGTAAGAAGTGCTCCACTGACACTCTGGCTTCTTCTTTGACCGCCTCATTGATCTCCGTCTCCTCCAGCACCAGGATGGAGGGCAGGATAGTAGAGTCCTGAAAAATAAAGGTTCTGGGTTATGACAAGAGAGCTTCAAGATTATTTAGACCAACCCATCGTTTCTGGCATCTGGAAAACATTTTATACCCAATTTGATTCAAATTAAATTTCGTGGTTCACATAAGTTGAATTCCAGATGTATGAGATAAAGGTTGTGGTTTGTTTACACAACAATGCTCCCCTCATCCATCCGACTCATGCTGAACTGGCAATAAGCACCACTCTTCACTGAGGACATAACAAAAACACAGACCAACAGAAGATTTTGGAGTAATAACTGTTTGTTCAGCTTCGAGAAATATGATTCAAAAAACATCTCAGTCAAAACTTCTGCTCGCTTCTACTTTCACAGTGTTTTTGCATTGCACTAGTGTCACATTTCCAGCCAACCAGGAAGAATTATTTATGAGACCAAACAATAAAAATACAGGTATTGTTTTAAGATCAGATTCAGAATAAAACTGAAATCTTTGCTTGACCTTCAGAGGCAGAGAAAGGCTCAAACAGGGGATATAATGACTCACCCAGTTGTTTTATAGTAAACAGAGTTTGCCACTTTGAGGTTACCACCCACTTATATCGTCTTGGAAAGTTATAAAGGTCACATATGCAAAATACACTTTAAATATGTGCCAGCAAATAACATATCAGTATACTAGTATTTGTATTGTAAATACTATTTATACATTTTAAGGTGACGTTTTATATCCCATATTTTGTATTTATTTTTTATACACTACTTTTATTTGTCCTCTATTTCTATTGTGTTGTCGCCAATGGCCTGCTTTGTCTTATCACTTTTTGCTGCTGTAAATTTTGGAATTCCTCCTTGTGGGACCAATAAAGGATTATTTTATCTGTTTTTTCTTTTTCGAGCATTTACAGCAAAATCCCTGGTGGTGGCTGAAACATTTCAGCTGCATGTTTCTAGGACTGCCATGTCACTCAGTTTGATGCTGCTATACTGATTGGTGGAATATAAATGAGGGAAACAAGTCTTTTGTTTTGATTTTCAGGCAGGAAAATTACACTATCCAAGAGTCCAAAGGGAAAACTGACACAGAAAACTGTAGATTTTACCAGGATAAGTACATGTTTATCATGCATAATAATTTCCTGTAATAGCTCAGCAGTTGATTTCTGTAAAAATGGCTCAAGTATTAATTAATTCCTGATAAAACTGTTGCAATCATCATCGTTTTGCAGTTGATTTGACATTTGTAGGGATTTGAAGACAAAAGATACCCTTGAAACTACAAAACCTTTACTTCTCCTCTCATTCTCTGAATTAAATCATTATTTGGGGCCCAGATGGGGAGCTTTCAGGGACCTGATATGGCCCCTGAGGCACTAGTTGATGACCAGGGGCCTTTACACCTTAACTTTACACACATCATATTCATTGCAACAGGCTGCTGGTCTTAAACTGGGTAATTTTTACTAGTAATGTGCACATCTTGAAAGTGCAATTTTACACCTAGTTGCTGGTTCATCATTGGGTATATCTAGCTTTAGTACTGCAATCTAATGCAGCAAACCTGTAGTTAATGTTAAAATTCATGGGAGGATCTTATGTTTACTTTTATTCAAACAGTTTTTAAAAGTTGTTTTGATGGATGCAGGTTAACTGTGATGCATTATTTAAAAGGTGTTTCTTCCACACTACCCTGGTTGGTATAAATGGAATGCAAAAACACCAAACACCTGAATGACACAAAATAGGACTCCAAAATTTCAACATTTTCTGATGCATTTTAAACACATTCAAACTAAGAAAGACGACTTTTCATCTGCTTTTTACCTGCCATCTGTTGCGGAAGTAGATCATATCCATGTAGGTTTTCTTTATATCCCATTGCAGGTTCTCAGGACTGTCCTTCTCCTCCAGGTGAACCGTGAAGTTCAGCGCCTCATCCTGCCAGTCAGCCTGCAACAAAGTCCAGTACCCCTTAAATCCACGGCTCAAACATTAACATACCATCCAAGGACAAGCTTTTACAGAGCCTCAGACAGATAACAAGCCTGCAGGACATTCCACACCGTCATGATATTTATAACTCACATGAGGGATGCTGACAGCCCAGCGGCCCACACGCCACATCTCGTAGGACAGCTTGAATTCCATCATGTCTTCCTGGACGCTCGTCAGGTAATTCTCCAGATCGCTGTCCTCCTAAAAGAAAAAAAAAACACCAATCTATGTGTCACACTATGTCATGTTTCACACGTTGTCTTCTTCAGTTTATTGTGTTATGAGGCGCAGATTCACCCTGTCAGATTCCTGCTGGCTGTAGACGGACCCCTCTCTGCTGCTGACATCATCCTCTGACACATTGCCTTGGATCGCCATGATCCTCATCACCAGTTCTTGTTCCATCTTCTTCATCTTCTTCTTCTTCGCTTTCTTGGACTTCACCTTGTCCACAAACTTTGACCATCCTTCTTTTAACTTGTTGCCTGAAGATTACATACAAGGATAAAAACTTTGAGAGTATGTTTTTTATTAGTATGGCTTTGTTTTCTTCTACATATCCTGAAAACATTTAAGATGACTTTACTTTTTGACAGTCTGAAATTTGTATAAGGGATGGACATTTACAGGAGTGTGAATGCAAACATTAGCTCATGAACAAGTCACTGACTACATCAAACGCAAACATCCTGAACCTATCCTATTTACTACAGCCTTACTATCTACGAGTCCATGTTAACAGGCATTTTGTCAACACCTTACAAATCAACCCTTAATTCTGCTGCTCTTTCTTCAAACATCTTTCCTGCTTTTGTAGCTGTCATTCTGATCATGACTTTTACTCTGCCATCAGCTCACATAAGCCTTCTTCTCCCACAAAACTTAATGTACCAGGTATCCACTATCTCTGGTCCCCATTTTGGTTATTTTCAGACTTATCTTCTCCTCTCTGGTATCATCATAACACATAGTGCCTTCGGGGAAAGTAAATATGATGTGAGACTACCTGCTGTCCATCTCTGCTCTGCTGTTCTGTGCACTTAAAGCAAATATAGTCCGACATCAAATCAGTACTGCTATGAAATGCAAGTTTAACGACATATCTTGCACTGTACATTATCATCGTCTTTTCTGACAAAGTACTTCCACACTAGAGATTTGTATCTTTCAGTCCGTCATGATTCTGTTAGATTCCAATTCTGGGGGTCATGATTCAATTCAGAATCAATTTTTAAATTAAACTAATTCCTGATTCACAACACATTCCCTGTTCCTTGTAGAGATGTGATTATTTCAGCTTCTGGCCCTTCTGTGCATTAAGGAGCTGTAAACCATTATTCAACATAAAAAAGCTATCAATTTTTTGCCTATATATTATGTACCATTTTTTATCAGCTGAACTCAATGATATCAATACAGAGGAAAACCTAAAATAAAGATGTCAATGTGTTTAAATTCCAAAATAATTCAATCTGAATAAAATCTGTGGTCTCAACCCTCTAAGCCAGTGTTCATCAACTGGAAGCTTCCCATCCAGCCCCCAGAGGATCATTAAATTCAGACAATTTGAGAGGGCAAAATATTGTTTCACTTTCTTTCTTAAACTTTAAAGAAAAACCTTCAACCTAGCAACTTATCAGACATGAAGCACACTAGTACCTCTGTCATTTGGCATGGCAAACACAGGCTTATTATTGTTATCTTGGTTGAGTTTTTTTGCATCAATTTTCAACAAAAGGCTCTTTTAGAGTGCAACCCCCCTCCCCAGAATCTGCACAGATCCATTTCCTGTCTGTGTTTTTGGCTAATCAAGGCACAGCATATTAGCATCAAACTCAGTGATAGCCTCTATGGGCTCTAGAAATACGTAGCGAAAATATCTCAATCGCCCCCTTGTGGCTGGCTGCAGTATAGGCAACAGGAACTGGTCTCACTAGTAAAGGCTTAAATTTCCATTGATTTTGTAAGGAAAAATTTTAACACCTATGTGTTAAATAAACAAAAAAAAATTATTTCAGTTTATTTCAATGTCTGGCCCCACAGCATCATTCAGAAAAAGCTGACCCTAGTGAAAATGAAGTTGACGACCCCTGCTCTAAGCCCTGAGCTATTTTTAACCATGGTGTCTCATTTGGACATTCTGTCTTAAAAAGCTTTAAATCATCAACCCCGTGGTGCACAGTCAAGCTCTGAACATCCTTTTATAAGGACAACCTGGGACTAAGAAAATGTGTGCTGCAGTAATGTCACTTGAACTCTTAAAAAGTTATGGGACTATAAAGCCAAAAGGAAAAAACAAACAGAAATTAAAACTCAGGTTTTTATGTATTACACAAAGTAGGCAATAATGACTAAGGTGGTTTTGCACAAACAACAATTGACTGGCGACCAGTCCATGGTGTACCCCACCTTGATAGCCTCCAGCCCCCCCCAGTGACCCCAAATGGGACAAGTGGTATAGAAAATGGTAGGATGGATATTCTCCCATCTCTGTGACACCAAAAATTAAAAAAAAATCATTCTGTGACAAGAACTCTACAAAATATTTACATTTTTTTTATTAAAAAAAAAAACACTCGTGCTTTTAGTAGCTTGAGTCGTTATTCAGAGCAGGGTCTGTCTGCAGTGGCACAGAGGGCCACATCACAGCGCCTGTCTCTTTCTCTCTATTATGAGCCATTCAGGCTCTCTCCTCCAGCTTCAAAGTGATGCACATGATCTGTTCTACAAGTATGATGTGATGACAGTCCAGCCTGCCATTGGTTGTCATAGCCCGGTCAAAATGGGTTATGGGATGGGGCACAGGTGACCTAGTGGTTTAATGTGCCCCGTGTACGTAGTCGGCCTAGGTTTTGATCCAGCCTGTGGCACTTTCCCAAAAATAAATCTTAAAGAAAAACAAAAAAAAAAAAAGAAAAGAAAATGGACTGTGGGGTACAAACAGACAATATGGTCGATGATCGAAAAATGTATTATAAAATGGATAAAAAGATGTTCAGTAGTGTAGTTACCGGTGTGGTGTGGATTTAATCTCTAAAGACCTCGCAAGTTATACAGTTCCATGCTTGCTAGAAAAGTTTCTGTAAGAGCTACAAAGGCATGGATAGCGTCCTTAGAACGGCACAATGGAGGACTTTCAGGGAAAAAAAGAGGCTAAAATTCATGCTTCAGAAGTTATCCATCTTTGAATGATGTGTATCTTCTTGTTGTGTATGACAACGCCAGTCTCAGAGGGTTTTTAGGCAAAACAAGTATTTATAAGAAACTTGTCAGTGAAAATATCATAAATCTAAAGCCTAAAGGAGAGTAGATGTTATGATTTTAACAAGTGACCGTGTTAACAGGTGACTTTTCAGCTCAAAGTGTTGGTGGTTGTAGTTAGAAAATTGTTGGAAAAAACACAAACATTTTCCATGGTCATAAATGTACTTACTAGATTACAAATCTAAACACACTGAGGTAGGCTACATTATTTTAGTTTAGCACATCTAACAAACAGATCAGACTTCCTCTTAACGAAGGATTGTAAAATCCACCATACATCTTAAAACATCTATTATGGGAAAAGGCCAGGTTATTCTTAGCTCCATAGACAGTGTAGGCGGTATGTCAATGTTCAAAAGCTAGTGTTGCTAATGATAACAGTGCAAATGAGCCCCTTGCTGCATCCATACATTAGGCAAGGTGGAGGAAGTGCATGGAGAAAATACCAGCAGCCAGTTTGCTGTGCTCAAATTGTCTGCAGTTGAAAATGCACTTGCGATGTTATAAAGCATGTTTGAAAATATTAATATTTCAAATTCAGAACTGTAAAATTTCGATTTGCAATACAGACAATAATTTTTTTTACAGCACCTCTACTCCAGACACCATTTTTTTCTGGCCAGAGCTGATCTAATGCATGTAACACAAACTGAGTAGCAGAACTGTTGCGTTAAACATATGGAGAGGTTGTAAGCAGTAAAACTGTCCTTGAATAATCATATCAGCAACAATTACTCTCTTATGCATATGCAGAAAACATAGTGTTTGTTGGTTATGTTCATAAATGTGCATTTTTAATGAGAATGAAATGTTAAGATTTGAGCCTTGTGTTATTTTAAAGTTTAGTAAGAAAAACAATTCTCTTGCAAAATCATATTAGGCGTGTTAGCAGCACAAACATGATTAGCGATCAAACTGTCAATATTGTTAAAAAAAGGAGATGTAATGGACAAAAAAATGAACATGCAATTCGACAGAAGTACAGATTATACCAGAATCAGTGACACGATCTCTGCAGAAAATACTCATTAATCACATCACAGAGTCCATTATCATTGCAGAATCAATTCTAACTCTCTCGTCAGCTCAGTCAAAGAGTTTGCTTTTGAAAAAGATGAGCTTCACTGGAGGACACTCTGGAAGCTTTTTGGCATTCATCTGTGAATTTGTGTAATTAGCGGTTTGAATGGGTAAACAAAAGAAACAAGGTTATTAAAGAAATGCATACTGATAGATAAATAAATAATAAATGTCAGATAGCTGGGAACATATTGGTACTCATCAATTTGTTGAACAAGATGTTAGGTAAGACCTTGCTGTTCTTCTCTAAATTCCTTGAACTTTTTCATGCATCTCTCAAGGACCTAACATCCACAATAGAAGTGTTCTCTCACTAAAAGCTGAAAACCATGTCTGTGTTTAATGCACTACCTTTGAAAGGTAAAAGTGTCACTTATCTTTGGATCAAATCCAACTTATAAACAGCAAGAAGAGAAAAACACACCTTTTCTTTTGCCCTTGGTTCTGACACTAGTTGAAATCCCAGCTCCCTCCAAGCTCCTAGAAATGAAGAATAAAAAGAAAAACAAACAAGGTCAGCTCCCATTTCAAGCAGAGATGTGGCTTTTATCCGCTTGTTTACTTGAGGCTCAGTACAAGACGGGTGCAACAGATGACGGGCACTCACACTTCACTGCCCTCTCCTTCACCCTCCTGTGAAGTCAGAGAAGTCAGATCAGGGTCTGATTCACACAATTCCTCCACAGAGCCCTTGGGAGTCACGCTGTCGAGCTGGCTCACCACCAGCTGGTTCAGGTTGTCGGGGTCAGACAGCCATGTCACCAACAGACCCAATCCTGTGGGAAAAATGGCAAATATGCTTTAATGACATAAACACACTCTTAAAATATGCACGACCTGCACAACTTGACTTGTGTCAAAACATCTGCTTAAATTATAACAGCCTAAAATATTCAACCATAATATCATTTAATAAAAAAATAACAATTCAGAAGTTTAAAAAGGAGGAGCTTGATATTTTCTACTTTCTAAACTGCTCTTTTGACCCAATTTAGGAACAGCTGCTGCTCAGTGTGGCTCATCATTAAGACTGGAATCTGTTCAAGAAATACAATCTGATTTGTCAGTGATGGATGGTACTGAAAGTACTGAAGGCCTGAAAATAGAGATCTTAAATCTTAAGCCCAGTTCAGAACAAAGAATTGTGACTAAACAAGAAACACAACTGCTTGCAAAAAGCTGCTGTGCAAAATTCTGAAAACCTACCAGTTCACACTGCAACTGGGAAAGACTGTCATTTCCATTCGGGATGCACCAATACCAGAGGTGGGACTCTTAAGGCACCTCATGATTCGATTCGATTACAATTCATAGGGCTACGATTTGATTCTTGATCTAATATTGATGCATTTTTATGCATGTGTTTTTTTTCCTTACATTTCTGTTGTTCTCACTGTCAAACATAATAAAAACATTACATTTGTGTTTAGAAAAAAGAGATAATTGAATTTCCACTATAAACTGGAAATTTACAAATGCACTGAACCAAAGACAGCAGCATCCTTTCTTTGTATATATATCTGAAATTACAAACAAAAAAATGTCCTTTTTCACAGATGAACAACTGGTAATCTAAATCTTGCTGTTACACACTGCGTGTCAGAGTTCCACCTTTTTGTTCCTGCTATTCCACAGTATTAAATGTCAAAATTATTATCGATTATTGGACATTTATTAATCAATTCAGAGTCTTCCACCTCCACATCACAATGCATCTAAGAATCAATTTTTTCTCCCACCTCTAGAAGTCACCATGACAAGACAAATCCAATTACAGTTAATAAAATTAAGATTTTTTTCTGTCTTTGAAAACTTTTGGAAATATTTGAATACCGTAAAAAGGTGACCATTCCTATGTTATACAAATTCAAAATGAGGTCTTAAAGTGATATATAAGTTTTAGAAAGGGATATTTCTGGACAGAAATGCTACGTATTATGTCTGTAAGGCCCAGTCTCTTTACTCGCCTGGTGTTTCTGCACATTTTGGGCAAAAAAACAGGTCTAAATAATGGGCCTCTGGTATAACTGGAATAATACAAGTGCTTGCATCAGTGTAAGAAAGAAGGTTCAGAGCCAGCAGGAGATTCAAGTGTGTGCACGGCCTCTCAGACTCCCCTGTAAGATGATCTGGATAAAGCTTTAAGAAATTTAAACTTCAGTGAGTATCAGGATGGACCGAGAGGACTCACTTGCTTGTGCTGGCTTAAGGGGTCTAGAAAAGTTGAAATTATAAAAAACATTTTTTCTTCCCTCTCTCTTTCTAAATGTTACAGCTGTAGCATATGCTTTAAACAACTTAACACAACCTGATGTGTTTACACAGCTCCACAGGCCAGCACATGCTGGTAGTGCTTATATAAGCCCAGCTCTCTTTCTCTCCCACACAGTGCAGCAGGTTGGCGTTCTGTGGATGGGCTGTCTTACAAAGCAAGATCAATAAGTGATACGGGATTTAATGTGTTGATCTATATCTTTATTTAGAACATATTTTTTGTTTTTCCCACCCTTGCTGTGCACCACTACTGCACAGCAAGGACTATACTGTTTCACATAAAAGCAGGGTAATTTCTAAAAACTGAAGAAACTCTGGACTATTTATATTGGGTTGATGTTAATTTGTGTCCCATCAAGAGAAAGCCCCTTTGTAATCTATCTTAAAGATATTTTTTTATTTTTAAAGTCAGGGTTTTATCAGGTACTTGCTAATACTAGTAATGTAAGTGTTAACAGCTGCAGTTATTTAATGATAAAAATGTCCAGATTTCTCTTTCTCTGTCATTGCAGCCAGAAGCATCTCATTTCTAATTTTCAAAAGTTCATGAATTATGAAGAGCTCTGCAATTGATATAAAATTACAATCATTGTTTTGTTCAATACTGTGATTGATGAAATGACTCTTTTCTAAACTGATGAACAAAGTTACGTTTTACTGCTTTATCTTAAAGGTCACATATTATGCAAAATACACTTTTCCAGGCTTTTCTAGAAAAATATGTGCCCCTGGCTTGTCCACAATCCCCCCACCCCCCAAGAATCTGAAAAATCCATTCTCTGCCCCACTCTCTTTCTCCACCTTTCAGAAAATGTGTGCGGAAACAAGCAGTTCTCAGATTTTCCCTTAATGTTGTCATGTGGAGAGTTAGCACCGCCCCCTGGGTCAGTTGACCCTCCCCACTTGGAAGAAGGTTCCACCCCCCTCTCCTGATCACCTGAGAGGAGAATCAGGATGAGGAGAGCCTTATCCATTAATTTTAGTATATATACTGAAGTCAGATTGTAAAAAGTAGTTTGCTATAGGAATTATACTGGTAACAAGATTTCAGTCTGGGTTGCCCCTTTGAGGAGAGCATGTTGGTGGTACTGGCAAGGAAGATATGCTATCCAGCACTATAGACGGTTACAGCTGCTCTGCACAGTTTTCATGCTTTCATATTTTCCCGGTTTGACTATTGCAATCCCCTTTTTACCTGCTTAAAGAAATCCTCACATAATCGGCCCATTTGTACAAAATGCTGCTACAACTAGGACCAGTAGGACAACTCACATCTCCAATTTTATTTTCCTTAAATTGGCTCCCAATTAACCTCTGAATTCATTTAAAGATCCTTTTTATGTCTATTAAGACCTTCATGGGCAGGTGCCTTATAATATCTTAGACCATGCTCCATTCCCTACATCCCTGGTTGATGGCTCAGGTCTTCTGACCAGGGTCTACTTGTTGTCCCTCGATTTCATTTAAAGACTAAAGGTAACTGTACTTTTTGAATTTGTGTTGCGACACTTTGGAACTCTTTTCCTCTTCAATTACGATCAGCTGCTACAGCAGATGCTTTCAAAAACAATATTTGATTATTTGATACGAGTGGGTATTTTTCAAGGTAAATATAAAATATGGACACCACAGCTTAACTTTACAATGGATCATGATTTTGCTGAACTTCCTAGACCCCCGGTTTGGCTGAGTCCCAGAAAGTTCACCCATTTATCCCCCGCTTATGGATGGCCTTGTCTGCACATGACTATTCTTGAACGTGCATGGCTGTGGGGTCCCAGGTCTCTGGTATCTTTATTTTGGGGTTCGTGGGCTGAAAAGGATGAGAACCACTACCTTAGACAACCTGACTTCAAAAACATTGAAATATCCCTTTAAATAAAGTTAAAAAAAACAACTGTATTCATCGATTTAGAAAACAAAAATGCCACCTCAAACGGGATAAGCGGTATAGAAAATGGATGGATGGATGGAGATGCATACCATCAATCACAGCATTAGGCAAAATAATGATTTCCATTTTTAACTGTACAGCAGAGCTCTTTATAATTCACCAACTGTTGAAAATGAAGTGCTTCTGGCTGCAATGACTAAGAGAAATCTGGACATTTATATCATTATTTAACCACAGCTGTTAAAGTCACTTATTTTAAACAGGACTCAAGCATTATTGTTAAAACATTGTGCTCAGCGAGTGTTCTCCATGATGAGATGTTTTATCTGTTACAAAAAAAAATACGGAATCCTGAAGGGAATTTGGAAATCAGTGTGGAAAGCTCTTTCCTTTTTTGTAGCCCCAAATTCATGTCTTAAGCTCTCTAATGCCACTGACAATAAGGGATTACATACAATTCACACTTGTAAAAAGGAGTCTTGGGAGGCTTAGCACTTATGTAAGAACATATTCCTTCAGAGAGTGAGAGAGAATTTAAGGCTTTCTTACCCTTTATGGCAACGATTTCATTTAAGGCACAGCGGTTGACTTCTTGGCTCCAGAGAGATTTGGGGAAAAGGTTACGTACCAGAGCATCAGAAAACTCTCTGAGGACTGTGATCTCGTCTGCTCTGGACGTGAACAAAAGCTCTCTGAAACAGAAATATAATATTTATATTTATCATTGCATTTTTCTGATGATCCCACTAACAACACCTGTAATCTGATAGCTTCTACAACTCTGGAACACCTTAAAAACAACCATCAGGAGGTCATTTGAGGTATCTTCCTGTAAAAAGCCAGGTGAATTATTGATAGGTGGTAAAAAATATGGCGGATTTTATAGAGTTTAGACACATCACTGAGTGCAAAGAGTAACTGAAGCAGCAAGAATTCTTCTAATAAAGTAAAAGGAGGTGTAAGGTCTCACCTATCAGACTGCTTCGCATTATGCAAGTGCTGGGTCAGAATCCGAATGGAGCCCACTACTGCCTGGCAAACATCAAAGTCTCTGGCTCTTTCAATGATCCGGTCGATTATAAAGTCGACTTCCCTGCTGAGCACCTGGTGCAGAGGCTGGCACTCAAGCGGCTCAGGAACGGCGTACCAAGGCAGGACCAGCTGAGCGTAGGCGCACTCAAACACTGAGAAGAGAAGTCACAAAGGAAATTCACATTAACACCAATCTCCCACGCTCACACAAGCTCCTGAACATCAAACTGGAGAAGTGCAGAGAATTTCAAGCCTGTTCTGATGGATTCCTGGTCAATTTTTTTCGCCTTAAAAGTCAGCAGAAATATCCGTGACAGGATTTTCCTGTGAACATGAGGCTTTATTCACCAGTAGACACACTGAATATGTTTTATTACAGCAATAAAAAAGTAAGCATTTATCAGGTAGAAAGGGATACAAGTGCTTTTAATCAATGGAGCACTATTAATCATATTTATATATGCAAATTAGGGCTGGGCGACACGGATCAAAAATCATCTATTGATATTTTTAAGCTCAATGGTGATATTTGCCATACATCTCAATAATCTATTCCAGAAAATAACAAAAGCAGTCAGCTTTCAGATAAACCAGGTGCAGATATGAAAGCTGATGCATAAGAAAATATTGGTAAGGGAATGGAGAATGTGTAGGCATAAAGGTGTGTGTGTAAGTACACTTATGCACCCGAGATAAATATGAGCATACACTATTGAATGTATATTTGGAAGGTGAAGGTAGATATAAAAACATGTTTGAACTTCACAAAAAAACAAAGATATGCAACATGTAAAGATATGACTGACAAGTGAGTCACATTTGTCAGCCATGCACCAAGGCTCTCGCTGACTTCAGTGTACATTTTGAAAGTAATGCTCTTGCAAAATAATTGCAACTAGTATCTCGGGTCAATCGTTTTAAGCAGCTTTATAAAACAGTCCCGCTCCAGAGTTGTAACAGGGACCATGTCTTTAGCAATATGATAGGCCACAGCTTTGGTAATGTCACTCCACTTTTTACCTTTTTTTGTCATATGGCACTGCACTGCTTGATGACACTTGCAGATATGACTGTCTCAGTGCAGATGGCTGCAGAGGCTTCAAGTTTTACACACTCTTCATATGTAGTGCAATTTGTGCCACTGTTATAAAAGGTGCAAGAAATTTATTCTGCTTGAACCTTTTGTAGCAACATGTTTTCAGCACTTTAAAGAAAATATTGTTCTGCTCCTCGTCTGAAACTTTAAATCCGAGCCACCTCTAAAGTCACCTGACCCACCAGACAGACTGTTTTCATATCCATAGCATAAATATATTTCACAACTCCCATAGAAAGTGTTTGGGAAGGGCAGGACTTTTCAAAAAAATTCTCGGAAGGTGACTGGAGGAACTTTCTGTCAATCAGAGCGATAAGACAAAATGACATCGTACGCATATGCTCCTCTTGAGCTAACAGGTTACTGCTGCTGTAGATTGTTGATGGCAGAGCTTCTTGATGAATTAAATAGATGCCACTGCCGGTAGGAAGACATGCAAAAATGTCTTCTCTGCCAAGACAAGCTTTCAGTTTGGCTTTTTGCTCTTGTTTTGAAAAGAAATGAGGTCCAGTTCCGATTAAATTGCCGCTTTCCTACAGCTACATCAGAGCTAATAGTTACAGTAGCAGCAGCCATTGAATACACCTGCAAACCCCACCAGTAAGGATCGCGAACTCATCGGGAGTAAAGCTAACACATCTTTTCATCATGAAAAGCTCTCAGTGTTACTATATGCCCTTGTTTTAATAAAGTAATGTTTTCCAGTTGTGACAAACCTGCCACTGTGGCTAAATCGGAGCTAATCACTCAGGTACCAGCCATTGTACATTACCACTCAGAGAGGATTAGCAGGATGACGAGCAAGCGGCTGCACGAAGGAAACGCATAATATTTCAATGATACTGATATAATAGATAATGTCTGATACAATATCTCATCTGAAAATATATAGATATATTTAAAGAACTTCATATATTGCCCAATGTTTAAATTGATTGACTTAATGTGTGAATAGGCTGCCTTGTAGATGTTAGTTTTTCCTAGTTTTTATATAACTTTTTAAATAAATCAAGCAGTTCCTTTATAAATGTCTAGGTGATCATAACTGAAGATTTGTACATATCTTAGATGAGCCTTTCTCACTTTACTCCATGTATTTTTGGGTCCTGGCGACATTACACGTTGTTATAGCAACAAAGTGAGAAGTTCAACTTTGATTTTAACAAACTGTTTGCAGCTCATGCATGTGAACACAAGAGGTAAATTTAAGACTGTTGATGGAGCAGTTTTAGGCGCAGTAAGCATATCATTTTGTAGTTCTTTTTCAAAGCCTGGTTTTAAAAACTGCGAAATGTGCAAGAAAGCATGAAATATATGCTGACAGAAGCCCTGCACGACTCTTCTGCTCTCACAGTCGGGGATAAAAACCAGACCTTACTTCCTGTGTAACACATGACAGTCATCTATCTTTTTGAAGGGGTGGGTTTTTTTCATCTTTTCCTCTTTGCTTCACGCCCCTTCCTTGCTTCATGAAACTTGAGCTTCAGCCCCTGATGTGTCTATGCAAAGCTGTCCTTTTCAACTGTGTCAGGTCAAAACAAAGCAGTGGTTTGCAAAGAAAACACCCTGCAGTTATAAGATGAACCTTGATTCTAAACAGCAATATAGGAAATGCCTGCTCAATGGAGTCCACCCTGCAGACAAAAATGTAAAAGCACATTCTCTACAGTGTAAAACTTGTCTCACCTTGCTGTAAAGACCTCTTTACATGTGGATACTCAGACTTGGCTGGTTCTGCTTGCTGCTCACTGCATGGTCCATCAGTCAAATCAGAGAACAACTCTTCCTCTGTTGTTTCCTAAAAAAGAGACTAGCAGTGTTCAGTGGGTTTTCACTGCAGAGTTAAAAATGCACTAAGAAGAGCTGAACTTTAGGCCCCTGTGAGCTATGCAATGAGTGAAAACAAGTTTTTCCAGGCCTCAGGCTTTGAGTTATCACTTCAAAATTTGACACGTTTAAGCCAGCCAAGAGCTGGAGTATTTGTGAAACCTGGCAAACACTTTAGATAACTGACTGATATTTTTGGTTGAAGAATTGACAACTCTATTGTAGCCGACTATGAGCAGATTTATCTTTTTAAAGCATGATCTCAAATTCATCTCAAGCTCGCATAATCATTAGCCAATATAACGTAGTAAAACCTGACTCACTGCTGATAATGCAGCAGCCCTCGTAGTAGATACTCAAGACACAAACATGCAATGCAACAGGTAAATAAAGCCTCTTTAAAGCCTTCGTTACCTGCCGTGGGTTTTCCCCGGTCTCCTCATCAGTTTGGGTGCTGCTCTCTCGCCCATTGCTCCCGAGTAAAAGCGGAGTAGTGAAACAAAAGAGAAAGCAGAGAAAGTACTGCGTTACCGTGCGGCCACAGTCTGAAAAATACCACACCAAGCCGAGCGTTATGGCGATGGAGAGGCGCCATAGATACATCTTCTTTTCTTACAACAACACGCTCCTTTTGTTCGTATCTCTCACTCCGAGGCGATACGTGTTGCTCATACCCGCTCCTTGCTGGTTCTTCCACATCTTTACACTCGACAGAGAAAGACACTGCTACCTCCTGACGCGAAGTCAAACAGCGGAAAAAGCGAACTTTATTGAGCTTGTTGAAAAGGAGCTGTGATTGGCTGCAAGCACTCCGCGCGAGCCTGCTGCTGATTTTGACACAAGGCCATCTACAGGTGACAGCTTTACTAGACAGCATCCAGCTATATCTATTTAAAACAGATGTATGATTAACCAAATCTAGACCAGTGGTCCTCAACTAGAGGGTCGGGACCCAAAAATAAGTCATGGCGTTGTTTCCAGGGCTTGGAAACAGTGGCGTATTTAGTCATTTTGGGGCCCTAGGCCAGTGGTTCCCAACCTGAGGGCCGGGCACCCCTAGGGGGCTGAATCTCAGAACCCTGTATTGTTAGGGCCAATGTAAAATATAGAGAAGAGAATCAAAAAAGTCAAAATTTCTGTGAAAAAAATTACATTTTTGAGAATATATAGTCTTATATTTAATTAAAAAAAAAAAACTCAGAATTTCAGAGTTTAGAAAATGGGAAATTACAAAGTAAAACTTGAAATTTCCCAATTTAAAAGGTCTTAAATTTTGACATTAGAACTTGAAAATTTCAAGTTTTTTATATTGTAAATTTACAACAGTGTAAATTTAAAAATGTACAAGAAACCTAACTGAAAAAAGTGGTTTGATTTTGGACTTTTTTTTTTTTTATCTAAAAAACTCTTAGTTTTGGTTCAAGTACATTTACAAATTTACAGTCAAATTTTTTTTTTCTAGTGAATTTGATTTCTAAACTTGAGAATTTTGAGTTACTATTTATTTTCTGGAGTGACCGTAATAACTTTTATGATAATGGACAGTTTATTCATAGATCTTTTGTCATAAACAAGTGTATGTAGGCCTTTTATGCTGCTAAATTCTTATTTATCAAAGAAATTCCTACTTATAACTTTGTGTAAATGCAAACAAAAAGTACTGGATTTATTTAACTGACAGACACAAAAAAAAAAAAATCTTTATTCAATTTGGGATTTTTTTTTTTTTGTCATACTATAATAACCAAAACCTCCCAAAAAGTGGCAAAATGTGTATTTGATAATATATTAGCATAACATTTACTTGTTAAATAACACAGTTACACTGAGTGACCCGTTTGTTAGGGTTATTTTTTTGTAAATGAAAAAGTAAAAACAACAACAACAACAAAAGATAACCTAATTACACAAAATTTACATTTTATCTTCGTCAGCTAGCTTTTATGTCATTATAACATCACCAAGTATACTTTATATTTTGAATGTGTTTACACCTTAAAACTCCAAATGGCCTGAATGTAAGCCAGTGCAGGAGAAAAGGGCTACGTTAACTATATCTTCACACTTGCTAAAAAAAGAAAAAAAAAATCATATTAATCTTCTGGTTGGGGATAGGGTAAGGGTAAAGGTAAGTGTTAGTATACCAAAAGATATAAGTTAAAACTGGACCACCAAAACCAAACTTAAAGGGGACATATTATGCAAAAATTACTTTTTCAGGCTTTTCTAACACAAATATGTGTCCCTGGCCTGTCCACAACCCCCTCAAGTACCAGAAAAATCCATTCCCTCTCCCCCTCTCTTTCTCCACCTTTCAGAAAGTGTGTGCTGAAACAAGCCGCCCCCCTAAGCACCCAGGTTTGGTTGGCCCTCCCTCACTTCCTCTCAGCTACTAGCTGAGATACTGGATAGCTCAGTGGGTCACCCTGCTGGTTACCCTGCTCCCTGACAGTCTGGGCGATTGATGGTTCAAATCCCAGTCTAAACTTTGGAGGAAAAAAACTGTCTGAAATATTACGAGTGCTGCATCCATTTCCTGATAGGGGTGTGGTCAGGGGCGGAGTCAGATAGCTAATTACCATGCAGAGCCACAGACACAGAAATGGCTCGTTCTGAGAAGGGCTGAAACAGAGGGGTTTTTAGACATAAAAAATCTAATACTGGAATGTTTTTTCAGCAATAAACTTCACAGGCATGGTTAAGGGACATCTGAGAACAATATAAACTTGTCTTAAAAGGGTAAAATATGTCCCCTTTAAAAACAAGTTTAATAAAGTCAACTAAACAGTCTGCTTACAGGAAAAAGCTTGTCCTCTATGAAAACACTCGAACACAGCTAAAAAAGTATGTTTCAGATATCAATTTATTTATAAAATAAAAAAGTTGTAATATGTAATACATTTCTCATAGTGCAGAGTACATAAGCTCTAAAAAGAATATAAAAGTTGGATTTTTTTGTTTGTTTGTTTGTTTTGACTGTAATTTCTCCATCAAGGACCACACCATTAACAAAATGAGCGGTGATGGGAGATGTATGCTGGCAATGGCTTATGGAGAAGCTCAGGGGATCCACCATATCTCTAGGGCATGATGAACTCCCTTAGAGCCCTATAAATAGGGCGAAATAGAGAAATAGGGAGTAAGGGGTTGGAGGGAGGGTTGTGGATTACGAGAACTATAGAGGAGATGGTTGGGTTTTAATTTTTAGAAACCTAGCAAAAGGCGTGGTTGAGGTGTGGTGCTGCTCCTGAAACTTTGCTATGGAATTTTCATGTTGTGATTAGCAGGGTCCATTTGTTTAGTTATCATAACAATCAGCAGCAACTTACATTTTACCAACCTGAAAGATTCAAGGCTCTGGAAAAAAAAAACACTGGGACTCAAGCCCTGTAAAAAGCAGAAACGCCTGCTTTAATGAAATATTATCACAGATGGTTTTGCCATGATGCAAAAGCAGATATTTTCCTAGGGCTTCCTCCTTCAAGGTGTTGTCTATATCTTTATGTATATATGAGGTATGCATCCTGAAACATTTTCAGTAGTTAAGGCAAGTATTTTGAGCATGAATTAAGGGCTAAGAGTGAATAATATAGTGTCAAATAGATTTTGACTATTCAAAATATCCTATGGAGAACCCCTGTTCCCAGTAGCATGGTCCAAGCCCCTCAGAAAACTGTACAGACTCATCCACATTCAAATCACTGCTCAAAACTCACCTTTTTAAAAAATGGCTTTTAATGTTTGATTCTGATGTTGTCTTGTCATTTTGACTGCATGCTTGTTTGTTTTGTTGTGGTATTGTTCTGTTTTGGCTTTTTGTGCAATGCATTTTATTATTTTTGTACAGTGTCTTTGAGTTCTTGAAAAGTGCTCTATAAATTAAATGTATTATTATTTTATTTTATTTTTTTTAAGTTTCTTCACATCAAAGAAATTAGTCAAATAGATCCTCGCAGAAATGCTGAAACTCTGATTTGGTGGGTTCTTTTGCGGTAAAAAGGCATGCTGTAAATACAGATGTTGGGATATTGCACCAAAATGGGCGTATATTTTCCATTTTATGAGTCACAGCTGGCCCTGAGACTTGTTAAAATATTTGGAGAGTTTGAGATTTGATGCTCTCCGAAGAGGCGATGAGCTAGTGCTGTTTGGTATTTTTATTCCAGATTTGGGTCCTGTGGTTCTCTCTCTGTGTCATCTGATAAGAGATAGCTCAAAATATTTTTTTCACTCACTATGATTGATTTTGACTAAATGCTGAAGGGCCTTCTATTGGCCTTTGCCTTTATAATTTATGAACAGTTTTATAACAGTTTTGATTTAACTATATGGCATATATCAGTTTTTGATTTGTGCAGTGAGCTTTAGTGCTACTAAAATGCATGTAATTCAATGTTTCGGATTTTTTACGGTTCTCTACATAGTTTTAAGATTCTATAAAAATAGAGAAAAAAGGATTTTGTTGATGACAGCATATTTGTTACACATTTATTTGTTTTCAAATGTTGATTTGTATGGTGAGGGGTAGGAGGGATGAAAATACTTGTCAGAAAAAAGTTTGGGAACCACTGGCTTATTCAGAAAAAGATATGCAAATATGGTAATATCTAAGAGTACAGGCAAAGTAACAAAGAAATATACCAGGCTCAGAGCCTGGACACTGATATAGGCAGCATTTACAGTGATAAAATAACAATAAAAAAGATAATGTTTGGAAAATATTCTAAAGCCCATGTTACTGCAATTCATTAATAACTGTCTACTCCTAATTTATGTCTCCTTTTAAGATATATAATTCAGCTGCAGCTGCCACCATGCCCTCCTGGGTAATTCATGAGAGAAAATTAATTATAGCCAAAGATAAAGAGTATTTGCCATCATTAAACAAGTTTAATTAATGCAGACTTCTGTTTTCTCCCGTGTATTCACAGCCTCTAAATATGATAGAATCGAGATAAAACTATAGAAAGGTTTAGCCATGTGGAAAGTGAGCCCTCGGCTGGGGAAATATTTGACCCCAAACCTCATCAGCTCCGTCATATGGTCCCAATTTAATGCAGCGACACTCGCTTCTCAGTTTATGAAAGGGAGCAGTAGAAAAAATATACCACAGGATGGCGCTAAAAGCGAGTACAAGGCTCGAACAGCTTATGATTTATTTGAGGAATAATGAAGGTTGTGATTCGATTTGATTAATAACGATTTGCGGTTTTATTTAATACTCAGGAAGTTAGCATAGCATAGCCTGGTATACTCTTCAGCAAAACTTTAAAAGAAATACATCTGCAAAGAAGAAAGTGGTGCATGTTAAACGATTTATTATGAGAAATGTTATAAATAACAATAATATACATGCCTCTGAAGAACATAAAGACCTTCCGTTGGGGAAGACTCCTTTTCTTGATATTACATGTCAATTTTAATGTTCTTAACATCATAAATTAAATATTTAGCGTACTATCTCGTGCAGTAATAGCTAAACGGCTAAAGTTTCTGCACATACTCCTTGTGTGACTCGTAAAAGGCATTTACTGCAGGGCTCGATGTTTTCACTCCGTCTTTAAGCCTCATGATTTATTTATGAGTCATCTCACTGTATTTTTTTCCTCATGAGTAGAAAACATTGAGGTCATGACCCCGTATAACCGTGACGTAACACGGTCTAACGGCAGCGGTGACGTAACACGCAGCCTGACTGAAGCTGTAGTGACCCACTGTGCTTGTGCAGATCTGCCCCAGTGATACTCACCTCCATATGGCTGGTAAATTAAACCAGCTTCCTGCCACTGCACAGGTTGAATGAGTACGGCTTTATAGTTCTTTCACTTCCTCTTTTCCATTTTTTATTGTCTTATATTGTTGCACTTTTCATCTAAGTTATAATATTGTTGGCTAGAATATTTTAAGAACACTGACATACTGAAAAATTCTTAATGTTAATCATTAAAACACCTGTGCCTAGCTTTTCTGAGAAATTAGCTTATGAACAAATTCCCTCAAAAACACTCCAAAATCTTGTTAAAAGCCTTCAGAGAAGACCCGGGCTGTTATGGCTGCAAAGGGGGGCCGACTCCATATTAAGGTACATGTTTTTAAATACTGCACCATTGCAGTCCCTGCTGGTGTAATGGTCAGGCGTCTGAATACTTTTGTCCACATATTGTATACAGCACGCAGGTATATATCAAAGTGATCTGTTCATATATTTTTCTGTGTGTGGCCCTCGGTGAAAACACCACTTGTCTATAGTATATGGCTTATGTGCTTTTACTATCACAGGGGCATTTTTACTGTGAGGTCATGGCATTTTTCCATCTCCTTCCAGACTTGGCTTCAGCACCCAAACCTAAAATATTAAGGAGTTTCAGCAGGTTTCTCTACTTTCTATATGGAAACTTACCACATGTTTGCAGCACAAGGGGTGACAACACTGAATAAAATTAATTTGAATGAATCCTCACCATGTTAAAATGAAAATACAGCTCTCATTGACCTGATTTTGTGAGGTGGTTAGAACATGATCTATAGAAACGTCTCCACGTTGTTATAAATAAATAGAAATATTAAGGATCATTGCAGTTTTCTTGCAAAATAAATGAACTTCCCACTGAAAATCATTGCCTACACTTGTCTGACTTATTACCCAGACTTGACCTGGAGACGTCTGCGTATCTAAAGCCACACAGAAAGAGAGACAGTGTTTAAACGTCTGTGATCCCTGCTAGCTCTGATTCACTAATCCCTGTTAAAAGTTGTAATGGAGCGGCTGAAGAAGGGATTGCTACCTGCTGAGAGGGACCTTTTTGGAGATGGTTTGGTCAACACACAATTAAAATGTGATTTCCAGGGGTCGTCTTACGTCCAAGACTTTCTGAATCACTGAAAGGAGATTAAACTCTGCCCAGCTGGGTAAGTAATCTGATATAGTGTTACTAAAATGAGGCTACGTCCGCCTTTCAACATCAGTCTGGGTTGAGTAAACAAGGCAGTGAGTGTGTCCACCTACTGGTAAATCTCAATATCTTTGATGCCAACAGACCGTATGTAGCAGGTTACTTTGGTTTATGGCCTCTGTGTTCTCATTTTGGACATCGTAATGAGCTAAAACTACCCAGGAGATATCTCCAGTGAAAGAACTGAACTTCTGATGAACTGTGAGGGAGAATAATGGTTCAAAGCTGGACTAATATTTCAGATCCCAACATAACTTATTCTCATAGACTCCAATTAAGTGGTACCACTTTCAATAAAAGCAATTACAGCAGCAGTGACTGAATACTAATGGAGGATCTCTGTGATGTTGAATGCAGAAAAAAAATCTGTTGTACTGACATTTTTTCCAAGTCACTGCTGATAAGGATTTCAGACATGTCAAAAAGCCTCTTAATTGAACCAGTCCTCATTTTATCCTGAGATGAATAATGCTCCTGCTGCCTTCAGTTGGCCGAAGAAAAACTGCTGAAGACTGATCAAAGGCTGCCTCACAGCTCTGACCTCACAGTGAGAAAGGACTTCCAATACCAGCTGACAGTGTATTGTTAATGTTGAAAGTCAGTGTCCAAATGGTTTGAATGTCCACCGCTGTAATTGCTTTTATTCAGGAAATAATGACAAAGATTACAGTCTAATACTGCAGCAGTGACACTCTCTTTGGGAGATAACAAGCACACCGTGTCCCTTACAGTGTAGTCTAATTATGTGCCTGTGTTCAAAGAACAAGATCATGTTTCAGGAGGAATTCAGTGTATGACACCCCATAAAATACACAGCCATGAGCACGCCTACCACAGAGTTGGCTGGACCCCTGACCAACCCAGTGAATGGACCCTGCCCAGTGATTTATCAGTCATATTAATGTATGTGTGTTGGATCAGTAGCATTCATGCTAGCAACCTGGCTAATAGCTACTTACTTTATTTTGGAGCTGAAATGTGTTTAAAACTTTAAACGATGGGTCTGATGTTGAATTATTTATTTGAGCCACTTTCTAACTTCTTTTAAATACTTTTTCAGCCAATTTTCTCCACTTTTATCTGCTACTTCTCATCAATTTTGCACCACATTTGACCAATTTTGACTCTTTTTACAAATTTTTTGCCTTTTTTGCAACTTTTGACCAAATTGTGCCCTAATCCATCAATTCAACTTTTTACTTTTTTTGCTGATTTAAACCCATTGTTTTGCTTCTATTCACCCATTTGACACTTTATGCTTATTTTTTTGCTTTTGTTAACCCTTTTTTAACCAATTTTTTCCCCTTTTAACTCATTTTGCCACTTTATATCTATTGTTTCACCTCCGTTTACCCTACCTTTCCACTTTAAATCAATTTTTTTTACCAATTTAAACAAACTGTTAACACTTTAAAGCATTTTTTGTCTGTTTACCCTACTTTTACCACTTTCAACCAATTTAATGTTTTCTGTCTTTAAACTCATTTTCTCACTTTATACCTAATGTTTTGCCTTTGTTTACCCTACCTTTTCAATTTTAACATTTTTTAACCAATTTAAACCAATATCTGCCTATTTATACCAATTTTTAGACACTTTTAACCCATTTTGTCACTTTAAACTTATTTTTTGCCTCTGTTGACCCTACCGTTTCTACTTTATACAAATTTCTATCTATGTAAACCCTGTTTCGCCTCTTTTAACCCATTTTCACTACTCTTTACCTATTTTTTTTTTCTCTTTTTCAACCCTTCTATTCCATTTGTAGCCAATTGTTGCTCATTTAAACCAATTTTTGCTCGTTTTAACTTTTGTGTCTCTTTTAGCCTATTTAGCCACTTTAACCTATTGTTATGCCTCTGTTTACCCTACCTTTTCCACTTTAAACCAATTTTACCAATTTAAACCAAATTTTGCCTCTTCTGGCCAATTTTAGTTGCTCTATACCTATTGTTTTGCTTCTGTTAACCCTTCTATTCCACTTTTAAAAATCTGTTGCCTATTTAAACCATTTTTTTGCCTCTTTAACTCATGTTGCCAATTTATACCTATTGTTGTATCTTTGTTCTACCTACCTTTTCATCTTTTAACCTTTTTTATACCAATTCAAACCAACTTTTGCCTCTTTATACCTACTGATTTGCCTCTGGTTACCCTTCTATTCCACATTTGCCTCTTTGAAGTCATTTTATACCCACTGACCCACTTTTTATGCCAATTTGCCAATCTTAACTTATTTCAGTCTTTGTTACACTCAGGTTTTGCCACTTGTAACCCCTTTTCACACTTTATTGTGCCTTTTCTACAATTCTTAAGCCATTTGCGACTATGCAACTATTCTTTTGCTGCTGTTCACCAAATTTTGTTTCTTAAGCCTATTTCAGCCACCTTTTACCCATTTTTACTGTGCTCTAAGAAAAGAGGTTAACATTTTTAAGAAGGCTTTATACTGTGGCATAAGTATAAAGATAAATAAATAAATAAATAATAAATAATAGTATACCACAGGTATCACAGCTTAAATATACAATGGATAATGATTTTGCTGACCTCCCATTCGGCTGGGCCCTGGAAAGCTCTCCCCTTTATTGCCCCTTACGGGCGGGTTGGCCATGAGCCTGAAACAGAATTAGTTAAAGACTCATCCAAACACATTTAGCTTCTTTTCTGAAATAAACTACTTAAAATGGGTGTAACTCAAATGCTTGTAACTGGTTTTATGAATCATTTTTTTAACCAGTCTCAGTATGTAAGGGCTGTAAATATATGGTAACAGTTAAAAGGTGTCCCAGAAGGATCTGTTCTTGGTCTGGGTTTTATTTAAAATCTTTATTAATAATGGTGTTTCCTTCTTAACAGACTGTAATTTTCATCTTTATGTTGGCAATATTATTTTACATTGATCTGCTGATTCGGCACAGCGAGCTGTAAAAAAAAACTTGCTTTTAACAGTCATCAAAACTCTTCTGTTGCAGGATAAATCATTAAACAACACACTGAATATCTTACTGGCAATCTTTGGCAGAAACTCAGGCTTTTAGAAGTAAGTCTTATTTTCCTCCCTATTGTAGGAAAAGTTCAGTTGAAGCTTTTTTCTTTTTTTCTATAAATCTTACATAACACTTCTGCTGAACTGGACCACTGGACATTACCAAACTTGCTCTACTGACTGTCTGATGTTACAGTTCCCAAGGGTTTAATCTGAATTTGGTAAATCTGCATTGTAACTCACAATAACTTAAAGATCACCTGACCATGACAGTAAATAATTAAAGCACTTGTGTCTGGCCAGCAAGCACAAGGGTAGAGTCCTGTTGTCACTCCAGTTGGAGTCACAAGAGGCTTGGCAGGAGATAAAAGTATATTTAGAAGGTTGGATTAATCCACCTTGAGACAGATTCCCCTGGCTGGAGAGTTGCACGTGCAAATGTTCAGCTGAACTGTCAATATGTTGTTCAGTTGTTGAAGCTTCATGTGCATCGCTCTTCTGCAAGCATGCCTAGACTGAAATACTATCAGGAGGTCAACTTTCTCAGCTGGTCTTGGCTCGACCCCAATTACAACCTGGGAGCCCCTCTGCAGCTCTAAGTTTTCCCTTCACACAGGAGGCTGCCAAAATGCTTTCTGAAGCACGCGAAAGAGGACAAGAGCAGCCAAGACACTCCGTCATACTCCGTCTGAACCTTTAAATACTGTTATCAACACCAGACAGCAAATTCACTCAGTAGGTTGTTTATTTTTTCCTGTTAGGTTCCTGTGTGACAGGGAATGACATTCTGGTTAGGGGCAAACAAAACAAAAAGAAAAATCACGGGCCAAGAGAAGAGTGGTTAACAGATCCCCCAATACAACTTTAGTAGAAAAAAACTTGTTGGTCCCTATACATATAGTGCAGTATTTATAAGTCCCTTCAAATGTACAAGATATGTTACAGTTTAACTTCACAACATGAACAGTGGACATATGAAAATAACTTAGATGACTTTCTTCAATTCGTCGTACAAAACAAGCACGAAGGCGCCGCCCATGCCTCTCAGCACGTTGGACCACGCCCCTTTGAAGAAGGCCTTGGGGCCCTCGTCATGGGCGATCTTCCTCCAGCAGTCGAGGGTCCCCTTGTACATGATGTCAGCTGACAGGAAACAAAAAAAGTATGTCAGGCTGTTATTCTACTTAAACAGTAGCCCAGACTGAAAGTCAGGTGTTATGATATTGTGTTGATTACCTCCTTTGCGTCCAGACTGCATCATCATGCGACGCCGGACAGTGTCGAAGGGGTAAGACATGAGGCCAGCGACGGCGGTTACAGTCTGTGCAATCATCCAGCTGACAACAATGTGTGTGTTCTTGGGGTCTGGCAGCATGCCTGTTAGAAAATGGGAATCAGGAAAGTTTTAATAAAAGAGATTCAAAGGCAGAAAAGTTCAAATGTCTGATAAATTCATCTCACCCTTGGCTGTGTCATAGACGCCAAAATATGCCGCCCTGTAGATGATGATGCCCTGCACGGAGACGCTGAAGCCCTGGTACAGACCCTTGATGCCATCAGACTTGCTGATCTTCACCAAGCAGTCTCCCAGGCCTTTGAACTCACGCTCCTTTCCAGCTTTGCCGACATCAGCAGCCAAACGCGTTCTGGCGAAGTCAAGGGGGTACACGAAACACAATGAGGTGGCTCCGGCAGCGCCGCCTGACACCAGGTTACCTGCAAAGTATCTCCAGAACTGGGTGCGCTTGTCCACGCCGTCAAGGAAAATCTTCTTGTACTTGTCCTTGAAAGCAAAGTTGAGGGCCTGAGTGGGGAAGTATCGGATGACGTTGGCTAGATTCCCTCTCCAGAATGAGAGGAAGCCCTGCTCTTTGGGGATGCGGATGACGCAGTCAACAATGCCCTTGTACTGCTTGTCTACTGTGATCTGTTTGCTGGCATGTTGTACCTGGAATTACAGCAGAGACAGGGCAGTGCATCAGATCAAACCTATCACATTTAACAGCCTTTTTAATGCAGTGTAGGTGCACCTGTTAACCTTCAACAACTTTTGACGATGAGGGCACAAATTCCCATGGTTCCCACATGCCGGCTTCATAGAATTCTCATGTATGTATTCCCATTCAAAATTCAACAGCCCCACCCCCTGCTGCTGCTGAGCTCAGGTCCAATGCAGCAGAGGCCTGCCATGGCGCAAAACTTGTTCTGACCTTGGCTATTAATTGCCCAGCCAAACTTAAGAGTTGTCATGGTGGTGAACACTTCTAAAACACCAAAGCCACAGTGGATGAGCATGTCTGCATTTTGTAACACACTGCATTTAAGCTGGGCTACACTGCAGCTTGATGGCCGGTGTATTACGTAATAGATGGGATGCAGCTAGACTGTGCTCATTTCCATCTGTGCCGGTGTGCCATATTAACCTCTGACATATTAACAGGTGACAGTCGGAGCAGATGTTCAGGGGGAGTGGCTATCAATGATTCTTGTTTACCTTCTAAATGGCATTAAAATGCAATAACATCGCTTGCTGCTCCAATTTAAGACTTTATTGTTTTCCGTAGACGCATTGAGGCAGTGAGGAAGGTGTTTGTGCAGTCACAAACTAAGTTTTAAGCCATAGGAATGGGAAAGAAAATTCAGGTGACTGTGCAGGTGCCTGTTCAAAACAAGCCAAACGGAGGAGACACGCAGAGAATAACTTCTTGTTCTAAGTGGAATATTTGTCGTCCAGTATTATTGTGGTTATGAATCGATGGATTTGGAAATGTTTCTTTCACAGTCTGGAACAGGCACAACCCCGTCTGAGTGGATACGTTTAAACAAGACTAGCAAGTAAAGTAGAAAGACGTGCTCAGTGCGTTAGCTCGTGACAGTCCATGCATTCTTGTATTTAAATACGAAAAAAACACAATTCAAACATGTTCAGTCCACATACTAGCACTTTGTGGGGGTTTATGAGTTTGAACAGTATTAGGCCACAGGGAAAATTAATAATATACGTAATCTGTTTAGATGATGGCATGTTAAATTTGGCTATACCTAATTCCTCAATCAGAAAAAACACCTGAAAACGTTGCTTGTTTGTGCTTTCCAAGTGTCGTTTATTGTAGAGACATTAAAAATATTGCATCTTAAAAGAGCACCTTTCTCCAAGTCATCCTGAGTAGTTTCCCAAATGTTATTTACCTCCTAAAAATCAGTAGGCTATTAATCCCAAATGGCCTCGTTGAGACTGCTGTCAGCTGTGGTGAACTTGTGACCCAATGTTTCAACCCGGTATGGAATTTATGTCCTGATACCGATGTCCAAAGTATTCATACTGATTCTGTAAACATTTTAAAATGTGTACTGTCTGTCTGTGACTGTTAGTATGAGGGACATGAGGGACCTATGTTTGATCATCTTTTTCCCTGTGTAGCAGAGAGGATCTGGGTTCAGAGGCTGCAAGCTGTGCAGCCTCTCCAAAAGTAGGTCAACTCCACCCCCCTATATTGGCAGAGCCTATTTAAGGCACCTGTGGCACCATAGCTGTCTTTTCCCTTTGTCTGTGCCTGGTGGCTGCCACATGGTCTGAACTCTGAGGTAGCTAACTCTGGAGATCATTTTAGTCTGTAGTTTACTTTGAGTTGTGACCTTTTTAACCAGTAGCTAAATTGTGTTTGTCTTAAATGGTCTCCTGCCTGTTTTTTGCACTTGATTACCTGGTCGTCTTGATGTCCACTGATTGAGGTTTGTTAACTTCTAAAACATTGTTGAACACATTTTACTTTTTCTATTGGAAGTTAACATTTGTGTTTGTATATCTTTTGTAGTGGTGTAAAGTGGGATTGAGGACATCTGGGTAAATGTACCTGTGCAGGTATGAGTAGCGGCATGTTTGTTGACAGGAAGTGTCTGAAACGGTTACATGTTTATTGCATTTTTATAACATGTAATAATTCCCATTTTTGTATTACACTATCGTATAGACACTATCAGCTGCTGGTTTGGTTTGGTTTTGGTCTGGTTAGCTTTGTTTTGCTTTAAGTTTAGCCCTTATCTCTTTAAGGCATGTCAGCATGTTATTGAATTACTGTAATTAAAATGGTCCTTTTAACTTGAACCAACTAGCTTCACAGGTTTAACCATTTCTTTTTAACTCTTTCTTTCTTGTCCCCTTCAGTGCAGTGGTTGCTGGCTAGCGGTGGAGGCGATATAAATATGATTAAGTTATAGGCACTCTGGGTGGTTCCCTGCACCTTTTTGTTGTAGTGATAGGCGCACTGGGACACAGTAGTCTGCACCTGTTTGCAGTGAGTTCATGAGTGTTTGGTAAGTAAACTTCTTTTGGTAGACATCCTCCCTTTTGCTAGCTTCCACTCATTCCCCCTTCCCTTTTTGGTTATAGTTATTTCGTCTGGAGGCGTTTTATTAATCTAGACTACTTGTGAAAAAGAGTAATTTGTAATAAAATTTTGATACATTCTTCTCATAACCCCGACTTGAAATTCATTGCCAATCACTAATTCCTCTTTCTCTCCGCAGACACTTCCAGTTAAATATTTTACTGTTACAATTTTTTGATTTGCTTTTGAACCACGTCTGTGTCTTGCTTGTGATGTGCTGAGCCTGTTTGCCTTTTATGTTTGGAAACTCCTTGGGTGAAAGTCCCTAGGTGGCGTTGTTTGGCTTACATTTGTGCAGATCTGTTGTAACCCCTTACCTTCTTTGCCACACCTGTAATATTCAGGGCTAGCGCACCACCTTGACCAACTTCTTCCACGAGGACTACATCGCAAATAAATGCATGAACTGAAGAATGATAATAAAATCCACATTCAACATGTGAGACACATTTTGGGGTTTAACCAGACTGTAAACCAGTTTATTGCTAGTGTAAAAATGGGCTAACAAGTGTCCAGACGGGACTTCCGGTGTTCCTGCAGCCAGCCTTAAGTGGACACTCGTGTTTTTGCACTTCTGTATCGGCTTCATTTATCAGGACTTGGAGGCTGCCACTTGGCTCCGATTGTCACCAGTTAATATGGCAAACCTGCACCAATCTGAAACAGAGCTGCTTTGATTCACTCCAGTTTATGCTCTAAAATTGGAGCATCTTTACCTCACTTCATTTAAACATCCAAGCAAGTGTACCCTCCAACACTATGCCATAACTAGCAAATGAGCTCAGAATGTATGCAAGCGAGTAGGAAGGCTGCATTTCATTAAGATATTAGAGCTTATCAGAGTATAAATAAAGTTAACTCTTACCTGAAGTAGAAGCTTGACTCTCTCAATGGGGGCTACAGCTGTTTTGGATATGGCAGCAGCAATACCACCAGCCAAGAAGTCCTTAGCAAAGGAAATAGCTTGTTCACTCATCTTCAGATGTTATCAGTCTCCCTCCGACTGCCTCTGTCGGTGGGGTTTGCCCGTGGAGTTGAAATAGCCGACTCAAACCTGGAGGAGAGGGGATTTAAGGGTAAACACGAGAAACAGTGAATTTTGACTCTCGCGGCTCATTGGTCGTAGGGCGGGACAAACAAAGGTGCTTTGATTCTGATTGGTTGCCCTTTTTGGTCGCTCTACTACACCACAGCAATGCTCATTGACCGTTAAATGTGCTTAAGAAGGAAAGTTTAGCTACTTCAAAGAGGTTGTGTGGCTTTTTCTGATTTAATAACATTAAATCGATATTGCTGTGTTATTTAGTTGGGTTTTGGATTAAAGTTGGCTCATGGTCATGTGACATGTCCCGTTAGAAGCAGATGTTCAAAGGCTATTGAGGCTAAAGGTCACCCCGTCTGTTAATGTCCTTTGGCTGTCACTCAGTTTACTGTATGGAAAGAGAGGATGTGGTTGGATCAGATGATTCAACTTACAAGCTTACTCAGCCGGAATTAAATCTTATCAGAGGTATTGCTTGATTAAATCAAGGGTTAAAACACAAGAAAATTCTCTGGGAACAACCAGAGGAGCAACACAGGGAGAAGAATGTTACTAAATGACAAAAATTAGGGGGGTTGGAGGGGGGGATTACAAATCCCCCTGAATCATGACCGCGTTTTTTTTTTCTTAAAGTAGCAAAACCTATAGGCGACAAGTAAAATAAATTAAAAGGTATGTGTCCCAAGAATTTCATTAAGTTTTAAAAGTGAACAAATAAAACGCTGATTTTACATTGGCGGAGCTAGGGGGTGGCAACACGGGCTTTAGCCCCGGACGTTTTTGGTCTCAGAGCGACTCCCTCCTCCGTTAAGTTAATATTTGTAAATGAATTGGGGATAAAGTGTGTGCTCTAGTCGTCAATATGCAATCTTTGGCAAATGCAGTGGCTGCAGTAGTGAAAGTGAAACCAAAGTTGAGTGAAGGTTCAGCATAGAGGACAGCAGAAGGTCAAAATGCAGGTAGTTTCTAAAGTCTGATTTAGTAGACAGCCAGCATTCAGCATGTTCATTAAACGTGAGCCCACAGCTTGTTGGTGTGTCTGCTAGTGTCTGTGCCTTTCAGTCATACTCACCACTCTGATTAAATCTAAACACACAGACACGTCCGTCACATGAACCAGTTAGACTATGGAGCTATAACAGAGAAAATAAATATGCATCCTCCAAGTTTCAGACAACATTCTTTTCTTAAAAGTTTTCCTCTGAGTTCTAAACATTTATGATAAACAGAGATCTGTGAGTCTGATGCTGCTGACCCTGGGTCAGTTTGTCACACACACACACACACACACACACACACTCTTACAGTAAAGGTGTTAAATACTGTCTCACTCATTTTAGAGGAAGAATCCCTGTCTCAAAAAAACAAACCAACAAGAAAAAAACAGAAAACAATAACTCTCTTGTCATTTTGAACAAACTTATGTGCATATACTTTGAAATTTGGTTAAAGCTGTGTTTAAAACATGAATCATGTCGAATAAAAGATTATCTAAAAGAAAGGAGATTAAACTTCTACTCATGATTTAGCCTGGGTCGACCCTTTACTGTGTGTCGAGTTAATTTTCCCTTTTTCCTGGTATCATTGCCTGCCCCTACTCGCTTGAGGCCTGGAGATCAACAGAGAACGCTGGACACAACTCAGCTTGCTTCATGTTACTCCATTTATTGGTCACAACAGTTGAAGTAGCAGTGGCAGTAGCAGGTTGATAACCTCAAAAAAATAGATAAAGAATCAGGCTGTCATTAAAAGGATTCAAATCAATGGCCTTATTAATGTCCATTTTAAATACATTTTGAACAAAGGATCAACTGCAAATATATCAATTGACTTTCTTAATTCTTTAAATTCCTTAAATTATTTAAATCACTTTAACCTTGCCCCAATAAGTCTTGAACAGTTTTTAAACTTAAATTATTTGACCAATTCATTCAAGTTCATTCTTTATGCTTAAATATTTAAATTACTTCATAAATTTAACTCAGAATTATACATGTGAACTATTGTAACTACTTTAATGATTAAAATATATTGACTTGATGTTAATGTTTTAGTGGTCTATTTTCAAATCAATCAATCAATAAATGGTCAATATTTCAACCAAATCAGATCAAATCAGATCAAATGATCTCAATCTCAATCAGATTGCCTTTATAAGTTTAAACAACGAAATAGAATTAAAGATAAATCCTAAGATAAATCAGACCTCAAATCACCAGTGTCACTATGCCAGTGTTTAACTCTACATTTGAAATAGCAGGGCTTAAATTAACAGTACACAAATCATTTTAGCCTTTCAGTCACTGAATTAAAGTTATTATAGTTTTTAGTGTGATTAAATTAAAATTTTCCTCACCACTGGCGTCTCTGAGGTCTCCATGCAGTGATTCCAACACACTCTGTGTCTGTGTGGCAAAAGGGTGACACACCTGATTCTGAGCCTTCTTATTACCTCAGTTCTACCCCTCCCCCTCTATACCTGCACTGAGGAGTCTGGCTTGATCCTGCAGCCACTCTTTAGCAGGAAAGACATAAATGACTGCCAAATAAATTAACCATGACAAACATAAAATCAGAATGTCCCTAGATTGTCTCAACACTGTGTTTCTGCTGAAGTGTGAGCTGACTGGAGAGGTTCAAATCAGATAGAAACACTGACTTTTTTACTCTTTAAAATATTGGCTAATATGAAAGTCTAACAGGATTTGGTCTCTCATTTATCTTTCACAGAAATATATACTGTGGCTTTTATACTCTAGAACACAGGTGTCAACTCAAGGCCCGGGGGCCAAATCCGGCCCGTGGAACTATTAAATCCGGCCCACAAGATGATCTCATATTTCTATTATATCTGACCCATCAGTATGAGGTCTGCAGATTTCCTCAAGTATCAAAATGTGAACTTTTCCTTGATGATTTAAAATATCCTTAAGTCAAAAGTAAGGAGTAAAAATACTTAGATAAGAAGTCAGGAATGTGGGAAAAGAAATTTACTTGTCTTTTAATTTCACATTTTCAATTTAGCATCTCACAATTAGGACTCAAACTTAGGATTTTGACTTTTAATTTGATACTTTGACCATTTAAACTCATAATTTTGACTTCTCATATAATATTTTAAGCTTTAAGATTCATAATTCTAATTTTTAAATGATATTTTGACCTTTTTAACCAGTCATTTTGTATTTTACCTCATATTTTCAACTCCAAACTCTGACTCCATAATCCAATAGTTTGACCTTTTAGACTGACAATTTAAAATTTTGAACCATATTTTGACTTTAAATTTCATGATTACAAATTTTATTTCATATTTTGACCTTTTAAACTTGGGATTTTGACTTCTTTCTAAAATATTTCCCATTAAAAAACATTATTTTTCAATTTCAATTTCATGTTTTGACCTTTTTGAACTAATACATTTATTTTTCTCAGATTATGAGCCTTTAAACCTATCTTTTAAACTTTTTAAATGTCAAAATCATTTATCAGGGCTAAGGTTTTATTCATATTTTATTACTGGTGAAGCAAGGTTGACAATTTCTGGTTAAAAAGGTGACCCTCTTAGGCTCTCAGGTTAGACCTGAATCCAGAATCTGGCCCCTGCTGTAACTGACTTTGACACCCCTGCTCTAGAAGATTAGTTTTTGTGTTAGGGTGATGTAGCCTGACCTTATTGACTCCTATCATGTGGAAACAGTTAACCTGAGACTTTTCCCTAAACTCACAGCAAATTTAGCCACTCCTCTTTAGTAAAAACTAGAACAAAATGCACCACAATATAAGAAATCAATCATTTGAAGCTCAAAGATTTCTGTGGGAGAACTCCCAGACTCCCCACTCACGTCTAAATGAAATCTACATGCCTTGCTAACTACAGGTACAATGTGGTTTTGGTAGTTTGAAGTTTCAGAGTTAGCTGAAGGATAGGATCAAAATAAATTAAAGGGCTGAGTCAAGTGCAATTATAAAGAAAAGATGAGGAAAGGACAGGAAAACACCCTTACAGATGAAGATTCTCCAGGATGGACTGAAACAACAGAAGTCAGGAAAAGAAAGGGGGAGGAAAAGTGTCATGAGCCAAGAGAGGAGAAGAGGAGAATAATTACAGAAAGGCCTTCGGTTGAATTCAGATTTGAGGAATCATGAAAACATGAAGTAAAAGAAAAGTAAAAAGAGAAAGAGAGAGGAAGGAGAGAAGAGGAAGTGAAGCCACAAGTGGTTTTAAAATCAGGTGAAGACAAAGAGGCAGAAGATGAAACTGTTGATCAGATAATAGATCTGTGTTACAGAAAAGACAGCAGAGGAGCCAGTTTACAGGTGTATACTTAACACCTATATGTGTTTATTATGAGATAAGGTATACTCATCACTTTAAAACCTTATAGAATATTTTTAATGGGCACATTAAGTTCTCCCAAATAAAATATGTGCACTGGATGAATGAAAATGGCTTAAAATAAATGAAAATAGCATCATTAGAGGAAAAAATCTCACTGGGAGAGGGTGTCCAAACTTTGGCCTGGGGGCCAAATGTGATATTTTTTGTAAAAAAAAAAAAAAAAATGATTACAATAAAAAAGAATGATTTGTAATTCTAACAATATTTTTTGTAACAAATTATGTTGCCGCTTAAGGATGCTTATTAAAGATGGAATATCATTTTTGCCAACAGTATGTACACATTTATTTATTTTTTAGATGTAAATTTGTATTAAAGATTGCTAAAATTACTCATTTAATTTGCTCATGTGAACAGTATATATGAAGACTAGGGCTAGCAATCAACTTTTTTCACAGCGATTAATCTCAAAGTTTCTCTAGTTGACTGCAATTAATCACATCTGTTTTTTGTTGCATTTTTAGAATTCCACTGTTTTGCATTTACAACTGTTTCTGTGTCATTTGGGATTTTTCTACTCGTAAAAGAAGGGTGATTAACTTACTGCTTCCATAGTTAGATCAAACATTATAACATGAATTTAACCATTGAAAAGGGAGCTTGTTATGGATTGATAAGGAAATAAGTAAACAGTAAGAAGGTAAATTTTTGATAGCACAGGGGGTAGATGACTTGACTTGTCCACTGAGCTGTCTGTGACTTTTTTAAAACTCAAATGAAACATTAAGGAGCAGTAGGGGATTTGTTTTGCATCTCTGTGACTGCAGGGAGACGGTGACATGGCTTAACCAGTGTGTTGAAAGGCATATTGAAGCATGTGATTTATCACAATTGAAAAAATAATGCACTGATTGTGGATCTGAGTTAATCCAGATTACTGCGATTCATCTTGACAGCCCTAAATGAAAGACTTTATATCATGCAACAACATTTTTTAAGAACTGATCCTAATAGATAGAAAAAGTAAACAAAACAGAAGTAATCTGTGCTATATTTGCCTCTTTAAACTAAAGTATAATGTTAATTTGAGTTGAATCCAGATAATCAAAACTTCAAATCACATACAGTACACCTGATAAATGAAAAATGACTCAATGAAAGTTTAATGGTAATGCACATTTCTTCTATCTCCACCCATGTAAGCACTCCTACATGATTGTCCATACCAAGTCAAATGATGAAGCAAGAAAATGTTGCATTCATTAAACAATTACAAAAAACAATACAGAAGCAGAGTAAAAGAGTGCTTAGAGTCTATGAATGAA
Source organism: Cheilinus undulatus (assembly GCF_018320785.1). Taxonomy (NCBI): domain Eukaryota; kingdom Metazoa; phylum Chordata; class Actinopteri; order Labriformes; family Labridae; genus Cheilinus; species Cheilinus undulatus. The sequence continues at coordinate 9,279,505 of NC_054874.1, read as the reverse complement.
CTGGCACTTTTAGACAGTATTACTGAAATAAGCTCTTAAATAAATAGTGAATGTTAAAGGCACATAATATTTGGTTAAAAAGGCATTATGTGTGAAGGACAATTCATAGAATACTGAGAGATAAAATGATAAACTTTGAAAGAGGTAGACTGTTATTACTGCACACAATGTAAATGTATGTTTATACCTTGTATGAACACATGAAATCTAAAACACAATATTAAGTAGTCGTTACAGCCTCTGAAATAGTGCAGTCCAACAAATAATCATCAGCAGGCGCTCGTCTTCATCTCGTGTGAGTTTTTTTTCACCAGCGGTTTCCTAACGACGACCCTGCAGACCCAAAGTTCCTGTTCCTCAAGTAACGCTTCACCTCCTCCAGCTCGGACGGCCCCAGGCTCTGGTCAACCCCCGGCGTCAGCTTGTAGCTCAGAGGTGACACGATGTAGCTGTTGCGGTAAAGGCAGACCTGCTTACACATCTCAAAGCAGGTGAAGAGAAGGCCGAAGTAAGGGACAATCTGTGCAGGAATGACAAGAGGTTGACAGGCAGAGATGAGTGTATTTTTAAATCAAAAGATCTGAATTGATTTGAGAAAGGTAAGTGTGAGACTACTATTTTTTTAATAGCTTAGGGCAGTGGTTCCCAAAGTGGGGGTCCAAAGACACTGAGAGGAAGTCGCGAAATGCCTTCCAAAAAACATTAATTTTAAATGATTTCAAATTGTGTATTTTACCCATTTTTTAAATATATGCATAAAATAAGTTACAAGCAAAAGAAACTATGGCCATTTGTTGACCTGCAGGTCTGCAGGGTGCAGATGGCCTAGCAGTTAGGTTGTGCCCCCTGTGCGTGGGCGAACTGGGTTCTGGTTTACCCTAAGGCCTTATTCCTGCATGTCTCAACCAAACTCTCTCATCCTTGTTACTGACTATCCACTGTTCTCACTGCTTGATAAAGGCATAAAAAAGCCCAGAAAATATATCTCTAAAAAAAAAAATAGTCTGCACACAAATATTCTTGAATGTGCACAGCTGTGTTCAACTGTGTTTTAATCACCTTCAGGTAAAGTGGGGGTACCCTGTTCTCTGGTTGCCATTATTTTCGGGTCCCGGGCTGAAAAGTTTGAGAATCCTTGGCTTAAGTTGCTATATGCTTTGCCTTCCCCTGTTTGACATCAGTAGATGAAGCATGAACACTTAAAAACACCATTTATTGGGAACTATACAACCCCAAATTTTATAGTAGTATCAGTACAAAGAAAAAATAAAGGGAAATACAGAATTTTTATATTCAAATTTGAGATAAAATAATGATATTTCCACATGAATTAACTTCAACAGAAGTAACTGTGGCTGGCCACACACCAGATCAGTGGTGGGAAACTAGCAACCTGGGGTCCTCATGCAGCCCTCAAGTTAATTTCAAATGTCAAAAAAATTGAAAATAAGGAAAACATGATGAAATTCAGCCATGGAAATATGAGAAATAGAAACATAACAGAATCATCACCAATCACCATTTGAATCATTGTGGGGGGTCTTGTAAGATTGAACAGTGTGACATGATTTGTAAAATGTTGTTCTATCTCAGGATGTGTGTATCATTATGGGGAATTAAAGGTGAATTGGATATCACTGTGTCAGCAGGGGATGTGAAATTAAGTGCCATGCATCAGCAGGATGACTTATCATGCTGGTGCCAGGCAAGGTTATAATAGTGTTGGAATTTTAATTCCTTTTCATTTTTATTTTGTTTTCACTTTCTGTGTTCAATTCAGTTTAGTTTTATTAGTTTTGACTGCTGGTTTGTTAGTTAGTTTAGTTTTATTTTGCAAAAATGCTTCGTTTTAGTTTCTGAGGATAGATGTTGGGGCTGAGTGAGCGTCATACATTTTTAAAAACATATTCAAACAGGCTACTCTTCACTTATTATTTTATTTACTTAATGATGATGTTTGAATACAACTCCAGACATAAAACTGCCAGTGTAAAGTCTCAACCAATCAGATCAGACAATTTTACACTCCCCAGACTTGTGTCTAAGTGCCAGTCAGTATGAATGTGTCAAAGACTAAAACTAAGGATATTTTATTTTAGTTCGTTTTGTAAGTGTACTATACAGTTTTAGTTTTTTTTCAGACATTGAAACTATAAACCACATGTTCTTCTTATGTAATATAACTAATAGGTTTTGGATAGACATCCATAGATGGATAAATCAAAAAATTCCATCCTTTCAATCTATCACAGAAGAAAATGTTGAATTTGGTATTTTACTAAAAAACAAAAATGATGAACTCTGTATAAATGTGATTCTATGTCTGGCTAAATTTTTCACACACAAGAACAGAGATTTAAGCTCACCCCTATTTTTGAATCTTTTTTGAATTAATTCATGTTATACTTAAAGTCTTTGGTTTTATGAATATAATTCCCACACTTTAAGAGGTATTAGTTTGTGAAATGAACATTTCGGCAACCCCACAAACTAGAAATGTTATCTAAAGGTGGTGTTCAAACTCCTTTAACAAAACGTGATCGTCTCTTTCTACACTGATATAAGGCTCATAAAGTTAGCTAAATACGCTTGTCTAGGTTATCTGAGGTAATGTCATCATTTTGTACTCTTTAGTAGAGGGCGGAGAAATAACGTTATCGCGTTTTAGCTGAAGCAGTCGAAGTTTACATATTTTGGTATCCAAATTGCTCTAATAATCACTTTCAGCGTCTCTTTTTTATGCAAAGTTCCATTTAGATGGAACGGAGCGGAAGTTAGGCCCACATTTCACGCAAAGAATCATGGGGGATAGGAATAAGGTGGATTTAGTTAGTTTTAGCTAAGTATAACAACCTTGGTGCCAGGCCAATATGGGAAGGATCACAGGTTTTATGATAGAATTTGCATACTTTGATGAGGATCATAAAACTATCATGACACATGTACCAACTATGGGGACAAAGTCCAGCTGCTGTGCCTCTTACAGTGCTGTGCAAGGTCCAAAATATGATGATTCTGTAATTTCTTTGTTTTGTGTCTGGAAATCAAAACCACAGAGTGGTAAGCTGTACTGTAGTTGTATCACCTATCTTTTAGACCAGATATAACTTTACGAATTTAAGAAGGAAAGAAATCACTAACACAAAAATTAGCACTCCTACAGCAGCCACATAAAGTTAATAATATGGAGCCAACAGAGTTAACTGAGGGGGGCAGCCTAAAATTAGAGACCTTCGAAACAGCACCGCTTTCCACATTATTGTGCAAATTGGATTTTAGTGTCATAAACATTCAATTTTTTTGTTTTTCAGTTAAACTTGTGGATGGTGTTGTGTCTCAGGGCTCTTTGGATCACTGAAATCAATCTCAGACACCTGTGATAATTATTTTGCCAGGTGAGCCCAATTAAAGGAAAACTACTTAAGAATGACGTTCCATGTTATTAAGCAGGCCACAGGTTTCAGCGATATGGGAAAGAAAAAGGATCTCTCTGCTGCTGAAAAGTGTCAAATAGTGTATAAAAACATAAGATATTTCATGAAAACTTAAGCGTGATCATCGTACTGTGAAGAAATTTGTGGCTGATTCAGAGCACAGACGGGTTCATGCAGATAAAGGTATAATGAGGAAGGTTTCTGACAGAGAAATTTATCAGATTAAGAGAGCAGCTGCTAAAATGCCATTACAAAGCAGTGAACAGGTATTTGAAGCTGCTGGTGTCTTTGGAGTCCCACCAACCTCAAGGTGTAGGATCCTCCAGAGGCTTGCAGTCGTGTATAAACTTACTATTCAGCCACCCCTAACCAATGATTACAAGCAGAGATGGTTGCAGTGGGTCCAGAAATACATGAAGACTCATTTTCAAACAGTCTTGTTTACTGATGAGTGCTGTGCAACCCAGGATGGTCCAAATGGATGGAGTAGTGGATGGCCACCATGTCCCAACAAGGCTGTGCCATCAGCAAGGAGGTGGTGGAGTCACGTTTTGGGCTGGAATCATGAAAAGAGAGCTGTTCGGCACTTTAGGGTCCCTGAAGGTGTGAAAATAACCTCCGCAAAGTATATAGAGTTTCTGACTGACCACTTTCTTCCATGGTACAAAAAGAAGAACCGTGCCTTCCGTAGCAAAATGATCTTCATGCATAACAATGCACTATCTCATGCTGCAAAGAATCCCTCTGTGTCACTGGCTGCTATGAGCATAAAAGGAGAGAAACTCATGGTGTGGCCCCCATCCTCCCCTGACCTCAACCCTGTTGAGAACCTTTGGCGCATCCTCAAGCTAAAGATCTATGAGGGTGGGAGGCAGTTCTTATCAAAACAGCAGCTCTGGGAGGATATTCTGACATCTTGCAAAGAAATTCAAACAAAAACTCTTCAAAAATACACAAGTTCAATGGATACAAGAATTGGGAATGTTTTAAAACTCTGTTGTGCAAAATAATGTGGAACAGTGCATTTTGAGTTTTTTTATTTTTGAAAAAAAAAATCGTTATCACTAGGAGGTTTGTTTAATCAAATTTGAATTATGCTTACAGTTGATGACTTGAAAATTATACAGACTGTCATTTGCATTGACTATTTAGGAAAATCAGCGAAAAATGTCATTTGCATTATAATTTGGAACACGCTGTAGATGGAATAGGACTATTTCAAACATAGTTTGACCTCTAGGACTAAGCCCTGAAAAATGTATATTTTGCGTAATGCCACTACAACAGTAGGAGACTGTAGGGGTAGCAGTTGTCAAAACTTGTGTGAGCCACCTTACAGTTAAAAGAGCAGGCAGACTAGTGCAGATGAACCTTACTGATATAGGGCACTTGTGGAGAACCATTTCAGAAACTTACCAAGTGGTCTCGAAAAAGGTTTGCTTATTGGACTGCATCTTTGTGTCAATGATACACAAACGGTCCCCTTACATGAACCCAGGGCTGGCTCTGGGCAATATAGGCGGTAGCAGTTCATTAACTCCTGCACTCCTCTAACCTCTGCGCTCTTCATTCGTGAAACGGTCCAGCCTCCCTCGCTGCTCTCTGTCTCTCTCTCCACACGCGCCCCCCAGCCCATGAACACTAGGAGCCCAGCAAGACATTAAGATAAAACAAGTTTTCTTTTTCCTCATTCACACAGCACTGAACAGAATGGATGTTGAGATAGAGCCCTGCGTCAGACAGCCAACACCCTACCTGCCCATCCTGAATTCCAGATCATTAACACCTGTTTGTGCAGTGTGTGTCACCCCTCCCTCCAGACTGCAACCGCAACATGCGTGTCCAATTCCTCCTAAAGTCTGACCATCCACGTAAAACACGGAATGATAGAAGCTACGTTCAGTTCAAGAATTCTTCTTTTAGTTGAGCTCGCATGATCATTTTCCTTAAAAAAAAAAAACACTGCTGCAGGTGGTCTTGAAATGTGTCTGTAATTAATTATTTCTCAATGTGTTTATAATCCTACGTTTCTAACACTTTTTGGCATTATGATGTGTAGATTTTGTGTGGTGGATAAGTTTATAAGTCGGAGGTGGAGCCATGGGGTGGCCTGCAGGGCATATGCCCCTAATGTTTTCTTGAAAGCTCTGAATCTTTTTGTTTGGTAAAAGTATGTTATTGCTGAGTGTTATGACTGATGCATGTGAAAAGAAATATTTTAGATAGTAATCAGCAGATTCACCCTGCTGATATTTAATAGTATAGTTAAATGTTGCCTATGAGCAGTTACTATCATACTGAAACTACAGTAGCGTTAGTGTGATTACACTGATGGGGGATCAATAAAAAGTTTATCTTATCTCATCTTATGCAGCATACTTTCATTTTGGACTGGATAATTTTGTGTGTTAAATTTAGAAAAGCAGCTTCAAAATTGCGGTTGTCAACATTATTCCATTGAAATGGTGGGGTGGGGGGTGGGTGGCACCAAACTGTAATTCCGCTTAGGGCACCAAAACAGCTAGAGCCGGCCCCGTAAGGCAGACATTATTTTTGATTACTCTGCAATTTTAATTAGTTGTATAATTCAGGAAGTCCTTGTGTAATGCACAAAGGGTAACTCAAACTTACTATATCATGCATCATATAATATCTTTTATTGTTTAGTTTATGTAACTCTCGGACAGAGTACACTGCCACGTGTAAAACCTGCTTTTGTTTGTCACACTTTATATAAGCCCATGTCATCCTGCAATAAATGGAAGAGAATCACTGAAACACACACTCGTTTGTCGGTCATCTTTCTCTTCCCTCTAAATCAGAGACGCTGGTGTGGCCAACACTGGCATGCAGGACCCCACATAGGCCTGGCCTATACTTAGTTAGATAGTTATCTAGCTGGTTTCCAGTTAAAGCAACTATCACAGGGGCGTTTTTACGGCGAGGTCATGACATTTTTCCATCTCCTTCCAGACTTTGCTTCAGCACCCAAACCTAACATAATAACGAATTTCAGCAGGTTTCACTACTTAACAAATGGAAACTTGCCACATCTGCAGCAAAATCCTCACCATGCTGATATGAAAATGCAGATCAACGACCTAATTTTGTGAGATGTTCAGAACATGATCTATGGAATCGTCTCCACTTAGTTATAAATAGAAATATCTATGAAGTGTGCACATCATGGATCATTGCAGTTTTCTTGTAAAATGATGAACTTCCCACTGAAAATCATTGCACACTTGTCTGACTTATTACCCAGACTTGACCTGGAGACGTCTCTGCGTATCTAAAGCCACACAGAAAGAGAGACAGTGTTTAAACGTCTGTGATCCCTGCTAGCTCTGATTCACTAATCCCTGTTAAAAGTTGTAATGGAGCGGCTGAAGAAGGGATTGCTACCTGCTGAGAGGGGCCTTTTTGGAGATGGCTTGGTCGACACACAATTAAAATGTGATTTCCAGGGGTCGTCTTACGTCCAAGACTCTCTGAATCACTGAAAGAAGATTAAACTCTGCCCAGCTGTAAATCATGTAATCTGATATAGTGTTACTAGGCTACGTCCGCCTTTCATATCCGTCTGGGTTGAGTGAACAAGGCAGTGAGTGTGTCCACCTACTGGTAAATTTCAGTATCTTTGATGCCAACAAGCCATATGTAGTAGGTTACTTTGGTTTATTGATTTTAGCTCATGCTTGAGCCTCTGTGTTCTCATTTTGGATGTCATAATGAGCTAAAACTACCCAGGAGATATCTCCAGTGAAAGGATTGAACTTCTGATGAACTGTGAGGGAGAATAATGGTTCAAAGCTGGACTAATATTTCAGATCCCAACATAACTTATTCTCATAAACTCCAATTAAGTGGACTGTAAAATCCAATTGGTTAACCTTACTTTAAAAAATCCTGCAAACATTGCCTTGAAAAAACCAAGTAACTTTAACTTTATGACCCTAGAAGGGTAATATAGAGATATTTGCATTGTACTTAAAAAGGCTTTTTAATTACAGAACAACTCCACTTCAGTTCAAATAACAAAAAATACTTTGTGTAGAGTACTTAAGCAAGGAGGTTATTAGTGCTCAAGATTTAGTACAGACTACTAGGAATTGCAATTTCAAACAACTAAAAAATTTTAAGTTCTTTTTGTAAAACAAACTGGAGGAGAGTCACAAGAGAGTTTATAACAGTTACAGCCCATGCAAGTTATAAATTGCACACATTAGTGTGTTTAAAAAAGCCTACAAGGAAACTTTCAGAACACTATTAACATTAAATTCTTATTGTACTTTAAACGTTTTAGACGCTGTGCAGATTCTGCTATGGTAAGAACTGAATCAGTAAACCACCTTGAAAAGGACAGCAAAAAAAATTAGACGAAAGACTTCATTAGGAAAAAATAAAAATTGAATAGACAATTGCTTTACCAAGGTGGATGATGCACAGTCATAAAAATGTACTGGATGCTACAGATTCTAAAGTGAAACAGTACTAACTTTTTTTTTGGCACAACCATTTCAAACACAATATTGTGCTTGGTGCAACAAAATTTTGAATAATAAAACTACAAACCTGTTTTTGTTTACTGGTAAGCCATTCAGGGATAGTAGAATAACATTCTAGTCCAACTTGGCAGCCAATATATCAACTAGGCATGAAATTAAAAAATAAACCCCAGGCCTGATCTATAATTCAGAATATAATCTTGAAACATCAACATTTAATCTACAAGAACAGCATTTAGTTTACAGAACAAACTCAGTTTAGGTAAATGTATTGCTTCATTAAGACAATGAAACTATTGAAGAAAAATGACTGTCAGTGGTTCTCAACCACTCAATAATGAGCTTTTACAGGCAGATTCAGTGCAACTGTCATTTAGCTAAAGTGTAGTTAAACAACCAGTTAAAACCTTAGCCAAACATCACCACTTCTGCATAGTGAATGCATTTAAACTCAGCAGAAGATTTTTGAGCGACTGCAGTTTTGGATGGAGTTTGATTTGGCCCAAGCCAAGCATCACTCTTTGGGTGAATCCAAATGTGTTTTTCATGGCTTTAGGATAGTCTAAGTGCAGTGCATATGACAGTCCAAATAACATAGAGTAATGATAACTTACAAAGCAGGTAAGGTAAAAGCTGCCGGGGTCATCGAGGGTGACGCATTGCTGTCACATGGGGTGTCTAGAAGTGAATATCACATATAGAGGTTAAGATATGGTACAGAGATATCATTGATCCAAAAGAAAGTTAATGACAAAGCGGTGGGTTTTTTAATACAGTCCCCTGGTTTTATGCATTTGCATCACTGTTGTTTCACAGGCTGTTTGTTCACTGACTAAATAAACAGCCAGGGAGTCAACACCTTTAGATTTAATAGCAATATGAGGCTTATCCTTACTCATACGGAGGTGGTTTGGCTTTGAAAGACAGATATTGATCAAAAATTTAACTGCAGACTATCTTTTAAAGCATTTGCTATTAAACACAACTCAACAGCTAACATTTTAGACCATCCACAAATTAGTCAATGTAAGAAATGGGAATATGTAGTACAAGAGTGGATGCTCCAGGAGTCAGTGGTCCTTGAGGCCTTTTGGCAGCCAAGGTACCAGGAAAAACACACTGGGCAAACTATAATGGAGCCACAGCAACAGAGTTACTCTGATGAAAGGAAAGGCGGTATGTCACAGATGTTCTCATTAATATCATTAACAACGGCTGTTAGCAGACATGTTGACAGTGATTATTTTATTTTCCCTAATTAGGGGCCTGATTTTACCTTGCTCTGTACCATAGCTGAGCCCCTACTCTGTCTTCATATAAAGCAATAAGCCTAGAGCTCTTTTAACAGCTTGTTTCACTATAACAAACTTCCATACAGGTCTAGAGTAATCTGCACCTTGTGTCAAACAAAAATTAAAACCTCACCAAAGTTTGAGCCACTATTCATGCACTTCGCACACAAGTGCAGCCACCACTGCTTTGTTTCAATGAGTGGCCATTTTAACCAGTGACTCGATCTGAATGTGTCTAGGATTAGTGTTGCTTTTCAGAATAATGTGAAAAAAAAATTATATGTGTCTTGAAAAACTGTTATTTTGTGTAAGAATCATGATAAAGGTTTTCAACAGCTGTATGAACTATGACAACCAGAAACACCTCTATCTCAAAGTTGCAAGTTAAAAAGGTAACCATCAAGTACTACATCTGTATTTGTAACCTTAGCCCAGGTATGATTAAAGGTTACACATTCTGAATCTTGCATACCAGGCATAACTTAGGTAGCTTAAGTTGATAGTCCTGTTGTCCCATTTGTTGTTCTGTTACCACTGATGTACCACAAAAGTGTTTTTATCATGAAGTGTGTGACAATGACCTCTGTCAAAACTGTTCTACTGCTGAGCATACTGACTGACTGCTGGTTTCTCACCTTCACTTCTTCGGCGGGGGTGATGAAGCATTGATTAGCTGAGAGCCCATTGCACACACCTCTCCTGAATAAGACAAAGATTTGTTTCGGTTAGCTGAAAATGTTTTAGGTAAGGATTGCATGAATATTCTTGATTAATGTCTGTCATAAAAAAATGAATGCTATTGTATACACAAAGATATGGGGCCACAGTTCTTGAAAATAATTCTAATACTTTATTTCATCTAGGTCAGTTAAGCAGCAGTATACCATTGCAAGCAGCTAACATGTTATTTGTCACTTATATTTAAAATATAAACTACACAGTAATCTATGTTATATTACAAAAAAATCAAACAAAAACAAAGTCTGTCTCTCCTTTTAAACTGCAAATGTAAAAACTATCTAAATGGCTTCCTGACTAACACTGTTGCAGCCCTTTAAGGCATATAAGCTGAGACAATGAACATAAGTCTGCATGTTTTTGGAATCCATTTAAAGCTTTTTCTTAGCTTTGTTGCTGTTTTAGGACAAACAAATGTTTTCAGTGTCCAAGACACTACAAATCTATGGGGATTTGGTGGTAATCTAAAGCAGAGTGTTATATTCTTTAATATTACAAAAGGGCTGATAAAGCCCTGCCTATTAATATTTGTATTGCACGTCAGGTTTTTTTTCTTTTTTAAATTTAATGACAATTCACATGAATTGTTGAAGACTTAATAAACCTACACTGCCTGTTATTTATTCCACAGTCAGGAAGAGGTACTGAGACCCTGCTGTTTATTTGTATGCTGCACTGAAAGCTCGAATTTAACTGCTAAATTACAGGTAACACAAAATATTTTCTCCTCTTTTGTCTAAATGATTCAATAAGTAAAACACCACTCACATATTAAAACTGTGATATACAGGTACATCTAAAAAAATTTAGAAAATCATGAAAAGTTCAATATTTTTTTGTCACTCTTTTCTGAAAGTGAAACCCATATATTATACAGACTCATTACACATAGAGTGAAATATATCAAGCCTTTATTCATTGAAATGTTGACGATTATGGCTCACAGATAATGAAAACCCAAAATTCAGTGTCTCATAAAATTAGAATATCGTGAAAAAGTTAAATATTGGAAAGTTATGTGACACCACGACTTTCCATGAACTTGGTGTTGGTCCACTGTGTTTTCTGAAGTCCACAGTCAACACAGCCATCTACCAGGACATTTCAGAGCACTTCATGCTTCCTTCTGCTGACAAGCTTCATGGAGATGCTGATTTCATTTTCCAGCAGGACTTGGCACTTGCCCATACTGCCAAAGGTACCAAAAGCTGCTTCAATGACCATGGTGTTACTGTGCTTGATTAGCCAGCAAACTGGCCCGACCTGAACCCCATAGAGAATCTATGGGGGATTGTCAAGAGTAAGATGAGAGACACCAGACCCAACAATGCAGATGACCTGAAGGCTGCTATCAAAGCAACCTGGGCTTCCATCACACCTGAGCAGTGCCACAGGCTGGTCGCCTCCATGCCACACCGCATTGATGCAGTAATTCATGCAAAAGGAGGCTCAACCAAGTATTGAGTGCATAGAAATGAACATATGTTTCAGAAGCCTGACATTTCTGTTTAAAATACCATTTGTTTTTTTTTATCTTATGCAATATTCTAATTTTCTGAGACACTGAATTTTGGGTTTTCATTATCTGTAAGCCATAATCATCAACATTTCAAGAAATAAAGGCTTGAAATATTTCACTCTATGTGTAATGAGTCTGTATAATATATGGATTTCACTTTCTGGAGTGAGTGATAAAAAATATTGAACTTTTTCATGATATTCTAATATTTTGAGATGTACCTTTATTACCTTAACCTAGGCGTGCACCTGTGAGTGATCCTGTATGCTGCATCAAGACTGACATCTCACCCAAAACCTTTTTCTAGTCATGGGCACTCACCGTCTTACATAAATCCTCATTCTCAGTGTAGCTGTCATGCTCCTATTATGCTGATGTTTAATTCGGTGGACTCACCATTTCGCTGTTCATCCCTTCATGGCGAATGCTCAAGTATTAACTTTTACTCACACAACAAAACTGCCATGTAGCGAAGCCCTAATTGATTACGTTTATGTGAGTGGTTACATGTAAAACCAATAAAACGCCGCATTCCTGCTAAAACGACGAGTTTTACCTGTCTGCTCTCCTCACAAAGCTGACTAAACTGAGGGAGCACAGTGCAGAAAATCTGCCGCATAAAACTATCCAAACACAAATCGAGTTAAACCATGGCGGATATCGACCTTATATGGACTGGGTAAAGGAACACAGCAGCCAAGCTTGTGTCAAAAACGGCCACCAGCTACAACCAAGCGCCTCCAGTGAATTAAAAACATACAGAAATTTACTGGCACTAGAAATGGGAAAGCAAGTACAAGTGTCTGTGCAGGTGCCTGCTCAAAACAAAGCAAACGGAAAAGACTCACAGAGAAAAGCTGCTACCTAACCCGATGTAGTTACTCCCACCTACTGGCCTTTGGGTTTTAAGCAGTGGGTTTGAAGCCCAGCTTTGGGTTTACTTGATTCTTTAAGTTGGCGTCACTCAAAACAGGAGTATGGTTGATTTTTCTATCCTGTAATTTAGTTGTACTTAATGGAACTTAGTAAGAAGTAAGCTACACATTTTTGAAACTTAGTTACTTCAACTTATTTAACTGAGTTGGGATTGCTGTTGGATTTTACAATATGGTACCACTTTCAATAAAAGCAATTACAGCAGCAGTGACTGAATACTAATGGAGGATTTCTGTGATGTTGAATGCAGAAAAAAATCTGTTGTACTGACATTTTTTCCAAGTCACTGCTGATAAGGATTTCAGACATGTCAAAAAGCCCCTTAATTGAACCAGTCCTCATTTTATCCTGAGATGAATAATGCTCCTGCTGCCTTCAGGTGGCCAAAGAAAAACTGCTGAAGACTGATCAAAGGCTGCCTCACAGCTCTGACCTCAGTGAGAAAGGACTTCCAATACCAGCTGACAGTGTATTGTTAATGTTGAAAGTCAGTGTCCAAATGGTTTGAATGTCTACCGCTGTAATTGCTCTAATTCAGGAAATAATGACAAAGATTACAGTCTAATACTGCAGCAGTGACACTCTCTTTGGGAGATAACAAGCACACCGTGTCCCTTACAGTGTAGTCTAATTATGTGCCTGTGTTCAAAGAACAAGATCATGTTTCAGGAGGAATTCAGTGTATGACACCCCTTAAAATACACAGCCATGAGCACGCCTACCACAGAGTTGGCTGGACCCCTGACCAACCCAGTGAATGGACCCTGCCCAGTGATTTATCAGTCATATTAATGTATGTGTGTTGGATCAGTACTGTTCATGCTAGCAACCTGGCTAACAGCTACTTACTTTATTTTGGAGCTGAAATGTGTTTAAAACTTTAGTTGGGTCTGATGTTGAAGTTATTTATTTGTGCCACTTTTTAACATCTTTTAACCCTTTTCAGCCCATTATTTACACTTTTATTAGCTACTTTTTATCAGTGTTGCATCACTTTTTACCAATTTTGACTATTTTACCCATTTTTGCCACATTCACCCCCCCATATATTTTTAAAATTAATTTTTCTGCCTTTTTTGTCACTTTTGACCAATTTTTACCTCAGTTTACCCTATCTATTCCACATTTAAATTTTTTTTGTGCCAATTTAAAACCATTTTTACTTCCGCTCACCCATTTGACACTCTGTGCTTAATTTTTGCTCCTGTTAACCCTTTCTTTTAACCAGGTTTTGCCTCTTTTAACCCATTTGCCACTTTATATCTCTTGTTTCACTTCCATTTACCCTACCTTTCCACTTTGAACCAATTTTTTTTTAACAATTTAAACCAAGTTTGCCTCTTTTAACCCATTTTCATAAATCAATGACTATTGTTTTGCTTCTGTTAACCCTTTTATTCCACTTTTAACTATTTTATGCCTCTTTAATTCATTTTGCCACTTTATACCTATTGTTTTACCTCTGTTTAACCTACCTTTTCCACATGTTTATGATTAAGACCAATTTTTTGCCTCTTTTAACCTAGTTTTGCATCTTTATTGATTTGCCTCTGTTAACCCTTTTAGCCGCTTTGCTTCTGCTAACCCACTGACCCACTTTTTATGCCAATTTTGCCAATCTCAACTCATTCAGTCATTGTTATGCTCATGTTTTGCCACTTGAACTCAATTTCACAACTTGTTGGGCCTTTTCTTTACAATTCTTAAGCCATTTTGTAACTATGCAACTATTTTGTTCTTCTGTTAACCAAATTTTGCCACTTAGAGATATTTCAGCCAATTTTTTTACCCATTTTTTCTCTTTTTTAAGAAAAGGGGTTAACATTTTGAAGAAGGCTTTATACTACGGAATAAATACTATATATAGATAATAATAATAAGTAATTTGTTGCTTTGACAAGAGTAGTTGTTATTCAGGTACAAAAATAGAATATCACAGTTTAAATATACAATGGATAATGATTTTGCTGACCTCCCATTTTGCTGGGCCCTGGAAAGCTCTCCCCTTTATCCCCCTTACGGGCGGGTTGGCCATGAGCCTGAAAAAGAATTAGTTAAAGACTCATCCAAACACATTCACCTTCGTTTCTGAAATAAACTACTTAAAATGGGTGTAACTCAAATGCTTGTAACTGGTTTTAGAACTCTCTTTTTGACTGATCACAGTATGTAAGGGCTGTAAATATATGATAACAGTTTAAAGGAGTCCCAGAAGGATCTGTTCTGGGTCCTTCTGTGTTTACAATCTTTATTAATAATGGTGTTTCCTCCTGAACAGATGGTAATTTTCATCTTTATGTTAACAATATTATTTTACATTGATCTGCTGATTTGGTATAGCGAGCTGCAGAAAAAACCTGCTTTCAAAAGTCATCAAAATTCTTCTGTCACAGGATAAATCATTAAACAACATACTGAATATCTTACTGGGAAGCTTTGGCAGAAACTCAGGCTTTTAGAAATAAGTCTTAATTTACTCCTTATTGTGGAAAAGGTTCAGTTGAGGCATTTCTTCTGTCTCCTTATCACTCTGGTCTTAGATCCATAACGGGGGATCCATTTAACACTTATCAGTGTACTCTGTATGACAAAGTTGGTTGGTGTTCTCTGGCACAGTCGTGATCAACATATCTTTTTTATCTATAAATCTCTGGTTGGACATACTCCATCTTACAGAACATCTCTGCTGAACTGGACCACTGGACATTACCAAACTCGCTCTACTGACTGTCTGACGTTACAGTTCTTGAGGGTTTAAACTGAATTTGGTAAATCTGCATTCAACTTCTGTGCTCCTAAAATGCAGAATAATTAACAAACGTGAAATATAAAGGACTGAGATTTATATAAAGGTTAAATGAAATGAAAATGTAGATTTTAACTCAAAATAATTTAAAGATCACCTGACCACGACAGTAAATAATTAAAGCACTTGTGTCTGTCCAACAAGTCCAAGGGTAAAGTCCTGTTGTCACTCCAGTTGGAGTCACAAGAGGCTTGGCAGGAGATAAAAGTATATTTAGAAGGTTGGATTAATCCACCTTGAGACAGATTCCCCTGGCTGGAGAGTTGCACGTGCAAATGTTCAGCTGAACTGTCAATATGTTGTTCAGTTGTTAAAGCTTCATGTGCATCGCTCTTCTGCAAGCATGCCTAGACTGAAATACTATCAGGAGGTCAACTTTCTCAGCTGGTCTTGGCTCGACCCCAATTACAACCTGGGAGCCCCTCTGCAGCTCTAAGTTTTCCCTTCACACAGGAGGCTGCCAAAATGCTTTCTGAAGCATGCGAAAGAGGACAAGAGCAGCCAAGACACTCCGTCATACTCCGTCTGAACCTTTAAATACTGTTATCAACACCAGACAGCAAATTCACTCAGTAGGTTGTTTATTTTTTCCTGTTAGGTTCCTGTGTGACAGGGAATGACATTCTGGTTAGGGGCAAACAAAACAAAAAGAAAAATCACGGGCCAAGAGAAGAGTGGTTAACAGATCCCCCAATACAACTAGTAGAAAATACTAGTTGGTCCCTATAAATATAGCGCAGCATTTATAAGTCCCTTCAAATGTACAAGATATGTTACAGTTTAACTTCACAACATATACAGTGGACATACGAAAACAACTTAGATGACTTTCTTCAATTCGTCATACAAAACGAGCACGAAGGCGCCACCCATGCCTCTCAGCACGTTGGACCATGCCCCTTTGAAGAAGGCCTTGGAGCCCTCGTCACGGGCGATCTTCCTCCAGCAGTCGAGGGTGCCAGTGTACATGATGTCAGCTGACGGGAAACAAAAAAAGTATGTCAGGCTGTTATTCTACTTAAACAGTAGCCCAGACTGAAAGTCAGGTGTTATGATATTGTGTTGATTACCTCCTTTGCGTCCAGACTGCATCATCATGCGACGCCGGACAGTGTCGAAGGGGTAAGACACGAGGCCAGCGACGGCGGTTACAGACTGTGCAATCATCCAGCTGACAACAATGTGTGTGTTCTTGGGGTCTGGCAGCATGCCTGTTAGAAAATGGGAATCAGGAAAGTTTTAATAAAAGAGATTCAAAGGCAGAAAAGTTCAAATGTCTGATAAATTCATCTCACCCTTGGCTGTGTCATAAACACCAAAATATGCTGCCCTGTAGATGATGATGCCCTGCACGGAGACGCTAAAGCCCTGGTACAGACCCTTGATGCCATCAGACTTGCTGATCTTCACCAAGCAGTCTCCCAGGCCTTTGAACTCACGCTCCTTTCCAGCTTTGCCGACATCAGCAGCCAAACGTGTTCTGGCGAAGTCAAGGGGGTACACGAAACACAACGAGGTGGCTCCGGCAGCGCCGCCTGACGCCAGGTTACCTGCAAAGTATCTCCAGAACTGGGTGCGCTTGTCCACGCCGTCGAGGAAAATCTTCTTGTACTTGTCCTTGAAAGCAAAGTTGAGGGCCTGAGTGGGGAAGTATCGGATGACGTTGGCTAGATTCCCTCTCCAAAATGAGAGGAAGCCCTGCTCTTTGGGGATGCGGACGACGCAGTCAACAATGCCCTTGTACTGCTTGTCTACTGCGATCTGTTTGCTGGCATGTTGTACCTGGAATAACAGCAGAGACAAGGCAGTGAATCAGATCAAACCTATCACATTTAACAGCCTTTTTAATGTAGTGTAGGTGCACCTGTTAATCTTCAACAACTTTAAATGATTAGGACACTAATTTCCATGACTCCCACGTGCCTGCTTCATAGAATTCTCATGCATGTACCAGAGTACTACACTAATGGCACCCATTCAAAAATTCAACAGCCCCACCCCCTGCTGCTGCTGCTGCTGAGCTCAGGTCCAATGCAGCAGAGGACTACCATGGCGCAAACCTTGTTCTGACCTTGGCTATTAATTGCCCAGCCAAACTTAAGAGCTGTCATGGTGGTGAACACTTCTAAAACACCACAGCCGCAGTGGATAAGCATGTCTGCATTTTGTAACACACTGCATTTAAGCTGGGCTACACTGCAGCTTGATGGCCGGTGTATTACGTAATAGATGGGATGCAGCTAGACTGTGCTCATTTCCATCTGTGCCTGCACCAATCTGAAACAGAGCTGCTTTGATTCACACCAGTTTTTACTCTAAAAATAGAGCATTTATACCTCACTTCATTTAAAACCACTACATCCAAACAAATGTACCCTCCATCACTCTGACATAACTAGAAAATGAGCTCAGAAATTATGCTAGCAGGTAGGCTCGAGCAGGCTGCATTTCATTAACATATTAGAGCTTATCAGAGTATCTGTATAAATAAAGTTAACTCTTACCTGAAGTAGAAGCTTGACTCTCTCAATGGGGGCTACAGCTGTTTTGGATATGGCAGCAGCAATACCACCAGCCAAGAAGTCCTTAGCAAAGGAAATAGCTTGTTCACTCATCTTCAGATGTTATCAGTCTCCTTCCGGCTGCCTCTGTCGGTGGGGTTCGCCCGTGGAGTTGAAATGGCCGACTCAAACCTGGAGGAGAGGGGATTTAAGAAGGGTGAACGCGAGAAATACCGTGAACTTCGACTCTCGCGTGTCATTGGTCGTAGGGCGGGACAAACAAATGTGCTATGATTCTCATTGGTTGCCCTCCTTGGTCGCTCTACTACATCACAGAAACGCTCACTGACCGTTAACTGTGACACTTAAGAGGGAAAGTTTGGCTTCTTGACAGAAGTTGTGTGGCTTTTTCTAATTTAATAACATTAAAATCGATGTTGCTGTGTTATTTAGTTGGGTTTTGGATTAATGTTGGCTCATGGTCATATGACATGTCCCGTTAGAATTAGCTGAGGCCCAAAGGCTATTGTGGCTAAAGGTCACCCCATCTGTTAATGTCCTTTGGCTGTCACTCAGGTTACTGTATGGAAAGAGAGGATGTGGTTGGATCAGATGATTCAACTTACAAGCTTACTTAGCCTGAATTAAATCTTATCAGAGGTATTGCTTGATTAAATTAAGGGTTAAAACACAAGGATATTCTCTGGAAACAACAAGAGGAGCAACACAGGGAAAAGAATGTTACTAAATGACAAAAATTAGGAGGAAAAAAAATTAATCCCCCTAAATCATGACAGTAAGCACTTTTTTTTCTTTCTTAAAGTAGCAAAACCAATAGGCGACAATTAAAATATATTAAAAGTTATGGGTCCCAAGAATTAGTTTCAAAAGTGATCAAATAAAGCGCTGAAAGTTTTGCTCATTGTGCAGAATTGCCTAATCCATTGGCAAGGGTGTCCAAACTATGGCCTGGGGCCAAATGTTATATTATTTGTAATAAATAACAAAAATAACAATAAAAAAATAAATGAATTATTTGTAATAATAATATTTTTTGTAATAAATTATGTTGGCACCAAAGGATGCTTTTTTTAAAGCAAAAATTATGCCAACATTAGGTACACATTTATTTTTTAGATGTAAATTTGTATTAAAGATTGATAAATTTAATCATTTAATTTGCTCATGTGTACAGCATACATAAAGACTAGGGCTATCAAACAATTAACATTTTTCACAGCGATTAATCTCAAAGTTTCTCTAGTTGACTGCAATTAATCACATCTTTTTTGTTGCATTTTTAGAATTCCACTGTTTTGCATTTACAACTGTTTCCGTGTCATTTGGGATTTTTCTACTGTCTTGAAAAAGGGCGATTAACTTACTGCTTCCATAATTAGATCAAAGATTATAACATAAATTTAACCATCCAGGCACAGTGAGGCATGTGATTAATCACAATTTTAAAAAATTAAAGACTTAATATCATGCAATAACATGTTTTTTAGAACTGATCTTAAAATGCATAGAAAAGTAAACAAAAGTAATCAGTACTATACTTCCCTCTGAAATTAATTAATTAATAGAATTAAAATATCAAGTTGATTTGAGCTAAAACTTCAAATCACATACAGTACACCTGATAAATGAAAAATGACTCAATGAAAGTTTAATGGTAATGCACATTTCTTCTATCTCCACCCATGTAAGCATTCCTTCATTATTGTCCATACCAAGTCAAATGATGAAGCAAGAAAATGTTGCATTCATTATATATTAAAAAAAAAAACAATACAGAAGCAGAGTAAAATTGTGCTTAGAGTCTATGAATGAACTGGCACTTTTAGACAGTATTACTGAAATAAGCTCTTAAATAAATAGTGAATGTTAAAGGCACATAATATTTGGTTAAAAAGGCATTATGTGTGAAGGACAATTCATAGAATACTGAGAGATAAAACAAACTTTGAAAGAGGTAGACTGTTATTACTGCACACAATGTAAATGTATGTTTATACCTTGTATGAACACATAAAATCTAAAACACAATATTAAGTAGTCGTTACAGCCTCTGAAATAGTGCAGTCCAACAAATAATCATCAGCAGGCGCTCGTCTTCATCTCGTGTGAGTTTTTTTTCACCAGCGGTTTCCTAACGACGACCCTGCAGACCCAAAGTTCCTGTTTCTCAAGTAACGCTTCACCTCCTCCAGCTCGGACGGCCCCAGGCTCTGGTCAACCCCCGGCGTCAGCTTGTAGCTCAGAGGTGACACGATGTAGCCGTTGCGGTAAAGGCAGACCTGCTTACACATCTCAAAGCAGGTGAAGAGAAGGCCGAAGTAAGGGACAATCTGTGCAGGAATGACAAGAGGTTGACAGGCAGAGATGAGTGTATTTTTAAACTGTAAAGAAGATTCACAATAAAAATCAGCACAAATATGGAAAATCTGAATTGATTTGAGAAAAGTCTATGTAAGACTACTATTTTTTTAATAGCTTAGGGCAGTGGTTCCCAAAGTGAGGGGTCCCAAGACACTGAGAGGGGGTCACGAAATGCCTTCCAGAAAACAGAGAATAATTTTAAATGATTTCAAATTGTGTATTTTACCAATTTTTTTAAATATATGCATAAAATCAGTTACAAGCAAAAGAAACTATGGCCATTTGTTGACCTGCAGGTCTGCAGGGTGCAGATGGCCTAGCAGTTAGGTTGTGCCCCCTGCGCGTGGGCGAACTGGGTTCTGGTTTACCCTGAGGCCTTATTCCTGCATGTCTCAACCAAACTCTCTCATCCTTGTTACAGACTATCCACTGTCCTCACTGCTTAATAAAGGTCTAAAAAAAAAAAACCAGAAAATATATCTTTAAAAAAATAGTCTGCACACAAATATTCTTGAATGTGCACAGATGTGTTCAGCTATGCTTCAACCACCTTCAGGTAAAGGGGGGGGGGGTTGTCCTGGTCTCTGGTTGCCATTATTTTGGGGTCGTGGGCTGAAAAGTTTGAGAACCCCTGGCTTAAGTTGCTATGTGCTTTGCCTTCCCCTGTTTGAGATCAGTAGGTGAAGCAGGAGCACTTAAAAGAATTGTTTTATCAGGAAGTATACAACCCCAGACTTTATAGTAGTACCTGTACAAGAAAAAAAAAGAAAAGGGAAATACAGAATTTGTATATTCAAATTTGAGATTAAATAATGACATTTATACATGAATTGACTTCAACAGGGGTAACTGTGGCTTAGGAGGTAGGGTAAGGCTGGCCACGCACCAGATCAATGGTGGGCAACTGGCAGCCCGGGGGTCCTCATGCGGCCCTCATCTTCACTCAATGCTGCCCTCAAGTTAATTTTGAATATCAAGAAATTGTAAAAATAAGGAAAACGTTATGATGCTCAGCCATGGAATTATGAGAAATAGAAACCTTTCTACCTTTCAATAATTATTCTTGATAATCAGTTAATACAACAGAACAAATATATAATTCTCAAATGGAAGAAGTTTGACTCAACCAGGACTCTTCCAAGAGCTGGTCCCATGGCCAAACTGAGCAATCAGGGTAGCAGGGCCTTATCAAGAGATGTGACCAAGAACTCAATGATCACTCTGACTGAGCTCCAGAGATCATTTATGAAGGTGGGACAAAGTTCTAGAAGGACAGACATCACTGCAGCCTTCCACTGATCTGGGCTTTATGGCAGAGTGGCTAGAGGGAAGACTCCTCAGTGCAAAACACATGAAAGCCTGCTTGGAGTTTGCAAAAGAGTACCTGAAGGACTCCTCACAGGCTGTGAGGAACAAGATCCTCTGGTCTGATGAAACCAAGATTGAACTGTTTGGCCTCAGTTCTAAATGTAATGTCAGGAGGAAACCAGGCACTGCTCATCACCTGCCTAACACCACCCCAACAGTGAAGCATGGTGGTGGTGGCATCATGCTGTGGGGTTGTTTTTCAGCAGCAGGGACTGGGAGACTGGTCAGTGTTGCGGGGAAGCTGAATGGACAGTACAGAGATATATTCATTGAAACCCTCTCCAGCAGCACTCAGGACCTCAGACTGGGCCGAAGATTCACCTTTCAACATGACAGTGACCCAAAGCACACAGCCAAGACAACATGGGAGTGGCTTACGGAGAACTCTGAATGTCCTCGAGTGGCCCAGCCAGAGCCCTAACTTGAACCCATCAAACATCTCGAGAGAGAGAGCTGAAAATGTCAGTCTACCGACGATCCCCATCTAACCTGAATAAGCTTGGGAGAATTTGCAAGAGTATCGGAGAAAGTACTGGAGAAAGTGATGCTCTTAAAACCATGCATATGACGTTTCTTCAACATGTTCAGATGCTTCATTTTCATTCAGCAGCTCAGTGACAGGTTTCAGATGTATAACGCAGCTATTGTGACATTTGCAGCTGAAACATGAGATGTGAGCACGCTGTTCCAGAGACAGACTTTAGCTCTCCTTGCTCGTGATATTCCTGCTATGAATTACACTCTGAACATTTCTGCCCCCCCCAATCACTTTCCCTTTGGTGTGACAATAAAGTCACTCCTGCCCCTAACCACGTGCACTTACTTTCACGCCAGAAGCCCTTCCACACAGTTAATACAGAGGGCCTCCTAAGTGTGGGATCGTACCTTTATTGTGTTGGCGGTAAGTCCATTCCACAGCGAGAGGACGCCCTTGTTTTTAACCACCTGTATGAAGCAGTCAATCATTCCACTGAAATGGACGTCGACTCCTCCGAAATGGGGCAGACGTGGATTCTGTGCCTGACAACAGAGCAGGAGTGGAAATGAGCGTCAGTGAATCAGCAGTGTCTGTCACAAATTGATGTAATAAAGTGATAAAAAAGGAGGTCAACTGAGGCATTAGAAGAGGGATAAAACTTGCTGCAATTTGGTAAGAATGTGATTCAGAGGTGAATCAAAAGCTTTTTGCTAATAGTAATCACAGTTAAGGTCCTGCTCAATCTGGAATTGTTTGCCAAATGTAAATATAAATTTAAGTAAAATAAGCACCATTTAAATAAACACACAAAAACAAGCATGTTTTAAGATAATGTGGAAAATAGCAAGTGGAGGTGATGTGAACTTTAAACCAAACCCAGTTAAAGTTATAAAGAAGCTTTAGAAGGAGACATAATGATGTTTGACTGCTCTAGTCTGAGACAGTGACCCTGTGTCCTGTGCTGCTCTGCTAACCAAGGCTCTTCAGCCTGAGCATCATATGACAACAGGACATGTGTCTGTAGAAGCTTTCCAAAAGGAACACGCAGCCGTGTGTGTGTTAAGCTATTCAAACAGCTCCGTTTGTAGAGAAACCATCAAGCTAACAGCAAGTTAAACAATACTTTGCTTAAATCACCGCCCTAAGCTTCTGCAAACATCTGATCACCTATCCTCTGTCTGACTTTTAATGTTTAACTCCAACACAAGACAAGAGCTGAATCCCTAAATTAGATAATTATGTAACAGAATCATAAAGTGGCATGTTTGTGATGCTTCGATGGTCTGCACATACGCATCTCTCACCTTGTCGGCTGTCTGTCTATCTTTGGAGAACTTATCTATAGCTTTAGCAGACCCAGGGACACATTCACATTCCCAGCTGCTGTCAGACCGGGTTGAAACGTGTGCTGGCTAAAAATAGGCTGATGAAACCGGATGTAGTATTCTGTCCTTTGCAGCACCATTGTTCCCAGTCTGTCCTTCACTACAAACAGTCTTTAAACTTGACATAGAGAAGACCAATGTGTTGCCTGATGATGAGTGTCTTCACCAGTTAAATAATTTTAGACAGTTTGATCTTGGAAGTCCAACTTTCCAAGGTAAAAAAAAAAAAACCTTGACAGAAAAAGTCAGGCTGGACTTAATTCAATACACTTCTGCTACCACCTTGTGGAAAAAGGGCTGTACTACAAGGACTGGACTGAGTTTCTTTTAGGATGTTGTGTGTCCTGGGATATTTAGAAAAATTTGGACTGGAAAAACATTATTAAAAGCAAATAAGATAGCATGAAGTCCATTAGTTAATCTGTGTGATAAATGCATTGTTTTTAATAAACATAAGAGACCTAAGGCGCCCTAATGAAAGAATAAGCACCCAATTAAGAAATCCCTAATATAATGGCAATCTACTGACCAAAAAAGCCACAGGAAGGAACTTGAAGTCATTCCAACTCATGGTGGTTAGAAAAAGAAAAAAACCTATCTCAGCCACACATGGCTGAAATCCTGTGGCCTCCCCTGATTCATGATTCCCTGCACCCGTTCACCTGCGACTCCCTTGTGGCTGTGATTACCCCCTATGCCCAGGTGTGCAGGTAACAGCAGCAGCAATGTTTACATGCAAAATGTCCCTTACCACAACACACTACAGAACTCATCAAATTGGAGACAGCGCCTAAACTCAATAATGCCCTTGATACTGACTTCAACAAGTCAACCAGCAAGCAGCCCGATGGGCAACCAAAAACCCGCGCTTCATCTGGGGTGTCAAGAGGTAGCCTCCCTTCACTGGCATTTCATTCAGTTAGTCCCCATGACACTTCTAGAGAGCTGAGCAGTGATCTCTAGTGTCCCAGAGCCACCCCCCTCCATGCTGGCTCTCACCATCTACCATGCAAACATGGTAACATGCAGACACACTTTACTTATCCTCCAACATGGCCATCACAACCCAAACAGCATCGCTGCCTTCAGCAGACACGAGCATAGAAACTCCAGGTCCTGTCCTGTACATTCTATTCTATCATCCCTATCCACCTCATTCCTAGCCCCTCAGACGATTTGCATGAATAGTGAGTGTGATTTCCGTTGCCTTCTGTCTTAGCGGCATTTCTGTAGTAATGAGACACTAACCCTGATTACTGCAATTCAGAGATAAAATATGCATGAACGTCATCTGTTACACTTCAAATGGAATGATGTGAGTGCTCCCCTTGCTGCTACTTTTGAGGAATGAGAGGAAAATGTGAAGAGACTGCCATAAATAGTGTAGACAAGTATACTGAGCTAACTTTGTTTGCTCTGTATCAGTTTTTGCATAGTGATAAAGAAGATCACGTTTAGACAAAGGAGGAAGAACATGATCGTATGTAATTTAAAGTAGAGCCCAGTCGGAGCTTTAATATTTCTCTCTTTAGTTTTATTAGTAGATGTTCTGAAAGTTTTATTTCACAAACTAGTCTGTCTTTTAGTATGTGTTTTTATTGATATCCATGATTCATGTGGTAAGTAAGATGTAATATGTGCAATTTCTTTGGACCAATTCCTTTTTACGTTTTTACTCTGTGCCTTTCATTTGTCTCGTCTGTGGAAAAAAGCACTGCAAAATAGCATTGGCTATAAAATGTAGTAGAGTGCAGTATCAGTTTTCATGCAACATACTTGTTCCTGCAAAAATAAACATGAAAATTAATTGATTTTAGACTAAGAGCAGGTAACTTACTAGACTATTGAGCTTTTTTAAAGGTTTCTTGTCCCATTTTGTTAAATTTTTTAAGGTTTGCTTTAAAAAATAAACTGCCATGATAATTAATTACCTGCATTTTCCTTTTTACAGTTTCAAAGGGGTAGGAGAGCGTCTGGGCCACCCCTGCTGCAACACAGCCATTAATGAAGTTCTGGAGAGGAGTGAAACGAAAAGGAGGCTCCTGCCAGAGCTTATCCAAGTTCATGTAGACCGCATAGCAGCCCAGGGAGAAGGGAAAAGCACCTATAGACAAGTTAAAGACAGTTAATAACAAACTGTGTGCAGAAAACAATGCAGTCTGGAAAAAAACAGAATGACTGTTTGCCCTGAGCCAGTGTTCCTCCAACATCTTTTAACATGAGGATACATTATAGATGCATTGATAAACTTAGAAAATCATAAACTGTCGCATTTTAGTGGTGAAAAGCATAGCACTCATTAAAAAATGCCTTGTATTTCATCAACACACATGAGAAATTGAATCCTATGAAAGAATATGCAAACGCACCCAATAAAGTGAGGGAGAAGCCCCTGTAGAGAGCAGGCAGCCCTTCACTCCTGTGGATCTTTGACAGTGTGTAAAACACACCGATGTATGTGGGCTGTCTGCAGTTCTGAACCACCAGTCTTGTTTCTGCAACTTCTAGAGGATATGTGACCAGTGCTGCAGCAACACCGGCGAGTCCACCGGCCAGTATGGCTCTCCACTGAGAGATGAAGCCCAGCTCATCCATGTGCAGGTGGACTATCCTGGAAAGCGAGGAGGATAAAGACAACACTCTTATTGATCAGACTGCAGTCATGGAATTGTTCTCTAAGAGTTGCATTTTATCTAAACTACAATAATTTATCATTTTGAATACCTTGTTAAAAATGTATTATACGCCCACCTGCCCCTCTCTGAGTATTTACTTTGGCGCAATAGGAGTGTTGATATAATTCCTCAACTGATTGATTAGACTAAACAACCCCTTAATAAAAATGTCCCTATATTTTAATAACCTATGAAGCAAAACTAAATTCATAAGAACAGCTCTATATATATAGAATTTTCAATATAAGGTTAATGATGTTAATCGTGTTGTTTTCTCCGTATAAGCAGGAAAGGGATTGTATCATCACTCCGCCGTTTCGGAGAATCGCACGAGGAGAGTCTGTACAAGGACAGGTTCCTGTCGCGTACACATGAGAAGCGAAATCATAACAGTAGCCATGTGGGTGCGCGCACGCGCGTGGGGGAGCGCTTTCTTTTCCTGGAACACGGTGTACCGAAAGCCGGGTGGTGTGTCTAATCAGGGTGCGGTAATGTTTACAACCGCACGTGTGCTGAAACGTGAGCGGAAACCCACTGACAGCACACCGTGACAGTACAGAGGACACTGTATGTATGACAGAACCTTTAATTATTGTTGACCAGGCTGTAGTTTTTCTTTCAACCGATGTTAACAAAGCAGCCACGCTGTCAGCACTGCAGCCCGCTTTAACCTGTAGTAACCCGTTACAACATAGTAGTCACGCTATTCCCTGAGCTCTGCCTTACAGGCAGGACTTCCATTTATGTAGCTAGCAACTACCACTAAAGTACGTCCTCTGTCAATTAGACATAATAAGTAACATGGAAAGTATATGAGTAAAATATGCAACACATTGGAAAGAAACCAGCAGATAATAGTGCGAGGCCGCCCTTGGGGGCATTATGGGGCCCAGTCTCACTGGGGGCTTAAAAAAGGTAGGCAATTGTTTGCCAGAGGCAGGTGTTAGCACTACAGATCCAGCATGCATGGGTTTATATTATCAAATCACATAAATAAGAGCACCTTATTGGATACTTCAGGAGCCCATTTCTGGTGACAGGCTTGTATTGATGTCAGAAAATTAATGTTATTATAAAGCAAGAGTGGAAAGTAACTAATTACATGTATTCAAGTTAGTGTGATTAGTTTTTTGAGTACTTGTATCTCTTTAAAATAATCTGTACTTTTACTTCTACTTGAGTATATTTTTGCCAGAGAAACTTGTACTTTCTGATGTGGGACACATTTTCACCATGACTGAAGTTATCTACTGGATTAGACATAATGCCTGTGATTGCGGGTATTTCTACAACGTCATTGGCATGATTTGCCTTGCTACGATCTTGGTTCTGTTTTTTTTCTTGCCAGAGGTGACCCACCTTTCCACAGATTTTTAAGAGGTAATATGTAACACGTTTAAAAGAGTTGTTTAACCATATGTGGTGTGGACCAATATAGACACGTTTAAAGTGTTAAATTTGAAGATATATGAGTTTTGAGTTTTCCAGCTCTTTTATTTCGTGGCATAATAATGAATGGAATAAATGTAAGCAACATTAAAAAGGAAAATATATTTCCAAATAGTTAAGGCAATTAGGGATCTAAACATCTGTGGGGTCTATTTTGTAATATATTCAAAACCAAACGATTGATTCAATCAAGAAAATAGTCATATAATCATAATATCCAGTTAATCAGTAAAGACAACAGCTACTGATAAATCTTTCCCTATTGATTATCTTATCCAAACGTGAGTGTGTAAGTGAGTTTACAGTAGCTTCTTTAATCGCAACCTGTCTGTGAGCCAAACTCGGGGCGAAAAAAAACACACGTCACTTTAAAAATCGACTGAGCGAATCCAGCCTCGTGATTGGCTGAAAATAGAAGGTGCGCCTCGTAAGAGTAAAACAGGAAGTACATCTCGTGAAAGAGGGATGAGAGTAATTTTACTTATTTAATAAACCTATTAACAACCTGAATGGATAATAAAGACGCATTCAACCGTTTTGTATTTGTTCGTGTGTTGTGGTGCTGGGTTTAATAAATTAGATCAGAATTTTTCACTACTCACAACACAAACTTGCTAAGTCGACGTCAGCTGACAAAGTTGGCTAACGAGCTGATTTGGCAGGGATACGGTGCAGAAGTCAGATTAAAACATTTCTTAGACATGGTTGAGTAGAAACAAATGCAAGGTTGAGCTTTACTTACTTTTTGTATGTTGAAAGATGAACTGCGGTGTAAGGAAACAATCGGAGACATGACGCCAGATTTCCTTTCCAGAAGCCTCTAAGCCCCTCATTCTTATAAATGAGGAGAAAACTTTGCCAGAATCCCCTCTTACAGTGAAAAGTGCCGACTTGGCTTTTGATTTTAACAACCTCCAAAGGCGATGTGACAGTTTTACTGAAAAACCCGGCGAAACCGACGCACATAAAGCTCTGGGAACTCGTCAGTCTGTTATCTTTTTTGACGGTGGCCATCACCGTTTAGCTTTCCTGTGAACTTTCCTCTTCTTGTGATGATTTCAGCTTTCTTCGTGGGACAGGAAAGGATTTGTTTGTGCAGGTTAGACATCTAAATATAGAGGTCCAGGAGGTATCCGTCTTCTGTCTCGTCCAGCGGTGTTATGTGACAGGACTGGAGGAGAGCTGGTGTGACGTCACAGCGAAACTAGAGGGCGCTGTTGGACCCATCTCTAATCCTTCGAGAGTTGAATACTATTAGTTCATTACATGTCTGTATAACAATGAATGCTCAGTCCAGATATATCTGTCTACATGTTTCCAAATGATGGTAGAGCAAATACTAAAATTACTTATTCAAGCTGGAGTAACAGTACCGCAATTATATTATTTTGCATTGCTGTTTACAGAATTACAATCCATTAGTCATTTCTTTAACCCTTTATATGGCACTCAGTGAAATATTTGGAAATTAAAAATTTAAGCCCTGGAAAATTAAACATCACAATACCTTTTACTTTTGTCATTTTAATATATATATTTCCCATTATTATGGTGAAAATCTAGATCAATTAAGTGGCCAAATATGATTCCTTGCCCATTTACAGTTTTAAAATATCCATAAAGTGTATGCATATTAAGATGTTTATATTATTTTTTTCTTTAAAAACACACATATATAGTCTAATGAGTAGTATAAAGTTATCTAAATTCAAAATATTCATTTAACAAGAAATGGGGAGTGGAAAGAGATTATGGTCTTTCTAAGAATCAAGACATGACTGGCTTCAGTTTACTGTATATTTAACGGAGGTGTTTTTATCTTGTAATTCTTTGTCTTTCACAATTTGTACCACTTTTTTTTTCTTTAGAATTGCACCAGAAAATGTAAAAAAAATCACAAATAATAAATGTCTAAATTATTTTTAATATAAATAAGGTTCAGAGAGAAAATAAAAACTGACATTAACCACATAAGTATAATAAAACTCTTATAAGGTTATAAAAACGAACAAAAAATCACACCTACTTTACTATTTATACCTTGAAAATGTCTATAAATTTGTCAAATTTTCCACTGGATTACTTTTTAGTTTTCATAAACCCATGGCAACATTCAACTACACTACAGAATACTCCTACTACATTACAAGTTATTATCAAGAGGATTACCAAAATAGGCTTGCTAGAAAACTTGGTCATTTGTATTAATGTAGACAACATTGTTCAAATATGGTTCATCCATTTTTCATGCAAAAGTTTCAGTAATTGCTTGAAATCCTATGCAAATTAATCCAACATGACTTTCAGCACTACTATTCACCTTTATAATTTGTAAGGTTCATCAGCTTGTCATAGTTAGTTATGATGTTAGGTGCTGTTGCTGATTGGTTGGATGGGGTGGTGTCACTTTGCATGATGATGATGACTAATCTCCACTGATTGGCTGAGAAAAATCATTCTGTTCTACTGTATCACGGAGCTTAGGGGAGGCCATAAATGGTTCTTTGTCCCATAAAGGGTTGAAATCCCCATCCCCAATTCCAAAAAAGTTGGGTCACAGTTTAAATTATAGATAAAAACAGAATGCAATGATTTTCAAATCTCATAACACTACATTTTATTTACAATAGAACATAAACAACATATTAGATGTTGAAGCTAAGACATTTTACCATTTCATAAAAAATATTAGCTCATATTGAATTTGATGACGGCAACACATCTCAAAAAGTAGGGACAGGGCAACAAAAGCCTTGAAAAGTAAGTGGTACAAATAAAAGCAAGAGGAGCATTTTGCAACTCATTTGATCAACTCGCAACAGGTCAATAACATGACTAGGTACAAAAGGAGAAGTTCACAGAGGTTCACAAACTGCAAAAAAAAAAAAGCATCTTAACAATTTTAGAAAAATGTGCAACATAAAATAGGAAGGACTTTGAATATTCCAGCATCTACAGTAAATAATATCATCAAAAGATTCAGGTAATCTGCAGAAGTCCTGGTGCATAAGGGACAAGGCTGAAGGTCAGTAATGGATGCTTGTAATCTTCAGGCCCTCCGGCGGCACTGCATTAAAACAGGAATGATTCTGCACTGGAAATCATTCTTCTATGTATGTGTTTTAATATGTCTTACTAACACATGTGGCACATTTGAGCCTATGCATAGTAGCACTGCTGTAATTTGACTGTAGTCACTGAAATCACTATGATTTAAGTCCTTGCATGTCTAATCATGAATGTTAATCTTTTTAACAAAATAGCTATAGATTTCACAGTTATAACAGTTATACATAATTTGTAATTACAAGTACAAACTTGACTTTTCAGTAATAAACTGAGGAAGCTGATGGCTTATGGAGCACTGTTTGTTGGTACACCTAAAAGAGAAAAAAAAAAAACACAACTAAAACTGTCCCTGAAAGTGGAATTTGTCCGACCACATCTGTTTATGTGTGGTGAAAATGGAGGAAGTGACACTTTTAGCCAATCTAGACCTTTCTTATCTTTTAGTCACTAACTTCCTCCAGTACTAAAGAAACAGTGAAGCCTCTGACATTGTTCAAATAAACCACCCTTTCTTGAGGGGAACCCAAATGAACTCTACAGCACAGCATCATTTTACAGACTGCTGTGGTTACTATGTCTCTGTAGGTGGCGCCAGACTCCTAATTTTGGATTTATTCCCTAAACTGTAGGCCAGCCCTACCAAATTTGAGAAAGTGAAACCTGAAAATCTCCTGTGATTCCCCAAAGCCCTCATATTTTTACAATCTCTGTGACCTAGAATCCTTAACGTCTCCAAAGGCACTGATCATTTTTTATAATAGCGATGTGCCATAGTAGAATATTTAATTGCTTTGGTGTGTGGCAACGTGTTACTTGCTCCATACTTGTCCCTATACAAATAACCATTAAATAAATAGATTTAATAGTGTCACTAATTAATCTAGCACCTGTTAAACCATGACACCAGTTTGACAAAGAAGTTAAATCTTATGGCTGTGTTTATTTGATTATGGGCCTTTAAATAATTCTATTACCATTTAAAACATTATTTCAATTTTTAAAATTGGATTTCTATATATATTTTTTTATTGTAAATGGCCCCTCACAGCCCATCTGTAGTACTCCTTCTGCCCACCAGAGGGCCATGTCCCATACTTTTGGAAGCACTGCTCCAGGAATTATTTAAAGACTTTTTTCATTTCATTCATTTTCATGACAGACTATTTAAAGGAAAAAATAGAAGAGCACTCAGCAGAATTGTAAGGCATTATCCAATATTAGGAAGGCTTTTATCATCTTTCTGTTATTGATGGTCTCAATAAGAGTGAAAAATATGGTTTATTAAGAATAGGGTTGACAGCATTAATGCATTTATCTCAATACGATTAATATCCATAATTAGTGTATTCAATTTCAGCTGCATGCTTTATTATCCCTTTCAGCAATCTTTGGTTAAGTCACTGCCACTGCAAGTCTCCCTGCAGCCACAGTGACAATAAATAAGTCCACCACTGCTCCTTAATGTCTTATTTCACTTTAATAAACTCTCAGACAGCTCAGTGGGCAAGTCAAAAGTTATCTGCACCTTGTGCTATTAAAAGTTGACCCTTTTATTGTTCCCTTATTTCCTTTACAATCAATAACAAGGGCCTTTTCTTTTCCATTGTTAAGTTCACATCATAAGCTTTGATCTTCCCAAAGCAAAAGCAGGCCTGTATCCTAACAGGAAGTCCATTAGTTTAGGACAGTACCAAAACAGATGCAAATGCAAAATACTGGAATATCAGAATGTGGCATAAAAGGGAGATTTTCACAACTAACTTTAGAAGTTTCAATATGGGCTTAAAAATCTGTGATACTTTTTCCATTCTACCAACAGGATAAGCCCTGTCTGTCTGATGTCTGATGTACTGTATTACTGTATTTATCAGCAGGAGCTCTTTCTTGCTGTCTCTTTCAGCACCATGTTTGTTTTCCCCTTGTCTCAGCCTTCCAGGAGCGCCTCCCTCCCCTGCTGGGCTGACAACCTGAGCTGCATGTAAGGAGCCCACATTCTGTCTGCGACCGGACCGCTTGGCTCCTTCACAAAGGGCTGTGTGGGACAGCAGAGCCCAGCAAAGGAAATGACAGCCTGATGTCTTTTACCCCTTCCTCTGGCTGCCTACTGGGGGTGGAGCAGGGTGTGTCACTCTTAGGGTTGTCTCAATACTGGGATTTTTAACTTCAATATACTAGTAAAAATCTAACAAAAGCAATACCTGTTTCCATATAGTGGCAATGAAAATAGAAGTTTTAGGCATCCAATATTAGGAGATTTGTTGTTTTCAATGAGCAGAAATCACAGGTAAACTCCTGCAGACTTTCTAAAGTGAACAAGAATGTTTGCAATATTTCAGTAAAGAGATGTTGACAATGCTTTTGTGCAATTTAGACAATGTGCATCCATTTTTGATGGATTCACTCCTCTCTACTACGCAGCTATTTAATAAATAGAACTATAAATAAGCAGTACTGAAAACATAAACTATCAGAAGTAAGGGTGTTAGCATTAAGGCATGATTTATGATCAGTTAAGGTTCATCATTGTGCTTTTTATCTTGATTAATTGCTTGCTTTATTGTCTTCTCCAGTACACTTTGTTAAAGCCACTGCAACATCTCCCTGCAGTCTTTTTCTTTATTCTTCATTATTTACACTTTCAGTGTTAAAAGACTGAATTTTGATGAGTTTTTCATCCCCAAATTTTCATTAGTGTGTTTTAAGGTCTAAACTACATTTAAATATCTTTCTATTGGCTTAAATACATTTGCTGATATTGAAAAAAATCAGATACCAGCCAAAATCCAATAATCGTGCATCCCCTGTAAAAATAAGTCCACCACCGCTCCTTGAAATCTTGTTTCCCTTTAAAAACTCCCAGTCAGCTCAGAGGACAAGTAAAAGTCATCTGCACCCCTTGTTATCAAACATTTCACTTTTTATGTTTCCTTATTTTCCTTTTCAGTCCATATCAAATCCTGTTTTCTGTGGTTAAGCTGGTGTCACAACTTAAATCTGCCCGGAGCTCTTTAATTCTTTTAAGATAAAAGCTGGTCTATAACCAAACAGGTGGCAAATCGCCCTACAGACAGCATAAAAATCCTCAGTGAAACAGAAAATGTTTTCAGAAGTGAAATAGTGTTATTTTAAATTGTGACAAAAAGGGGAGATTAATTATGACAACAAAGATTCTGAGATTAATCACAATCTTACAAAAATTAGGTGTTTGACGGCCCTATTTTAAAGCCAACATTTAAAAACATTCTTTAGCAAATTTAAAAAATTTTTCCTCTAATTTAAAAATCTCTGGTGACATTGTCAACATGTTTCTGCAATGACCAGACTTAGAAATCCATCAATGAGGGATGAAAAGTAACAAACTACATTTACTCAAATTACTGTAATTGAGTAGATATTTGGGGGGGTACTTTTACTTTTTGAGTACATTTTGAAATCAGTAATTTTTATTCTACTTAAGTAAGATTTAACCAAAGTAACTGTAGTTTTTCCACCTCTGTTGACTACACAGTAGCACATAGAGAGAAAATGATTCCACATCAGGAACCATAACAGCAAAATTGGGGCGCTGATATTTCAGGGTTAAACATTACAGAGCTGATTTAATTCTTAAAGTGAAATTTTACCTCTATTCTGAGTGAAATGGTCTTCAGTATTGGAGTATTGGAGTATTGGAGTGTTCAACTCTGTAGAGGTAATTAATCTAAGCTCCGGCCACTAAAATTTCAAATCTGTGGGATGTGTAAGGCAAAGTTTGCCATCATACTCTTGTGCAGGGTGTTTAGTTGTGTTTTGATGTTGTACAGTGATCCTTGCGGGGGTCTTTTACTCCTGTCTCTTGTGGATTGTTGTTTTTGGATGTGAGACACATTTACCCCTTGGGTGAAGTTATCCACTGAGTTAGAGTTCCCACCTGTGACTTCAGGTGTTCCTAAAGGACTCATAGCCTATATCATAGGTGTCAAACTCAAGGCCTGGGGGCCAAATCCAGCCGTGGAACAGTTCAATCTGGCCCGCAAGATGATCTCACATTTCTGTTATAACTGGCCCATCAGTATGAGGTCCACAGATTTCCTCAAGTATGAAAATGTAAATTTATCCTTGATGATTTAAGATATCCTTATTAAGTCATAAAATCTGAAAAAGTAAGGAGTAAAATGATCAGATAAGAAGTCAGGAATGTGGGAAAATAAATTAATTTGTGTTTTAATTTCATATTTTCAATTTAGCATCTCACAATAAGGACTCAAACTTAGGGTTTTTACTTTCAATTTCTTACTTTGAGCATTTCAACTCATAATTTTGACTTCTCACATAATATTCTGAGCTTTAAGATTCATTATTCTAATATTTATGTCATATTTTTACATTTTTAACCAATTATTTTGATTTTACCTCATATCTTCAACTCCAAACTTTGACTTCATAATCCCATAGTTTGACCTTTTAGACTCACAATTTAAAAATTTGAATGATAGTCTGACTTTTAATTTCATGATTAGAAATTTTATTTCATATATTGACCTTTTAAATTCATGATCTTGACTGCTTTCTAATTATTATTATTATTTTAATTATTTTTTTCAATTCCATGTTGTGACCTTTTTGAACAAATAAATTTACTTTTCTCAGATTGTGAGTGTTTAAACTTATCTTTTTACATTTTTAAATGTCAAAATTATTAATCAGTGCTAAGTTTTTATTTTTCATATTTTATTACCGGCGAAACAAGGTCGAAAGCTTATGGTTAAAAAGGTGACCCTGTTAGGCCCTCAGGTTAGTCCTGAATCCAGAATCCGGCCCCTGCTGTGATTGAGTTTGACACCCCTGGTCTATATTCTTCATCAGCATGCTTTACCTTGCAATGAGGTGGACTCTCTGCTTTGTTCTCTCTAGAGAGACCTGCCTTACCACAGATTTTAAAGAGTTACTGCAGAACTGTCATATAGTAAAATATATAACACTGTAAAAGTGCAGTTTGACTAATGTGGCGTGGACCAATATAGACATTTTAGAGTGTTAATTAAACTATATGAGTTAAATTAACACTGTCAATATTGCTGTGTATTTAACTTTATTATAGAGGTGGAACTTTACCTGAACAACCTGGTTGGAGATCTATTGTCTTGTTGTTCTTGATAATATGGAAAGATCATATTTTGCTGTAAAACTCCTCAGTAGCTACTCAGTGCTATAAGTACTTTTACTTGAGTAGATTTATAGACCAGTACTTTGACTTCAGTACATTTAAACCAGAGTAAAAGTACTTTTACTTTGCCTTTTTAGTCTATCCGAAGTTTCTTATTTTATTTCAAAATAAAAGCAGGAGGTTAAAAAGAGGAGTTTGGTTGTGATTCACAACAAAGTTTTGAGATTAATCATGATCTAAACATTTAAATGTTTAACAGCCCTAACTAGAAGTTTTGACAATCTTAATCTGAAAACTGAAAACTCAGTTATTCAAGTTTAAAGGCACTAGTGTTTCAGAAACAAGTGCAGAGCTCACAAATGCCCTGAGATGTAGAGACAGTTAGCAACAGCTGATGAACAACCATGCAAAAAAGTCTGAAAATTTGACTAGAAATTGAGCTCCAGTGGAAAAATATCAACATTTTTGTTTCTTGGAGCAATAAAGAAGCCCACTTTGAAGGCACTTTGATCCCTCGAGATAATGGGACATCATCCTTTAAAGATAAATGCTGTGATGTTGTATCTTATCAATTAATGCTTCAACAATCAAACAGGACACCTCCAGCAATCTGCTGCCACTCTGTCTCCTCTCCTGTCCTTCCTCTGCCCCTTCGCGTTGCCTCCTCTACCCGCCTGTATGCGTGTAGAATACACATAGAGCCCTGCCCTCTTCCTGTATGTATGTGACCCCCCCTCCTCTCCTGAATTAGTGCTTCCTCCATGCAGCAGAGCAGCGCGGGAGCAGCCTGTGTGCCTTTGTGTCTCCGCCACTGGCACGTAGCAGTAGGTGTAGGCTGGCTGAGGCATTGTCATTCCCTGGATGTCATGCGCAAGTCAACCCTTGATCTCCCACTTTGAAGTGCATTGCTGGAGGAGCTGTGGGCCGAGTATGTATCCAGTGCGACCTCACCGTGGTCAGCAGAGGGCGCCGACTACCAGGGAAGGCTGACTGTCATCCTGAAACACAGACTGGAGCAATAAAAGTCTCACCTCATTATCTGAGACAGTCACATCACAGGGTTGTGTTGGCTGGGGAGGGGAAAGGGAAGAAAGGCTGGAAGAGGAGGTGGGGATGGGGGTGGGTGACACTAGAGTCTGTCTGTACGTCTCTTTCTTCAAGGGTGGGGGCTGAACTGGTGAGAAAAATCAGGCTTAAGCACAATTTACCACAGCACTATGTTCTCACCTTGGCCAACAAAGCCAAACTGCAGCGCTCACTGGCTCACTTCACAGGAGTGGGACACTTGTTATGCATAAAGAGCCTCATTCTGAATTAATGGTTTCTCTGATGGGTTAAACTGTGAAAGGTTGTCAGGGTTTGTTAGGAATACTGAATGCAATTTTGCACCTCATTAAAGGGAGCATTTCTTATTACGACTACTACTGAAACTATGTTATCTCAAGCCTGCAGACCGGTAAATGTGCCTCAGCAGAGCCTGTTAGGTAAAAATATCTGCTTTAGATGTGTACTTTTGGGCTTGAGGCTTCAGCAAGGATGCATTCAAGTGCTGAGCTGTGATTTATTACCTTAATGTGGGATGAATTTTAGCTCATTTGCCATGACATTTTCAGGGAGGTTGAAAATTGCTGCAGGGATTTGACTTTCCTGCAAAAAATACAGTGATTTTTAACTAAAACTGTGCAAAATATGACACTCTCTTAGGCAACCTCTATTCCACTTTAACATGCCATGATGCATCACCTATTTAACCAGGACGTAGATGACCAGGAGGCCCATTGTCTGTGAGGATGCAGAGGAGTACTTTTGGCAGCTGGTGACCCCTTATCTTCCCATGTACAGCCAATAAATCAATATTAAATCTAAGGAACAGGAAGCCAGATGGCCTTCCCACAACCCTACAAGGGCCGGGCTGCTCTCAGGGCCTCCTCGGCTACTGTACCGCCAGCGCATGCTGCAGCAGCATCCCTTTGAAGGCATACACATTCAACAAGCAGCTCAATGAATGACTAAAGGGAACAAATAAGCTGTTACGACTCTGCTCAAATCAGTGTTTGTGTTTCCATCCACATCAAAGGCCCTGTTCTGTTTGATATGCGGCCCCCACACCTTGATCCGTACAGGTACAGGGGGAGGAGCAGGCCATTGAGAGGAGAGAGGGTCATGTGGTCGCTCCTCTCAGCCACGACTCGAGGGGAGTTGACCCAGACGAAGGGTCTGGTGGTGTCTCTTGTTCCCCAGGGTGCTATTGCTCCTCACAGCCATCACTAGACACATTATTTATTGGGTCACCTATTGATTATACACTCCTTAACAGCAGTCACAGACTTTAAAGCATGGCTTAAAATCAAACTGAGGAACATTTTAGATTAAAGTTAATACATATTTAACAGAATGACAGTAACTGATGGAGGCCATAGAGGTCAGTTACCTCAGCACATCCCATCAGACTCATCCTGGTTTCTGTGCAGGCCAGGGGTCAGGTTAAACAGTAGTTTGATTGAATGGCTGTTCACAGGCCGGTGTGAAATGCCAGCTCTATTGCAATGTGGGAGTAAGGAGGAGGGGGTTTCTCTGGCCTTTGTGTGGCCTGTGGTCTTAGAGCACGGAGCCATTGTTAGAGGCTGACCAGCCAGCCCCTCAGACTCTCCTTTGCCCTGCTTTGTCTCGAGCAGCGTGACCATTTCCTTCATCCAGGTCAGGGCAGGGTCATGACTTTGGACACCAGTCATCCCCTGTCTGTCTGCTCTCAGCCCGCATACTCATAAATACATACAGCAGTGGGACAGATGCACGGCTGTGTCACATGTCAGGGGCAAATCGCTGCTTGTAGAGCTTTTTTTTGTTTTTTGGACCGAGAAAAATTACAGAAAAACAGGTGTTATAAAATTAACATCAGAATAAAACCAATAAAATATCTGCACTGCAAAGTCTCAGATCACAGCAGTTGTACTGTTGTTGTGTTTAGTCAAAAATCTCTCATTAGATTTATCACAGGTAATATTCACTTGACAACCCAAGATATGAAAGGCAAAAACACTCACTCAATGATTAAAAATATCTATGCAATATAAATGCAACAAGAAAAATTCACCTAAGTGTCTTGAAATGAGATGTGCAATCTGAATTATCTTGTGCTTCTCATTTAATAAGCACTTAGTCCTTAATTTCTACCTTTATACCTTAAAATAGTTTTGTTAATCTGGATTTGTCATCTGAATAATTCATAACATGTATAGATAGATATTTTTGGCTTGAAACTAGACAAATGTGCTTGCCAAAATTTGAGTTTTTGCAATGTAAAGCAAAGAAGAAATAAGAGTGAATGACAGATATTTTGTCCTTGTAGACAATTAAACTGATTTACTGACAAATTGATGGTATAATTTGCACGGTGAGAGATGTCTCACTTGTGCCTTTTTGCGAGTGTGTAAAACACACAAGCACGCGCACCAGGCCGAGATAACCTCTTTACTACTTCGAAGTGTCCGAGTTATGCAACTGTGAAGGTTTCAGAAGAGTCAACTCCTTCTGTCCTGAAGCTGGACCTGTCTTATCACGGTGATAAGAAGAGGAAAGGCCAAAGGGCCGTAAGGAACAGTGTGCACGGCTCAGGTCAACAGTGTGAGGAGGCTGGACTTAAAGGAGGGGGGACAAGAATATTATCTGATAAGAATCACCAGGGTCTTTTGATCTGCAAGGGGCTGATCCTGGGCTACAGGGTGTCATGCTGGGAGGACGAGCTGAACGACACGGCAGGTACAAACAAGCGAGCCCTTGAAGATCATCTGAGCATATTTACACAGGAGAGTCTCCTGGTGCACACATGCAAACAGGCTGACCTAAATATTTCAAACGGTCAGGGCTGTTAGACAATTAGAATTTTTAATCTCAGAATTTCTGTAGTTAATCACAATTAATCTCCTCTTTATGTTGCATTCTGAAATTACACTATTATACTTTTATAAAACTGTCTTTAAGTAAGGAGAACTGACTTCCTGTCCGGGTAAAGACCTATTTTTATTTTGATATAAAATAAGGTGGCATGAACTTAACCACAGAAAAAGGAACTTGCTATGGATTGAACAGGATATCAAGAAAACAGTAAAAATGAAATCTCTCAAAGCACAGGGTACAGATGACCTTTGACCTGTCCACTGAGCTGTCTGACAGTTTTAAAGTGCAGCGGTGGATTTATTTATCTCATGGTGGCTGCAGAAAGATACTGCAGTGCCCTGACCAAATTGTGTTGAAAGGAGTAATAAATCATGTGATTAGTTCTGGTAAAAATATAAGAAAAAAGATAGTGCACTAATTGTGGACCTAAATTAATTGCAATTAATGTGATAAATTTTAATAGAGTGGCTACAAGGAGAAGCTGCAGTGGCTCCACCAAAATGTGCTAAGAGAGACAATCAAGCATGTGATCAACTTTGATTTTTTTTAACATTATACACTAATTACTAACCCTAATTAATCACGATTAATGTGATTAAAACTGTAGATCTACAAAAAGCATAAGCACAGTTAGCATGCTCAGCTACAACTTAAAATTTGCTACAAATAAGGCTTCATTCTGAGAGAAGATCAGAAATTTAATAATACAGGATAATAATAAAATATTTATTATAAAATCTTTGTATGTTGTTGCAAGATAGCCATGAATGGGTAAAACTATCCAAATATGCAAATGGTAACCTTGAACAACACATTTTTATTCATTTTTAATTCAGTTTTTACATTTTGCATAATATATGTGACTTTTGGAGCAATTTTTAAGTGATTTGTTGAAGAACAGTCATTGCATTACACTGCCCATCAGTGTGAGCATGTGACAAAGTGTTGGAGCTATTCAATTGTTTTAAAGCTTGCAGTTTGATAATTTTATTTATAAATCTAATTATGCTTTATTATTTTGAGCTTCTTAAAGTTAGAGATTGATCTTGCTAATGTTTGTTTAGAGCATTGGTTCCATAACTGGTGTCCAGGCACTCTGAGGGGGGGCGCAAGACCCTGTCTGCTCTGAGGTTGTCAAAATTAGGTGTACATGTATATTTTTTAAGAATCATGATTAGAAACGTAATGTATTAAGGCCAACCTAAAAGATTTTTTAAAATGAAGCGAATCTATAACCTTGTAAAGCAGATGGGTACGCCCATTTCCATGTTTCTCACTGGCGAATCCATCTTGCAAAGCTCCCGTCTGAAATGTTTGGGCCCGGTTAGAAAATGACAGGACGAATCAGCGATGAGGGGCAATACTTTTCTATACGGCAGAGTCATGACCGTAAGCAAGCAGCAACAAAAGACCGGTGCAATTATGGTCAAAGACATTAGCATGGATGCTGCTAAAGCATCAGCTTTATCAGAACTTGACGGCATTTCTTTGTTAAAAGAAGAACAAAGAACAGGATTGAGTTGTTTTCTTTTCAAAACGACAAAGTCGTGTACTGACATGTCTATACTCACCATGGTTCACGTTATGCAG
The DNA here is from genome assembly GCF_018320785.1 of Cheilinus undulatus. Lineage (NCBI taxonomy): Eukaryota > Metazoa > Chordata > Actinopteri > Labriformes > Labridae > Cheilinus > Cheilinus undulatus. The sequence goes on along the minus strand of NC_054874.1, from coordinate 9,238,332 downwards.
TTCTCTTTGGAGTTTAGTCCTCTGTTCATTTTTAAGCAAAAAGCTAACATTTTTAAGGGGGGAAAACAAGACTTTTAAGTTGTTTATTTAAAAGAAAAAAATTCAGAATTTTTTAGTTTAGAAAGTGGGAAATATACAAGACAACCTTGCAATTTCTGAGTTTATAGTCTTACATTTTGACAATAGAAACTTAAAAATGTCACATCTTTAAAATTCTACATTAACAATAGTGTTAGCCCAAAAATTTGAAAGAAACCAAACTGAAAGCAGTGGTTGGATTTTTGACTTTATAATCACAAAAACACTAAGTTTTGTTTCACTTAGATTTACAACTATTGAAGTAAAAAAAATGTCTACTTTTCTCTTGTAAATTAACGACTTTTTAAAATCTAGAGGTTTTTCTTAAAAACTGACAAATCTTGTTTTTAAGAGTGTCCCTAATACACTGTCGTAATAACGGATAGTTTATACATTGATTTTGTCTAGAACATGTGCACGTGGGTCTATTATGTTAAGATTTTGTCGATAGAAACAATAAAATTTGATATGAATTTTTCTAAGTGGGTCCTGGGGGCTTAGCTTTTTGAGTAGGGTGGGGGCTAAGGAAAAAAGGTTGGGAACCACTGGTTTAGAGTATTGATTAGTGTTTTTATTTTGATAGAATTGGTCATTTTGGGGCAGAGGTGTAAGAAGTACAAGGCTATCAGACGTAAGTAAAAGTACAGTTACTTTGGTTAAAACTTGCTTGAGTTATGTAAAAGTACAGGTGTATAAATCTTCTCAAGTAAAAGTAGAAAACATTCAAAGTTTACTTTAAGTGCAAAGTAAGTACTGGGAGGCTGTATCCTAAAATATGAGGTTTCTCAACTGCTGGACCTCCTTGTTTTGGCTTCTAGTGTTTATCTTTTTACTCAGTTCTTGGTGTAGGTAGGACAGGGACAGTAGGACAGGATGGGAGAGCAACAGGGAAGGTGAATGTCTTTTTACCAGGAAGGCATGAGCCAGCAAAACTCTTTTTGAATAAATACAAAATAATTGTTTTCTTTTTCTTGGACACTGACATTTCTTGATCCTGCTCCACTATCCCCGTGCCACAGTGGTCAGTTTGGTTCTAAATTTGAGTTTGACAAGAGCAGATTGCCCCTACATAAAGAATTTGGTTAGCTGGGATTGTCCCATTGGTCACTGATTAAAAGCTGTCACATGGAGGCCAGACTAGACCTGAGGCTGCAGTACAAGCTGTGGCCTGAACCACATGCCTTTCTGTACCGCCCAGGGCAAGATGGAGGAGCTTTTTTTTTTTGCTCAGAGTGACCACGGGAGGGGTGAGCAAGCTGCTGCAGAGTTAAAGTGTGCTTAGTTTCTCTTCAGGGAGAGTTAAAATACAAGCAAAGATAAATGAACGCATGTGCATTTAAGCTTTTAGCTTTTAGCTTCACAACATGATGTTCAGTGAGGTTTAATAGCCTTCTTTAAAGTCAGAGAATACGTTTGGTCTTATTCTAACCAGCCTTTATTTTTGATTTTGATGAATTGCATAAAATGACAAAAAATATAGATATTTTTTGCAGCCGAAGTCTAATGTCTTTTCTTCAGTGCCAAGACCTCCATTAATGTTCAAAAGTCATTTCAAACATAAATAAACCACATCAAACCACTCCACATTGTATTAAATGTATGCAGTGTAGAATCAAGGCACTGAACATCTCCTGGCTTCAGTTTTTACTCATAGACAGCGCTGCCCACAGAACAGTCTAGGCCCAGAAAAACCCAGAGAACAGGCCCTCCACATCTGTGAAGATATCACTGCACATGTGTTGGATCAGTAGCATTAGTGCTAGCATCCTGGCTAACAGTTGCTTCATTTTGGAGCTGAAAGTGTGTGACACTATCACTGGGTTCTGATGTTGGAATTGTTTATTTGCTTAACTTTTGAACCCTTTTTCAGCATCATTTCTGCCACTTTTTGCTACTTCTTTTTGCCTTTTTTAACCCTTTTTGACAATTTTAATCAATTTTTTTGTCCTTTATGCCACTTTTTGCTGCTGTTTTTCTATATGAGGCTCCTTTTTGCCATCTCTTCTCACCACTTGTATCCCATTTTTCTAGTTTTACCACTTTTAATATACTTCTGCTACTTTTGTCTATTATTGCCACTTTTAATCTATTGTTGCTGTGTTACCCCAATTTTGCTACTAAATGCCATTTTTTTGCCACCGTTTTGTCACATTATGCTCATTTTTTTGCTACTTCTATCCTATTTATGCCAGAGTTTTACCACTTTTAACACACCGTGGCTGCTTTTTTCCCCAATTTCGCCTCTTTATGCCCATTTTTTCCACTGTTTTGCCACACTGAGTTCACTTTTGCCACTTCTTTTTCCCCTTTTTATCAAATTTTTGCCAGTTTTGCCACTTTTACTCAACTCCCATTGTTCCGGCCATTTCCCCAATTTTGCCATTAAATGGCCATTTTTAATCACTGTTTTTTCACGACACTAATTTTTTGCCACTTTTGTCCCATTTTTTTGCCACTTATAATATATTTTTTTGCAGCTTTTTGTCAATTTTTGCCACCTAAGCTCTCTTTTGCTACTTGATTGTCTATTTTGGTGCAACTTTTAACCCATTATTACTGCTTTCCCCTAATTTTGCCTCTTATACCCATTTTTGCCACTGTTTTGCCACACTGAGCTCTTTTTCCCCTTTTTATCCAACTTTTGCCAGTTTTGCCACTTTTACTCAACTCTTTCTTCTTTGTCCATATTTTTGCCACCTTCTCAGTCACTTTAACCTATTGTCACTGCTTTGCCCCAAACTTTGCCACTTGCTACCCATTTTTTCACTTCTCTTTGCCCATTTTTTCCTATTTTTACCACTTTGAGCTCACTTCTGCTACCTTTCGTCTACTTTTGCCACTTTTAACCCATTGTTCTGGCCATTCCCCCAATTTTGCCATTTAATGCCCATTTCTGTCACTGTTTTGTCACACGTCACTAATTTTTGCCACTCTAGTCCCATTTTTTGCCACTTTTATCCCATTTTTTGCTGCTTTTTTATTTTGCCACTTTAAGCCTATTTTTGCTACTTGATTGTCTATTTTGGCAACTTTTAACCCAGTTTTGCTGCTTTTCCCCCAATTTCACCACTTAATGCCTGTTTTTTTGCCATGGTTTTGTCACATCGCACTCTTTTTTTTGCCACTTCTATCCTATTTTTGCCAGAGTTTTGCCCCTCTAATCAGTATCTTCTGCTTTGAGATCTTTATGCCACTTCCAGTCCACTTTTGCTTCTTCTCCATCTACTTTTTTCAATTTTTAAGCTTTTTGTTGCTGCTCTTCTCCCAGTTTTGCCACTTTTTTTTCTCATGTTTACCACTTTGTGTTGCCATTTTTAACTAATTTTTTCCACTTTTATACTCAATTTTTTTTTAAACTTTTTTGGCAGATATGTAATTTAAGTTGTTTTGATAAGAGTGGTTATTATTCAGGTTAAAATTAAATATGGTTATTACAACTTAACTTTAAAGTGGACCATGATTTTGTTGACCTCCATGGGCCCCCAATTTGGCTGGGTCCTCCTTTATCCCCCCTTATGGGCCGCTTTGCTCACAGGTAGAATATTTCCCGTTAAATGCATCATTCACCCCTACAAACGTCAGTCACTTTGGTTCAGTCATTTTGGGTTTGGGCCATGCATAGGGGTTGTTTTCAATAAATTAGATTCAACAAAATATCAAGTGAAATCTTAATCGTATTTTGGGTAGGTGTCCGAGTGCAAAACAAATAAGCATGTTTCCTCTCAAAAATCAAAGGTTAGGATGTCCTAACTTTGTCTACAGTCTACATCGAGTCCACAGTGACAAGCTATCAGCAACCTGTTACATCCAGGCTCCAATTAAAAGAATGAAGATGTAAGAGGCCTCCATTATCAGCCCCGTCACACAGACTTCAAAGGCCGAGCTGGAGTGAGAGTGCAGCTGCCCTGACGGTGTGAGTTTCTCCTCTCTCACTCCTGATGAACTTGTTTGTGTTGAGGATGTTTACTGATCCCAGGAAAGACAAACAGTCACGTTCTTGTTTGTAGGTAAGCGGCTCAAACACAGAGCTGTGGGCTCACTCTGTTTCTGTGTCTGTGTGTGTGTACATGTGTGCATGTGAGAGGATGTATTGTATTGTTACGTCAGTGTTTATCTTGTCTCTGTGTTTTCACTCCACCTCCAAGTTTCCCGCCAGAAGCAACCAAATTTAATTCTGGGAAACAAAACTTACAAAATAAGAAGCAGCTGCACACACCGACGTCTGATATCTGAGCATTAAGCTTTAAAGGGTCAGATGGCTGCATGCATGGGTGCAGCTGCTCTTGGTTCTTCAGCTGTGCTTTTTAGGAAATTTGTCATTTTTACATTAGAGTAAGAAATTGGCTTTTTCGTGCAAATACTTTAATACCAGCCAGACCTTTTCACTTTTATGCAACAACCAGGAGTGGCACTCTTAATTTCACTGCATCCTGTTACACTATAAGGCTTTTAAGTCAATATCTATTTATTGTGACAGAAAAATTATCTATAGTGTCTAATAATCTGGTAATTTGGTACTCTGCCCCATGCAATTAACAGCAATAAACCTCATGTATTAAGATGAATATCAAGAAAATGAGCAATAATACCACAACTAGACACACGGTGTCACTCTTTCTATGCTGGGAGCCCTCAGTCCTCTCTCCTGTTTCTTACTCTGCCTATATTTATCACACATTATCATGCTGTCAACCATGTTTTTCAGCAAATATATAACTCTAAAAACTCAAAGTGCCCTTATTATATTTGTTTCTTTTGTTTTGGGAACTCTTGAGTTAAAGCTGTGCAGAATTTTGAAGTTATCTATTTCTTATTATCTAGATCAAAACTGCTAGGTATTGACATTATGCTGTTTTTCAGATCTGATCACAGAATGTCTCTTTAGGGCTAATTTGTGAACTTTAGTTGCTTTAAATACACTGATTAGGCCTGTTTCCTATGTTACAGGTATGTCAAATTACACTTTTTATTATAGAAGCCACTAAATCCCTCTAAACTGTAATTCTGAACCCTCTTCCTGCTCGTCTTTTTGAAATATAGACCAATTGACATCCACGCTGCCACGCTGGAGTGTCTCATTCTGCAGGCTTGTTCCAGCAAATGTCACTTTGTGTTGGGGTTTCCTACCACAGCTATAAATCGTGGGGGAAACAGGCTTTCAAAGAGAAGTTTTATGGCACAGACTTCCCTTCCATTCTGCAGGGGGTCATGCTGCTTTACACCGTGTGTTCGTGTATCCCGGTCCTTTCAACCGGCACAGGCCCAAACTAGGATTTCTCTATTCAGCATCATCCAGCTGATCACTGATGGATGCTTTGATAAGACGTGGAATGTGGGCTGGAGTCAGGGAAAGGGTGCAGATGAAGAAAAGAATTACATTATTTAAATGGCTATGGAGCTGTTTTCTGTTTTAATCAATGAAACAGGCAAACACTTACAACCCTGACAAACAATGACAACCTTTCAAAATGAAACCCCCAAAAGACATTTAGTTTAGATTCTTAAGAGACAAAGAAGCCAGCAAATGTTCATTTTGCAATCTAGTTTCAGAAAAAAAAAACAAAATTTAGTAACTATTACAATAAAGATCTTAATAGCATCCTTAAACAACAGCACTGTTGCACCATTTCTGTGATCAATTAAGGTTAAGTCTTTTACTCTACAGTTCATCATTCCTAACATTTTAATGTGATTTTTTTAGGACTGAAACTTGTTAATTTAATTATCCTCATACTTTAAATTGTGTGTTTTTAAGACAAAGGTCTCAGGCTTAAACTACATGTAACTATTGGTATAGGCTTAAATTTAATTTACTAAATATTGGCTAATCCAAAATTGTACATCCCCACTTTGGACAAGTTCTGTGGTTATAAAATCAATCATTTGGTACCATGCAATATGCCTGAGTGCATGATTTAGTTTCTAGCTTTTACAATATACAAAACGGTGTCCCACAAGGCACCATACTGGGTCCTTTGTCATTCATTATTAGTGTTAATGATTAATATATAAATTTGGACCCAAAGTTTTATTTACAGTACTGTTACAAACATGCATCTTCTAGAATCTTATATAAAGACTGAGGGTGTGACTGTATTCTTTGAACAAGGAAATTCTGCAACCAAAAACTCAATTAAGTTTGATTTTTTAAGATCAATAACTGACAACAGCTCAGTTCTAATTACAGCCTTCAAGCTACTATGTTAGAAAAAAAATACAGTAGCCTACATTTCTTCCCTCTATTATCATGAAATGTTTGTATTAGCACTGTCAAGTGATGAAACAACAAATCATCAAATTAACTACAGGCTTGAAAAGAATTAATCGCAATTCATTGCAACTTTCTGCAACTTTTCATATTTGCCCCATTCAAACCCTGTCTGCATGTTTTTGCCACTTCTGCCTTTTGTTGCCGCTGTTGACCAATTTTTGCAACTATTAACCCCTTTTCAAAACTCAAGCATTTTTGCAAATCTCACTATTTGTCATTTCCATTTCTGACACTTTAAACCTCTTTTCCCCATGTTTTTCCTGATGGTTTTGCCACTTTCTGTCTATTTTTTGCACCTGAAAAGATATTTTTAAAGCCTTTCCTAGTTTGAGCTTCTGCTCTCGGGCCATCGTTTCAGGGCTCCTATGAGGAAGACTAAAAGACTAGAGGTCTCATTCATCCCCAGTGCAATGTATTTACTTCATGACAATTAGCCCTTAGGTTGCTCCTGCTCTTCTTGCACTATTATTGCTCATTTGCACATCCTCACATTGCACTTCTTGTATTACTTGGTAGTAATTTTCCATTTTGGTATGAGCTCTGGACTGATCTTTTGTTAGTGATTTTTTGTATGTGTATGGTTCTTTTTCTATTGTGTTGTTTTTTTATTATGTCTGACTCTTAGGCCTTTAATTGGATCTTATTTTCACAGCTGATGTCCTTGTGTACCTTGTGTACCCTTTTTATTCAGATCATTTTTACCCATTTTTTTCCACTATTACTTGTCACTTTTTAAATCAATTTTGAACAATTTTGCCCTTTTCTCACCTCTTTTCTACCCATTTTTGCCACTTGAAACCCATATTTGCATCTTTTAACCAATTTTCACCACTTTTTAATTCCATTTCACCACCTTTATCAGCCCTTTTGCCACTTTAAACCCATTCTAATACTAGTTTGATAAAAATTAGTTCACATTTTTAAGAAAGCTACAACTATGGCATAGCTTAAATAAATAAAAATATTTGTTGATATGATGGAAGTGTTTTTTTTTTCAGGTGCTTTTTGCCATTTTTTGCCATTGAACAATTTTGCCCATTTTTCTCCTTCTTTCTACTCATTGTTTTTTCTTACCACTTCATCAAACTTTTTCCACATGTTAACTCTTTCAGTGCTTTACTCTGCCCATTTTTAACACTTTGAGCACATTATTGACACTTTTTGTCATTTTTGCTACTTTTACAACACCATTTATCAGCCTTTTCACCCATTTTTGACACTTTAAACCATTATTAGCCTCTGCTAATCCATTTTTTTCCACCAATAAATCCAATTTCACTGCCTTTTTACCCATTTTTTTGCCATTTTAAATCCATTTTGGCCTCTTTAAGCCACCTTTAAATCCCATTTCACTGCCCTTTCCACCCATTTTTTGCCACTTTCAACCCCTTCCACCAATTTGCCTGTTTTGGCCAGGTTAAAGAAAACGAACATTTAAAATATGGTTATAACAGATTAACTTTACACTGAACCATGAGTTTGCTGAACTCTATGGGCCCAAAATTTGGCTGAGGCCCAGATAGCTGTCCCCTTTGCCACAACCCTTATGGGCAGCCTTGATATGTATTAAAATGCATTTATTATGATTTTCTGCCTTATATGGGCTAAATCTACTAAAAAACATTAAACTTTGCATGACTTCATTAGAAAGTCCCCTTGGTCTACAATGAAAGCTGATTTTTTGGTAACAACTGTTAGGTCTGATTTTAGGTCCATGCATTTGCTTTGAATCTCTTGATGCTGCGTGCTGTCATGGAAACATGAGTCCTCAAAGTCAGATGAGAGTAGACAATTCGAGCTCAATTAGGCAGCATGATTGTCGATGACTAAACTTTGTTGTAGATCAGTTGCTGTTTCCTGTATGAATACTTAAGTCTTCATAAAGGAGTAGCCTATGTGCTCTTTAGTTGTTGTCCTACCATATACCCTCTATGTTACAGGGCAGTAGTGTGAGTGTGTTTGAGTCTGTTTGCAGCATACTGTGTACACCTGCATGCTCTCCTTCCTGCTGCTGGACGGCTCCTGGCGTACTTGCTCGAAACTGGGAAAGTCGCCCAGCCTCCGCCTGTAGGTTGAACTACACCTGGGACAGAGGGCTGTGTTCATTCAACGACGGCACTGCGGTAAAAAGAAATGCGAGGAAACCCTCGGCATAGTGGACGGAGTGTCCGATGTTGGGGCTCTTTTTAATTCGTCTTTCAGTGACTTCACAGGGGTCTCTTTGTTTTAGCTAGTAGCGACACGTTAGCTGCTTCCGGAAAACAACCTCCACACAGGTAAGACGAGTTTCGGTCTCGACTTGGACAAATTATGCCCGTTTACGGGAATGAATGACAAACAAAGCCTTTTACGACTTTAAACTGAGCGAAAAGCCTCTTTTTGATGGTAAAATGTGCGACTAGTAGAGCACATATTGAGTGTTGAAGAGAAAAGTGAGTTTACGTGTTTTAGGTGAGCCGTTAGCGCCTTCTCAGCGGTTTTTTTCCGCTGAGGTGAAGCCACGATGTCACTATTCACCACGATAACGCTGGGGTCCATGTGGCTGGTACATGCGAAGCTTAACTTTTATTACCTCTTCTGTCATTTGGATCTGTCACATTAAGAGCAACCAACAGCCATGCAGTGACAAGAGGGGGGCTGCGAGTTATTTATGGTCCCAGTGACAACACACATCCAGGTAGGGCTGTAGGGTGATTACAAATACCCTTGTTATTGCGTTTTTAGCAGCTTTTTCATGTACTTTGTCAAATGTCAGACTTAAAATCTACTTTATTTACCCTGTTTCTGATTACATCTCAACATAGATTAAACTTACAAAATATAATATTTTAAACATTTTTTCATCCAAGATTATATTTATAACCATTTGTTTTGCACCTCTGTGGAGTAACTACACAACTTGGTTGAAGACAACCAAAGAAATTTGAGTTTGACTCAGATAAACCATGTATTAAATCAGCTTAAACAGTGAGAACTTTACATCTACTAATCTCAAAAGTAGTCACTAAAACTAAGGAATAATAGGTTCAGATAGCTTGCTTAAGTATTGGATGAATGGCTGAAGTTGTACACTTTGTGTACAGGCTGAAATAATCTGTTCTTTGTGGATTTATAGTTTAATTGTTCAGTTGAAGCAATGAGGTGACTGTTGGATGCTAAATGTGGGGATAAACGGTAAAGTGTTGCATAAAATTCATTTGAAGAATCAACTAGATGTCATATCTCAACCCTCAAAATAAACTTAGCACAAAACATAAGGAAATTTGTGTTTGGATTATAATTTAATAGTTGTAACCCAGCATCTTGGCCATAATTTATACTGTTGGAAAGCCTATTTATTACCCCTTTAAATTGTGCCACATTTTTAAGGAGCATGCATTTGTGGGATGAGCAGCAGAGCTGCGTATGTGGCTTGTGCCCATGAAAATGTGCCAAATCTTCTCTATCTATGCCCAACAGTTTATCCTGCCATTGACTCTTGTTTGGTGGATTTGATGATTGGCGTCTGAAGAAACAAGACATATTGGCAATTTAACAATTTATTCATCGGACAAACAGGAGACTCAGTATCTGTGGAAGAACCATACACAGCCACAACAGCCTGGCACCTCCTCCTCATACTGGTCACCAACCCAGTCACACACTGATGGCATCCCATTCTTCAACTTGAGTTTGTCACAGGTCAGCCAATGTGATTGTGTTGGTCACTCTGGCACGAACAGTACGCCAAAGCTGATTCCATTAGTGTTAAATGTGGTTGAATTCAGGACTGCTGGCAGGCCATTCAGTCCTCTCCACTCCCAAATTCTGGAGGTAGTCTCTGATAAACTCTGCTCTGTGGGGGTGCAAGCATTAGCATTGTCATCCTGGAGGATAGCGTTTAGCAAATGCTTCCTTAGTGATGTTAATGTCTCAAAAACAAAGTGTTCCTATTGAAATTCTCTGTTTATGATATAAAAAATGTATATTGAGTGTCATGTTTTGGTTATATGAGAGTTTCAGTGGGCCACAGAAGATCTACAGGTCCCAAACTGGGCCATAATTCTGTTTGGGAAAGGCTGAGTTAGATAAAGTGATGGCAAAACACTTACACTAGTTAGCATAAGTTAGGGCTGATCAATGGTAAGGGTAAACTTGCAAAGCAGATGGATTTCCGTGTTTCTCACTGGCGAATCCATCTTGCAAAGCTCCCATCTGAAAAGATTTGGCCCTGTAAGAGAGTGAAAGGACCAATCAGGAGTAAGAGGCAGTACTTTTGGACGCGGCAGTGTCGTGACGTAAGCAAGCAACGACAAGAGGCCCGTGGAATTATGGCAGAAGACATTAGCGTGGATGCTGCTAAAGTGTCAGTTTTATCAGAACTTGATGACATTTCTTTGTTAAAAGAAAAACAAAGAACAGCAGTAAGTTGTTTTCTTTTCAAAACGACAGTGTCGTGTACTGACATGTCTATAGTCGCTATGGTTTGCGTTATGCAGTTCTGTATGGAGTTTGGTCCTTAGTAACAGCACACACCTACAACGTCACAGTTTTGTTGCTCTGATTGGCCCGTAAAGATGTGAGAGACAGAACGTTCATCCAATCACCCTCTGATTTTTTTTCAAAGGCTCTGCCCTTTCCCAAACACTGTCTATGGGAGGTTTTGCAGATGGATGTGTGAAACAAATCCATCTGACGTGTCAGGTTATGGTAAGGGTAGGTAATGGCTAAACAGTTGGCTATTGGCTAAAGGTTTGAAATAGTAAGTTGCAGTAACAATAGCAATCTTTCAGGCATTGCTGCTGTTATATGTTAGTGTGATACAGAAACTATGCCTTAAATTTTGTGAACCCTGGGTTAATACTAAACTGAACTGTATGTAAGTTTCAGTTTCTCCACCTAGACTATCTTCAGCTAAAACTAGCACATGACACTCTGAAAACTTTGCATATGGAGTTATTCTTAGTAATTCATCTTTTGCTACAGGTCAAGATTAAAAGTGGCCTAGATGCTAAATTTAGCCACATTTAGTGTGATTATTTAAAGCTACTGTCACCTCAAAAGATTAGTCTTCAAAAGAGCTACTTTTGCACATCTTTGATGAAAATATTTCTGTATTCAGGCCACATAAGCAGTTGCTATTGCAGACGAAAAGTTAAATTTAATAAAGGAACAGCTGTATAAAAATGTAGTTGTCAAAATGAGACAATGAGAAGTTTGAAAGTCCAGATCTACCGCTTCCTTTTTAGGATTTTAGCTATTTTAAGCAATGTCAGAAATCAGCTGAGTAATTACACTCAAGTCTCTGCATCCACTGAGTGACAAACAGAGCAGGAAATATGCTGAGGCTTTTGTTTGTGAATTTCCTTCATACTGAACACAAAGGTTGTTAATAAGTTAGAAAACATGGGTGGTGTGTGCTGTTTGGTATGTGTAGCTCACTCAGGCTGTTGTACAGTGGGAGGCCATGTGAATATAAGCCTGTGTGATCTGATGACATGACACTCGCACCATACCACGTGTGAGTCTATGCAGTGAGGCTGAGGATCACACTGTAGTTTGTATTAAGTAAACCAAGATAATGTGGGAGTGAAAGCACCTCGGTGACTGTTTGTTTGCATTGCAAATTTTGGCCATTATATTTAAAGCGAGAGGACTTTACATTATGTTGCTATAGCAGTTACATAATGTTCAGACAGTGCTGAGAATTGCTGTATTTCACTGATAAAGTATTGGAGCAGATAAAAGAAACCTTATGCTGTGTTACCCTTGCAGCCATGTAAGTTTAATCTTGGACGTGTTCAAGCTTTTGCTTGATTACGTCACACTCAACCTGATGACTAAGTGTTGTTCACCCCTGGGTAGGAATTTGATTCATTTTCTATTTAATGTGGATCAGTCATCAATCAACTCCATGGGTAATGCCAGACACTGAGTGTGAGGTAGACATGACACACCTCCTGTCTCATAGGCTAGAGATGTTATGCCTTTCATATACGTCTCACCTGTGCTGGCTGAAGGTGTGGCCTTACACGTGACTCACTCATATTTGACCATCAAACCAAGTGATTCGGCTCAGTGCTGAAGGAACGTCGCCAACTTTGCCGATAATCCTCTGGGAGACTGGGGAGCAGTGTAGGACCACTGACATTTTCCTCTAAAGCTCAGACTGTCACATGATTATGGGGCATTTGATTTGGATAAAGCATTCCCTTATTGAGCCTGGCTGTATTGAACACGTGCTTTGTTCGACTCTTTAATTTTAAAAAGTACTTGACACCATCTATTGCATCACATTCTTTTTGTTAAAATAAATGAAAAAGACGTGGGGTCAAATGTGTCTTAAATGGTACCCTTGTCTCATGATCTTACACAAGTGTAGGATTAGATGTGAGTTTAGAAAATAATGATGGTGTAGAAAAAGCTCTGGACTGGAGAACTTATTCAGCTATCAGTGAATGACTAAAATTAAAATGAACAATTTCTTTGTTAATTTGTCATGTAGTTTACTTATATTTTAATAAAATATGATATCAAGAAACATCAAAGCCTTAAAGAAAACTTCACCTGTTTCATAAGACAGGTGCTTTAGAGAGGATGATTCAATCAAACACTGCAAGAAAACTCCTAAACAGTGTCAAAGTTATGCACATCTGTTGACAACGTTATTGAAACTCTGCTAAAATATGGTGCAATTTAGCCCGCAAGGAAACATATTTGCATGAGATGCTACACCTGCTCCAAAATCCCAGATCAAAGTACGCTTTCTTCAAAGCGCTTCTCCATGCTCAGACTATGTGAGAGCTGTTGGAAGTGCGCTGAAGTTTTTATGGTGCACAAACTTTCCAGAGATCAGGAAACAAGTCCACCTGTATGACTTTAAAATAAGCACTTCTCTGTGCTCATGTTAAAAGATAATACAGGAGATGTTTCTGATGTTGGTGTTAGAATGTTTCACTGAGAAACCGTGGTTTAATTGTGTTTTGTTTGCTGTAGTCGTCGGTGCTGCATAAACGTGATTGAATATGGGTCCGTCTCTGTGCAGCCAGCATCACATCGCAGATTGGCTGTGTGAAGTTTTGTTAAAGCTCCACAAAAAACTGATTCTCTGGGTTTAGTCCTGAGTTTAGGGACACAGAGCAGACCTGCACCAGATGACCTGAGTGGTCTGGATGGTTCATTGTGGACTAGAAGGTCTCTAATGTATTTTTGGCCTAAACCATTTTGAGCTTCATAAGCTAACAGGAGTATCTTAAAGTCTGTTCTCTGAGAGACGGGGGCCAGTGTAAATACCTGTGATGTGGTCCACTCTCTTGGTCTTAGTGAGGACTAGAGCTGCAGCATTCTGGATCAGCTGCAGCTGTCTGATTGACTTTTTAGGCAGACCAGTAAAGATACTGTTACAGTATTAAACTTGGTTAAAGATAAATGTAAAGTAAGTCAAAAGGCACAGCTTTAATACTCCCCTTATTGTGTTGTTGGCCTATCACCATGCATTAACACCAGGGACACCGAACTCAAATAAAGTTGTTTTGGGAAAAAACACCCCTTTCAATGCAAACTGGCCTTATTGCATTAACCTCTAACGATGAGGACAGTAATAGCACAGCACTGATAGAGTAAAGGTAGGCCTGTTGTCTTTATGAGCTGATGGAAGTGCTCTGCAGTTTTTATGACACACAGACTTTCCAGAGATCGATAAACAGTTCCAACTCTGTATGACTTTAAAAAATTGATGATGAATGATTTGTGGATAAGGTCCGTAAATATGACTTTGACATTGTTTTTACTAAGCCAGAACCAGGAGTTAAATCAGTCCCAGCTGACCCCCAGTTTTTTTTATCCATGTGTAGCGCCATTAAACATGACATGGATGTGGTTGTTTTCTTGAGGTGGACAGACCTTTTGCAGGTGGGAGTGAATGCACTCGCTGTGGTAGTGGCAGTTATGGTTAGAAATCCAGTGGGTGGCGGGAAGCAAAGAGTCCCTAAAAGAGGATCTAGTTTTTGATCATTGAAAACAAGAAAGTAACCAAAAAATTGGTGTCTAGGTCATGCATTTTTTTCCATGGTGTCTTAACACTTCTTATTGCTGAATGATTTTTATCAGTACCAATATCGAAGTTTAAAATTCTAGCACTCTGATAACCCTTTTGTCCAGATTTTCCATTTCCTGTGACCAGTAGTCAGAAACTAAGAGCTAATTATTTCAGATAGAGCTGCACCTGAAAGACAATTTCATTATTATTTATTATGCAGCATATTTATTCTTTGCTTTAGTTAATAGAGAAGGATGCACATATGTCTTATACACTTAGTCAAAAAAGCACCACAGCTCACACTAAGAAAACTGCCAATCATGCTCTTTGATTGACTGACTAATCAATCAATCGACTAATCTTCTCTACACCATGTGTTTTACATTATGCCTCTGCTTTTTGTTGCATCTCCATTTCACGTAGAGAATTGGGGGAAAGATGAGCTCCTTTATTGATGTGGTGCTGTATCCTTGAGAAACGTGAAGATATATAGCAGTGTCAGTGGTGTCATAGTAGACGATGAAAGATAGTTTCAGTCCTGTGACAGCAGTCACCTTCAGACACATTAATCTGGAGGGTCGTAGGGTCACTGCTGTGAATTTTACCACCCGTGTTATGAGCACGTGCTGCTCCTGTAGATCTGCCTTGACACAGTGTTGTTGAATCTGTCATCTAATTGCACTGCACATTTATAATGTCAATTTTATGGAACAGTATGTGCATTTTAAAAAATAAAGCTGTTTTGTTGATTTGTTTTAGTATTTAACAGTCCCTCTTCTATCTCCTCAAACTTTGCCCTCAGTTGCACCACAGTTGGGTACAGAAAGTTTAAACTGATAAAATACACTTATTTATGCTCTGTTTCTACACAAAACTGATGTATGCTTTAACCAATACAACAGTTTAAGGATGTTTTTTGTGATGTAATTTCAACCTCCGACTGCTAGTTGGCAGCAGACAGTCAGCTGTTAGACTCCTCCTTCTTCTCCTCTGTTTCAGGCAAGCCATCCAGCCAGTATTACCAACTTAGCGACTTTGTCGCTATATTTAGCAAGTATTCAGACCCCTCTAGCGATTCTTTTTCAAAAAAGCAATAGGTGACAAATCTGGACATGTTTACCCCTCTGCATCCAGACTGCAAATGAATCATGCAACAAAGCTTTGTTAGTTTTTTCTGTTGCCTCTTTTTGGTCAATTTAGATTGTTAATGTAAATTATATAAACAAAATGTAAAAAGTGCTATGGTTAAACATTTTCATGTTTTGCTGTGACTTGTTGTAGGCTCTTAAGTGGACCATAAGGTTAAAAACCAAACCAATCTTAGGGAAACTAAACTAAAACTCCACCACCACCACCACCACCAACAACAACAACAAGAACAAAAGAAACCTAAGTAACTCCGCCAGAGTGTCTCTTTTGGATCTCCTTTGCTGGAAACACAGCTATGGTTACAGAAAAAAGTTAATTTGTAGTTCTAAATGTAGTAAGGGTGTTTTTACTCACTTTTTGTCCCTCCCACAATGTTATTCCTCTCCCCTACAGCGTCCATTACTATTACATGTAAATGGTCCATTAGGCAAATTAGGCGATGGCATAATTCAGCGACTTTTAGGACAGCCAATAGCTACTTTACTTACTAAGGAGTTGAAAACACTGCATACAGCCTGAGCTAGGCGTTCACACGTGCCTATCCAGCAGAGCCACTTTTGCTGCATTCAGTGCGGCTGTGTGGACTTACTTAGGTTTCCAAAACATAAAGAAAGTTCAAATATAGACAAGAGTCAAGTCGTTTGCTAGATATGCCATGCCAGAGTGAAATACTCAGACAGCACAATGAATCTGTGAGCTAACGGCTAATGTGAAACAACTGGAGGTCTCTCAGTAGACTCTGAAACAAGCTGTTGAAGCTACAGCTGGTCTCTACTTATGCAACCAAAATTACAGTCAGTAAGTTTTATTTGTAAGGACCTGTGCCGTCTTAGTGCCATTACGAATGACTGCTTCAGTAATACAACAAAAACACTATAGCCTGTGGTGTAATGCCCTCCCCACAACAGTCTTTTTTGATTAACTATGATTCCCACATTTCTTTATCAAACATCAAATGCTGGTGATATACTATATACAAATATAAATTTAGGTTGATGACACAAAGTTCAAGTGTGTTGAACGTAAGCATGTTTGCATATTTATGTCTCGTTTCACATTGTTGAACTAGGTCATATGATTTCTAAATAACTAGAGCACAGCCTGGTTTCTGCTGTGAGTCCCTCTCCTGTGCTACAGGATCCATGACCCCTATCCATTACAGGACGAGGTATCACTTGTACAAAGAGAAGACAAAGAGAGAAAGAAGGGCCTATATGACCTCAGCCACTGTACATGTATATGGAAGCATGTTTGCACACATACTTGTAGTCGGTCTTGTGTGTTTGCTATCAGTCACTCAGATACAGCGAATACGCCACCATAATACCAGTGGTAGTGCAGCATCAGCAGTCTGACTCTGGCGTTTGGGAAAGTCAGAAGGAACACTTTCCTCTCTCTCTGCCTAGTTACACCAATTCCCCCTTGCATTCCTCACACCGGTGTAGTCAGAGCCCATACACATCTACGCTCATGCACACAAATATGTGTCCACGCACACACATTACTCTGACGGTGTGCTGCCGGAGAGGCAGGGCTCTGGTTTCATTCAGGCTTCAGGCAGCTGAGAGGTTAGAGTCCTGTATTGCGTGCGGCAGCGACCAGGCTCCTGACAACAAAGACATCATCTCGGGTGAGTCGCTGCGAGGCAGAAACATAGACGATAAAGCCGAGGTTTTGTGTCTGAAGTCTGGTCACAAGGAGAAGGGAGCTGGAGGTAGTGAGTTGACTGTGATTGTGAAGGTTTATTTTTTCATTTTTTCTATGTGGTAATGTGCTTGTTGTGAGTTGTTTCATGCATTCCTGTCCTTCATACCTCAGACAGCATTCAGTCTCTTGAAATGTCACAAATCAATTTCTGCAACTTAATGGCACTTTTTGCTCATCAACAGAATAAGCATTTAATTGATGTTCACCTTTTCTGCCATTCACAATCAATTAGTGCCATATCAGTGGCCGCAGTTTCTCTTACAAGCTATATTTATTAAGCTCCACCTCATTGTGTTTGATTTTTTTTTGTTTGCTCATATATGTGGATTACATGGAAAAAAGTTTTTAAAAGAATGTGTTGCTAATCAGCACTCGCCTTATGAGAAGGAATTAAAGGAGATTAGGAGCTGCACAAAGGGATGGAGACCACTGCCGATTGGGTGCACGGGGTCATTAGTGATGGGGGTTGTATTCCTGCCCAGTTCATTGAAAATTCTTATTCTCGTGCAGTGCCATTTCTTTGTTCCTCCCCATTAGCAGGGGTTTGACTTAAGTCCGCTTTCTCGTGCCTCATTTCACAAAGTTTAGCCCCTTTCAGTGTGCATTGCTGTGACTTTTAGCTGAGATGAGAATTCCTTTTGTCCCTCAGGAAACAAGCTGAGAGGAAGCAGCTGCGGCTTGCTGCCATATTGCTACTGCTCTGTGGATTTGTCATTTCCTGTGGAGCTGACTGGTATGAGTAGAAATAGTTCAACTTGTGAAGGAGCTCTTACTTTGTTTCCTCTTCTTTCTACAGAAAATCAAAATGAAGACATGGAGATAACATTTTTCCATCTGGATCATCATTCCGCTTTTGCAGTTTAATGGATTTAAGCTTTAAGTTTTTAAGGAGATAAGAGGACGCAGATCTTTTCCTGAGATACAGTTTGGACTGAGCTTCCTCAGCCAATGGCTACAACAGAAACCAAAGTTGCCAGCAGTAGCAGCAGCACTGCAGGTCTGTCATGGGCAAGGGTATGTAAGGAGTGCGGGCAGCAGCACGACGGTCAGGAGAGCCACCTGTATGAGTACCAGGACGATGTGGACGATGAACTGGTTTGCCACATCTGCCTGCAGCCCCTTCTCAGACCTATGGACACCCCATGTGGCCACACGTACTGCTTTCACTGTCTGAGCAACTTCCTGAAAGAGCAGGACTTCTGCCCAGTGGACCGCCAGCGGCTGCAGCTACATCAGTGCCGTCCCTCCAGCCTGCTGGTCAAGAACCTGCTGGACAAGCTGACTGTGATGTGCCCTCACTATGCAGAGTGTCAGCAGCAGATGCAGCGCTGTGAGCTTCAGCCTCACCTGCACAACAGGTAAAGCTCTAGATGGTGAGCAGTCAAGTCATGATAGCTGCTTAAGATGATGCAAGGCCTCTAACTGGAAAAGTGATTGGCAACAGAGTCTTAAAAAATCCCTTTCTACATCTGAGTTTTCACACATCAATCTTTCATCAGGTATAATATGACTGAGTTTAGTGGTGCTATATAATGAACCCATGAAACGACATTGCAGAGGTCAACACCATTAGCAGACTGATAGAGTATTAAGGCAGTGCACAAATGATGTAACAAAAAGAGCGAGACGGTAGCTGTATTCTTGGATTTTATCATTTTTTTCATGAGGCTTTGGGATGCTTTTCTCAGGGATATAAAGGATTCAAAAGATTCCTGCAGAGCCCTCATGCTAGGAATAACCTGGGGATACACTTGAATACATGTATGATGCAGCGAGTAGAGTATAGTGAGGCAATAATGGGCAGTGGGTACCACACAATCAGAGCATTTACATGCACTATTAAGTCCACCTATGGTTATAGCCCCATTAGGCCATTTAATTACACCTCTGTCCTTGTTCCAGTGTACAAACAGCAGGGTATAATTTAAGTATATCTGACACCACTATGGTAGGTGGCAACATGCCCCCTTTTTAGCCAGTTATATCTGGGCTTTCTTCCAATATCAAAGGTAGAAAGGCTGGAAAGGGAGGGCGGTGGCTCTGGGATGCTGGAGATCACTGCCCAACCCTCTGGAGGTGTGTGAGGGTAACTGAATGAAACACTGACAAAGGGGGGTCACAACTTGACAACCCTGGTGAAGTGCTGGCTCCTTGCTGGCTATCGGTCTGCACGGTTGACTTGTAGGGGCCGATATTAAGGGCTTAACTGGATTTAGAGATCTCTTCACTAAGCACACTGTGTTCACTTCAAATCGATCGGCTTGTAACTTCACATACCAAAAAGCATTTGCCTTCTCTTCAACAAGATATAACATAAACAGTGCCTTCTGGCTAATCCAGAAATATGTGATTCTCACTCTAGCACTGCCTTAGTTAATGTTTTTGTCTAGGCGTTTTATGCTGTTCAGCTTCTGGGTCAATACACAGCATGGGAACTATAGAGTAGGGCTGGGTAATGTGGGACAAAAAAAATTATATATAGCAAAAACAGTCAGCTTTCAGCCAAATCCACTTAAAACAAGTGCAGGTATGTCAGCTGATACATAAGAAAATATCAGTAAGGGAATGGAGAAAATGTAAGCATTAAGGTAGGAATTTGTGTAAGTACACGTATGCACCTGAAGATAAATATGAGCATACACTCTTGAATGTGTAATTGCTTGTGAGGGCATATAAGAGCATGTATTAATGTGTATACAGTGTAATTGTGCAAATCAGTATGTATTTAGTGTTAAGTGAGCCATGCAACAACACAGACTTCTCGTAGACATTCATACATTTTTGGCAGTAATTTTCATGCAAAATAATTAGGGATGCATGATATTATTGGTCTGGTATCGGTATTGGCAGGTATAAAAATTTCTGCCAGTATTTACATTCAGTGTTTTGCCTGTGCATTTCAGCATACATTGACTGTAAATTTTGTACTTATATACTAATAAGTTGGTGGAGTTTTAGGCTGAACTAACTTGGGATGCGAGCGGTTAATGGGTAAAACGGTTAAAATTGTTTATCAAATTAGCCGAAGCGGGATTTACTAGTCAGTTAAACTAATCACCAATCATTTTTTATGAACTCAGTCCTGGTCTATAATGCTCTTTTAAACTCTAATGAACCTCCTGTCACTAGAGGCTGTAGTAGCTTCAGTCAGTGGCCACTGCCGTTCTCTCTGGCACTTCACCTGATGTAAACATGAGAAGCTCAGAGATGGCTAAGCTGTTAGGGTGTAGTTGGAAGACCACAGTATGACAGTTTTCTAAAGTTGTAAATGGAAATAAAGTGGTATGTAGGCTGTCGGGGGTTGAACTACTCACTATAACTACTTACCCAAAGTGAAAAGAGGCCAAATATCAAAGCAAGATATTAATCTGCAAAGAGGAATGAAGGCGGGCGGCGTTAGCTTTTAATGCTAGCCACGCTGTAGAGAGTATATCAGGCTAACATCACACCAGCTGACACAATGACCCTGTGAGGAATTTGACTGTTTTCTAGGGGTTTTCTCCTCGTCAGACTAGTCAGTTAAACCATATGTAAATCAGCGTTTAGCTGAATAGGGAAATAGATGCTTAGGAACAACCTTAGAACCAACAGACTTATGTCAGTAGAAGTATTTTTCTTTATTTATCCTCATTCTTTAAACTTTGAAGTGTTTTTTAAGGACTTAAGTTTGTTTCCTTGGTCATCCTCAAACCTTAAAGTGTGTCTAAAAGGACTGAAATTTCTTGTCTGACAAGCATATTTAAATATTGGTATCGATATCGGCAGAAATCCAATATATTGTGCATCCCTAAAAATAATTGCAAGTCGCCAGCTGGTATCTCAGGTCAGTCGTTTCAAGCTGCTTTATAAAACCGTCCTACTCCACAGTCATAACATGGACCATGTCTGTAGCAATATGGTAGGCCACAGCTCTGGCAGTGTCACCCCACTTTTTACCTTTTTTTTTTTTTTTTTTTTTTTTTTTATCATATGGCACTGCACTGTTTAATGACGCTTGCAGCGGTGATCATCTTGATGCAGATTGCTGCAGAGGCTTTGGGTTCTGGGTTGCAGCACCAAGTTTGACACACTCTTCATAGTGCACTTTGTGCCTCTGTTGTAAGTTATGGAAGAGTTTCATCTTGTTCAAACCTTTATTCGCAACATGATTTCAACTCTCTATAGAAAACATTGTTCTGCTCCTCATCTGAATCTTTAAACCTGAATCACCTCCAAATAATTGAGCCTGAGTTTTTCTTTTTTTTTGCTGACTCGCTCCTCTTCTCCTTCATCTATATTGTCTTGCTTGCTGCAAACGGGTATTGTTGTTGTGAATGAGCAGGGTGTGTTTTTAAGTTTAGATTTTGTTTAGAGGGAAAGAGAAGTGGCAGGGTGAAGGGTGACAAGCAGTGACGCGATGAGCTGGCTGCTGCACGGAGGAAACAAATAGTATTATTTTAACTTTATCTATATAAAAGATCATGTCTTATACTATATCTCGTTTGAAAATATATCAATATATCGCCCAGCCCTACTATGAAGCTTATGAAAAATTAAATTGACCCTAAGTGTTTCATATAGGTGGGTTAGTCAGACTTTAAGAAATTTGAGCCCATATGATTCCATTCAGGCTAGCATGTTTACATGTTTTTTAAAGCCCATTTTTGGTTTGACTAAAACCAAAAATTTTTTTTTCTAACTGAATGAAAACATGCTGTATAATTCAGTGAACACTGTGCAGAGTAATCTAACCTTAATGCCTGAAGAAACAGTTCCTAAGGCTGCGTCCAGGCAAACTTAATCTCCCTTTTAACATAATTTAATAACTTTTAACCAGATCATTGTTGGATATGTTAATGTACACTGAATTAAAAATGTAAAACTTAAAAATTATGACTGGCTTGTGTTGTTGAATAAGAGTAAACAATGATGTGGATATTTACCAAATCTGTGTCTACCTCTGTAGAGTAATGACATCTGTGTAACTAAGTTCTTAAAGTACGTTAAGTCAGGACAAAACCATTTGGACTATTTCTCAGGAATGTAAAATAGCTGTTGTCAGTAATGCGAGTTCCTCCAAAGAGTGTGTTTATCTTTGTTAAAGCAGCAATGTTTATTCCTGAAAGCTCTATGAACACACAAACTTGTAATTATTGAGGTTCGAGCCGGTCGTCCTGTTTTTCACATGGACAGTGGGTGCTTATCATCCCGCTGGCCAGCCATGACACAGTCAGCTGTGGGAGGCAGATTGTCCTGCTGCAGCCTCTCTGTGCAAACAATGAGGAGACAAAGTACAGCTCCAGCTCTGTTACTGACTTAATCAGACTGAACCTCTGTCAAACAGAGGCTCTGCAATGCAGTGAAAATGTCTACAAATCTACATGGTGATTGTTGTCTGAATCCTGTGGATAATTAGCCATTCCCTCCTCTTCCATATCTCAAACATCCATTATCTTACTCTCATTTTCGGTGTTTATTCCTCTCCGGAATTCCTCTAAAAAAACATTCATATGTGCGCTCCTCTGTGTTCCTGTCTTTTCTCAGATGTCCTGTTTTTAGAAGACTAAGGGAGGAGGCAGAGAAGAGGAAGAGGCCCTCCTGGAATGAGCTAAAGGGGCGTAAGGGTGAGGGGGAGTCATCTGGAGAGGCCAAACATTCAGCAACACAGTCCCGGAATCCCTCCAGAGATCAGCCTGAGCCTGGTCTGATTAATCCTGCCTATGAGGAAGGTGAAGAAGGTATGGAGTTGGTTATCTCACAGCCACCTTTGTTTTTGTCTCTATTTCATTGATTTATTTAACCAGGAACTCATTAAGATGAAGAATCTCATTTACAAGAGTGTCCAGGCAAAGACAGGCAGCAGCAGCAAGTTCTGATAAAACTGACGCTTTAGCAGCATCCACGCTAATGTCTTCCAGCATATCTGCACCGGCCTCTCGTTGCTGCTTGCTTACGTCACCACTCTGCCGCACCGAAAGTACTGCCCCTCGATGCTGATTGGTCCTGTCACTTTCCTACAGGGCCCAATCTGTTCAGATGGGAGCTTTGCAAGATGGATTCACCAGTGAGAAACACGGAAACAGGCGAATCCATCTGCTTTGCAAGGTTACAAGTTTGGCATATAACCTGCTCCTTGCACTACTCTCCAGCTTCACCTAGAATTCTGTGGATGCCCAGATCACAACCAAACATTTTGTCTAATCAGCAGACCACCTTTTCTCTGTTTTCCGCTCATCTTCTTAACCTAACCTAATATGACACACCCACCGATGATGTCACGGTTCCTGAGGAAGAACCAACTTTGTTTTGGTTCCAGTTGAGAACCAACTTTTCAGGTTTTTAACCAAATTTCTTTCAGTTTTAATGCGCCGGCCAGTTAATATTTGGTTTGTGAACTGGAACTGGCATGGAGTCCTGCCGGTCTGAAAGACCTAACAGTGTCCTGTGTAGAATAGAAGGCTTCTTGTGTACGACAGAGAGCCTGATGTAGGAGCAAAGCAGTAGATGACGCTTTCATCAGCATTGCATTGGGAGCATTCTGACTAATGCTGTTATATACTTATCATTATATATGGACAAAGTTTAGAGTGGATGTATGCTGAAATGCACAGGCAAAACATCGGATGTAATTATTGGCAGAAATTTTGATATCTGCCGATATCAATATTTGCCTGTATAAGCTCATAACGGCCGACCAGACTGATAATATTGTGCATCCCTAATTACTTTGCAAGAAAATCACTGCCAAAATACGCTGAAGTCATGTCTTTGTATGCATACACTCTTATATGCTCTTACGTAAACTTTAAAGATACTGTAAAGTGTTAATAACAGCGGACTTGAGACTTATCCCTGACATGCTATTTTTAGTTTTTAATATATTTAGAGATAAATCCCACTTCCTGAAAAAAACACATTCTTTTTGATAAATATTTTTCAAACCAACAGACTGTTCTAAACAGTGTCAAAGGCTTTAGACAAATTAATAAAAAGAACAGCACAGCGTTCCTTACTGTCCAAGGACTCTAAATCGTTGATGAACTTTTAAAACAGCTGTGGTTGTACTGTGCTTTTTTCTAAAATCTGACTGATAATCTGATAAAATATTGTTTGATGATGAAAAAGACTTGTCTGGAAATTGTTTAAAGTCAACTTCTTTGGCTTCACTAGAAATATTCAGAAATTAAATTTCCATTCCCAGAGGCATATTCCATATATCAGACAATGATATCAGATGACTGCAGACAGGAACTAAGATTGGTGTTTTCCAATTTTTTTTGTGGAGTTAAACTCACCAGTAAGAACATGATAGCTTGAGCTGTCGCTTCTTTGGTATAGGAGTTAGGTCATACTGGCTTTAACAGTGAGTAATGTTAATAGAAGGGTGAATGTAAAGCTTTCTTGTTGGAGGAAAAAATGTTACCATCCATATCAGACATTTTTAATATGCAAAGGCAGGAAGTGCTGATGTTTTTAGCCTAAAGGTTTTAATTGTAATTCTTTGATGGTTGAATCAGCGCACAAGTTGTAGGAACATGCACGTTGCCCAGGTGTTTTAACCAGACAGTGTCATCATCGGGAAAATCCCTCATGAACCATCGTCCTTAGACATGTAGCTGCCAGGCAACTGCTCATCAGTGTTTGGATTATATACTTTTCAAACTTCAGATTGTATTTTAATCAATCTAGTATGTAGTAAGCTTATTTTTAACACAGATTTACAGTAATATTTTACCCAGACTGGTTGTGGAAATCCTGTTTTAGCCATAAACATATGACTCATGTTGTGTGTCAACTTTTCCAGGTGATATTATCTCTCAGTCGGCTAAACTCAGACCTGTGCGGTGTTTGTGGGGCTTAAAAGACTAGGAATTAGCTGCAGCAATATTAAAGCTGTACTTGGTTCATGCATATTCATTAGGGAAGCACAATACTGGATTTTTGCCGATATCTGGTATGCCAAACTCATTTTAACTAAAATGTACTCACCTTTTTTAATCTTAAAAAAACGCCAAGTTTTTCCTGTGCAAAGAGAGGCTGAGTAATGTGGAGCTGAGACAGGAGTAGAGAAGTAGACAGTCTGGTTGTTGTTTTAAGTTTAAGACTTCATTTAAAATTTTTAAGGCTCATTGGGGGCCCTCATGAGTGTGTAGCTCCCTAAGCAACCACCTATAACTGATGATACATTTGTAAATTTTGCAGAGGTTTAAGGCTAGTATATGAAGTAAAATGCAGATATGTATGGCCAACATATTGGCTGTGAATATCAGCAGAAATTTTCATATCTTCTGGTATTTAACTCTCAAGGCTAATAACATGATACCAATATCACACTTAAAGTTTCTTTGTTTATTAATGAAAGTTGAGTTCTCATCTGTGCTACTGTCCTGTGTGCAGTTTAAACAAATATCACCTTAAGCTGAAGACTGAGTTATTATTTGACACAGTGTTGTGAAATATGCAGCATATTCGAAGGTCAGTACTCCAGGGTTTTCTGTTTTGTTTTTGCTTTTTTCATTGGGGTTGTGCAGTTTATATCTAATACCTAAAAGTTATTTATAGAAAAGGTAGTTGTCTACATTACTGCATGGGCAGTTTTCTCTAGAATGTATGGAGTTTATGTGTAAGACCTCTAAATAACTGAGGTACATTAAGTAAGACATGTCTTTATTCAATCTTTGATTTTTAGCTACATTTATTCAACTTAAATCATTCTTTTTTGTGCATTATGTTTTTCTGTTACAACTAAC
Source organism: Cheilinus undulatus (assembly GCF_018320785.1). Lineage (NCBI taxonomy): Eukaryota > Metazoa > Chordata > Actinopteri > Labriformes > Labridae > Cheilinus > Cheilinus undulatus. The sequence continues at coordinate 9,212,381 of NC_054874.1, read as the reverse complement.
AGCATTTTCACAGAGGGCAGGTCCAGACTGACCTCTTTGATGAATTATTATAGAGTTACAAAGTTAATCACCATGAGCTCAGCACTAGCAATAGACCAGTTTACTTAAACGGACCACTATAATGTGGTTTGTGTTCTATATGAAATTTCTTTTTTAGAAATAACCATGTGAAACATAACAGACCCAAGCTAACTAGAATGTAAGCTTTATTAAAGAACTAATGTTCTTTTTTGATTAATAATCAATGACTTTGTTTTTCTAACTGAATTTCCTCCACAAATTGTTTCATATATATTCACCAGACTTTAGGCAATTTAGTGTTGAAGTTACAAAATATCCTTGGGTAGGGCCCCTTAGACCGGTCTCTTATTTTGTAGCACTTTCTGTGATATAAAACAAAACTGTACTAATGCAGAACACTATTCCTGTTCTCTAGCATCTGGTCTATCAAACTGCCAGTTTAAAAAGTGTGCAGCTCACTCTTATTTGAGCACACCTGCAAAATCTAGTATAATAAATATCCCCAGGTCTGCCCACACGCTCTGCTGGACCCCTGGAAACCAGATAAATGGGCTCCCTCATTGTGGTTTACTGATGATCTCCAATCAGGTGTGTGTGTTGGATCTGTAGCATTAGTGCTGGTGTCCTGACTTACATTTTTTTTTTTTTGGAGCTGAAAAGTGTGACAAGCTAGTATTGGGTTCTGATGTTCAAATTACAGATTTCCTGCTTTTTAAACCCTTTTCATCACTGTTCCCACAAATTGTACTTTTAAATAATTTTTGCCTCTTTTAACCAAAATTTGCCAATTTTTACCCCTTATAACCATTGTTCTGCCTAATTTTGCCCATATTTGCTTTTCCTAACCCATATTTACCACATTTTTTTCCACTTTTGACAATATTTTTGCCACTTTTAACCACTTTTCACCATTTCTCAGCCCATTTTTGCTCCTTTTTTGCCTTTCTTAACCATTTCAGTTCCTTCTACTTTATACTCGGGCACCCTGATGCTTGTGCAGGTCGTGGTTTAGCTGTGAAGTCTGACATTCCTTTCCAACAGTGTGCCCATCCACAATGCTAGCATTAGCAAAACAAAAAAAGAACAGAAAACTACAAAAAAAAAGGGTTTTCTATTTTCAGAAAATGGAATTTTGAAAAGGTTTTGTTTTACTAAAGCATGAATAAAAAAAAAACCTCTTTTGTTCCTTTTAATAAGCATGATTTTTATTCATGTTAAATATAAAATATCAATAGCTCGTCCCTTTATCCCACTATATAGGCAGCCTTGAATATCCTCCTATGGCATATTAATAGAACAGGGGCTTTAAATGCGTCAGAGATCATCAATTTGGGTTATTATGGGTGATTCTTTGTTCATACTATTTGATACTTTATAAACAGTACATAAAATCAGAAAATTCACTGTATTCAGTGTAATGAGAAATCTCAAATACCTTTCATTTTTGACCCTCTGCCACACAGAAAGTGGTTGAAAGTTTTCTTAGTTTAAGTCTTAAATTGGATTTTTTGAAGTGTGTGAACCCACACATTATACAACCATATTAAGTGTAACTGTCTCTCCATCCCTCTTCCCCGTAGACAACACTCCTCTAAGGTCCAGTCTGGTTGCCGAGGCCAACATGGTGGAGCTGTTCAGAGAGGAGCCGGAGGAGGAGCTGGGCCTCCGAATTGTTGGTGGAAAAGACACCCCGCTGGGTAACATCGTCATCCAGGAGATAGTCAGGGACTCACTAGCAGCCCGTGATGGCAGACTGGCCCCAGGGGACCATATCTTAGAGGTGAGAGGGACTCATAAACTAAAGAATGAAAGTGCTGGAAAATGAAGCCTTTGTTTTTCTTTTTGTCTCAAGCACTGAAATTCAGAAGTATACTGGTGATAGCATGACACAGGAGGAGTTAGACCAATTTTTGTGTCCTTACATTCTCACGGTGTTGTAAACATAGCTCTGTGCTGCAGGTAAGTATCCATTCAGGATAAACAAGTTCTGCTCCATGGTAACAGGGTGTGGTTAATATTCACAGGCCAAACATGTCATAGCAATGAAAACAACTCTACCTGGCCGCTGTCACTGATTGACTGACTAAGCCGTCTTTCTGTTTGAGAAGGTCAATGTTCAATCAAGGGCTACTCTGTCATATGCCCGTGCTTTTAAAGTTATATAAGCAGAGTTATGTTGACGGTGTGATGAGTTTCCTTTAAGCGATAATGAGATTTATTGTCACTTATGGCTGCTTCTAATAAATTATTTAATTTAAGGTTAATCTGACAGTTATTTTCAATGTTAATTAATCCATAAAACATCATAAAGCTGTGAAGAATTATATACGTTTCATAGAGTACAATCAGAAACTGTCATTTTATAAAAAAATTCTTGTTTCTGTGAACTCAAATTATCAAATACAACAATACAAAGTCTGCAATGGTAAAATGTTTACATATTGTAAAAAATGTACAGCTATTTTTTGTACTTTTAGTGCCATTTATAGATTTAATTGGAGTAGCAGTAGCTTAGTCTGCAGGGACTTTTGTTGAAGGATCCCTGCGTCCTGTCCTGTTGTGGGTATTAATAAGATGTTTCCTTCTCTTCGTCTTCTTAAAAGGTTTTAGGTCTTTTTAACTTACGAGTTCAGTTTAGAGTGTCATGTGCAGCAGGTTTTAGCCTCTACAGAGAAGGGTGTATGAATGTGGTAGATTAATAATATGAATTTTAATAAGTTTGTGGTTTTCTGTCTTCCTGGATTTAAACCCTCTTGTCCTTCTGGAGTGTGTTACTGCTGCACACCAAACTTTCAGACCGTCTCAGCCTCATGTTTCCACTGTGTCTTCCAATACGCCTTTTCTTTTACTAAAGTCAATAACCTCAGAACCTGCAAATCTAGATTATAATGTAATGCTTCCAGGATATGAAACATAAGCTCCATGAAAAGATGAAAAGATAATTTGAAGATTGCATAATTCTGGTCTTGAAACTCAGTCTTTCTCTTCTCATCGAGTCAGTTTTATTGTTTTTTTATGAAAGCTTTCTTCCAAATAAGAGTTGTCAGGCAAATATCTTTTGACAGTTCCATTTTTTAACAGCACGAAACAAAACAAAGGGAACTGGTTAAATGTGGGTCGTGTTTGCTCTGTTGGTTGAAACGTAGGAAAAGATTAAAGAAGTTAGACATGAAATTGAAGTCAGATTTAGGTCACACATTCATAGCTTGAACAGTATAAATGCACCTTTTATTGAAATATTATAAAACATGTCCTTAACAAACTTACAGGAAAATGCTAAAATAATTTTATCTTTATACTAGCAGCTTCTATTCTTAGTGTGAAATACCTATGAACTGCTCAAAAAGAAGGGGACATTATTATTTTTGATGCCGTCCAGTGTTTTTTTACTGCTGCTTTAAATGCCAAAAGTTTGGCTAAATAATCTAATTGTAACTTTTTTTCCCTAATATTGTGATTACAATTTAATATGCAATTATTTTTTTAAGTTTCTCATCTTATGCACGTACAAGTAATAAGTCATTTTATATTAACCTGTCAGATAGATTTTTTCATATATCCATTGCATGGATATATATCACATTGAATTGAATTTCCCTCAGGATTAATGAAGTCTCTATCATTTATCTGGGAAAGCTCCCACTGAAAACATTAGGGAAGGGCAGGACTTTGCAAAACATTCTTAGAAGGTGACTGGACAAATGTTGTGTCTGTCACATTCATGATGGGCCAATCAGGGCAACAAGCCAGGATTAGATTGCACGCATGCACAACTTCAGAAGTAACGTCAGCTCGACAGATCAGTCAGGAGCAGAACGAATTCGTCTTCTCTGCCAAGGAAAGCTGATGGTGTAGCTCTTTGCTCTTGTTTTAACCAAGAAATGTGGCATAATTATGACAAAACTGCCACTTTTCTACTGCTAATTGCTTCAGCTGTAGCATCAATTGTATACATTGGCTTACAGTAGAACCCAACCTCCATTGTAATGATCACAAACCCATGCTGAAGCAGGTTGGTAGCAGCAAAACATCTTTTGTACTCAAGTAAAAGTAAAGCTACTTTGGATAAAATTTACTCAAGTAGAAGTAAAAGTAATAATCTATTAATTTACTCAAGTAAAAGTAAAAAGTAAGTTATTTAAAATTTACTTCAAGTGCTGAGTACTACTGAGGAGCTACTTTTGATACCTGAGGAGGTTATATAGTAAAATATGATCTTTAATTGGTGTGAAATAACTACAAGAGAACATCAGTCTATAACCAGGTTGTTTTAATAAGGTGAGATTTAACCTAAAGTCAAATGCAACAGCTGTTTTAGGATGAAATGTGGAGTCATTCTCTCACTACTGACCACCATGTGCCGTGAAAGTCAAACTTTGGGCCATTTTCTTGTTGGCAGAAAGCTAGAACCTCCTCGTTTTGGCTTTTAGTGAAAATTTTTTTTACTCAGTACTCAATGCTTTTTAAAATGTAGTGAAGTACGTTACTTCCCTTAAAATGCACTTAAGTAAAAGTAAAAGTAGTGCTTTTGAAAAATACTCAAAGAAGTACAAGTACACAAAAAAGCTACTCTATTACAGTAACTTGAGTGAATTTAATTAGTTACTTTCCACCCCTGATTATAGCCAACACAATATTAAATAGATTAAACAAAGGCTGAATGATTTTGATAAAAAAAAAATTAACTGCAATTTTGGGAAATTTGCAAATTTGATATGAATTGTTGCTTTAAAGGGATTGATCATTTTAATGTCATTTACTTTTAAATAAGTAACCTAAAAACAAGGAAAGTAGGATTTTTTTACAACTTATTATAAAAAAAACCGACTCTGGACGTTTGCATGGTGTGTAAATCATATCTCTGCTGGTATTTTGACACATTTAAGGTCAAAGACATATTGCACCGTCTGTGATTTGAAAATTGGTCACATTGCAGTTTAATATAAATTCTGATGCAGTGCCCTGACTTAGTCCTGTTTTCCCTACCCAGAAGCAACCGTATTTGCTTCTCCGTAGAGAAATATTTAGTCAAGAAGGTGCAGCTGGAGAGAAACAAAAGGTTATTTAGGAACTAACATTAAAAAAATCTTCAAATGGCTCCAGTAAAGGCTAGGGAACAGGTTCAGTGACCTGAAAAAACTAAGGTGATGCATAGTTGACAGCTAGCAGCACCACACCTGTTACTTTAATTGGCTATATACCCAAGTGGCATGATACTAAGGCATAATTTTATTCAAATGGTTGAATTCGTCCATCTATTCTGGTTATTTTGCTATTGAGAGAGCCCAAAAATCGTTTCCTCTAGGACCGTGTGGATTGACTTTGTTTTGGTGTAAGCCAAAATGTGACTGTTTTTGGAATTTCATAGTTTTTCCCTCATAAAGTTTTGTTGATACTTCATTTTTATGATTTACTGTCTTTTGTGCATTTCCAGGTGAATGATGTCAGTCTGGCGTCTGTCCCTCATTCCCGCGCCATTGCAGTGCTACGGCAACCCTCCCTCCTCCGCCTCACTGTCATGCAGGAGAAAGGTTTCAAATCAAGAGATCCACGGCCCGATCATCACCACTCCTCTTCCACTGCCTCCCAGCCCACTCACAGCCCCCATGGCAACACTACCTCCAATCATAATCCTGGCACAGTCCTGCAGGTTACCCTAATGAAGAGTCAGCGCACTGAGCCGCTCGGCATCAAGCTCATTCGCAAATCAGATGAGAGTGGGGTTTTTATCCTGGACCTGCTGTCAGGTGGTTTGGCAGCCAAAGATGGAAAACTGAGGAACAATGACAAAGTTTTAGCCATCAACGGACACGACCTGAGACACGGTACACCTGAGAGTGCAGCCCAAATCATACAGGTATATCAAAGAATCAGTCATATGATTTAACTATATAATATCACTTTTGACTTTATATGGCTGCTACTTTGGCCAGGTCTCTCTTGTAAAAGAGATTTCTAATCTCAATGGGACTTCCCGGTTAAATAAAGGTTAAAAAAAAAAAAATTTACCTTTACTGCAAGGGAATGCTTTCACCATTGAAGTCAAGTTAATGATGTGCTCTTTTAGCCCTGGTGATTGCAGAAAAAAAAAAACTCATTTAAACAACTGAGGATTGTAGTTTAAAACTTGAGTTATAACAGCCAATTTGTTGGAAAATGTCTGGTTTAAATCCAGTTTGGGTTCATGAATATAGTAAATGGGACATGATGGGCTCAGTTAGGGTCTGATGTTGAAACACGGATGATAGTCCATCCATCCATTTTCTACACCACTTATCCCTTTTGGTGTTGTGTCGAGCTGGAGCCTATCCAAGCTGTCACTGAGAGAGACCACACCCTGGACTGGTTGCCAGTCAAATGCAGGGCTGACATATAGAGACAAACAATACACACACACACCTACAGCCAATTTACAGTCACCAGTTAACCTAGCAAGCATGTATTCAGTCTCTGGACGGAAGCTGGATTGCCCAAAGAAGAACCCATGCATGCATGGGGAGCCAACACTTCTGATACTTACCATACCAGATTACAACACAGATTTGAATCCTTCATTTCAGTCTCCCACCACCCCAATGCACTACTCCAAATGAAAGTCATGAAACAGAGTACTGTGCAGAACTTCTAGGCATGTTTGGGCCAGAAATTGAGGCTGCAGTAAGGCATTTAATAGCAAGTAAGCCTGCCTAAGGGCACCATCAGTCGGGCCAGAGGATTGGCACCGACCCGGTTTTGCTCTGGATGTCCTTGCATTCTGCCAGGGGCATGGGAAAATAATCTGTTGGAAAATAAAGTCCAGAGACCAGGGACCCCAACTGTGGCTGAAGGTGGTTGAACACGGCCATGCACGGTCAAGACTAGTCATGTGCAGACAAGGCCGCCCATTAAGGGGGAAAAAATGGGAGAGCTTTCTAGGGCCAAGTCAAACTAGAGGACCAGGGAGGTCAGCAAAACCATGGTCCATTGTAAAGTTAAGCTATGATGTCCATATTTTTAACATGAATAATAACCACTCTTATTGAGTAAACATTTTTTTTAATTCTTTTGTGCCTTGGTAAGTAGCCTTCTTAAAAATGTAAATCCCTTTGCTTAAAAACAGAATTAAAATGGGTTGAAAATGGCAAAAACAGGCATAATAATTGATAAAGGGGGATTAAAAAATGGTCAAAATGGGTTAACTGAGGCAGAAAAATATGCAGCAATGGGTTAAACTGCCAAAAAATGGGGATAATAAACAGTGAAATTTGGTTAAAATGGGTTAAATGGGCAAAAAAGTGGTTAGTAGAGGCAATAATGGGTCAACAGAGACAACAATAGGCAGAAAGTCGCAATATTTGGTTTAAAAGTGGTTTAAACAGGCAGAAAAACATTGGTGGAAAGGCTTTAAAATGGACAAATCATGGGTTTCATTTGGCAAAAATGTGTTGAAATTGATGGGGAAAAGTGATGAAAACAGGTGAAAATTTGTCAGAATTGATGTAAAGTGGCAAATGTGTAATTTAAGAAATATTCAAGTCTTTTTAAGGCATCTGGGGACCCCCTCTCAGTGTCTCACGACCCCAGTGAGGTCCCAACCCCCATGTTGAGAATCCTTGGCCGAGGGTACCGTCTGGGCAGGTGGTAGGGTTGCCACAAGCCCCTGGTCATGCGCTGGATGTGCTGAGGGCCTGAATACATCTGGCGGTCTCTGGCGTATCGCTATGGCTGAAATGTCCTGGGCAGAAGAAATGCTGTCAAGCTTGACCTTGGCTGCCGAGTGACACACATATTGACATATTGCAAGTTTGGCTTTGTATGCACATGACTGTGTGTTACATGATTTATGTGCGCTTGTTTTATTTCAGCAGAGCATTAACATCTCCTAATTGTTTTGCTGTCCAGAGTCATGTGCTGTGCTCTGCTTGTTCTTTTCCTGGAAACAGTCACACTGACTGACACATGCTTTATTGTTCATCTCTGCAACCCCTAGTATAAGACTTTTCCTTGAAGTCTTTTACAAAAAGAAGTCACGCCAATTTCCTTTACTTGTATTTTCTATTGGAATCCCTTTGAAGATATTTCTCTGAATTATTTATAATACCAAGACAACTTAAGTCACCTGCTGACTTTTAACACTTTTTTGGTTAAAAATATTGACTCTAATTAGGCCACTGAGCAGCTAATGCCATCTTTGTGCATGCACTACAGCTGCTTTATACTCTCTCTGTTTGCCAGCGTGCTTTTTCCACACTTTTGCCACTACTTGAAATACATCCAATTCCATGTAGCATCGATATAAAGGCCAAAACTGTTTTCACCAGCATCACTGCTAGCAGGGCCAAAAAAAGTTACTCAGAATTGTAAATGCATGATGGGTTGCATATTTCAATTAATGTTTAATTATTTGCAAGATACGATTTCCCCTTAAATGACTATAAATCAAAGCCTCCTGGGAAGGATGCTAATTAATCCTAAAAATATATATTCTAGCATGAAAAGTGGCCACCCACTGTAATGACAGGTAGTTACATTCAAACTGTACAGTTACACACTGCTTACCAAAGCATCAGCCAAGATCATATGATTGTTAGCTGTTTCTGTTTTCATGTTTTTTTAAATTATCGTTTATTTCTTCTCTTTGTACATTTAGGCGAGTGAGGTCCGTGTGAACTTTGTGGTTATGAGACCTGCTGAGTCCCAGGATGAAGGAGGAAGCAGCAGGGAAGGACACGGCAGAGCAGTGAGGAGGCCTGAGCCGCAGTACTTCAGGCGCCAGTCTACCTATATGAAGGTAAGGCTCATGTCAGGTACAGTGCTGCCTTTGTTTTTAGGTGTTAATGATGTTTGTGTTTATTTCCATGCCTCTGTATTCACCTCCCTCTACCTCTTTCTCCCCTTTCAAACACAGAATTTGAACCTCCAGCTTCACTTTTTCTTCTATTTTTTAATCTTTTAAAAACAAAACCAAGTCAAATCTTTGAGTACAAAAATGTTGTATGTCCACATGTATTTTGTTCCTCTCCAGCTGTTGGCTGCCAGTATACTAACTTCCTTTTTACACCACTCACTACAGCGTCAGTCTTGCAAACCTTACATGTTTCTGTTTACACAGTGTAATTGTGCCGATCGCTCCTCTGTCAGTCACACTGTACCATACAGTGTCAGTAGAAATAATAGCACCCCTCAGTTGGGGGTGAGAAGCTTTGAGAGGAGACACCTGCGTCGGTGAGCGGAGATGAAAGCCTCCTCTGTCCTGATCAAAAGGCCCGGGGTGCTGCTCGCTCTGCTGCTACGGGGACAGCGTCTTGTTGTTTTTTTTGGCTGTTTCTTTGCGTGGCAGAGGATCAAAGCTGGTAACAGTTAGCTTTCGCCTGCAGAGTTGAGCCTTTTCGTCTTTCTGTGGGGGGTGGGCTCCCTGCTGGGGGGGGAGGAAGAGCCCCCACCTCCCCCGAGCTTCCCTTCTAAAGGTTTACAGGCTCCACAGAGAAACAAGGAGGCTGAATGAAGCTGTCATTTCCCACACATCTGATCCGCTACGAGAGCGGAGTGAGGATCCTCACACGTTCCCTCTACTCTTACCTCTCAGCTCCTTCTCAAATGCTTCACATTTGTTTCTACAATAGTTCCTTGAGTGTAATCCATTAAGTCAGAGGATCCTGAAAAGGCCACAGCTAATGGGCTGGATGGGCTTCATGCAAATTATGTCAGAAAAATTATAAAAAACAGAACCATGATTTATGTGATGAAACATCCTGAGAAAGGACAGCTTTATTTTAAACATTAATTTTCTTTACTTGATTTTTATTGATTATTTCAACATTTTTGTGCATTTGAAGGCCACAGATTAACATGTAGATATTAAGATCCAAGTTTTATTAAAAATAACAACAAAAATAAATGCACTTGTCATCCGTCTGTGCTTCCTGCCATCTCTAATGATGTGTCAGTTTTTCCACTGTGAAGATTTCCTCCATTGTCTATCCACTGATCCTGGGTAGACAGCTCAACTCTATCCCCCTTCCTTGCGATCGAGTTTTTGCAGCTTTCAACAATATTTTTGACCACATATCTGTCTTTAATAAGCACACTTCCTCCAGAAGAGTTAGAATTCAGATATAGAGTACCACTAAGCCCATTTGGATGTTATATCTTCGTATCACTTGCAGGGTACTGAGTCCCCCCCCCCCCCCCCCAAAAAAAAAAATTTCCTACATTGAATTTTTATTTTGGATGTGGGGGATAAAACAGATCAGAATTCCCTCCATATCTGTGACTTTGTGGATGTTTGATGTGTTTTCCATGTCATGCCTGTCATTATCTGGAATTATTTTATCAGCCTCTGACTCCCATTTTCTTTGATGTACTGAGCAGAGTGGTTGTTTAAAATCAGTAACTGATATAAAACAGATTATGTCATATTTTAATTCTGTTGTGCAATTGCAGTATGCCAGTGATAAAGACCCATTCATTTGTGTTGATCAATATGTCTACCAATACATTATAATAATTTATACCTTTTCTGACAGGATCCTCCAGGTGGGTTTTCCAGCCAGGAGAAGACTGTGAGCTTGAAGAAGGAGCCTCGACTTTCACTGGGTATCACCATCGCTGGGGGAAGGGACTGTCGTAGCCGCTTACCTGTTTACATCACGAGTGTGCAGCCGGTCGGCTGCCTGCACCGAGACGGCACAATCAAAAAAGGTACACAGCAGCAACTCTGGTCGTTTTGGCCTACAATGAAGAGTTTAATTCAATGGCATTTGGTGTGTCTCTGAGGGGACATCTCAGCAGAGCTGGGCAATTAATAGATTTCAGTTATAATTTTGGCTTCAAAATGATCTGTTTTCACAAGGTTCCGAGTTTTTTAAGTTGTTTTGTTTGCCCTGAATTATTTGGAATTTTCATTGTGAATTTACCTAAAACTCACAGGAGATTTTCTCTATATTTTTTAAGGAAACTTAAGACAATTTTTCTCTAAAGAAAATAATTTTGAAGTACAGTACGGTGTAATAGCAAGCTAAGGATTTTTGGGGAGTTTTATTATATATAAGGGACTTTAAGGACTTTGCCCAGAAACTCAGCAATCTTCTCCAATAAAATGTAGGAATTTTCAATGGAAATGTGAGGGAATTTGGAGGAATTTTCCAAAAGTGTTTTATGGATTTTATCAAGGACTCCTCAGAAACTTTAAAGAATCTTCTGTAGTATTTTCCAGGATTTTTTAATTCTCTAAATGATGTCTCATTTCTTCTGTTAATTTGTCCTGTCACATTTCTATGTAGGGTTCATACGGCAACATTTTTTATTTGATAAATCTGATTGATGGACAAATATCAGAAATTTGGGTCACGATTAGTTGTTAGAGAACCTGTGGTGGGTCCCAAGGCTAGACCAGGTGAGAACCACTGGTTTAGAGGGTTAAAGCGGTTATTTTTTAACAGTGTTGCTCAACCTCCCAGCTACTGGGGTAGGTAGATAAAAGAAACATAACAGAGTGGTTTTGTGTCGGTATACAGCATGAATAAATTACAGCTTTCTGCGTATTCCTACTGACTTTATGAGCAGAGCCAAGCAGACCTTTTTAGTTCGTGTTAATTTTGATGAGCCCTGTAGAGAAACTGACACACCTATTCTCATACTGACCTTCACCTGCACATGCCTAAGTAGTTCTAAAAACATCCTGCTGTCTTTAAACATGGGACATGTGGAAATAACATTATAGTATGTGACAACAAAATAACACTCACTTTCCAGCATGAGCTTTATAATAACTCACCTAATGTTATAATTACTACACAAAGTGCTCTGACATGTGCAGAAGCAAACAGAAGAAGAAAATATAAGCTCATAGATATGAACTGGTTATCTTGCTTCTCAGTTGAGGTTGAGTTGCAGTTAAATCTGAATTCGAGGACCTGACTGCGATAGAAACTCAAAAAAATGAGACAGAAAGCATGTCCATATTTGTCTTCATCTAAAAAGCCTATAAATTGAATATTCCACGCTTTGAACATTATAATATACACTATAGAAATTATGCTGCTTGTTAAATTAAAGCGCTGGTAGATTTTTTTAATCCACCAGCCACTATGGTAGGTAGGTGGAAAAGTTCATTTCAAACCCTGGTAAGTTTGAGAAATGAATGTATAATGATTTGCATGTCTTCAAATAAATGCAGATTTTTCATTTTTTCGTCTATCACAGCCTGCAGGAGATATAAGGGTAAAACTTTATTAAAAATGAAGCTATTGGCTAAAGTTGAAAACTGGTCAATTAAGGGTTAAAGGCTGCATATTGTCAGTCATGTTTTCATAACACATGTTAGTCCTTCAGCTTCTCTGTGATCCTTATCAGAATCAGAATACAGACGATGTTTACACATGCATGAGATTTGCCTCAGCCTTCTGGTGCTTAATAAAAACAATGTAAAAGATCAGCACTGGAAAGCTGGTTAATAAAAGCAGTACTAAAAGAGTCAGCACTATGCCATTTAATGTAATATGTAAATGGATGGTTAAAGGATTTGTATTATATTGTTTTTAAATGCAAATTCAGATGAATGCAAAGCAGAGCTGTCATCATTTGTTTAGTATTTTGTTGAACACATTAATCCCTATCGCTAAAATGTCCATTGAAACTTTGTGCTTCCTCAGGTGACATCCTCTTGAGCATAAACGGCGTCGATCTGACCCAGCTGACCTACAATGAGGCTGTCTCTGTGCTGAAGGCTCAGACAGCTCAGTCCCAGGTGGTTCTCCGTGTCATCCAGACTCTCTCCGAGGACTCTGAGGAGGACATGGAGTCTGCCAACAAGGATGAGCTCGACTCTCTAGACGACCCCAGAGACGATGCCCTCAACTGGACACCACTGTGGACTCGGTGGCTAGGATTGCCAAGGTAGAGATCTCCTGAATTCTGAACATCATAGTATTTAATATTTGTTAGGGTTTTTTGTTTTTTTATTTTTTTATTATTTTTTACAAATGTTAATAATTTGGGGGCTAAGAAAGAACACAAACAAAACACTTAGAAAAAGGGTGGTGACACATCTGTTAGCAACCACTAAAAATTTGATATTTAGTTCAAAATTTTTCCTTAAATGGCACCAAAAGAGCACAGGTTTAGCTCAGTTGGTATAGCAGGCCCCCATATACAGAGGCTACATTCCTCTTTGCACTGGTCATGTGATCGATTCTGGGTCCTGGCACTGTTTGCACATGTCATGTACATGGAGTATCTCTTCTCTCTTCAGCTTTTCTCTCCAAATAAAGGCAAAAGGCCCAAAAAAATCATTTTTGTAAAGGCAAAGATATGCTTTTCAATGCTGCTACATGACAAGATAGAGTGTTAAATTACAATTTATAACCTTAACATTGGTTAAAACTAAGGATGACCCCTAAAAGTCAAGTATTCAAGGAGCATTTTGAAAGAGCTTCATTAACCCGGTAAACTCATAGTTTGATACTAGCAAATAGAAGAATCATCCATTCCAGCCATTCGGGGGTGTCATGATTGCATTTTTTTTAAATTACAGATTTCAACTCTTAACTGTGTGCATGAATAGGAATGGGGAGTATCAGATTTCCCAGAATGTTTCTGCAATAGCAGAGCATGCCCTTACAGGTATTTCATTCGATCCTTTCACAAAAAAATGATTCCTGTCTTAAAAAAGGGGGAGGAGGCAGGGATCTGTGACTGTTCGTGTGATAGAAAGGACTTGAATGACAGGGGCACTGAAAGTGATTTATATCTGCAGCATTATTTTCACACTTCATTTGATCCTCTTTCCTCTGACTTCTTTAGTGAAAAAAAGGATGGATCAAGTCCTATCAGAATGAATTCCTAGTTTTAATGGGGAAAGCATCACCAAAAAGCACTGTGAAACTTTCCTGGAATAATCAATCGCTTTTTATAAAGCCCCAATTCATAGCCAATGTTTTCTAATGATGCTTTAGATAAAGATCATGCCTACACTCTACTCTGTGTTTTATTTACAATTAACATTTAGCAACATAACCTTTATTTGATGACTCATTTGTATATTTCACCAATATTTAGGACAAATATATGATATATACCGCAGATATATCGACAGAAATGTCTGTATCTGCCTTTACTGATACCTTGCCAATATCAGTGTGCATCCTTAATGATACTGACTGATCAGCCTGATATATTCATCTCAGACCTCATCTTTTAGCTCTAGACTCAGTTTATCCATTTTTGCCTGTTAAGTCCTGTTGTGTTAGACAACATTTTGATTTACAGGTCACATATTTTACCCCTTTATGCCAAATTTATATTGGTTTCAGAGGTCCCCAAAACATGCCTGTATAGTTTGGTGCTGAAAAAAAACACTCAAATATTGGATTTTTGCATGTCTAAATATCCCTCTGTTTCAGCCCTGCTCAGAACGAGCTATTTCTGTGTCTGTAGCTTTAAATGTTACTGAGCTGTCTGACTCCGCCCCTCTCAAGAAATGGATGTGGCTCTCCTGATCCTCCTCTCAGCTGGCAGCTGTGGGGAGGGCCAACCAAACCCGGGGGGTGGTGCTAACTCCCCACATGACATCATGAGGGGAAAATCTGACAACGGCTTGTTTTAGCACACATTTTCTAAAATGTGGAGGAAGAGAGGGGGGAGGGAATGGATTTTTCAGATTCTTGGGGGGGAGTGAGGACAGGCCAGGGGCACATACTTTTGTTAGAAAAGCCTGTTAGTTTTTAGTTGGTGTGTAGTCTCTGACTCTGTACCTGTGGTTTCAGTCACATGCACTGGTGCCGGGACATCGTCCTACAGAAGACTAACAACGAGAGCTGGGGCTTCAGCATCGTCGGTGGCTATGAGGAGAGCCACGGCCAGCAGCCTTTCTTCATCAAAACCATCGTGCCTGGTACACCTGCCCACTTTGACGGACGCCTCAAGTGAGTCCATTTTGAACCTCACAATCACCTGCTGCATGCTACCTCCACTCTCTCTCACTCTGACTCTGCTGTGTTCCTCTGCAGGTGTGGTGATGAGATTGTTGCAGTGAACGGGGCCACAACAGTAGGAATGAACAACTCGTCCCTGATCCCCATGCTCAAGCTGCAGAAGAATAAAGTCACTCTCACTGTGGTGTCCTGGCCTGGCAGTCTGGTGTAGCACAGGAGTCTATTCACCCTGCTCTCTTTCTATCACACGAACAGTCACAGATCCCGGTCCTGACTCACTGTTCCCTGCATGTGTAGCTTTTATTGTTCACTTGTTTGTTCAGTAATGTAACACGGTGTGTACCTAAGAGCCACAATGGATGTGGCTCTCCTATGCTTAGTTTAAGCAGGAACCCATTTGTTCCAGTGTCATCTCAGTAACAGATGATTGCACAACACGGTGAACGATTAAATCAGGGGCAAAAATGACAATCAGTGAATTCTATCCTAAGGATAAACTGGAAGGATATTTTTATATGGAACACCTTGATGATCCTTAAGTTTGTTTTGCTTTATTGTTTAATAATCCTGTTATCGTTGGGTAGCTGTGGCTTGATTTCAAGTGATTCACATTAAAAAGGCATCCAAAGATGAAATGTAGTGTTTAGCTGTGATGGATTATAGATTATAAGAGAACTGCTTTATAGACCGACACATAAGACACAAAAATCATCCTGACCTGCTTC
Organism: Cheilinus undulatus; assembly: GCF_018320785.1. Lineage (NCBI taxonomy): Eukaryota > Metazoa > Chordata > Actinopteri > Labriformes > Labridae > Cheilinus > Cheilinus undulatus. The sequence continues at coordinate 9,196,723 of NC_054874.1, read as the reverse complement.
TTATGTTGATCGAATCTAGTCTGATTTAATCATTTTTGTCTACTTCAAAACCTGCGACAGAATGATAACACTGTGATGGAAATTGAGATTTACTTAAGATGCAAGGAATAAGATCAGCAGCTACAGTGGCAAGACGTCTGTTCTTGTTACAAAGAGGTTAAAGCCAAAGAAAAGAGGAACAGTTCACTTTATCACTGAAATGCACTTGTTGAGTTTGGCTAAATGGAGTGAGGTCTGGTTGTCTCCTATAAAATACATGGTTAAATCCTGCATCCTAGAGTGCCATGATACCAGAATTAAAGCAATAAGCAGGGCAGAAAATGGATGCCTTGCCAAACAATTTTGATGCCTGTTTTGATTTTACAGCAGCACAATGATCCCCTAGACACCCAAAAATGGCTTAATTTAGTTATTTTTTAAGAAAGGTTCACTGAACAGTAAACACGTACCAAAAATCTGACACTGTTTATTTTAACAGAATAAACCAGATTTTACTTTTAAAATTGTGTAGGGCCTTCCTAAAAGCACACATCCTCTGAATTATCATTAATAAGCTTGAAGAAGTGTCTGCAGAGGTTCTGCTCTCTGTAATCTCTATTTTTTTTTTTTATATTAAGGTCATTTTACGAGTGTCAGTATTTGTGCAGAGCTCTTACTCTGTCATCACTCTGCAGGCCTGGATGTAAAAGGAAACTTACAGGGACAAGGAGACATCACTGAACCTCTCCTCTGCTCTCTCTGTCTGTTACAGACACTAAAGCTAATCTGTGCATCTTTAAGAGATGCTAGAGATAATAAGACGTGTATGCAGACTAGTGAATTAAACAGGGAGGATAGAGGTTGAAGGAAAAGGCACATTTTCAGCATCAGTCAAACTAAATTGTTAATTTCTGTGCAGTGTTGTTGGCGTGCCGACTAAATCAGGAAATATCATCTCTCCCTGTATCACTGCTCTGCTTTAGGAACAGGACACCTGAACACACTCACATTTGATTGCCCATCACTGTGAGCTCTCTCTTGTGGCATCTTGTCGTACAAATATAAGAGAATAGTGTTTTTTTCCTTACAAATTTGGTACTTTAATACTATTAAACATAAAAATAATCGATGTTGTATTGTTGAAAGCACATGGCATCAAAATAGCATCAAGAGTATTGAAAATGTTGACAACCTTGCAGCACTCTCCCATCACAGCAAACCTGCATAGACAACAATAACATAAAAATAAGTAACAACTGCAACAGGGAGCACGGTCAGACTTTCAAACATGTTTGAAAACTGTGAGCTGAAAAAGAATCAAATAATTGTGTTGGATGTTTGGTCTACTAGTCTTCTCAGCTGCTCTTGATTTATTAACCACCACGTCCATTAAACCTGCTCTATATTTATTTCTACTGATGTAGTCGCTTATACTTTAAGATGTTGTAAAGGAGGAGCCTGTATATAGAAGGACAAACCAGAACGGAGACTTGCCTTAAATATCCACTGTAACACCACAAGTTTCACTCTCTGCTTCCCTTCATCACTGTTTATAGACATTTGTAAAGATGGTCTTGTTCTCATTTAATTCTCTTCTCACACATTCCCAGTGGCCTTTCTTGTATCATAATTAATGCCAGAGTTATTGGATTATATAAACACAGTAGATAGCACCTGTATTAGACTGTCCACTGATTCATTATGTTCAATAAAATTATACAATAACAAAACAAGCTTTTTTCCACGTTATTCTGGCCTCTAACTGCACAAAGAGGATGCCTCTTGAAGTGGATTGTGAGACATTATGTGATATGCACAAATGTCAGTTAACATTGTTGATCTCTTGATTCCATTCAGTTTTACGCTGACATCTAATGCATCTAGCTGCTTTATCAAACAAGAGGTTTTTACAGGGTGGAAAGTGCCCTGTTGGACAAACTTTGATCAGTTCATGGTCAAGTGTGAGAGAAAATGCTAATAAAGAAGGAGTGTGACACCAAATTAAGTATTAAATAAAGAAAAAAGACACTGGCATCAGCTAACTCTTTAAGCACTGGAATCAGCCTCATTTTAACAATCAGTCCATCTCTATAACATTGAGCCTCAATATTTTATTATATACAACTGAAATAGAAAAAATAGTTAAGAATTACTGCAGCTGAGCAAATCTGAATGTTAATGTGACTCTGCTCCATCAGATGCTGCTCGTTCAAACCTGGTGATTACATGTGGAGAGTGCTCGGTGAAGAAGTCCCTAAACCCAGGCAAATCTTTACAAGAAGCCAGTGTATTCAAGACAAAATCCCCCTCCCCGAGCCCAAACAGCATTACCACCACCAGGCTTAGCAGGGAAGCAGAGTTAGGCTGAGGTGCACCCACCCCTGCTGGACTAGGCTGATGCTCCACCACCTTGTTATAATTACAACTATCACCCATTATTTAAAGCAAGGTTATTATAGTTAACTAAAACTAACTAAATATAACTAAAATGTAAAAATCATTTTAGTTAACAGAAACTAAATTAAAATTAAGCTTTCAAAACATGAAAACTAGCTAAAACAAAATAAAACTAAAGACAAAATCTCCTTCGTTTTAGTCTTTGACAGCAGCATAAGGACTGGCATGTATACCCAAGCCTGGAGGGAGTAAAATCCCCTGATTTGATTAGAGAAGACTTCACTAATTTTAGGTCTTTAGTTTTACACAAACATCAAAATTGAATAAATAAAATGAAAAGTGATAAGCCCTTGACAGGTATAAGATACTGCCTAAAAAGCTAAATCTAACACTAAAACTTGTTTTTATTTTTGTAAATTAAAAACTTAACCAAACTAACAACCCAGCAGGAAAAACTTAATACTACACTGAAATGTTAAACAAAAGATAAAAACAAAAGAACAAATGAAAAACCCAAATCTATTAAAATTCAAACCCTAACTTTCCATCCTTGCTGCTCAGCTTCAGCTCTTATATCTAAGCTTTTTCTTTCCATAAGCTTCCTTCACAGAATCCCCCCAGGGAACCGTGAGCTCTATAAAATAAACAGATCAACGGTTCCCAACCTGGGGTCCTGGAACCCAGAGATTTCAGGTGGGGCACATGGCTCTGTCTGCTCCGAGAGAGTTGAAACTCCTTTTATACAAAGATCTTTTAGTAAGAACACACCTTCAGGAGTATTTCCTTTGGATTTAAGCACTATAAAAAATCATGAGTAATGCTAGTTTTTGACAGCAGTGAATCAGTATTTGTCATGGGCTCCGGCTTTTCTTAGATACATGTGGGAGGCTTGAAAGATAGGTTGGGAACCACTGTAGTAGATTATCACCTTGTCTTTGAGCAGGAGGGTGAATGACTGCAGTCATTAACCTCAGTGAGAAAGTGTCCAATAAACTGTGCAGTGTGCTCATGGCTCAGCCTGACCCCTAGTGGACAAAAGCTGTGCAGAATGTGACTGGCTCTGCTGATGTTTACCATAAAATCTGACCCATTTTACACTTAAACTACCACACCCGCATCTTCATTTAACCTTAATGACATGATATGTGATAAAAAACTAAAGATAAAACGGAGGTTTAAGGCTTTATACCATACTGGTAAAGGGGACGTTTAGATTAAGGTTTGTGAACACCTGCTTTAATTTATCTATCCATCTCTATCGCAGTCAATCTATAGATGCATATGCTTCCTCTGCAGACTCTTTCAATATCCAGCTCTATTACACAAATACCCAGACATGTACTGAATGTTTGTGCATGCAAACAGAAGAGACCATAAAACCGGTACAACTTGCTGCAAATGCAAAAAAAAGAAAAATGCTTCTGTAGGTCACAGCAGTCATGTGCACAACAATCAGAGAAAGAAAAGCTAGTTTTATGATCCTTGGATTAAGTGGAAGTACTACAATATACAATGTTAAAATTTAACATTTTGTTGCACTAGGAGTTTCTACTGCTGTGAACAGAAGTGCTCTTCAGCACTGTTGTAATATGACTTGCTTCAGGCTGCTATATTCACATTTTTCTGAGATACTTTTAGTTTGTCAGGTTAGCTTTGGTTCTAAATACAATGATAACTTCTTCTGTACTGATTCTTTCCCTCAGTTAACCTATAAACAGATTAGTTGTTTTATTTATAGTTGTAATTAAATTAAGAACCCGTTTGGCTGATCCTTGTGATTAAAGCACATTATAAATTGGCAGCAGCTTGGGTTGAAACTCTCTGCTGCAGTAAAGTGAAACCTTCTGTCTAAACAGGGACAGACTGTGACTGTGGAAACAAAAAACACAAAGGACCATAAAACCATCCACAGTGCAATCAAGCCCACCACCCTCTCAGCGTTCGGGGGTTGTGTTGGAGAGTTACATTAGAAACATGCTCTACTTTTCTCTGACTGCTCGTCCATGACTCTAGAAAGTAGCAGCAAATGATTGGAGAAGCATTCCCTGGTTTAATAAAAGTGTCAACTAATTGCATGCTGTCTTGTTAAAGTTAACGATTCAACACCTTGTTAAAAGTGACAAACAGCCACATTTCAGCAGCGGTGCTGCAGGCTGTGGGCAAAGCTGAGGTCAGTGATATTTGTATTTTGGCACAAAGAAACACCATTTTTCAGGTAAAACAAAACAAAAAAGAGCAACAGAAGAAATAAAATTATGAATTTATTTTCTCCCAATAGGGATCAGGACAAACATTTACAAGAATTGTAACAGGGACAATACTGGGAGGAGGATTTCAACTCTCCTTTGTACAAGGTTTCAACCCGTACTTCTCTGTGGTTCACCTACGACTCCAGAGGCACTCGAACACAACGCAATGCAGCAGTCTGTCGACAAAGATTCAGAGAAATAATACTAACAGTGGACTGAAACAAAAGAACCACCTGCTCATAATACCCCATGTACTGTTGATTCATGTGCTTCTTTACACACCAGGACCCAACGCAGCACAGGGAGGGTACAAAACTATAGAAATGAATGCAAAGTTGGAATAAAATGATCAGATAACGACAGTTCTCGTCTTCCAACTGCGCATCAGAGATTTCATCTCCAGTTTAAACAGATGACAAGTGATTAAATGTCATCTTTATTGGCAAACCCCTATGGAAACATGCACTGCTGTTGTCACTGGATGAATCTGCAGGATGCATTATCCTGACTCTCACTGGGCTCAAGTGCAATTATCAGTCCTGACTCTGGCATTGTGTACATATTAACTATATGGCTTACAAGGTAAACAGGTCCATATAAACTAGAAAGGTACATAGACATCTTTCATTAATCAAAACTATGGTACAGCAATATATTGGCAAAAAACTAAAGAGCTAAGTAACTTTATGTAAACAATGGTATACCACTGTACAGCTGATCCTAACATGGTATTTACAGGTCAAGTTCTTTTACTAGCTAGTTCCCATGTACAGAGGGTCAGATGTAAAGAAAACACAGGGTGAGGACGTACACTGTACGTTAGGCAATCTCAACTGTCCCATTGACTTGCAAAGAAGTGGATTCAAACCCAACAAACAGCATTGAAATGTACACACTTGCTGAATTTCCCAATGCCCCATCCTCCTCGTGTTGCACGCAGAGTTACAAAATCATACATAAGGCAAGGATTAATTAAGGGAGGTGGAGGCATCACATTCTTTGCAAGGGATTACTGATATAACAGATGGGATTACAGATTGATGGATCTTTGGGGTAAATGCACTTTTTTGAGAGTTTCACTTGTTTTGTCACATGTAACAAAAAAAAGAAAAAGAAAAACACGTCTGAGTGCAACAATGGAGACATGTCGAGCTCTGTCGGGAAAATGTGCAAAATCTGCTCTAAAGCAAAGTGACACTGTTGCAAATTCTAATGTACAAGAAAACTGGGAGATGTACGGAGGGGTCACCACGACAGACACCAGTGCAGACCCTTATTTCAACAAACTTTATATACAAGGCACTAAGGAGAAGATTCAAGGGCCACACGTCCAGTCTGTAACAGGCTCCTCAGTCCGGTCTGAATATAGGATATTTGGGTAAGAATTCTATAAGAATCACCTGCAGAGAAGAAAAAATGACACCGGAATTAGTATTTCCAGCCAGTCTCATGAGCAGATCTTACATTCCCTGGAAAGATTTTATGTAAACACAAGATACTTGTGCCTTATAAAGAGCATAAGTGAGTGAAGACATCCTTGAACCCAGTTAAGCCCTTACTATTGACCCCCACAAGTCAATGGAGGCCAATAGTAGTGCAGATTTTTTTAAAGATTTATTTTTGGGCATTTTTGTGCTTTATTAGATAGAGCTTCTGACACATGCTATCCTTGATGGTTATTTATAACATTTCTTCATGATGTTGATGGAAAACAGTCAGTTGTAAAATAAAGTAAATAGCAACTCTGATCGAGATTTATAGAGTTATCATAAAATGACTTCTCCCCCGTAATTATTGGGCTTCAAAGTGATTTTAACTCCTCTTTTTCCCATTGTATGTGATATTTGCAAGTGTATATATTAGGGCAGTCTAGAGTAAAATTTTTAATCCTGATTAAACTCAGGATTTCTGTAGTTAATTGCAATTAATCACAACTTTTTATTGCATTTTAAAATTGTGCTGTTTTGCATTTAAAATAGTTCTTTTGTCATTTTGGATTTTTCTGTCTTAGAATAAGAGTAACGGACTTCCTGTTTGTATACAGACCTGCTTTAAAAAGGAGATTGAAGACTATGATATTAACTTAACCATGGAAAAAAGGACTTGTCATGCATTGTAAAAGAAATTTAGGGACAGTAAAAAGTTACATGTTAAATACCACAAGGTGCAGATGATTTCTGACTGGGAGCTTTTTAAAGTGAAATGAGACATTAAGGAGCATTGGTGGACTTATTTCACACCACTGTGGCTACAGGGAAACGCTGATGTGGCTTGACCAAAGTGTGATGTAAGGGACAATAAATCATGAGATTAATCATGATTTTAAAAAATGTGAGCACTAACTGTGGATCAGATTTAATCGCAATTTATGCAATTCATCTTGCCAGTCCAAGTATATATGAGACAGGGATGCACAATGTTATTGGCCTGATATTTGCTTAAAAGTTAATAACAAATAAAATAGATTTCTGCTGATATTTACAGCTAACACACTGACTATATATTGGCATGGTTCGGAGAAATCATTTTAATTTGAAAGAATAAGCTCAATAAAAAGGTACTCATTCTTATTTAGAGAATAGAGTTAGAAGTCCTGTTTGCTGCTCTCAAAAATTCAGATGAAGTTTGGTTCTACTACTACTACTATTACAAATACATTTTGCACCAAATGTTAATGTAATGTTAATTATTTTCTTTCTTTTTTTTATTGCCGAATGTCTGTATTTGAAAAAGAATGCATCTATCATTAATTTCAGCATCCGATTGTCCAGGTTAGTTTTAGCAGAGAAGACACTCTGTGCTCTCCACAATAAGCACTAACCAGTTTAAAAAAGGTGTGAATATTTATGTGTCCCCTTAAGGGGGTTTTGGAAATATGGGCAAAGCAGCAAAAAACAAATATCATGCTTCCATAATATGAGTGTGCATATTTCTGTATTTGAATCTTGTTAGGGATGTATGATCTCTACTTGTTAATTTTGGTAAATATTTGCTGCTGAATTGTGTTATTTTGTGTCTTTTAATGCAATTCATCTATGTATCTTGTATAATGTTTTCTGTGTATGGCAGCGAGATTCTTAAGCTCAGCGAGGTTTTTCCTGGTTAAATAAAGGTTAAATCAATGAAAAGTACAAGTATTAAAGAGTTACAATTTAGGCTGCTACATTGTCTTCAGATCTCTTCACAACTTAGACATAGGATGAACCCTGAAAAGTCTGCTTTATGTATCAAATGTAGATATCAAATGTTCACATAAACCACCAACTGTTTCTGACTGGCACAAGGTCATATTTGATTTGCTACCTATTGAATATTTAACATATTGGTCCGGGGGACAATAGGAAAATTCTATCACAAATGGACTCCATTTCTTGATTATATGGGGCTGAGAACATGCAGTATATTCTGGAGGGCTCTTTCCTAACCAGGAGAAGATGGCTAGAAGACAAGGGGAGGCTCTGTTGTCTGTATTGCTTCACTCACAGTATGTCAATGATAACAATGTTTCAACAATTTGATATCCTACTTTGTAATGCAGGACTGTGCTATGCTCTGTGTTTACGTTGGAAATTGTGCTTGTTTTGTTTTGGGGGGATAGGGTGTTAACGTAAAATGTACGCACTGTTTGACTAAGATGTGGTGCTTAATTGTCAATTAAAAAAAAAAAAAAAAAGTACAAGTATCATGGTTATTTTCTATTAGACTGACTGATGACACCATAACCAGTTCTTTTTTTTAATTTAAGCTTTTTGTTTTCTGTTGTCTGTTTATACAAATATCTGGTATGTCAGATGTGTTTTTTTATTTAATTGGAATCTTGTTCTTCTTTCCCCCAAGCCTGAATATGTCAAGTAAATCTTATAGAAACAAAACTGGTCACAAACGATGCAGGACATATCCTGATAGTCCAAGTTATCCTGGAAAAAACAGATGTCTAAATATTGATTGTGCTTAAAAGGATTGAGATTCTACATGCATTTTTGCATAAAACAACACAGGCGGAACAAAAATAGCAAAACTGGCTTGGGGTTCCAAGGGTTAAAGGATACCTCAAAGAATGGAGCTACGTGGTTGAAATTATAGTTTTGCTTAATTTTTTAGTACATTTTTCTTTAAAGTTTGTGATTTGTCCTCTTCCAAACTGTACAATCTTAGGCAGTATTTGCCTGTAATGACCACAGCATTTTTGATCTGTTTAATGGTTGTGTTAAGATGTTTTCATTATTTGTTCATAGAGGGGAAAAGACAGATTAGAGATTGGAGTGTACTAAATAAATGTAATTTGTGGAAGCAGTAGTTGGGTGAAGTTATATAGGTCAGATTTGTTTGTGGATTTATGGTGATACATTTTCTGAGAAAATTGTATATACTACAAAAAGAGAGATCCACCATTAAAATTGATGACAGTTTATTAATTCCAAACACTTCAAGCCCACTAGAAGACTCGGGGGTTCAGTCGGAACTATCAACACCAATGTTTATCCCAAACTATTGATACCAATCACACTTTTCCACATTACTCTTTAAAGATACAGTTTTATCCCCGTGGATGAATAAGGCCATCACTCTGTTAATATTTTGATTATTAAACCCCAACGATAATAATGACCATTTCTGACTATTTTCTGATAACTTGCAGAGTTCATGATTAAGAGACTAATTAAGAAAATGATCTCCCGGTCAGCTGCAGATATAAATAATCAATATGTGTGACTGACAGCATACTTACATATTCCATCATATTACTGCTTTCACATTTTCTTTTACTGAGTTTCCAGTGCAGCCCGAGCTGGAGAGAAGAAAAGACACAGACACAATGAATGAACACCTCTCTGACTCTCAAACAGACACAAAGACACACAAAAGAAAATCTGTCTGAAATCTCCCCCTTAGTGTCAGGGGAATTTGGGAGCAGGGCTGTCTGGTCTGGCTGGGGTCAAACTGTGGCCAGACACCCTGAAGAGCTTCCTTTATGCCTTTGCACAGCTACTAGCAGTAATTTGTTGCTGCGAGACAAAACAAAATTAACACGGCATTTTACTGCTGACCTCATGGTCTTCTAGGACCCTGTGCATGAGATCTGACTCAGACCCCGTGTATCAGATCTGACTCAGCTCTGAGCGACTGGTGTGAAGGGGTTAAGAGTTTAGAAAACAGATAGATGGTCATAATCCATCACAGAGGTCCTTGGCTTACACTGACACAGACAAATAAGCACTTCCACGCAGGTGCAAATGTGTTGTCTTTCTTACCTTGTGGTATAATCGGTTATTTTCCCACTCTAACAACTTGTGAATGGACCGTCTCGTCTGTGGAAAAAGAAAACAAACACATTATCATTAAAGCAGGAATAGAACACTAATTGCTCAGTTTAACACTTTAACAGGTATCAGTAAACAGCCCCGGTGTTAGGATTTATGGACTGAACTAACAATTTACCAGCTAGTAATTTCCACTTTGTTGCCATTAAATCTGAGTGGTAACCCCACCTTTAAATGACGCACCCTTGAGCTGAGCAGGAGAGGAGCTGAGCAGCGCAATGCGTCACTTCTACACAGAGCCACTAATTGAACATGAGTTGTTATTACCCTCTGCTCTGTGAGCAACGAAGCTGAATTGCTATAACAGCCCCTGAGTAATCAGCAGCTGATGTAAGGGAGAGTTAAACTGTCCGACCTGTGTCGCAGGAAGGCTGTGACTTACTCTCTTGTTGAGGCAGATAACGGGCCATAGACTGCAGCCTACTGTACAGCAGCAACACAGGCAGCCGCAGAGAAGCCACTTCACATTCACCGGCAAGTTCTTCTTCAAGCAGGCGTTCACCCTGCTGATGCTGGTTTTGAATTCCTCTGGCGCTACCTAGAAATTAAGAGATATTCTGGTTGTATTTTTTTTATTTCCTTTAGGGTACAAGAAGTAGGGGAAATAACAGCAAACTGAAGCTGTAACCAAACTGTTAAGAGTAATAGGAAGAGACACTTCAGTGTTTGTAGGTGGTGCTGACATGAAAGATTCCTAATTGCTGCAAAGAAAACCTGAGCACAAAGATCAAAGAGCTTTAGAAAACCAACAGGTAGATATTTGCAGATGTTGTCCAGAGATGAGATGAGATCTCTAAATACTCTGCCTCTGATTTGCTAACCGAGCTCTAGACTGTTCAAGGCAAGGAGGGACTCAAAGGAGAGATAAGCTCAGTGCCTGTGGCAGCGCCGGCCAAACAACTTGAATGGATGCTCATTCCTCTCTGAGTCTGTACGCCATAAAACAGGGGTCGTAATCTTTTATGACAGGATGCAAAGGTCTCTTTGCAAACAGCCAAAGACCTCGGAATAAAGCCCAGCAGGGCCTGATCTGCACCCTTCAATCATCATAATTGTGACCTCATCCATCACGTGTCACCCTGGGTCACAATACTGAAGGTACTTTTTATTGCCCCACACTTCCCTCGGCCTGCTCTTACCCCTACAGCCTTTTTGTGTTTCTGCGTCCGACCCAGGAAGCTTTCCTTTCTTGTCTGCGGCAAAGTCTTCATTTCATTATTTTATCACCTGGAGCTAGACCCTCCAAAACACTGGGGTCCCCGCCAACTGAGCCCCATAGACGGCTTACTCATTTACAGAGCTGGGCAGCAGCACATTCAGGCTCTTTTCTCCACACTCTGCGACATTAGATGAAATGCATCTCTGTCAGATCAAAACCACTTGGAGAGGTTTTCTGAATGGGCTGGTGTAGGGAAGTCAGGGCTATTAAAGGCCCAAAATGGAAACAATAGAAACACTGTGGCTTCAATTACTTAATTCTTCCCACTTGGAATTGAACAGAAAGCAGGACTGAAGTGCAAAAAGAACTGTACCTTTCCCGTGAGAACAGAGGGGAATTCTGTGTCAAATCTGTTGCTCAGTCCAAACCTGAAATACAAAAAGGAACAAACGTGTAACTTTGATATGATCATTATTAAGTGTGCAAAATTAGCTTTACCCTGTGCATGATGGGAAAAAAACATCCAAAAAAACAAAAAATGACAAATTGAAACTAGCAAGGTAAGGATACAATAACTCGGTTTTCATATGCCATTAGTACTTTAATGGTCCTTGTAATAACTTCTGCATTTTGCATGATCACAAACAATAAATAAAAACTTAAGTGCGGTTGTTCTCAACTGGTGGTGGGCCAGGACCCAAAAGTGGGTCACAAAGCAGTTTTCAGTAGGTTGCAGATATGTGTCTGGAAAAAATGTGGCAAAAACTCTATAAAGTACATGCATCCATACCTTTTACTTTATTCCGTTTTATTATGATAATGGGTAAAATCAAATGTTTTATTAAAGATACTGGTGGGTCCTGAGGCTAGACCACCTGAGAACCACTGCTTTAGCTAATTTTAGTCCATGTAAAGATAATCTTATTTTTGTTCAGAAATGTCTTACCATAGGTCATAAATACATATAAAAAACACGTGTTAACCCACTCAACTTTACCAAAATAAAACCCCTGATGATGAAAGGTATTGCTGCATAATAGCACTTGGAATGAGACATGAATTAGCCTAACTCCATGTTTTTTTTATGGTATTAAAATACAGTTGGTATATGAATCACAATAAAGAGGAATCATTATTTTAAAATAGGAAGTATTATATGATTTATGATATGTTACGTTATTATATTATTTTCATTATAAAATCACCAAGTGTCTCCAATGCAAAGAAAGGCTGAGCCAAGCTGAAAGAGGAGTGGGGAAGTAGACATTCTAATATTTGGGGCTTCATTCAAAATGTTCAGGATAGGGATGCACAATATTTTGCCGGTTCCCAATACTGATACTGATATCTAAAGGTAGTCCTTAAAACGCATAAAGTTTGAGGATGAAAAAATGAACAAATTCCTGTCTTTAAACATGCTTCGAAGTGAAAGGAATTATTAGAAATAAAGAAAAAGACTTCAGCTTGACTTAAGTCTGTTGGTCCAGCCTTAAACTTCACTAACTTATTTGTTTGTAAAGCCAATACTTACAGCTGATATAGGCAGATTTTTATGGACAAAATATTAGTTATAAATACTGGAAGCAATGTTCATACCTGTTGATACTGGTAATTCACTTTTTAAGCTGATAGCTGCTAATACCTATAGCCTCTCGTTATGTAAGTATGTTGTCAAAGTTAGAGCCATGTCTGCAGTTTGGTGATATTCTTAAATAAATAAGAGTGACAAAAGTAGAGGGGAATAAAAACTGCACTGATAAACTGTCAAGAGAAGGGGGGGGAGAACATCTGTTGAAACTTTATGAACAGTAATGGTATTATAAAGTACTCTTATTTGCACTCTGTATTGGTGAGTACCCAAATATACCCTAAGTACTTGTACTCATACTTGGTCAGGAAAAATGTGGTATTGCAGCATCCCTATTTGACATACATCTACAGAAAGATAATTTCAGGCCACAGCTTTACTACAGTTCAATCATCCCTTGTTTAGTCTCAGACGCCACCTTTTACAATAAAACTGCCATACTGATACTGTATTTTGATATTAGATGCTAGGAATGCACAATATTATTGGCATGATAAGGCAATCGACATATAGCTTGAAAAGTGAAAAAGTGGTGTGAAATATGAACATTTCTGCCAATATTTACAACTACAACTTTGGCTATAAAAATCTGCCTGTATCAGCTGTAAATATTGGCCATATGGACAACTAAGTTGGTGGAATTTTAGACTAGACCAACAGACCGATGACAGCTGTAGTCTTTTTAGCCATTTATCATCATTCCTTACTTTGAAATGTGTTATAAGGACTAAAATGTGTTCATTTGTTCATCCTCAAACTTTAAATATTGCTTTTTGGGGACTTGAGTAGTAGGTCTGAACTACAGTTAAACATAGGCATCAATATTGGCAAAAATTAATTTTTAAATACCAGCTTATCAGCTCATATCAACAAAAGTCCAATATTGTGCATCCCTATTAGATACTCCTTATCAACTGTGTTTATTTCCAGTTCTCATTCTGCAAATAATCAATGTTGGTCTGCTGTTGGTGGAACACCTGAGAAATGTCACTTTAACCAGATTATCTAAGAATGATCAGTTGTAGTTTGCTTTAAATTTGACAGACTTTCTGTTTAGTTTGATCAAAGTCCAGAAGGAAACTGATTAAGTAAGCTGAATATGTTTCCAGCTAAGAGTCTGTATTTCTCAAACTTCTGAAATTAGTTTATAATTAAATTCAGTGGAAAACTGTTTAGAAATGGCATCTCCTTGATCGTATTTATGGGTGAAATCATCTTTAAAAAATGACATCAGCCTAAGTTAAAGTGAAAATGTAGCTCAGTCAGGAGCTGATATTCCTGTGGGAACAAGAGAAACAACTTGGAATAAACTAGTCTACGGCTGTGTTTAGGTTTGTGACACTGAGCTAATGTGATAGATGACTTTATAACCTCTGTGTTAACACCACCAGACTGATGTTGATGAATGAGTCTGCTCGGTTATGACGTTAAAGCTACATTTTTCTCGCTAACGGTACACAACAACTAAATTTGCCAACCGACAAATACTGGTAATTACCTCTAAATTCACAGTTAACATTAAAAAACACGGCTGTTGACATTGTTGAGGTTAAATTAAGCCAAGTAGAAAAACTGTCTGTTCAGACAAATCATAGATCTAGCTGTTAGTTGTTGTGTTTGTCGTTAGCTAGCTTGCTAGCATCAGCTAAACAGGCTCCGGATGGAGACACCAAAACAACAAAGCGACAGGCGGGCAGACGAAGTGACAAACACGGCTTTGCTTACACTGTGATGTGGCCGGCCCCTCGCATGACCACGGGCTCCGGACAGTATCTAGGCAAGTGTTCCTCGCTTACTACGTGCTCATCCTCTTCGTCTTCCAACTCATAAATGGTATCAAAGTCCGCCATGTTGGGTAGTAAGACGCTCATGACGTTTCCTACGAGGCTGCGCACGGACGCTTGAGCGCGAGCGCGAGTCGAGGGAGGAAAAATCATCGCCCTTTGTGTTCAGAGGGACCACAGCTGAAAGTCATCATTCTCCATTTGAAGGCGAGACATGACAGCTATATTAAAGAAGCGTCACAGGAAAAACTGAAGTTTTTAATGTTTAAAACATGTCTGAAATTATAAATTGAATTTTCCCGCACGGAATGAGGGGAAGTTAACTTCTTTGACTTTCTCCCAAAAATAGCCAATTAACATGTCAGCTATTATGTGCACGTCTTTGAACCTGCCGTCGCATTTAGCCACCTAAAGTGGACTTTTTGGACACAAGTGTAGAAATGAACCGAAAATGTTTCCAGCTCGGTTTTCTCTAACGTCTAAGAAGAAATGTGTACAAGCGAATCGGTGCCAATTAACGACAGACTGACAGGAAGTGGTCTTAATTAATGAAGTAAAGTCAACCCTCGTTATTTAAGAGTTAAACCTCAAAATATTCGGGCAATTTCAGAAATAACAGGCCACGGTTTTGACCAGGTGAATGTTCAAGCCGCATAAAAGCCCCTAACCATTTTTGGCAACCTTTTAAAGTCCAACTACTATGCCCCTTACCCAAGGAACCGTAAACATTTGCAAATGTCGTGAGCTTTTCAGCAGACATAGTTGGAAAAACAGTAGTGACCACCACATAGTCCTAATGCGTGAAACACCATGAATGGGCCTGAATTAAAATAAATAGATTAACAACAGTTGTACTGCAAAAACAAACATTTTATTTACATTCAGAGATGCCATCAAACGACATTTGTACCCGTATCAGTAACAGCTGTTGGCTGCTTTTTAGGCCACCATAGAGGTAATACTATGTAGAAAAAAACAGTGTAAATGATTTGTCAACAGTTCGTCAAGTGTGACAGGATCATGCATCCGGTTTAAACTTCATTATAATCTCCCTGAAATCTGATTTTATTCACATACACTTCATCACATACAAAAAAGGATATTTATATCTTATTAACTCTCAATTTAAAGCTTTAAGTTTGAAACACGTCGTCTTTTTTCAATCTTAAATCCTCACGTTATTAGAACTATTCTATAAAAAGCGATATTTGAAGAGCCTCCAGCATTTCGTTGCTATAAATCAAAAGTTCATCCACAGCTGTGTGCGTCATGACGTCAGTTCAGGTGTCCTGTCCGCGTGTCGGAGTGCTCATATTTTTTTGTGAGGTGGTCAACTCAACAGTTTTCACTGAGTCACTGTCACCTGCTGTATATTCCTGATAGAGGGCAACGTGTTCATGGCCTGAGGAGGGTACAGAGGGCCGTGGATGTCTGAGGGAGAGAGAGAGCCCGGCACCGGCAGAGGGCTCACTGAGCCCGGGTCACTGTGCACCGAGCCCCCGCTGCCGTCAGACTGACCCAGCTTCTTCTTGATCAGCTTCCGCTCTTTGGCTCTGCGGTTCTGAAACCAGATCTTCACCTGCGGAAATAATAAAACAGCAGGTTTAGAATATATTTCAAGTCACTGGCTGCACCGATTAACCCATTTGCAATCTCGTTACCCTAATACATAAATAAATGGAAGATAGAGAATAAATTCTAAACATATAGGGCTAATGTTCATGATTGAGTACTCACTGCCTGGTTTAATTCGGCAGAATATTTTTATTGTTATAATTTAAAAAGCTAACGAAAAAAATATATTAAAATAAAATATAATGGATAGGGCTATTGCATTATTAAAGCAACCTAAAAATACAAACAGACATTGTTTATAACACTTTATTGGGCTTAGGTAAGAGCTGTCATTTCTGATTCTCATGCCACTTTTTTCTGATACAAAATAAATGGTCTTTTAAAACATTTATATGACATCACATTTAAGTAATAATAAATTAGGATAAATTCCCATATTTTAAGTATCTTTCCTTGTTAATTTATAAAGGGAAAATAGTTAATAAAAATCTTCGCTTTGCACCCAAACGCATGAAAATAAAGCCCAGTGGTATGGACGTACCTGTCTCTCCGATAAGCCCAGGTTAACAGCCAGTTCAGACTTCCTCCTGATGGTGATATATCTGTTAAAATGAAACTCCTTCTCCAGCTCCAGCCTCTGATGGTCTGTGTAAACTACCCTGTATTTTTCCTTCGTCCTGGTTTTACCTGCAAAGGTGACGAGAGAAGAAACATCCAGCATCAAGAATCAAGTCTTTTGAAGATTTACGCACAGGAGGCTGCATGCCAGGACGGCTCATATCTGCACACAGCATCTTTATGAGCTGCTTGTTAAACACACATCCCTTTACATCGACATCTGATACGCAAATTGAGCCTTTTTTTCCTCTTGCTTTGATGAAGACTGCAGCTCAGAGAATTTCAAAGAGCCAGAGATCAGATCAAAAACGGACAAGTGAAAAAATCAGATAAGGAAACATTTTTGTAAAGGAGTTATTGGCTCACGTCATGACACCAAAGCACCTCTAGAGGGTCCTGTGGGATTCTTGTGGCATTTATTGTAGTTTTAGACTTGTTAGAGAAACAAGCAATACCTAAAATGTAATTGGAATACACTTCCTGCAATACATGGCAATATTTTCCATCTGACAATTTAAATTGAGTGAATTACAGTGGGATTGCTTTATTATAGGCAGCCATGATTAAACATATTGGCGTTGCAGTGCTACTGTAAGGCCTACAGTATTTACTGCTTTGCGTCTGAGGCTGTGAAACCCGTCACTCTTTCCGGTAATATAACTCTGGGAGAGGAAGGGAGGTTGGTGCATATCAAAGTGAAGAGGTGTTGAAAGCAAAGGCCACCGCCTGGATATGACGGATAACACTGAAAACCGCAAACAATGTGACAGGGAACACTTCCTCACATCTGCAGGAATCGTGAAATTAACATCACAACTGGGCCTGGCGCCGAGGCCTCACACCTTTTTCTGAATTTCCACCACAGGAGAGAAAACAGTCCGAACTGGTTTCCCACCGCCGATATGACTTATTGAAATTATGCATGCATTTATTCTTTTTGTTTTGAGTTTTCTGCGCTAAGTTGTAATTATTTAATGGCATATGTCTTCAAAAATTACGCTAGTTTTGTTAACTGGTTGAGCCAAATTTAAGAGCCACAATCTGCCAAACGTTAGCCCAATTTTTGCCATCTTGTTTTTGGATTTTTTACACATTTTCCCAACAATTAATTCCACCACATTAGAGAAAATGTCTCAACTGACATGACACTGCAAGAAGACTAAACATCTTCTGTCTGGACTACAGCAGTATCAAAAGGTGTCTGCGCGTAAAAGTTTGGTTTTACGCAAGGCGTAAGTCATAAATCATAGACTCCAGTATCACCTTTCGGCGCCGTAGTTATGATGCTGAACTCACCTGTGGAAGATGATTGCGCAGTTTTGCTCATCCACTGGAATGAATTGCGCCTTTCTCTGTCTGGAGAAAGCTGTGCAACTGTTACGTTCTCTGGTGGCGGCTGTAACACCGCAGAGCCTGGAGGGTGCATGTGCGTGTACTCGGAGGAGCAGTACGGAACTTGTGCAGGAGAGGAGTTGTTCATGGGTGTAGGAATAGTATTAGGGGGTCCCAGACTGTATGCACCCCAGTCCTCTCGTGGAGCTCCATATGTGGGTCCCCAGCTCCCTGCAGACTGTGGGTGCGTATCCATGTTTGGCACATGATGGTATCCGGTAAAGTCGGGGTACTGAGGTGTGGAAACAAAGTTCTGTGGAGGCAGATTGATGCTTGATCTTCTGACTGGCCCCTGGTGATACATGCCGGTTTCTTTATCCAGAAGGTATCCCACATACATGATGTACAGCAAAAACACGTAACGATAATAAAAACAGCAGAGGGGATGATGTGGCCTGTTTCAAGGCGACATTTTAGCCCTTAAACGCTGAAAACAATCCTGCTGTTTCTGTAGTCCAAATGGGTTCCCAGTGTGAAACGCGACGTAGTTCCAGGCTGTCTCCTCTCTCTCACATGATGTGTCTCTGTTGACAAGGTGCTAAAGGTATACTGAGGCCTGCCTGACGTCAGTTAACTCCTAAACTCTTGGAGATTTGCATTCAAATGAGTGCGAGGAGTGCTGCCGGCCCAGCTGTCCTCCTTGCGCCTGTCCTGTAACGCGTCATCAGCTGACAGTGGGCCTATCCGGGACAGGACTTCTCTTCTGGATGAATACATTAACAGTGCGGCCTATCAGCGCCACGACATGGCAATATACTTAGGCCTCAAAGGCTCCCAGCCAAAGAGGCCTGTGCGTAATTACGCACGGATATATTTAATTTAACAGGACTTATCCGTTTCTTTAAACAGCATATTAGCTTGGTTTGACCAGAATGAAGATAAATTTTTTTTGCCCAAACAGGTTTATTAATCTTTTACAAACCCGTGACTGTGTGAATTCCTTACTTTCCATCCACGCTTCACGCCTGATTCCTGTTTTATTTGTTAAGATATTCACTTGCAAACGAGGTGCAAAGTATGAGAGACTTTTTTCTCTCTTGAAACAAGCCGGACCTTTCGTATTCCGTGTTCACACCTCAAGGTCGCACTTCACAGCTAATTCCGGTTACAAGGAAACTCTAACCCCCCCTCCACCCGTGACAAACAGCTTCTCCCCACACATCACTCCCCACTGCATGTCCCCTCAAACTACAGCACGTTTATTTTTCTCTGATCCTGCCTAATACGTGTCACGAGCCACGGGGGAAATGATTGGGCTGCAAGCAATAATAAAAAATCGCAGGAAGTAAAAAAAAAAACAGGCATGTGGACACATGATGAACTCCTTAAATGTTCCAGTGGTGCCATCTTCTACTGCAAACTCTGAGGGACAGAAAATTTATGTTTAAAAGGCAAAAAAAAAAAAAGAAAAAAAAAAAAACACCTTTCCTGAAAAACTCAGTCAGATCCTCCAGATTCTCTGATCTTTACACTGAGGGTCTGCACAGTCACCATAAAACTGACTAACTAAACTGTGATTGGCACATAAAGCTCCTAATCCTGAATCAGTTCTTGTTGTTTATGATTAATAAGGCAGGTGTCTGAGGGCCTGTAAAGCTCATCTGACTAATTGAGCTGTCCAAAAACATCCAGCCCACAGCCATAAATGTTGATGGAAGCGTCTGTTTATTGACCACAAAATATTTATGAGACAATGTAATGGACTCAGCCTCTGACAGTCCACGGACGCTCACACAGAATCTCTGATTTAAACTGAAATGTAACCTCCTGGCTGTCAGGCAGCTGCCTGTTTAAAGAGGTGAAGATTTATGTTTGTAGATGTGCTCTTGATCTGACTGTTAAGAAGGCACACTGTCTTCTAAAATCTTTAAAAGTAAATGCATGTTTTGCTCCTTAGAGCAGCAGTTCTTCACTGGTCAGTGAGGACCCAAAAGTGGGTCCCAGACCTGCTTTCTGTGGGTCATGAATTGGTGCCTGATAAATAAAACGTAGCAAAGAATCCAGGTTATAAGAAAGTCCTAGGCAGCCATGTGTTTTACCTCACTCTTTTTTGTTGGACAAGGAGTTAATTCTGGTTGTGTTCTCGAGATCTTGACTCATTTATCCGGTTATCTTGATAGAAGTATCTTGAAGAAAGCTGGTGTTCACATGGGAGGGGATGTCTCACAAGACAACAGAAGTTATTTCATCATGGCAATAAGGAGTAGTATAAAATGTTAACATGTGTGCAGCCCCAAAGTTTTGCCTAGTCTCATTATTCATTCATGTTTTATTCTGTCTAGGGTCGACATTTTAGAGCATTTAGAAAATCAGGAGGTGATGGTGAGTGCTATGGCTAGACCAGCTGATCCATGTAGAGCAGGGGTGTCAAACTCAAGGCCCGGGGGCCAAATCTGGCCAGTGGAATGATTATATCCGGCCCTCAAGATCATATCATATTTGTATTATAACTGTCCTACCAGTATGAGGTCTGCAGATTTCCTCCAGTATAAAAATGTAAACTTTAACTTATTTAAAAAATCCTTGTTAAGCCAAAAAAATCTGAAAAAGTAAAGAGTGAGAAAGAGTTCCTAAAAAGTCAAGAATGTGGGGAAAGAAATTAATTTGTTTTTATGTCATATTTTCAATTTTACACCTCAAGATTATGACTCAAATTTATGATTTTGACTTTTCATTTCATAGTTTAACCTTTTCAACTCACAATTTGGACTTTATATGTCACATTTTTTATCTTTTAGATTCCCAACTTTAAGTTTTAAGACATATTTTGACCTTTTCAACTCCTTACTTTGGCTTTTTAATCCCATATTTCGACTTTTAAACTCATGATTTCAATTTTTTCTCATATTTTGACATTGTCAATTAATAATTTTTACTTTTTATGTAATATTCTGACCTTTTACACTCCCAATTGAAAATTTAAGTCATATTATTTACGATTTAAAATCTTAAGTAATATTTTGACTATTACACTCGTATTTTCAAATTTGATCTCATATTTTGACCTTTCAAACTTAGGATTTTAAGTTTCTCATGTATTTGCTCTTTTAAAACATTATTCAACTTTTAATATCATGTTCTGATGTTTTGAACTAATAAATTGGAATTTTAATCTCAGATTTGAGCCTTTAAACATATCATTTTTACTTTTTTGAATTTCCAAATGATTTATTGTCAGTGCTGTTTTTTTAATATTTCATAACAGGTGAAAATGAGGTTGACAGTTATGGTTAAATGTGGACCCTGTTAGGATCTCAGGTTAGACCTAAATCCAGAATCCAGCCCCTGCTGTGATTGAGTTTGACACCCCTGATATAGAGGATCTTTTTAAATGGTAATGAGACAGAAATCAATAATAATGCTCTGTTATGATGTTTAAAATAAGCAAACCAGACCACTGGGGGAAAAATATTATTTCTCTATAGTAGGTGCAGCATACCTCAACACCAAAGACACTGAGAGGTACAGGCGAGACAACTGCAATGATAAAAAGGATCACTTTTGTCACAAAACATTATTTGTTCATGCAGAGGAGAAAAGATTGGCAAAGAGATATATATAAAATTGGCAAACCAGAATTTCGCTCACAGGAGCTTTAAAGAATAATGCATGTATGTGACATTAACAGTTCCTCCCCTCAGTGATGTATTCATTGAATCAACCTGAATCAAATCAGGCCTTTTGAAAGTATTGATCTGGTCTCATTGGGCACCGTTTTTCATGAAGCCTCTTATATTTTCACCTGTCAACTATAGTCACTGATTTGAGATGAAGTGTCATTTCACTGTATTTGCCCTCTGCTCTGCCCTGTAGATTCCAGTTTAGATTATATAGCCCATCGCTGCCCTCCTGTGGATAATTGCAGAACTTCAGCAACCTAAACTCCAATCAAATCCATCTGGTGGAAAGAAACTGAGTTGCATTTATCAAACATGAGAACACTCATGAGGTCCTTATACTTTATTTAAACATTCAAAAATGTGTCTACTTTATAGCTGCCTGACATAAATGCACATTCATCTTTTTTACATTAAATTAATACTTTAAACCTCTTAACCTGTTTTTAACTGTCAGGCTTAACCGTACCCTTTTATTTAATCATAACTACTTTAATTATTTACATAAGAAACCATTGCAGCAAACTAGGCGTTATCTTATGCATCCAATTTTACCCACATTCAATTAATTTTACTTTAACAGCTTTAATCAGACTTCTTCTGTTTTATATAACTACACTGGCTTTTAACTAGTGGTCATTTTGTTTTAATTCTAAATCTATGACTGAAAATGTTTGTTGATTATCTTTTTCCCACATGACAAGGCAAAGAATTAAAACATGAATCTTTGGTGATAAAAACTCTGATTTTAAGGAAGTTTAGTTTTTGTCAAGTAGACTAAAATGCCAAAATGTTGGTGCTGGAATGTTGGATATTCAAAATCAAAAACATTTCTCCACTGTGCATAAACGCTATGTCAGTATTCAGTACACTTTAAATCAAATTATTTACTGTGCATTATTATGAGTGTTTCAAATTGTTTTAATATTACACTATGGATGACAAAACTGTAAGGACTGCATGACTAAAACTGGGCCTTTTTAGTTTTTGCCAACTAAAACTAGACTAAAACTATAAAGGCTAAAAATGACTAAAACATGCCTAAAACCATAATTTATTTTAAACTTAAGATTAGGACTAAATCTATAAAAGCTGCCAGAATGAACGCTGCTTTTAACAGCTGCAGTAATTTGACTTGATATCACTGTAATAGATGGTTGCCTCATCAATTATCTTTTGAGTATAAAAGGTTCATTGGCTAATCCACATTTTAGTGTGGTAGTTTTACAATAGACAAAGATGGGCGATGGCTTGGGGCCACATGCTCAAAGGGGCATCAAATTAAATTGTCATTATCCAGAAAGTCCCGGGAAAGATCCCTGGCCCTTGAGCAAGCCGCAAGACAAAAAAAAAAAAAAAAAAAAAAAAAAAGAACACTTAATAAATATCTATGAGAAATAAAATAAAATAAAATAAAATAAAATAAGGTTCTGGAGTGGCCTAGTCTAAGTCTGGAATCAAATCTGATTGAGATGCTGTGGCATGACCTTAAACAGGCTGTAAATGCTAGAAAAACCCTTCAGTGTGGCTGAATTAAAACAATCCTGTAAATAGAGAGAACGTGAAAGACTCACTGCCAGTTATCACACTGCCCTGCAGTTGTTGCCGCCAAGGATGGCA
This sequence comes from Cheilinus undulatus, assembly GCF_018320785.1. Taxonomy (NCBI): domain Eukaryota; kingdom Metazoa; phylum Chordata; class Actinopteri; order Labriformes; family Labridae; genus Cheilinus; species Cheilinus undulatus. The sequence continues at coordinate 9,173,424 of NC_054874.1, read as the reverse complement.
CAACCATTTATCAGGATTAAATGAAACCATATGTTTTTTTGTTTTGTTTTTTGTCTGGGAACACAACTCATGTTCAGAACAAGATATGAGTGACACCACTTTGCCCAAAGGGGGCACTAAAATCATCACAAACTAAAAGTTCCTCACTGGAGCTTTAAAATAACCTTTCTATAATGAGACATGGTGGGTTTATTAGATTGCAATAATCATCTTTCATATGTATGTTAAAATAAGAAACAATACAGTTTTTGTAATTTGAGAAAATATACAAAACATGTTTATGTGCCGGCTTCCATTTTAGTGCTATGAATTCTGGGTAGTGAAGTCAAATGGTCGTATTGTTGTTCCCACATCTTTTCCTATGGTGTGTAGTCCTGTTGAATTTTAATCTGAGGGCAGTTTTAGTGAAGAGGAAGAGAAAGGAGACGGACTGTAATGTAGACTGAGGTGAGCACGACCAAAAAGAATTAAGCACAAACTGGTGAGAAAGACACAATGCAAACATTGGACATCAATACCCAGAATGTAATGCACAATAATGGCAGCCTATATGTGAATCAATTTACTAAATTCTCTCAACATGAAGGAATCTTTTCTACATATACATATGAAATACACTAATGCTAATTTAACAGGATAAATATATATTTATAAGCAGTTTATTTTAAGCAGATTTTGATGTTTATTTAAAACTGTCCCTTAAACACAATTCCAAGTTGCAGCTTTTTCAAAATTAACTCATGTTTTTATTCAGTAAGTCTGCTAAAACTCCAGTCCCTAAATTTGCATATAAAATAAAATCAAGTTGAACAAACAAGAAAGAAAATGAGCAGAATAAAAAAAAAACTTCAAAATGATTTTTCAAAATCATGGGCATAAAATTCTGTCACCTCTTCTTTTTATTCTGGACACAGACAGCTGCAGGTCATTGAAAGACAATAGCTACCTGGTTCATTCTCTGATGACATGGCACTTTTATCTCTTTTTCAAGGTTCAGCGTCATCATAGCACGCTTCCTGCTTTTATTGAATGGTGTGATGAAAATTTCCCTGATCTTAATGTGTCAAAAACAAAGGAGCTTATTGTTGATTCAGGAAAAAGTGTGTTAAACCTAAAGCAAGCTCTATCAATGGTAAGGATGTAGACTCATAGAAATACTCAGGAACTGTGTTTGATTCCCAGCCAAAGTTAGCTGTAAACTCTGAGAGCATTGCTAAGAGGGGTCAAAAAAGAATCCATTTACTGAGGAAGTTAAAGTCCTCTGATGTCTGTGGCGAAATGCTGTGTATTTTCTATCAGTCATTTATTGAAAGTCTTTTGACGTTTTCTGTTTGTTGGTTTGATGGTCTGTCTGTCAAAGACAAAAACAGTCTGTAAAGTATTGTTAAAATCTGCTCCAAAATAATCGGACCACATCCTGTCCTCTGAGTCTACTTTAATGCCCTCAGGCCGCCGCTTTATTGTGCCTTGTAGGAGAACAAACCGTTTTCTAGGTCTTTCATTCCCTCTGCCATCAGACTGTTAACCCTTGATAGTGGTCTGATGGATTGAAGGCTTTGTATTTGTTTGGCATTTAACCACGTTATGGTTAAAAGTGTGTTCTTATGCTGACTGCTCTTTTATACACTCTATAAGTTAGGGCTGAATGATTTGGGAAAATAATCTAATTGCGATTTTTCCCCCCAGTGCGATTTGATGTGCAATGATTTCTTATGTTTCTTATGTATTTTTTAACAAACACAAGCATTAAGTTATTCTATATTATAACCAACACAATATTAGATTAAACAAGTGCTGAATATTTAGAAAAAAAGCCAATTCTGATTATTTTTACTTGCATGGAAATGAAATGTTGTGTTGAAGGAAATGATTTTTTTGTCACTCTCATATTTGATGAGAAAAAAAGTGCAACAATGAAGAAGATACGATTTTTTGTAGACTATTCTATAACAATGGCCTTGAATGATTGCATGATATGTATTGCATAACATCTCTGCTGCAAAAAAATGTTTTAAACTGGATTTCTGACACAAAGTTCAGGTTACAGTAGTATTGCACCTTCTGCGATTTGCAGCAGGCCATATTGCAATTTAATCTAATTTTTGATGAATTGCCCAACCCTACTATAAATGTAAACTTATAATGTAATATGTAATGCACATTCATGTATGTTAATTATTTTTTCTTTCATCTGATGCTGTTCTTATGTGTGCTTTATAATCTGCCTGACCCTGGGCGTGTCATTACTAAAGGGGCCATGTGAGGGGGGTCTACGTGTCAATGAGCATCTCCGTCTATGTACTGACTACTTAGGTTTGTTCTGACTTACCTGTTTACTGTTTGTGAATGTGTGTGGGAAAACTGGGTAAACTGCAACAACTGAACTGCCATTTGGGATAAATAAAGTTGTCTGAATCTGAACGTGATCAGAGCTGTCCATGCAAACTGACCACAAGAGGGCAGCATCCACTCATGTGAAGAACCAGGTTGCATTAAAGGCTGACTTACAGTTTATCTACTACATGCTTAGAACAGTTATCAGAGCAGGGAAACAGAAGGAAAGCCACTTTGATATGTGACAAACAGACAACAGTGTGTCAATTTCTTCATCTTTAGGGAATATTTTCTTTGTAAGAGGTTGAAAATGCAGTCATAAAATAATTAGTGGGGACAAATCTTAAGACCTTTTCTTATTACACATCTTTATATCAATCATTAATCAAGAGATGAATAGCAGAAGCCTTTCACTGAACATGTATCGGTAAAAGTGAAAGCAAAACCAGCCAGATTTTAGCAGTCATGATGGAAGTGCCTTGATGGCTTATTAAGTTTACAGTTACTATGAAACAATGTGTAAAACTATGATCATTTCCTTTCCCTGTTTAAGACACACAGCTGTTGCTTAAAACTGACAACACTTTAGTTTCATAAGTGATGAATAGTTTTTTTTTCCCATGTAGCTCACTGCCTCATGTCATCTTCTTGCCCTGACTCGGATTCTCGATTTCAGACTTTTCTTGTAACATAAAGAGGAACTTCATCAGAGGAAGTTTGAGGCAACACTGTACTTAATGTAATAGATCCTTATTAATTTACTGTCTGACCTTTTTTTCTATCATATTCACATGATATTGTGGCTACACATCTATGACTCAGAAAAATATACTCAACATTTCTCATAATAACTCATCATCATACAGTTGAGTTTGAGTCTATGACATCACATCAGTCTGATGTTGGAACAGACTTTGCCAAAGCAGAGTAGTTAAATACATCGGCAGGAAAAGTAATAGACTTTTGTACTCAAATAAAAGTACGATTACTTTGTTAAAAGTACCTTAAGTAGAAGTAAAAGTACCAACCTATAAATCTACTCAAGCAAAATTGAAAAATATTTCCTTTAAAGTTTACTTTAAGTACAGAGTATCTACTGAGGGATGTAAAGGTAAAGGTGAAGGTAAAGTCACACCTTTATAAGAAAGTCAAACATAACAGCTGTTATGTATGTAATGTGAAAAAATTCTCCTGCTATGTGCTAGTGTCTACGTGCCATTTGTTGACAGAAAGCTTAGCCCTTTTTTATTTTGACTTTTACAGTGGAACAAGAGCCACCGCACACAAATGGGCTACAAGTGTTGTCTTCCTAGTGTCGAAACAATCCTGAATTGTGGACAAAATCACCGATATCTGACCTGGCCTGAGGACAAAAAGAACTGGGTCGTTGCTCAGTGGTCCAAAGTCCTGTTTTCACATGGGAGTACAATTTGAACTTCATTTGGAACCCAAGGTCCCAGAGTCTGGAGGAAGATCAGAGAGGCCCAGAATCCAAGATGATTGAAGTTCAGGGTGAAGTTCTGAGTCAGTGATGGTCACTGATGAAGCAGTGGGAGCCCAGAGCTGCTGAAGCCTGCTGTCAAAGCACCCCAGCAGTGCCACAGACTGATTGGCTCCATGCCACGTAGTACTGATTGATTGAATCAAGAGGAGTCATCAGCAAGAAATGAGCGCATAAATAATCATACTTTTCAGAAGGCTGAAACTTCTGTAGAAGAGGTCATTTTTTGATCAGTGACATACAGTACTGTGCAAAATTTTAAGGCATATTTGGGCCCAAAACTGAGGCTGGAGTAAGATGTAGATGTGGTGAGTAAGCCTGCCTAAGGGCACCATTGAGTGGGAATGAGGATTGACACAACAGTGGTTGTGCTCTGAATGTCTTTACATATTACAGGGGCATTGGTAAATAATCTGCTGTAAAAATAACAAAGTCCACACCTTTAAGTCGGAGTAAGGGGTGGATGTGGTGAGAAAGCATAGCCGAGGGTAACATCTGGGCAGGTAGTAGGGCTGCCATGAGTCCCTGGTCATGCTGTGGATATCACAAGGGTGTATTACAAGGGGTGAAAAGACCCTGACAAGAGATGCCATCAAGCTTGATTCTGAACTGCATTTCTATGACGTAAAATGACAAAGATATCAATAAAAATATAGGAAATACACGGCGGCGAGCACGCTAACCTCAGAGGGTTTAGTCTACTTAAAGGGCCACTTGGGATGATCTTGGGTGCCTGACCCAGCCCCAGGGCTTCCAATTGAATAGCCTGGGTGTAATGCATCTATAATGAATAAAAATATTTCACTATAAAAAAAACTTTCCATGATGCTTTTTTAGATGCACCTGTACATAATTTTTCCTTCCTTTTGACTCTAAATTTTGTGCTTTTATTGACCAAAATTCCCACGCAATCACTAGATGGCGCCATTGAAATAGTTGCACTGTGTTTTTTCCTCTGATAAATATAAGGGAAAAAATTACTTATTATTGATCATTATAACACTGCATCAGATTTAAAGCAAACACCATGGCTGACGGATATTTAATACTTGTGCATATGGTAATATTAATGTACATATACATTCATGGATGCAGGAGAAATACTTTGTGTAAGTTCAGCAGAGTGTGTTACTTCTCTATGAGGCGAACAGCTTAGCATACCAGGACTTAAGGAGAGCACAGACAGGCTGACAGTGATTGTTTGAAGGATGTTTTTGAGGGGTTGTACTGGGTCTTGTGGCTCATTCCGACTGTGCTGTGATACAAATTTGAAAGTGAAACTGAGGAATCACAACCCAAACATTTTCTCTGATCAGTACAGAGCTGAGATACAAAATAGTAATGCTGGTGTCTAAGTCTGTTTCAAATGGAGGAATTCTCATGTATTTTGCTATAAAAGTGGGTCGTTTTATGTCGTTGCTGTAATGGGTGACATAATGATTCAGTGTGGTCAAAGTCATACACTTTCATGCAGCAAAATCTGTTGATTTAGGGATGTTTAGACTTCCAACAAGTGTAAACACAGACAGCCAAACGTAACAAAAGACTCTTGCTCTCCCCATGAGCTTTGCATTTTGTATATTTGTAGCAAATCAGTGACAGTCAGTGGTGAAGCAGCCCAAGAATTCAGTTTGTTGCATAACTTCATTGATGTTATTGAAGTGACCACAGCGTTGCACTGCAGGAAGAGAGGTAAAACAAGACCATCTGCTACTATTTTTAGAGAAACTGCATGCATGGCCGACACACACACACCAGTCCAAAGTTTGTCCTCCGTAACATAAAACATATGTGGCGCAGGATACTCAAAACATAAGTCATGCACCAGTATCAGTATAATTTAATTCCGGATACAACAGAAATAGATGTTGGCAAGATTTGGAAGCATTTTTCTGTTTACGAGCTGTTATTGTTTGTAGTCGAGAACATTTTCTGCATCCTGGGCGCACATACGTCAAAGGCATGAGATGTTTCTGAGATTATTTTGTGGAAAATGAAGTACTGGAATCATTAAGGCACGACATTTATAAGGGAAGTTCAATTTTATATGAGCCGTGAGGCTGCATTGGGAAGAGCAGGCCGTGACATTTTGTGAATGTTTCGGGGAAAATTATATAATCTCAGGCACAAACAGAGAGAAACATCTTACCCATGCTAGATGAATCATCAAAAAAAGATTAAAATCTTCACTAAACTAAAACACCACTTGGTACATTTACATGCAGCAAGATAAAGTCAAATCTTTGTGTAAGTCCAACTTAAACTGGACTTTTAAAACATGTTAGTCTGACTGATATCATTCTCAATCAAATTCCTCGAAGTCAGGCTAACACAACTAGATAATATGACTCGATTTTCCTTTGCATGTATATCTCAATAGGGCTTAGCCGGACTAGATGTTCCGCGTATGCGTCACAGTTTCATAGCCAGCTTTGACCCAGATTTTGAAAAGCATGAATACTTACCATAATGCTGGTGAGGTACACTGGTGGTCCTTGAGGCAAGTTTAAGGGTACTGTGGGAAAATACACAACCATATGTTAATTCCACAACTGTACATCAAGTAAAGATACGGTAAAACTTGTTGAATAGGCTCTATTTTACCTGTGTAAATATGGAGTGCCTTAAGGTTTTGGCTTGATTTTAGGTGTAAGCCACTATCCGTGCTCCAGTTGCGCGTCCCAAAAACACGGCAGGTCTATTCAGCACTAGCCAGTGCCAAACAGCGTCAATCTGCATAGACCAGACCGATCCAAACAGCCAAAAAAGTTGCAAAGCATCCAGTCAACTTCAAACACAACACAATGCAAGGGACAGTAAGTCATCACTATGTCCATATTACGTCTCAAAAGGTCAGCCATTGTGGAAGCAAAAAAATCATGGAATCATGTTGAAATGAAAGTCAAAAAACCCAGAAAGGCAAAAGAATACACTTTTTATATAGTAGTTCCACTTGTGAGCTGGAGTCTCAAGCTGCTCCGAGCTGCACCACGCTGTGCATTCAGTGTGCGAGGTTGCTCGCGATTGATCAGTGCAAAAGGTGTCCCACAAGGATCAGTTTCAGGCCCTGTTTTATTTACTATTTATATCAATAATGCTGTTTCATCTTTAACAGACTGTGCTGTTTTGCTCACAGTGCTGTGCTGAAATTGCTCAGCTGTGTCTGCACAGCTGGCTGTAGAAAAACTTCAACCTGCTTTTAACAGTCTTCAATTTACTTTTATGTCTTTTATAATTGTACTTAATGAAAGCAAAACCAAGTTTATGATCTTTTCTAAACCTAGAAATATTGATTTTAACAGTCTTCAACTATTCACACTTATTGGTAACAGTAAGAAAGTGTATCAGTGTATAAAAATCTTGGTATTTGGATAGATTAATCTTTTACATTCAAACAGCATATTGAATATCTCATTGGCAAACTTCAGAAGAAAGTAGGTTTTTTTGTATAGAAATAAGGATAATTTTCCTCCTAACTGTAGGATAGGTTTAGTTGAGGTGATTTTCCTGTCTGTACTTGACTCTGGTGATATTGTCTATAGACACGCTGCTGCTTCCACACTCAAACCTCCAGACTCATTTTATCACTCTGCTCTTCGATCCATAATTGGGGATCCTTATAACACTCATCATTGTATTCTGCATGGCCAAGTTGGTTGGTCCTCTCTGGCACAAAGGTGTGATAAACACTTGTATGTTTTCCTTTAGAAATCCCTGATTGGACGTACACCTTCTTATATAACATCTATGCTGAACTGGACCACTGGACATTATAAAACTCGCTCCACTGACTGTTTAATGCTGCAGGTCCCGAGGGTTTACTCTGAATTTGATAAATGTGCTTTTAGCTTTTATGCTCCTAAAATGTGGATCAATTTACAGGAAACTCTCAACACTGGCATTTTAGTTTTTCTTGGGCAATTTAAGGAAATGCTCTCAAATCATTTCACCACAGCATGTGATTGTTTTAACGGAGCATCATTCTTCTGTTTGTTTCTGTTTTTTGTGTCTGTTTGTATCTCGACATCGTTGTAAATGAGGGAAACCTCAATGATTTTTGAGACTTAAATACAGATAAAATAAATGAAATGAAACGAAAAAGTGCTGCACACCTGGGTCGCAGCCTGGGTGGAATATGGGAAAAACTGAGTTTATTCCAACTAAAACAGGACCTTTTAAACCAATCTAATCATGTTTGTCTGACTGATATTGTACTAAATTGAATTTCTTGTAACCAGAATACCTAGACAGAGTTGATTAAGATCGATTTAGTGCTTCATACTATTGTATGTAGGGATGCTCGATCAAAGGACTGGTCCTGGGGTGTATTCCTGACAGGTCTTGGAGCATTTCTTGAAAATTTGCTGCCTCCAAATTTCCTGTCTCTCTTCAGGTGTCCAATCAAATAGAGGCAAAATGCCCCCCAAAACAAGATCTTTAAAAGAATGGGATGCAGATTTAAAAAATAATGCCTTTTCTAGCCAATATATATCATCTGATCTTATCTGCACAATTCATCTGTAAGTTTTACAATACAATGCAATACAATACAATAACGTAATTTATCCCCGAAGGGAAATTCATTTGTCTGGAGTCTCATCTGCTTATGGTAGAATTATATAGTCTCATTGCTGATGGTAATGAAAGATCTCCTATATCTTTCTGTCCTGCAGCGAAGAGAGAGGAGCCGTCCACCACCGTTGTTTCTTTGGTCATTTAGAGAGATATGAAGTGGATGATCCATGTTCCTCAGAACGGCCTCCACCTTCTTCATTGTACATCTCTTCACCTCATCCTCCAATAAGTTCAGCTTGATTCCGACCATAGAGCCAGCTTTTTTCACCAGTTTGTTCTGACGCCTTGCATCCTTGTGTTTTACACTGCCTCCCCGGCAGGCTGTAGCATAAAACAGAACACTTGCCACCACAGACTGATAAAACATCTGCAGCATCTTACTGCAGATGTCTATTACTGTTTTGAAGTATAATGAAGAACCAATAAGCAGCTGTGGGAAGTAGCTAATTACATTTACGAAAATTACTACTTTAGATTTGGTCATGTTATAAGTTCTATTAAGAACAGTCATGGAGTGTTTATGTACTGAGTCATGTTATTCAGCACCAGCGGTTAAATTATTGTATTATATGAGTCGAGAAAACAAAAGATCTATATATTTTTTTTAGCAGGGAATATTTTTGGGGCATTCTGCTTTAATTCTGATAGGACAGCTGAAGAGATACAGAAAATATGGGGAGAAAGAATGGGGGCAGACATGCACCAAACATGTGCAGAGACCCAGTCAATCCAGCATCCAGTGCGTTTAGGACTGTAGCCTCTTCTTATGGGCCTCTGCTCTACTCACTTAGCTACACCAGCACCCCAATATAAACCGTTCATCTCACATGTGGTAAAGGCATCTTAAACCAACGTCCTAAAATCTCTGTGAGCAGACGTGACCCTAAACAACAAATTAAAAATAGTCACTACAGTACTACAGCACTATGAACAACACAATTACCATTCTCACTAGGGGGAAATGAGTGAATGTTACTAATTCAATACTTCATTTAAAAGTTGTTGAGACTTCACAATAAGCCACAATTGTAAATGTCACGGTGTTGCTGAGGGAAAAGCCATGGGATCAGGAAAGTCATACAGACTTGTTTTTTGGCTTAAGAGAAATGTGCAACACATTTCACAAGAATGAATCCAATATGTTGATAAACTTCAGCCTGGACCTACCAGTATGTAGCCAGCACAACTACTTAGAGATATTGTGGGTGCAAAGAGTTTGCAGATGGGGCAACTCTGAGACAACAAACTATTGAATCCTCAAAAATCTGATATTTCACATTCCTTCAGTATCATGTGTGGTGACTGAAGCCTCAACATGCCACTGCTATGTTTGCAGAGCAGTGAGGATGAGAGGAGGCCAAAGAGCACCGCCACCACACATTTGAATACAGCTAGTGGCAACAAACAGGAGGTCCTCATGTCCCACATTTGGTCCCAGTGAAGGGAGTTTTTGTTCAACAAAAGCAACAGCAGAGTGGCTGACAGGAAACCCGACAGTTCCAGACCCAGACAAAAAGAGGTAAACAAAAATAAAACACATCTCAGCTGCAGAGTAACCCCACCATGTTCACAATAGTGGTGCTGCTGTGGATGGCATTTTTCCCATGCCCTTCTTGTGTAAGAGCCCTCTGAACACCCATAACCCCCCGCTGGAGAGGTAAACAAAGGGGGCAAGTGTGAGCTGGTTTCACTGAACTGTAGCCTTTGAATGGACATTGATGAATCTGAAGTCTCCTGCATGTGCAGAGTTGACAAGGTTCTGTTGAGGTTCTTTGGCAGCTATTTGAAGTTCAGAAAATTTACATAGGTCAGACAAATTATGAGAGGCTATTAGAAAGGGATCTTATCTGATGTATGTCTGCCTCCTGCTAGTCATCAGTAAACAAACAGGGGGCATGGAAGGGGAACATATGATGTGAATAAAGAAGATATTGTGAAACATCCCTTTTTAATCCTCCCAGTTAAACAAAAGCTTTGAGATTTTTTTAATCATTATCCTCCTTCTCTTTTTACATTTCTAGTACGATTTGAGGGCTATTAAACCCAATCAGAGTCAAAGATTCTAAAAATTATGTACTAGAAGTAGCAAAGCTGGAGTTTTATTAGTATATACGGTTCATAATATCAAGAAAAATCCCAGGTTTTATTGCAGCTAGGGGTTTCTTAATCATACAAATGTTTTGTGATGTAATGATGTACTGTAGCATGATTGCAGTTACATTGCCTATGAAAACCTTTCTGACATGAATCCAGGAAAAGGTTAAAGTTTGAATAATGTGATATTTTATCAGTTTTATTAATCTACGCTAGAGAGAAGAAACGTGAGTTAACGTAAACAGTCGGCAGATTAGCAGTCAGTTCCGGACATAGAACATGTATTTCCGGTGTAGGAAGGTGTTCAACTGAAACACGTCTACACCTGAAAAAGTAACTTAATTCTCATTGTTTTGATATTTTGGTGCAATGACGATTTTATAAGTAATTGAAAACATCCAAAACGACTTGAGAAGAGATGTTTGATACCCACTCTAAAGCAGAAACCGTTAATTTGAGGAAACTAGCTTACTCATCCTCGTTAGGCTAGTTAGCGTTTTATTGGTTTGTAACGTGAGCTCGAAAACGAAATAAAAAAAATTCCTTTAAAAAACTCACCAAAATGCATCTTCAGATGTTGCTGAAATATAATATATCTCTTTGACTGTCGATTTTTATCATTTCACCTTATATTTTCTTCTTCGCCTTCTTTCGGTTTTGATTTGATTGGCGGTTGGCAAATCAGCTAACGCCACCTACCGGACTGCAGCGCGGAGCAGCTGATAAGTAGACAATAAAATTAGTTTAAATAGTCCAAAAACGTCTTTTTTGTTCATCTGTATGCACCCTTTCACGTTATTTTACAGAATAAAAACATTTTACAAGAAGGTATTTTGCAAATATATCCATATTTATCCATACACGCATGCACATTTGGCCATCCTTATTCCCATGCATACATATATATCCATCTATTTATTTATCACTTAATTTATTTACATTTTTTTGTTAGCGAAAAACATATAGGCACCGTTGTATTTAATAACAGTGCAACAGCTGCTAGCCATGACTAATTTGCAGTCCTTGTCCCTGGGCAGGCTTTTAAGAAATTGTACACATTATACAACAGAGTGAAATAGACATGAAAAAGCTGTCAATCACAGCAGATTTACATGAGCAGGTACACTGATGCATTGAAACAGCAACAAGCTGATCCCACAAGTGTTCAATGGGGTTAAGGTCAGAACCTTTGGCAGGCCATTCCATATGGCCAAATTCTGGAGGTAGTCTCTGATAAACCCTGCTCTGTGGGGGCGAGTGTTGTCATCTTCAGGGAAAGAGTTTGGTCCCAGACTGTGGAGACATGGGATTGCCACTGGTTGCAGAATCACATCTCGATATCCCTCTGCATTGAGATTGCCTCCAGTGATGACAAGCCTTGTTTTTCTAGTGAGGGTGATGCTGCCACACACCATTACACTGCCTCCATCAAAAGATGCTACCTAGTTATATCCTCCTCATATCCCACACTAAGCTGTTATGCCAATCTTCACATCCCTGCATTACACAACTTTACTGGTTGAGTATGTCCAATCTGCGCTTCAGTGGCTAAGCTCGCAACAAGTTAGCAAGACTGTTGGACTATAAGGAGTTCAACAACAACTTATATTTGAATGTTTTTAACACGTTTTGTTTAAATCTATGTGTAACAAAATTTCTGACTCTGATGTTAGACTTCCATATCTTAACCTGCTGCTAATCTGGTGTCAGTGCCCCCCTTCTCACTTTGACCCACAGCTGTGCTGGAGCTCATTGTAGAGGCGTCTTTATTTAGCAATGTGTGTTGTTTCTCAGTCTATCCCTCTGCTTGTTAAAGACTGAAGTTTGGTATTTTAAGGGGACAGTATCCGGCTCATTGTTGTACATTTAGGTGAGAGGCGCGGATGTGACCGACCCTCCATTCACCTTGTTGGGCAGGGGTCTGGGAAAAGCATTGTGAGCTGGTTTATATGGGGAGAGGAGGCGGGGGAACCTTTGTACCAAATCAGAGTATGATTGGATTTCAAGCTGCACAGATTCATTGGGTTCACGGATGTTTTTTTTGGAGTAATTTGCAAGGTTCCCTGACTTAATCAACACCTATTTAATAATGTCCATTGTTTCTATTGGTCTGTTTGCCTTGGGAAGAAGCTGGTAAAGTGTGCATAGAAAAGCCACCTGGGTGTGGTGCTTAAATCAATCTCAGCATTTCTGATCTTTAGGATCCAAAGTCTTCCCTCATTTTTCTGTATGTAAAGTATTTTTTTCCAACCTGAGTCCAGGATGGTACCATATGTTCTACAGACAGTAAAACCTGCCATAACAAAGCTGTTTATCTGGACTTCGACCTACGTAATTGAATCGGACTTCAATAGTGTTATCAGACTGGCGCTCAAGCCAAAACACTTCCCAATAAGTTTCTCATTCTTCAGACTCATATCCTGCTCTCATCTCCTCTGATGACAGATTTATGTTTTATGTGTAGAACCCGTAATACTTCTGATCGTCAAACATCAAAGAGGAGTTTTCCAGAAATGACATCATCCAAAAACAATGGTCTTATTGCCCAAACTCAGACTGGCTTTTTATTGCGCAATAGTGTGTACTCATTTTCTTTCTATCTCTCTCTAAACTCCTGTACCTCATTCAGTGGTGGAGTAGTCTCAGATGCTTTTAATTAAGGTCTGCATAAAAATCTGAAAATACCCTTTTACAGATGTATTTTCACAAAAATTCCAAAAATATATAAGTCAAGAGTCGTCCCATGGATGAGGAATATGGTTAGAAAATGTTTTAAGGTTTAAGACAGAAGGCAATGACAAAACATTGTAGATGAGTAGTATACACATGAATACAATGGTGAGTGAAGCACTTTAGCACAACACTCAATGTATTCAGTAACATTTCATAACTGTCCACATTTATTTACAAACATAACAAACTAAATATTTAATTTAAAAAATAGAGAAGATCAGAGGTCTTATCCAGGATTACATTGTGTATACACACGTTTTAGAAGTAGTAACACAGCGACTTGCTTTAGTTTCATTAGCTTCAGTTAAAGCTAACAAAGCTATGCTAGCTACAAAACAAACATGTCTTCATAAGCCAATGTAGCTACATAAGCTTTAGCAATGTTAGCTTTAGTAAACATAGTAGAAAAAACATAGCTACATAGATAACAGCTATGTAGCTTAAATAGCTGCTTTGTCTGCTCAGCATTAGCTATATTAGCTACGTAGCTTCATTTTCAATAGCTAAGTAAGCTGTAGAAAACAGTGAAAACTAACAGATATGCAAATAACCTTTCTATGTAGCTTAAATAGCTGCTTTGTGAGCAAAGCTTTAGCTATGTTAGCTGCATAGCTTCGTTATTTATAGCTAAGTCAGCTTTAATAAACCTAGTAAAAACTAATATAGCTACATAGATAACAGCTACATAGCTTAAATAGCTGCTTTGTCTGCTCAGCATTAGCTATGTTAGCTACGTAGCTTCATTTTCAATAGCTAAGTAAGCTTTAGAAAACGTGAAAACGAACAGATATGTAGATAACCTTTCTATGTAGCTTAAATAGCTGCTTTGTGAGAAAAGCTGCATAGCTTCGTTATTTATAGCTAAGTCAGCTTTAGTAAACAGTAAAAACTAACATAGCTACATAGATAACATATCTACATAGCTTAAATAGCTGTCCTGTGAGCTTAGCACTTAGCTATGTTACATAGCTCTGTTATCTATAGATAAGTAAGCTTTAGTAACGTAAGCTTAAGTAAATGTAGTTAAAGCTAATGTAGCTACAAAGATATGTATCCAGGGTACTGTTATTGTCAACCATAAGCCATCAGGGTGTTATAAATCAGTATCACTACTGTTTAATTGCCAACATGTTTAGCATTTTCAATACGGTCTCAATTTAGTCTAAAAAAAAACACATCAATGCATTCTGCGTGTCAAAATGTTTGTTTACAGAAAGAGTGTAGACAAAGAAGTATAATACAGTCAAGCACAAGCTTCGTATTCTAATGTGGGCCATATTTTATTCCTATTTTTTAACATTTGCCGTCGCCAAATCAAAAATTAACCACTGGCCCCGGGTAAACACCCCTGTGACACCCTTGTTACATAGTTTACCAATGAAATAATGCGATAATACAATGCATATTTTTTCATTTTACTTTATGAATGATATATGTTTAAAAAGGAAACTGACTTGATACATATATAAATTGATCGCATTGTCTTTATCTACTCTAATGAAAGTATGAGGGTGTAAGTATTTTTTTATGTTCTTCTCTTTAACCTCACATTTCAATGTGATAATGTAGGGTTTATCTTGTCCTTATCTGCTGTACAACTGGCTGAAGAGCAAGAAGTAATCTTTTATTTTTCTGTGTTCATTTACTATTTGTTTTCAAGTTTTTCCCCCTTAAGATCTTATGATTTTACTTTGAGTAAAAAAAAAATAAAAAAAGTAAATTAAGCAATTTATGATGTATTTTTTGTCCTACATTTTCTCTCCATTTCACAGATATGACCAGTAAAGCTCAGGTGAGTGATAAATTGTGTTTTTTAAAGACTTGGATTTAAATTTTGGAAAGTAATCATGAACATGACCAAGTCTTGTACCACAGTACGGCTCTGAGGTTTATAAATCTGAGGTTTGATAAACTCTATGCAGTGTTGTGTTCAGTGTCCCCCATAGGATATAAGACACACAGTCCTTATAGTTTTGTCTGTGTGGAAAAATACTGTGTGTAGTTTATGATCACAAACCTGTTTGTTACCAGAAGAAAAGAAAAGACAGTCACATCACCCCCTCCCCTCTCCAACATCCTTCCCCTGTTTGTTTGTATCTCCCATTCTGGAAATAGTTGGTGTGTATTTGGCTGTAATGTTGGCCTCTCACCTTACAGTAAACACTAAATCCTCTGAGGACAAGCGGAGACAGCAGAGTCCAACCTGTCCCCCGGTCCCCTCTGACACACCCAGTGTGCCGGTAAGAGGGGGGAGGGGCATGGCGCCCTCAGAGGAAGCCCTGTGTGTGGTGTCCTCCGGTCGTGACCAGGATGATTAAGAGTTCCTTCCTTGGCAGAAACAGACAGGCTGCCAACACCTCGTCCTGCACCGGACGTGAGTCTTTCTCAGTCTGAGGAGCCGCAGAGGGGTCCTACACTGAGGGCTCTGTCCAAACCCAACAGACCCTTTAATTAAGCTTTAACAATGCTAATGAGGATAATCATGAGGATCTGATCCAGTTACATTTAAGAATAGTCTGAAGGCTTTTTCAAACTTGCCTGTGTCAGTGGTTTCCATCATGGAGGTCAGGGACCTGCAAGGAGCTGGGAGATAAAACTGAGGGGAAATGAGGTGACTTCAATACCAACAGTACATCTAGGATGTCCCGATCTGACAAGACTAGCACGTCAGAATCTTGCTTGCATCT